>NC_142130.1:57582249-58207249 GCF_024610735.1 Ursus americanus
AAATTCCAGGTTAAAGTCTATAATATCCATCTATCAATAAAATCATCCATAGAATTTAAGTTTTCAAAAATATTTTGGGGGATGCCTGGGTGGCTCAGTTGTTAAGTGTCTGCCTTTAACTCAGGGCGTGATCCCGGAGTTCTGGGATTGAGCCCCACATTGGGTGCCTACACCGGGAGCCTGCTTCTTCCTCTCCCACTCCCCCTTCTGTGTTCCCTCTCTCGCTGGCTGTCTTTCTCTCTGTCAAATAAATAAATAAAATCTTTAAAAAAAATATTTTGAAACCATTCAACACACACACACAATTATTAGTTAGGTTTGCCTGATGCTTAAAATGTCATTGAGCTCCTCATAATATCATTGGTAATGTCTTATTCTTAGATATGAAACATGTTTTTATGATTTTAATGTGCTGCATGGTTTGTTATACTCCCTGAAAACATGAAGTGGCATGTTGCTAACTTTATACTTGAGAGGAAAACATCTATTGCATATGGGAGTAGAATTCTAGTTGAACAGATGGCTGTTACAGGTGAAGACTAAATAATGAAAAACTATTTTCCATGTTATTGAAGGGATTTGGCTACAATATGTGATTAAACTCCTTCCAGGAAGCAGAAAATACTTAGAAGTATATACCTTTTAAAGTTTGTAGAAGCAGCTTTATACATGAAAAAAATATTAATTTCATCACTTACTCATTCAGTTGGTTACTGGCAAAATTCTGTAGTTAATTAACATAGCTTAAATGAAGTATTCATCTCTCAGAAATCATTATATTACAAATTAAATTTTAGTACAATTCAATTTGTGTAAGTGCCATTGCAGACTGAAGTCTTATTGGCTAAAGGATCATTGTCATCTCAATTATTTTTTTCCCTTTGGTGATGTGAATCAGCCTCTTTTTATGATGCTATAGACAAGACAAAGATCAAAGAATGATTAATTTTTCTGCATTTTTGGGTAGTTCATTTTTAATAAATTTGATCTTAGGTGTAATCTTACACTGATGTTTGGGTAGTTACGAATATGTAATGATCATAGGACTCTTTTATGGTGAATCTGATTTACACATAAAGAGAACATATATCAGAATTTACACCTTAAACCCGAGGAAGATTTATAAATATATGTTGCATTGAACAAAGGTCATATGGATACATTTAAGTTACTTATTCTTACTCTTTTATGGTCAAATTCTGAATTATGATCATTTTGAAATTGTGTTCTGTGAGTAGAACAGATGTGTAAGACTTAGCCGGAAATGAAATGTCCATAAAAGTAATCTCAGTTGTCAAGTGACTGTTTGCTTACTTGAGGAGCAGTAGACTTAAATACCACTTGAAATATTGAAGAAGCACCTTAAGTGCATGTTCTTAAAGTGTGCATATAAAGTCAGGTGATTTACTAAGAGTGGTTATATTCTTTCACAAGTAGTGGTCATTACTGACCTAAGAATGAAGGAATTTGTGAAATAGATGTGGACACAAATTATAATCTCTCAGAGTTGAGTCTGCTCTTACTAAAAAAAAAAAAAAAAAAAAAAAAAGATTTTTAAAAACTTGACCAAATAGGAAGTAAAACTTAAACATCATTGGAAAGTTCTCTTTATTAAACATTCTGTTCTGTGCTCTTTTGAAAACTTGATTAAACACAACTGATACTGGCTTTAATATTTAAGAATTTTCTCAATTATCATATTTTCAATTAAATTATTTTGTTAGGACAAAATAACTACAATTTAAAAAAATATCCAATGAATTTTACTTAAAGAATCCAGGCAATAATTTAGTGATCAAGTCTGCTGAGATTCCTACACTTATTTAACTCTTTAAGGTATGTAAGGAATGTAAAGGACAGGAAAACCATTTTCTGGGTACTTTTCCTGAGTATTAGGTAGTTTGCATATCATTTAACTTATCTTCCAAACACCATATGAAGAAAACAAAGGTCCTATGTAATAGCCGGTGTTCAAACTCGGGAGTCTGACTCCAGAGCCTTTATTTAAAAATCCATATTTTGTAAAAGTAAGACAGACTAGGGAAGCAATTTTTGCCATAAAACTATAAGGAATGAATTGAGGTTTCTAGAAAAAAAAAAAAGAAAACTAAAATATCTCAGTAAAGTCAAACAGACATTTAAAGATTTACTTAAGACAGAGAAGATAAATAAGGAAGGTAAACTCTACTTTCTGTTTGGAATATGTGTTATCATATTAGCAGATGAAAAGAGAAAGTACATTTAGTTAATAATTGGTTTGCTCCTAGATTTTGTATAGAAAACTATGATTAATAATTACGTATACTTAAGTGAGGAAAAGATAAAATAATCCTGTTTGCATTCCCCAGTCTTCCTACCCAGTTTTCACTCACACCCTTCAGGCAATCAGTTTAATTTCTTCCTGTCATCTTTTTTTCATTAGTGAGCAGATAGACATATATTTTATTACTTCCTTTTTTTCTTACATGAAAGCTAGCCCATTACACACATGAATTTGTATTTTGCTTCTCTATTTAACAATATATCTATCTTGGACCCCACTCCACATTTGTATGTAGAGATAGTCTTCATCCTTTTTACAGGTGTGTAATACTCTATTGTGTGTGTTCCATAGTTTATTTAACCATTTTTCTGGGTATGGGCATTTTTATTTTTTTCAAAATTTTTAAATTATAAATAATGCTGCAATGAATAGCCTTGTATATACGCATTTTTCTCTTGAAGGTTGTATAAACAGAGTAAATCCTTAGAAATGAGAATTCTGGATCAAAAAATACACATAAGTGTTTATATAATTGTGTTAGTTTATTGGAAATTTCTTTCCAGAGGGTTCTAGAATTACCTTCCTAACTGCAAGGTATGAGAGTGTCAGGTTTCCCATAGCCTTGTCAACAGAACAGGATGTCATTCTTAATTTTCATCAACCTGATAAATGAGAAATGCTGTCTTGTTGATGTTTTCATTTATATTTCTCTGTGAGTGATAATAAATATCTTTACACATGTTTAGGGCTATTTTTATACATTTATTTATTTATTTAAAGATTTTATTTATTTATTTGACACAGAGAGAGTGAGCACAAGCAGGAGGAGTGACAGGCAGAGGGAGAGGGAGAAGCAGGCTCCCTGAACCTGATGCAGGGCTTGAACCCAGGACTCCAGAATCATGACTTGAGCTGAAGGTGCATGCTTGACCAACTGAGCCACCCAGGAGCCCCTATTTTTATACCTTTAATACAAATTGTTTTTATATCTGCCTCCAAATTTTCTATTGGGTATTTGATCGAGTGTTCTCAACTTTTAAGAGTTCTTTACATATTAGGACTATTAACCCTTCATCTGTGGTATGTATTTATTGCACGCTTGCAATATATAATTTCAAGTTTGTCAGTTGTCTTTTGACTTTGTTTATGGTGGGTTTTCTTGTTTTGTTTTGTTGTAGTAAAATTTGCTGCCATTTCTAGGTCTCTGACTTTTGACTTATGGTTAGAAAGTCTTTTCCTGACGCTGAAATTAAAGATGAATTCATATAGGTTTTCTACTAGTACTGTACGCTCCTTTTTTTTTTTTATGTTTAAATTGACGATCCATTTGGAATTAAGTTCTTGAGTATGGTGGTGAAGTATGGATCTAATTTTATCTTTTTTCAAATGGCTAACCAGTTGTCCCTGTACCATTTATTAAAATGTCCTTCTTTGAGTTATTAATTTGAAATGCCACCTTTAGCATAAGATATCTAATAAATTTCTATATATACTTGTATCTTTTTCTGGACCTTTACTCTATTCCAACAATCTGCTTGTCTGTTCATGTGCCAGTGCTATACAGTTTTAGTTAATAGAGCATGCAACATATTTTGTGTATTGATCCAGTTTGTTGCATGTATCAATAGTCTGTTCTTTTATATTCCTGATAATATTCCACTGTATGAATACATCATAGTTGTTTAGCCATTTTAGCTATGTTAACCATTTTTCTGTTGATGGACACCTAGAATGTTTCCAGTGTTTTGTTATTTTGAATAAAGTTGCGAGGAACAACCCTGTAAAAATCTTTTGGGATTATGTGTTTCACATTCTTTGAGTAAATACCTAGGACTGGAATTTCTGTAACATAAGATAACGGCTTTTTGTTAGTGTGATTGTTTTGCTTTAGTTAGGGTTTTGAAAAAAAAAAACTTAAAAAGAAACTGCCAGACTTGCTCTAAATGTGGTTTGACATTTTCCAACTCTAACAATGATATAGGAGAGTTCTGATTGCTCCACATCCTTGCCAATATTTAGTGATGCTAGTCTGCTTTTATTTTTTGACTGTCTGATCGGTGTGCAGTGAGATCTCATTGTGGGTTTATTTTTTATTTCTCTCATAACAAATGCGGTAGAGCATTTTTCAGATATTTATTGACGATGTGTATGTTCTTCCTTCTGAGGTATTTATCACAATAATTTTTTCTTTTTTAAAAAATTTTGAGGTGTATAGACCTTTTTATATATCCTAGATACCAACCTTTTATCAACTGTGTATTTTGTGAACATTTTCCCCAGTCTTTGGATTATCTTTCATTTTCTTAATGTTATCTTTTAATGTTATCACTTTGAGTTCTCTCTCATAGACTTTTGCCTATTCTCAATAGCTAAGACATTCTCATTCACTTTTTTTTTTTTAAGATTTTATTTATTTGACAGAGAGAGAGAGAGTGCAAGCAGAGAGAGCAGCAGGCAGAGGGAGAGGGAGAAGCCGGCTCCCTGCTGAGCAGGGAGCTTGATGTGAGTCTTGATCACAGAACCCTGGGATCATGACCTGAACTGAAGACAGACACTTAACCAACTGAGCCACCAGGTGCTTCTCTCATACACTTTCTTCTAAAAGCTTTACAGATTTGGGGTGCCTGGGTGGCTCAGTTGGTTAGGCATCCAACTCTTGATTTTGGCACAGTTCATGATTTCAGGGCTGTCAGATGGAGCCCTGCATCAGGTTCCACACTCTCTCTCTCTCTCTCTAAATAAATAAATAAATAAATAGATGCTTTATAGACTTAACTTTCAGATTTATGACCCATTTCATATTGTTGCTTATGGCCTTAGTTATGAGTCAAGGTTCATTTTTATTTTACATATATTCTATAGTTGCAGCACTACTTGTTGTAAACTCTTTTCTTTCAATAATTGTATTGTGTGGCATCTTTGCTAAAAAAACAAATACCTGGGGAGATGGGGAGATGTTCATCAAAGATACAAGCTCCAGCTTTAAAATAAGTACGTTTTAGGGAACTAATGTACAACAGGTCATTATAGTTAATAATTCTGAGTTATATACTTGGAAGTAGCTACTAGGGTAGATCTTAAGTGTTCTCATCAAACACACACACAAAAGAAATGGTAATTACGTGACCAAATGGAGTCGTTAGCAACACTGTGGCGGCAATCATTTTGAAGCATATGCATATCAAGCCAACAAGCTGTAAACCTTAAAACTTACATAGTGTTGTATGTCGGTTATATCTCAATAAAGCTGAAAAAACCCCCAAATGACTATAAAAATGTGGATATAGTTCTGGTCTCCCTATTCTTTTCTAGTGACCTAGTTGTCAATTTTTATGCTGGGGCCACATTGTCTCTATTACTCTAGCTTTACAACAGTCTTAAAGCCAGGTAGTATAAGTCCTCTAACTTCATCCTTTTTTTAAAAAGGATTGTTTTAATATTCCTTTTTATGCTTGCAAATTTGGAGGATCAGTTCATTGAATTCTTGGGGAAAAATCTGTTGAGATGTTTGGGATAGTGTTACATCTATAGATCAATTTGGAATTTGTATCTGAAGTATATTGTGCCTACTGGCCTTTGAGCACGGCACACCTCTCCATTTGTTTGTTGTCATTAATTTCTCTTAGGAATGTCTTGTTTTTTTCAGTGTAGAGATCTCAGATATGGTTGATTAAATATATTGCTAAGTATTTTATGTTTTTGGGGGGTACTACTTGTAAATGGAAATTTAAAAATCATCTATTTTCCAATTGTTAGATACTGAAAGTAAGTACAAAGTTTTTATTTTTGTGTGGATCATGTATCCCATGACAATGTTCAATTCACTTATTTATTTTAGCAGCAGTTTTATTAATTTTCAAGATTTACCTCATAAACAATTGCTAACCGTAGAAGGGAGAGTTCTGTTTTCTTTCTTTTTTAAGATTGCCTTTTACTTCTTTTTCTTGCTTAATTGCAATGCCTAAGGACTCCAATACAAGGCTGAACAAAAGTGCTGAGAACAGACATCCTTGCTTTGTTTTTGGTTATGGGAGGAGAATTATTCAACATTTAACTTTTAATTGTGATATTGTCTGTAAGTTTTACATGAATGGTTATTTATCAAAGGAAGGAAGCTTTATCTGTTCTTAAGAGTGAATTTTTCTCATGCATAGATAATGCATTTTGACAAATTCTTTTTCTTAATTTACTTCAATGGCCATATGACTTTTCCCTTTTACTCTCTTAATGGTATGCCTCACGAGCACAGATTTTCAAATGTTAAAGCAGACTTGGCTTCATGGTTTGTTATCTTTTTTATTTTTTACTGTTTTTTTTTTGGTTATTATTTTGTTAAGTAGTTCTGCATCAACATTCATGAGGGATATCAGCCTGCAATTGAAAAAAAATTAATGTCTGTTAACATTTTGGTATTAGGTAATATTGATCTCACGTAATAAGTTTGGTGGTGTTTCCGTATCTTCTATTTTCTGGAGTCTGTTCTATTAGTGAAATTTGTTTAAGACATGCTGGTTAGAATTCATCAGTGAAATCATGTGGACCTGGAGTTTTCTTTATATGATCATGTTTGATAGCAAGTACATTTTCTTAAATAGTAACTTGGGTACTCTGATTTTCTATTTCCTCATATAACAATGTTTATAAATTGCATTGGGAAAAAATTTCCATTTCATTTAATATCAAAATGTTTTTGGAATAGAGATTTTCCTAATATTTATCTACTAGCTTTTTAATGTCTACAGGAGATATAATGATAGCCCTGATTTCATTCTGGGTATTACTAATTTTAGTTATTGCTCTTATTCTCTTGATCATTAGAGCTAAGTGATTATTAATTTTGTTTATATATTTAAAAGAGAAAATTTGGCTTTGTTAATATTATTTGGATATAATTTTATTAATCTTCTTAAGGAAAGACTTAAGGTATTTGATTTTAAACCTTTCTTTTCTAATACAATCATTTTAAAACTATTGATTTGTGAATACCTCAGCAATATGATTGACTCCCAGTCATATTACTTAAAGAAGGGCTTGCTTTACACAACGCTATTAACATTTTGAGCAGAATGTTGTGTGTATGTATGGTGGAATGTTTAGCAGCATTCCTGACCTATACTTAGTATATGTTAGTAGTTCCCCAACTAGTGGTGACAATGGAAAGTGTTTCCAAACATGGCCAACTGTCCCCTGGGAGGCAGATTCACCTGTAGTTGAGCATCACCTCTTTAAAGTATTTTTCACGCAAGCAGAGATTCCCATCAATATTTATGGTATTACTTTTAGTGTGAACTGACTACCAACAACATCCTGACATTTGTGCAAAGACCCCACAGTAGCTAATGTCTTAGTTTTACATTCTTTCTGACTCAAACTTGAGACAAAGATTTGAGTGCAAGTGGTTTATTTGCAAGATGCTCAAAGGAAATACTGATACTGGAATGACAGACTGAGAAAAAAGAAGGGGAGAGCATGTTGGTTAGATTAATGAGCAGATTCTGATTACGGACAATTTTGATGTACTCTTGTTGAAAATCTCTGGGAGGTTTCAAAATATAAGTGTTGTCCAACCTGAGGGCAAAAAAGTGGATTTATTTAACCACCAACTTTCATCGTTTGGGGTTTTTTTCTGAGGAATTAATTTCCTGGCATTTCAGCTCAGTCTGCTCCATGCAGAGACTAAGGACTCAAATCTAGAGACTTAGAACAGAGAGAAATGAGTAGGAATGAGAAGAAATATATGTGATATTATGAGAGACTTTAACAGGAAGTCTAAAGGTAATGAGGGGATTCAGAAAAGGCTTCAATGTGGAAGAAGCATTTGAGCTAAGATATGCAGGATAAAGTTATGGATAATTAGTTGAGCATTTAAAAATTGAAGTGCATTCCAGGCAGAAGAATCAGCATATACAGAATCCCTGAATGATGCCTGGAACAATCTAGAAATCAAGTGAAGATTAAGCATGGTGAAGTACAAAATGTAGGTAGGACATTTTGAAGGATGAACTGGCAGTGATGAGCAAGGATCAGATGCTGCAAGTTTTTAGAGATGATGTTAAAGATTTAAGTTTGTATCATAAGGAAGGGAGTGAGGATTGAGGAGGATTACATTAACGGAATTTAGGTAATTAAATGGCTTCATTATGGATTGAAGATAGATATAGAGTGAATAAAAGCATCTAACTGGGTTGCCATTACTGTGAACCAGGTAAAGGACAGTGCGGGGCATATATAAATGGGAGGCATACATTAGTGAAGTGGGAATAAAGATAAAGAAAAAATGAGTTTAGTGATATTTAAGAGGAAAATTAACCATTTTTTAATTTTTTTTTTTAAGATTTTATTTATTTATTTTACAGAGAGAGAGAGACAGCCAGGGAGAGAGAGAACACAAGCAGGGGGAGTGGGAGAGAAAGAGGCAGTCTCCCAGGGGAGGAGCCTGATGTGGGGCTCCATCCCAGAACGCCAGGATCACGCCCTGAGCTGAAGGCAGACGCTTAACGCTTAACGACTGAGCCACCCAGGTGCCCCATGGAAAATTAACCATTTTAGTGGGAGTAAAGTGTTCAGGAAAAATGTCCTGGTTTTTCTTTGCAAAACTGGTTGTATGATGGTGTGAATTGAGATAGAGAGCCCTGGAAGAGGCAACCTTGTGTGCAAGTGTGTGTGTGTCTTTGTCTTTGTGCATTTGTATGCATATTTGTGTGTATACATATACACAGGGAGCAACTGGGAATTATATGTTTGTTTTAGAAGTATATCAGTGAAGGTCCAGTTAGAAGACAGAAGTAGCTCCAGTTATTTTAACTTTGTGAATGTAATATGAAAAAATGAAAGAATGTTAACTAGATTTTGAAGAACCAAAAGAAAGGCCAAAAAAATAATCCTGAGATATCATGGAGGTAGTAACTTCAGAAAGCAGCTTTTCCTGCTGGGGTTGTGGTACTAATGGGAAAGTTTGGAATTATTAAAAGTTAAAAGCAAAGGGGAGGACACCAGGAAGCTAGATCTCAGACTTACAGATCTCAGACTTGTTTGGCTGGTCCTAGTGTTCTGAAGTTAATCTCATAAAATTTTAAATATGTTTAGAGAGAGATAATGAATGAACCTACTTTCTGCCAAAAAGACAATATATAACATCATACAACATAATTTTATTGTTGCCAGTATTAGACATTTTCCCTTGAAATATTATCTCTACTCTGAATAATAAACCAAGTACTCCCCCTGAAATACTCCAAATAGACCTCTCTACTAATCATAAGATGTTCTGACAGTTCCATGTTTTATGAGCTGAACTGAGGCCGCAGTGCTCCAGGATCCATTCCCCTTAACCTATTACTGATATTGGAGCATAAAATAATGTATAAATAATTTTGACCTTTCCTAAAGGTCTGATGGGACTCGGCAAGCTGTCCTAGAGCTAATAATGTTACAACATTTCTTTGTTATAAGGGGCCATGTGAGGACAGGACCATGTAGAAGATGCTAGTTGTGGTACTGTTGTCTCTGAGGGGACCCAAGGAGACCTTTTCTGGGATTGTTGGAAAGACAACAAACTGGGATCAGCTGCTGCTGGTGGTTTCAATCGTCACTACAGGATAAACAACCACTGTTAAGCTCATGCTATTAGAAACAGGAAGAAAAGAGCCTGACCTTGCTTCCTTCTCTAGTCTTCCAGTCCCCTCCAGCATCCCTGACTCACAGGGACTAATAGAAAGTCATCTATCCTTTAGCCAGCTCTATTTCTTTTCAGTATTATTATTGCCAGATATTTAGTATATATTTTTAAGTTTGTTTATTTTCTCTTCAGTGCCATGTAAGCCCCATAAGAATGCATTTTTTTGTTTGTTTTATTTACTACTCTTTCCCTACTACCTCAAGAAGTGAAATGTACCCAGTTGGTGTTCCAGAAATATTTGTATGTTAAGGAATAAGTGGGTCCCTATAGCTCTCTTTGATGCCAGTTCTTCATTTAGGATCCTGTCCATTGCTTTGACAGAGTCCCTGCCACTGTCAACTTCTACCTGTTACTGACTTTTGACTGAATAGTGATTTTTTATGTGTGTGTGTGTGTGTGTGTGTATTTATATGTATATATACATATATATGTATGAACTATCAATTATAACATCCTTTAATTATAGTGTCTTAAAGTGGTTAACATCATGAACCCAGATAAAAGGAATTCTTCATTTTTTTATAAACTAAAAGCTTTGGTAATTTAGGCTTTTGTGTTTTATATTGTTATAATAATCTCATAAAATTTTAAATATGTTTAGAGAGAGACAATGAATGAACCTACTTTCTGCCAAAAAGACAATATATAACATCATACAACATAATTTTATTGTTGCCAGTATTAGACATTTTCTCTTGAAATATTATCTTTACTCTGAATAATAAACCAAGTACTCCCCCCTGAAATACTCAAAATAGACCTCTCTACTAATCATAAGATGTTTTGACAGTTCCATGTTTTATGAGCTGAACTGAGGCCGCAGTGCTCCAGGATCTATAAAGGAAAGCATTCTCTGTGGGGGTCCATATATTTCACATAATGGTAGCATAATTTATTCTTTTCCATTGTGAAAAGATATCCTGGCACAACTACTAACCAATGTATAAAACACTGAAACAGGCAAGTTGACATTTTTACTAGAGTTCTATGATCCCATAATTTTTTTCCTTGGCAGTACTTCCACTCGAGATCTTTAAAAGGTCTATTTTTTTTCTTAAATAGTTGTTTCCCCTTAACCTATTACTAATATTGGAGCATAAAATAATGTATAAATAATTTGACCTTTCCTAAAGGTCTGATGGGACTCGGCAAGCTGTCCTAGAGCTAATAATGTTACAACATTTCTTTGTTATAAAGTGGTAAGTAGGAATATTTTTTCTATTTCTAGAACTTCTATAATTTTGAAGGGCCGGAAGAAACTATCGGGTCTAAGTAGAAAAATTCCTTTTTTTTTTTTTTTTTTTTTCTGGAGACCAAGTCTATCATTCTAGTAAATTGTATTATTACAAAGTATTATCAATGAGAAATATACTAAATTGGAAATACACCACCAATACAATCAATTATCTAATTATAATTACTTAAATTATACAATCAAGAATATTGAAGAAACTGTTTAAAAAGTATTTTGGCATCTTTTGCTTTGGCTTCATACTTTCTCTTTCAATGTCAAGTGGTGGTTTAGAGAATTCTTTTCAGCTCCGAATGTACCTAATAAGTGCAAGGTATTGTCAATCACAGTTCCTGCCTTTAGGCAGATAAATATATGTGGGGCTAATAATAAAAGAAACAAGCAAAACAGTGTAACATTAGATAGGATAAAGCATGGTAAACCAAATAGATTCTGAATAATTTAACATTCCATTTGGTTAAGAGAGGATAGGGCATTGAAAGGGCAAATTGGTGGCTGACTGCCGTGCTGTAGGATGCATCAAGAGGGAGCATGAAGAGAGGAACCACGGAGCACAGAGAGAAATAATACTACAGTAAGATACGGCAGGGAGGTAATGCCAAATTATGATAAGGTAGAGTATAAAGGGGAAAAAGTGAATTCAATTAATTGAATATAGAAAATGAGACATAATGGAAAGTTAATAACAAATTGGTTATAAAGCCAGTTTGACTGGAAGAACAGTGGTGCTAGTAGCAGTCAGGAGGATGTGTCCAACAGGAAGTGGGGGATTATCTGGGGTTAGAGAGGTCAGGAACTGATTTGTTAATTCCTACAAAGTTTATGTTTAAATTCATGAGAATTGTTAGGATGGGAATGTAAAGAGAGGATAATATTTTTTTAGAAGATTGGCTTTCAGTTTTTCTTTCCTCCCAAACTAGATGTGTTCTCTTTGTTCATTTCCTACATCACTGTACCACATTTACTGCACTTACCATTCTTTGTTTTGTTTCATAATTCTTTGTGAATTTAACTCACTGTTCTATTTGTCTGAGTTTCCTTGGGGGAAGAAACATTTATTTAACTTTCTATTTCCTTCAGTGCCTTTAGTAATGCTTTCACAAAAAGAAGCAACAAATATTAGCAGAACATAATAGAATAGAATACAACAAGGGCATTCCAAGCTGGAAATTCAAAGATAAACTGCCTAAATCTGACTCATCTTAAGTTCACCAATAAAAACTTTAAAATTCCAATACTTTTATTTTGATGGTACCAGACTGAGAATTAAAAGTAGGACCATTTAAAAAATTGAACCAAAGTAGAAATACGAGAAAGCACAAAGTAAATGGGTAACTTTATCTCCATTCCTCTCTGGCATATTTTCATTAATTTCATATTGGGAGATCCCTTACAAGTCTGCTTGAGCTGATTAGACTCCTTGTGGTTCATAGTCCAGGCATCTGAATTTTTCTTCTGTGGGCCACTCTGTGTCTGTTGGAGGGGGATGTCTCCCTTCCTCCTGGAGGTATGGCTGCTCCTGCAGAGCTCAGCTGTTACTCCAGTGGTGCTCAGCTTTGTACTTTAATCTCTGCCACTGGCTCCCTGCTAACCTAGTACCCACTGCACCCTGGGAAACACTGCCCACACCCCGGCAGCTAATGCTGAAAGTAGACATTAATCTGCATCAATGTGACAGGTTGGTATGAGGCCAGCTTTCACCAAATTCTGCTTGCTTCCTTGCTTGCTTGCTTGATTGAGGTTCTGGGCTCCTGAGAGCACCTCACTTCCTAGCTTCCCCTGAAGTTAGTTGAGAAACTGCAACTGAATTAAGAGTGGAGGTCATAAGAGGCACTTCTGGGCCAAGACTGTTGAGAGCTAGTATGCCTTCTTTCAGGCTTCTTCTCTTCCCCAACATTGTGACCCAGGAGACATATGATCCAAGTATTCTAGTTGTAAATTGAACAAACCCAACTCACATCATACTGATTTCTGTATTTAATCTGTTACAAAGCATAACCTACTTATCTTGAAAGGTATATGGGGAAGTATTTTTTCTTTCTTTTTTAATTATATTATTAGGAAGATCTCAAAAAAGTTCTGAGTATACCGAAAGGTTTTAAAGAGTTTTGTATATAATTTTTTTCAGCTTTTCACTCCTGTTCTCTACCTGCCATAGAACTGAGGGATAACTCCATTGACTGCTAAGCCAAATAATAAATCTGTAGGATAATTACTGTATCATACACAGAATTTCTCTTTAACTCAGAAGACTAAGGCTTGATATTAGGTTAAGTTCATCTGTCTATTTCTATCCTAAGACCTCTGTATAAACAGAAGCTCCCATAATGATAATTAAACATATCCAGAGGTGTCTGGATCTTAGCAGCAAACAAAGTTTGGGTACAATTTATTATTCTTAGCGTAGCAAAGACAAGCTGATTTACAGACATGAACACTGGTAAATGAAAAGTTTGCATAAATGCATAATAGCTAGATTTGGAAGGTCTCCTCAGTTCATGTAAAATTAGAAATTACATGTTAAAGTATTCATGATTTCTTGGATGGGAAAACTTTTTATCATTCTTTGAATAACACAATAGATGAAAAATACTGCAAATGAAGAGTAACATACATGTTCTAGAATTATATGGATTATTTTACTAATAGTTTTTATAGCATATGTCAGCATAGAAGTTTGAGTTAAATTGATGTTCCCAGATATAAATCCTATAAATTCCCATATTCATCTCTAAGAATATAAAAATACATTGAATTTAGTATTTCAAATTTTTATGCTAATGCACCACATTGCTCCTTGTTAATAATCATTTGAATATGGTATTAATCAGAGAAGTTCCAGTAATTTTCCTGATTAGGATAGTTTTCAGAGAGTCAAAGCATTTTCTTTCCCTTTGATTAAGAGGATTATGGGTTTCATCTTAATTGGTGGTTTTAAAGCCCATCCCTAGAAGATTTTTTGGGAGTAAAACATCTATTTTTCTTCCTCTCTTTTCCTTCAGTTACTTTAGAGAATGGAGCTTTCCTATGATATCCCATCCGTAGCTTCTACTCTCTCATCTTTCTCCCATGGTGTCTTGTGTCCTCTTCCATAATAATGTCCATACTATACATTTTGTTCTTTGAGACAGGGACCATGTCATATTTTTATATCACTCATGTATATAACAACTCCTGACAAATAAGATCCTTAATGTTGTTTTTTAAAGAATGAGTGGGTGAGTTATCACATACATGAATGAAAGTTTAAACAGCAGTTTAGTGTTTCCAAGTCTGTTATTGGAAAACAGATCATGAGGAATCTAGGGATAGATCAAATTCTTCTGACCCGTACTCATAGAACCATTCCATTACAACATTGGGTAAACTTGGGTAAGCCCGGAGAAGACACATTAAAACTTGCACACATTCCAGTTAAATTTGAATGGTCTTTACTCACATGTCACTTTAACAAGCTCATTCCCATGGTCACAACACAGAATTCATTTCCTGAAGTCTCTCCAGCTGTGAAATCAATATTACTTTCTTTGAACAAAGTTTTGCTGCTCTATCACTTTCTCAATATTAATAACCATCTTTTCAGTTCCACCAAGATCTCCAATTCCTTTTCTATGTGTTATTTCATTTCAAATTTCTTTTTCTTTTCTATCCAGCGCAGATCCCATCACCTATGACATCAATTAATGTCTGTGCTATTATACTCCATTCTATTGCCTTTTCTACCCACTTGTTTAGCTGTTCAGGGTTTGTAGAACAGACTGCAAACACTCCAAGGTAGTAACTCAAAGTTACTTTTGGATAAAATAATATAACTAATAATAAAGCGCTTAGATATGACAATTTTTGTTCTCCAGTTTCAAGAGGACCATCAACTCCATCATGTACTGATTTAGTTTCTCAGTACCTTTCACTCTTTCTTTCAAGATTTTTACCTCATCATTTCCTCTTTACTTCCATTATGTAATCTTTCTTCCTGATTAGGTCCTTAAGCAAATATTCTCTCTACTTCCAACCACCAAATTTTTTCTGTATTTACCCATTGCTCTATTTATAGAAGAAATGTCAAAACAAATATAGCCCCCTTCATTTTGGATGCCGGTTTTTCCTGTAACATTCTCTTCATGAGAGAAATTCAGCCTTTTTACTCTTTAACAATTAAATAATAAAATTAAACTTGAAAATTAGAATGTATGAATTAAAAAGCTAGACATGTCATTTATAGGGACAGAAATTATTTTAGGAAACAGCCACATGGAGAATACTTAATTTGTATGACTTACTAGTAAAACCCTACCTCCAAACTGTATCTATAGAACAAATGAACCAGGTTTCTGTCAATTAGCACATTAATTGGTCTCAGTGTTGTCATTTGATCAAAATGACATACTTTTTTTGCTAAATATTCTGGGAAAGAAATTCTTATGATTTTCCAACTGAACTTAAATGAGAAAGGGAATAGGATATCATGCTACAATATCTATCTTAAATGGAAAACTGGCTGAATAAGGAGAGTTATGCGAGGAGATAGGAGATGAGAAAGAGAGATAGGAAATCTTTTCTTGGGGGCATAAGATATAGTTTGAGCACCCTCTAAACCCTGCCTTTAGTCAACCTTAACCTTTTGTTTGAGTTATCCTTAACTTTTGTTTGAGTCATTTTGTATCAATCATTTGGAACTGAAAAAGAATTCAGTGACATACTACTTAGTGGGTAATGAATACTCATTTTACTTGAAATTAATTACTGATTACTTCAGTTGAATCTAATTATGATCCATTACTACTCAATTTTAATGAGTGTAATTCTATAATACTTTTTTAGTAGCTCATGTAGTATGACCCCTTTACAACATATAAAAAATAAATTTCCTGGCATTTACAAATATTTATTTTACTAGATAAAATCTCATACTCATTTATTAAGTTTCCAAAAATCTAGAAAAATAAAAGTTAAACTAAGCAAAACAAGAAAATAAACAAAATGAATTCTGATAAGCATCACAATGGATTTCCACACTAATTTGTTGGGAATTTATGTTCCTTCCTTTGAAATATCGTACAGAATGTTTTTTATATACTTATTTTATCCTTCTTTACATCTCTTAATGGATTTTTATGATAACTCTCCATATACATTTTCATATTTCTGGCTTATTTTGTTACTTCCTTTTTCATATTACTGTCATTGTAAATTAAGTAAATTTTATTTACTTATTAAATTATTGAATTTAGGAAAACTGGAATTGGTAGGAGGATATAAGAAAATTCCTGAGAGTCGATGGATGGGAGGCTTCAGCGTGTTCACATGGTGAGACCTTCACAGTGAGAGGACTTCAGAGTATAATTTCAGCTTGCACCATAGAGCAGAGTATTCAACTAAGAGTTAATGTAAGAACAATGCCCATTCTTTAAAGAAACTCAAATTTACATTGATTAAATATCAATAATTCATGAAGCAATGATATTTTAAATAAAATGAATGAGATTATACCATTCGTGTTGATTTACACTTGAACATACTGATACTGATTTTTAAAAAACACATTCACCTATTGACAGAAATATCAAATCTAGGTAATTATAGACAAGTTATTTTATTTTTACTTATTAAAGTAGAAATGGGGAATAGTTTCTTATGGGACAAAGACCTATTGGAAGCTGCTAATCATTAAACAAAATGATGTTAAAATATTTTTTCCAGTAATTTATAAAAGGAAATGAAAAATAATGCCATAATATCTTGAGGAGACACAAGGACATAGTATACCGATTTGAATTATCTCTTGGCTGGCTGTTGCAATAACCTTTAGCGCCATGATATTTAATGTGAGAAAAATTGTAATATGATAATCTTATATGTGAATAGGTTAAAAAGGGTTTTTAAAAAATTTTTGACTTTGTTATCATTTTCCATGTCTTCTGCACTCAGATAATTCCTTTTTCTTGAGTTTTGAGTGTAAGAAATATCTTGCTGCAAATGGGAAACTAAGTTTTTACTCTTTCACATAAAATAGCCAATTTTGCTTCAAATTCTCAGTATTTCAGCTTTTATTTTCTCTGAATGCATGAGCCTCAGGCATTTTTCTTGGAAAATTTGCAAGAACATAAAAGAGAGAATACATGGGGAAATGAACATTTCATCATGAAATCTAACCTTTAGAATTTCAACGTAATGTGGAAACATGTTATGGAGGTAATTTGTTGATTTCAAGGTAGTATATAGAAGTGATTCTAGTGAATAGAGAGCATGAAGCAAAGTCATAATGTCCTTATATTTTTCATTTCTTGAGCTTTATTCATAAATGTAACTGTCCGAAATAAATTGAATTTATATTTTATGTGATATTAATATAACCACTCTTGCTTTTCTAAAATTAATGTCTTTGTGATATCTTTCTCCAGTCTTTCTTATCTTTTAAACTGACACATTTGAGGATAGTTTTAAATTTACAGGACAATTAAGAAGATAGTATAGAGTTCTTGAATATTCTACATCTAGTTTTTTCTGTTATTAACATTTTGTATTAATATGATATATTTGTTACAATTAGTGAATCAGTTTTGATATACTATCTTTAATTATGACTGATACTTTATTCAGATTATTTTAGTTTATACCTCCTGTTCCTTTTTCTGATCTAGAATCCCATTTAGGATACTACATTACATGTAGTTTTCATAAATTATTCAGAACTCTTTTGCATGGGAGATTTGTCTTTTCTATTCCATTTATTTATATATTCAATCATTTATGTATATCAGTTGAATATGGACTTATGGATGTTTATTTTATACTTTAGGTTCTAGCTTAACATTCCTTTATTTTGTTGCTCAAATGTTGCAACTTTGGCCATTGGGAAATGTTCCTTTCTGCTCCTGTGTCTTTTTCACACCCCATAAATATAGGTTTGTTTATTTGGTTTTTGATCTGACTCAGCAAGATGTTGCAGTCTCATCACTTATATTTCCTGCTCATGTCCTAGAGTCAGCCACTTGTCCAAGGAGCTTGGTTTCTTTTCCTGGGGAATGGTATGAGAAACAAAGATGCGGGTATTATGTATACTCTTTGCTACTGGGGTTTCCTTGCTTCCAGACCAACTCAGCTGACAGAAGATACATGTGTGTATATTAACATGTGTATACACACATACATATAAATATTTCTTTTTTAACCATCTGCATCTATATTAAGCTGAATATGAATTCATACTGATGGTTACAACTATAATCTGTTACCTTGTGAATGGTTCTAGCCTCTTTTTGTTTATCTATAAATTCCCACTTCAACAGTAAGAACCTGACTTCCTCCATTCACCATACATTTGCTTATTTGCTCAATTTCAGCATATATATATATGGCAGTATAGGAATTGCTCTCCATGGGAAAAACTTTATCAGCTAGAATATAGTGCTTTTTTACAGTTTCTTTTACCCACTCGTTTCCAAAGTTACTTGTGTCACCGCATCTCCCCGTGCACATGCCCTGACCTCTTCAGTGAGGCTGTTTCATACATATAAAATACACTTAGCTTGCTGGGTTACATTCTTCATTCGATCTTGGGATCCTTCAACTTCCTAAATAATTGCACACATTTAGGTTCACACTGTGTGCTGTAAAGTTCCATGGGTTTTGACAAATGCATAATGTCATGCATTCTTCATTGCAGTACCATCTAGAATAGTTTCACTGTCAGAAGTCCCCTGTATTTCACTTATTCAACTCTCCCTTACTTCTAATCCCAAATCTTTGACACCCACTGATTTTTTTTTAACTCTATAGTTTTGCTTTTTCCAGAAATTAACATAATTAGAGTCATATAGTATGTTGTATTTTCTGGCTGGCTCTTTTCAGTTAGCAATATGCATTTAAGATGCATCTATATTTTTCATGGCTTATACTTTATTTTTATTATTGAATAAAATTCCATTATATGGATGTATAATAATTTATTTATCCATTCATCTATTGAAGTATAACTTGGTTGCTTCCAGCCTTTGGCAACTATGAATAATATTGCTACAAACATTCACATCTAGGTTTGTGTGGGAAGAAGTTTCAACTCAATTGGTTAAATACCTGGAAGAATTATTGCTGGATCATTCGGTATGACTATGTTTAGCTTTGCAAGAAACTGTGAAATTGTCTTCAATTGTCCGAATTAGCTGTACCATTTTGTATTTCTGTCAGCAATGACTGAGAGCTCCTGTTGCTCCAAATCCTCAAAAACATTTGGTATTGTCAATTTTTGGTTGGATGTTAGCCATTCTTAAAGTTATGTAGTGGTGTCACTTTATTTATTTATTTATTTTAATTTATTTTTATTTTTTTTCTTATTATGTCCAGTTAGCCAGCATTTAGTACATCATTAGTTTTTGATGTAGTGTTCAATGATTCATTAGCTGTGTATAGCACCCAGTGCTCATCACCACACATGCCCTCCTTAATACCCAACACATTATTTTAATTTGCTATTTCCTACTGACAAATAATGTTAAATGTGTTTTCATGTATTTGTTTGCCATGCTTGCCACATATTCTTTTGGAGACATCTGTTCAGATATTTTGTCCATTAAAAAAATTGGATTGTTTGTTTACTTTTGTTGAGTTTTAAGAGTTCTTTTCATATTTTGAATAAAAGTCCTCTATAGGAGGTGTTTTACAAATATTTTCTCCCAGTTATTGCCTTGTCTTTTTGTTCAGTGTTAGGCAGAACAAAGGTTTTTACTTTCATTCACTAAAGTCCAATTTATCCATTTTTTAAAATATTTTATTTTTCAGAGAGAGAGAGAGAGAGAGCACAAGCAGGGGAACAGCAGGCAGAGGGAGATGCAGGCTCCCCACTGAGCAAGGACCCTGATGTGGGACTCAATCCCAGGATCCTGGGATCATGACCTAAGCTGAAGGCAGACACTTGAGTGACTGAGCCACCCAGGTGTCCTGCAATTTATCATTTTTAAAAAATAGATTGTCCTTTTGATGCTGCATCTAAATACCAATCACCAAAACCAAAATCATTTACTTTTATGTTCTCTTCTAGATGAATATATTTTGCATTTTACATTTAGGTCTTTGATCCATTTTGAGCTAATTTTTGTGAAAGGTGTAGAGTCTGTATTTAGATTTCTTTTCTTTTTCTTTTCCTTCCTTACCGCCTTCCTTCCTTTTTCCTTCTTCCCTCCCATCCCTCCCCACTCTCTTTCTCTTTCTTTCCTTCTTTCATGTTCTACCACTGTTTGTTGAAAAGACTGTCCTTTCTCTGTTACATTGCCTTATTCCTTTGTCAAAGATCAACGGACTGTATTTGTATGGGTCTACTTCTCAGCAGTCTATTCTGTTCCATTGATCTATGCACTTAGTCTTTCACCAACACCATGCTGTGTTGATTACTATCACTTTATAATAGATATTGAAGTTATACAGTGTCAGTCTTCCAACATTGTTATTTTTTATTTCTGCATGCTGGGTCTTTTCCCTTCCCATTTAAACTTTAAAATCAGTATTTCAGTATCTATAAAATACTTTGCATGGATTTTGATTGGAATTGCATTGAATCTACTGGTCAAGTTACCAAGAATGATAATCTTAATAATATTATGTTCCAATCCATGATCATGGCATTTCTCTCCATTTATTTAGATCTTTGAAGTCTTTCATCAAGATTTTATAATTCGTGTATAGATCCTGTGTATATTTTGTTCAATTCCAAAGAATTTCACTCAAACAATGCAGACTCTCTCACAGAGTGCCTGCCATCGCCCTCCCAAACACTCCCCTATACACACACACACACACACACACACACACACTTTAGACTCCAGTCACAAGTTCAGGTTGTCACCTGTGCTTCTGATCTACCTGCTATAGATCAGAGGTTTCAACTAATTTGTTAGAATGGTTCACAGAATGCAAGAGAAACATTTTACTTATTAGATCACAGATTTATTAAAAATTGTATAACTCAGGAACAGCCAGATGGAAAAGATCCATAGGACAAGGTATGGGAAAAGGGCTGAGCTTCTCTGCTTTCTCTGGGCACCCCATTTTCCTTGAATCTCCATGTGTTCACTAACCTGTAAGCTCTTTTAACCCTGTCCTTTTGGGTATTTATGGAGACTTTATTACAAAGCCATGGTTGAATAAATCATTGGTCATTGGTGACTGAATTCAATCTTCAATCCCTTTCCTCTCCCTGCAGGTCCCAGGGTGGGAATGAAATTCCAACCTTCTAATTGCTTTATTAGCAACCAGCCCTCATCCTTAGGAGCTCTCCAAAAGTAACCTCATTAACATAACAAGAGATCCCTTTTCACTCTCATAATTTAGGAAATTTTAAGTTTTAAAAGCTCTGTGTCAGAAAAGAGGATAAAGACCAAATATATATTTCTTATGATAAATCACAATATCATACTTCACAGTCTGATTTAATTAAACTTAGATCCTTTTTCAGAGATAGTATTGCCAATTTCAGGCTTTCTTTGAACCCCAAGAAGACTCTTCATTTCTTTTCCCTGGTTGTCCGTATTAAACTTTTATTTGTTCTACCACTTTTCTTATTGCTAAAATACCTTGGAACTACCAGCCTCCCTTTAATTTCTCACCTCTATGATTTCCAGTGTTTTCAACAATGCCCTTAGGGCATGAGTTCTCCAAGTTCTGAAATTAGTTTAGAACTCTTGGAGCTGTGGAGCTGTCTGCTCCTAAAATCTGCCTTTCCCCACTAGCAGAATCTTTGTGTTATAATTCTCCCAGTTGATAACCATAATCTACATGTCAGGTGTGGGGTCTTGCCACCTGGTCTTGACTTGCCCCTTTTGGCAAGGAATCTCTATCTCACAGGGAGCTGAAGTAGAGGTGATTGGGCTCTAGTGCTCTCATCCTATCATGCAATGGGTAGAGCTTCTGTCCTTTGAATGGAAGCTAGGTGGAGAAAGGAACACTAGTCTTTTTGGCTGCAGATGGCTGTTATAGGGATTCTAAAATATAGAGATGGGAGAGATGTGTGAGATGCTGGTGGCCTTATTCTTCAGGGTGAAACCATAGACCTTTACTGAGAACTTGGGAAAGCTGTCTCCTTAGCTTTACCTACCTGGAGTAAAGCTTTTATCACACTAAGCTTGTAAAGGCATGTGTGTTGGGGGAAGTGGGGACCATATATAGATAGCATTGCATTTTCAATTTTTTTTTCAATTCTTTTATTTTTTTTTCTTGCTTAATTACACTGTTGGAACCTGCAAAAAAGTGTTTCATGGACTTCATGAAAGGCCACAACCTTTCTTTGGTTCCAATCCTAGGAAAAAGCCATTCATTCATTCTTTCACAGTCAAGTATGTTGTTACTTGTAGGTTTTTGTATATGCCTTTTATCAGGTTGAGAAATTTCCTTTTCTTCGTTTTGTTCAAATTCTTTTTCTCTATCCATAAATACTATCTCATGGGTTTTCTTCCTTATTCTATTAATATGATGGATTATATTTTTTTTTGATATTTTAACATCAAATCAACTTTCCATTCCTGGAGAAATTGCCACTTGTTGAAACATATCCCTTTCATATGTTGGATTTTATATGGAATGTTTCATTAACAGTTTTTGCATCTATGTTCATAAGGAATATTCAATAGCAGTTTCCTTTTTCTTTGTGAAATTTTGTTGCTTGTGTTGCCTCTTCAGAGTACATATTTTCATATTTTTGGTCTTTGAAATAAATTTGCTCAATTTTGATGTGTCAAGGTAGATTGATATATCATTAATGATAGTGAACCCAAATCTTAGTGTGTTAAAATAATAAAATTTCATTTCCTGTTCATGCACAGTCCATTTCATAAGTTTTTCTGGGTTGTCTTTACACACAGGGGTAGCTAAGTGATCCTGGATCTTTTCATCTAACGATTCCTCAGAGCCCTTTGTCTCTGAGAAATTTGATATGAGAGTCTACTTCAAAATATACAAGTAAAACTTTCGGAACTTAAAGGTAAAGATTTAATTTTATGAGTTGGTCAAGGTGAAAAGTTGTATTAATTAACAAAGGAGAAAAAAATCAAGTTGACATCAGAACTTTGACAGCAACATATAAAGCTGGAGAAAAATGGAGAGGCATTTTCAAGGAACTCAAGGGCACTAAAACATATGCCAAGAATTGAATAACCTTCCAAGATGTCCTCATTTAACAAGTCTCCGAAGATCAGTTTTTATTATAGGCAAGAACACGGGAATTACTGTGATCTCTTATCTTTTAAGAGGAATTTTGCAGAAGATGAGCTTTCTTCAATTGGGAAGATAATTGGAGAAGAATACCTGTGGTAGGATTCTCAATTTTCATCTTGGTACTTAGCTGTGTAAAGGTTACATCTCTTAGCTCTATGCCTCGATGTGGCTCTGTTCAAGTCAGTGGAATTTAAACAGAGGTAATGTGTGCCAATTCTGTAATGTGTCTATAAAGTTGTGCCCTTTCTTATCTCTTCTTCCTTTTTTCTGGAATGTTGATGTAATAGCTAGAACTGGAAGAGCTTTTTTGAACTAGATGGACCAAGAGGCCATGCATTATGGAGAAAAAAGTCAGAAGGAGCCTAGATTCCTGACAGGACAGAATTTTACATATAGACTCTAAAATATGTACATGAATATGAGAGTTAAATACATTTCTAATTTTTTAAAAGACACTGTTATTTTGGTTTCTGAGATAGAAGTTGAATATAATTCTAATCAAAACAAACCAGTCCATACATTCCTTGTAAGCCATTTGTATCATGTTCAAGATTATCTTAAGTGTAAGCAAAACCTTGCTTGTGATGGAAGAAGGAGCCATTTCCAGGTCAGGGGACAGTGGAAGTGGATCAGAACCATTGCAGTTGAATTCACAGTGTTATTTGGGTATGTCTGAAGGCTCTATTCATTGAGCTTCTTTGCCAAACTGAAAAAGCCATAGGTTTATTTAGGTTCCTGCAACTGACAGTGGCCATAAAGCATGGTCAGAAAGGAAATATTTACTGTTGAATAATTATAGTAGTGATGTCTTTTTTATTGGAAGTTTTAACATTCCATTAAAAAAAATAAATAAAACTCATGGAGTTCTATACCTGTATAGATGGTTGCAATGCAAAAAATAAGGAGCAGATGAGGATTCTTTCAGTTTCAATTTTTGCAAGACTTTTAAATATAAATGTAGGATCTTGAAAATGAAATACCAATATAATGTTTAAGGAAATAAGTTTTAGAAATTCAATGTTAAAATGGTTATTCTTTAAATAGCAAATTTCATATTAACTGTAACAAATTTTTGTTTGTTCATTGTTTTTTGATTTAATTCAATTTATTTTCTATGATTTTCTGAGCTGTTTCTTGCAATATTTGTTCTAATGTTGTTTTTTGTGCTGTTTCTCCAACTTTGCTATTAAAATATACTAAAACAAACCAATAAAAATTTTAGTGAAAAAACACACTGGGTTTGGGTGAATTGACATTTTTTTCTAACCCCAAAGCTGTAACTGTCTATTTTAGGCCAAATTGAAGTTCTAAATAAAGCTAACCAGGGAAGGCAGCTCCTTTTTTCAGAGATCTTGGTTTGAAAAAGCATACATGGCAAAGCTCTAAAACAGAGGTCTTAAACTTAACTGTATAGGATAGGTCCATGGATTTTGAAGAGCTCCTGAACAGAGAGTAACATTTTATTCAGATTTCTTTTTCTATTTTGTGTTATTCTGGAAGCAAATATTTGTATCAAATATGAAAATATTATTTTAAATCAGCAAGTAGCATGATTTGCTCTTACATAATCTTTATTCCTGTAAGGTTTTTTTTGTTTTGTTTTGGTTTGGTTTTTTTAGGAAAGGAAAATTTTTATTATCGAATAAGCACTGAATCAGATTACAGTGTGCATTGTAGACAATCCAATAAAAAAATAAAAAGACAGAAATTCTACCCTATACATCCCTTTAGGTAGTTATGATTCTTTACATACATATTCTCAAGATTAATAGTAACTTGTCCTCCTACGAGAGGATAGCACCTTTTGCTGTATATTCTTTCATAGTTCATCCCCAAATCACCTGGTAATTGAGGTAGCCATTCGTGTTAGCTTTGTTGCCTTTATTCAAAGAAATAAGACTTCTTTTATCTCTGCATGCATATAGTGAAGAGAATGGTGCCTAGGCTAAACTTCCCTGCTGACTGGGAGATATATTCCTGTAATGTTATAATGTTTGGAATATTTCCCAATTGATAACCTCTTGAAGATCATGCTCTGTAATTATAATGGTAGACTTTTGTTTGTTCATAAATTGAATTATATCAAATAAAATAACATTTTATAAGGGTATATGCTCTGGTAAGTTTTCATAACAGAATGTGAATGGAACACAAAAATTCCAGTTCTTTTTTGGCAAGGTTCTGATTTATGGACACTAAGTGCGGAGTTGATTACAATAGATAGAATGTTTTATTTTGTTTTGCTTCTTGGCATGAGAAAACTGATTTGGAACTGTTAGGATTTTATCATAATTTAGAAACTTCAAGTCTTTGCCATTGAGACCAGAAATAAAGTTTTACCTGTTAGTGAAACAAAACTGTAAAACAAAGGAAAATAAACAGAACAAAAAATAACCTTGATGTTCTCTGAAGGGATGGAGAGCTTTAATGTTGAACAATAGATATAGTTTTACTTTTTTGTTATTGGAAGAAGCTTCACATACCACCATGTTACAGGACTTTCTAAATTGGTGTTAGCAAAAAAAAAAAATCACACAAAAATTTTCAACAAAATCTTGTATTTTGTTCTACTTCTTTCCTCTCTCCAAATGTTCAATGTCATACTGACTTTTCAAGAGCCTTTGTTATGAAATGGGAGCTAAATGTACTATTATTCCATAAAACCTGAACATTCGGCACTTTAGTGAGGTTTGCCTTGTTATTGTTATTTCCTGCTATTGTGCATGGTTGAGCTCTATGAAAAGGAGTGCTAGATCCTTAAGTGTCATTTAAAAATAAAATAGAACATATTTTCTTGTTTGAAACACAATTTGACCCCAGAGAATGACAGTGCTTATTGATGCATGTTCAAAATGAATAATTAAATTACACATTGATAAGAAAATCACAAAACTTTTCATTTTCCTTCTGTTTTTATAATAGCTGGAGTACATACTTAACTGATTATACATGGTCCATCTCCTTTGGTCTTTAAATATGTAACCAAGTACACTATAGAGAACCAATGTTATTGTGTTTTCCAAAATCCATGTGCTATTCTTTAAAATAGAAGCCCTCACTTGAAAATGGAAATCTCTTTCACAGTAAGATGAATCTTTCTCAAAGACCATGCTCATAAAAGAGCTAATTTTGTGGTATATACAAAGTGTATTTATAGCCAGACCATACGCTTTAAAATACAAGAAATGCACTAAAATATTTATAGAAAGGAAACTATTCTAATTTCCTGCCATATTAGCATTTGTAGATGGCTTCCCTAAAATCTTCTAGAGTTTGGAATGTGAAACAGAACAGATAGTGCTGTTTTATACACATTATATTGTTAAGAAAAGAAACAAATTACCACAAGAATTATTTCTAAAAGTTTATTTTAATCTACTTTGAATGCATTTGATTTTCTCAAGCCATTAAAGACAAAGAGAAAATAAAAGCCAGGAACCATAAATGTTTATTCTTTATGCTTTTAAGTAGTTAAATTGTGTATGATGATATACCATTCGAAATGATTATTCACTGATGACATATTTGGGAGAAAACCATTTTGTTCTAGAAATCACACAAGATTAGCAGGGGAATACATAAAATTTTGAATAATTATTATTTCTAAAATTTATAGGGGGCTTATAAAATGTTTTGTCCCCTTTACATGTATTGGAATTTGGTTGTCTTAAAACATAAAAGAGATCTTATTTTACTCTTCTACATGAGAAAAAAGGACTTATTTATTGGCATAGTATCATTGTTAATGTGTCAACGTATGACTTACTGAATCATTATTATGAAGAATAAGCCACTATATAAGTAAGGCAATTAGAAAGGAAAAAATATTGAAAATGTGAATTAAAAGTGAATGTTAAGTGAATGAAAAGATGTACAAAAAGTGAAAAAAATAATTTTAAAAATACATAATCACTGCTATTTACTTCATTTTTATCCTAAAAATACTTTTTAATTAGAAAACATTGATTTTATACTAGAAAGCCCATTGTCTGATGAATCTAAGGCTATTAGCATCTTGAACAAAGTATATTGTATGAACAAAGTATGACTGCTAGAGTTGAGAGATCATAAACATATCTGCCCTGATCACTATTGTAGAGATAATGACAGCTGCTTCCTTAGCTGCTGCTGCTGAAAATGATGGTGGAGGCTCTAATGATGTTAGTGTAGAAGTGTTGTTGAGGAAGTGAAAACTTGAAAGAAACTTTAAGAACACAAATTTTTGAGCTTTTTGGAGTAGAAAGAATCAAGCTTCCATGAAGCATACAGGGAAAATATGAGCAGGAATGGTCTTGGTATATAATCACTGGTTCCTGAAATTTAGTTTCAGAAATCTGTTAGTAAAGCCAAAGGCAATGGAGGGAAACATGCAATCAAATGACCTTTGGATAAATTCACTGTGGAAATTAAGCAGACCTCAGAACTTTGCCTGACCAGTCCTTCTCTGAGAAGGAATGTGCTTTGTGAAAATAACTGAGTCGGTGAAGACAGAAGGTTAAAACTCTTAATATTCTAAGCAATTTTATTATGCAATAGTCTTGTTTATGTTGAGGTATAATGAGGTTTCTGTAGGACACTGATAGCAGTGATGGCAACTTACTCATTGCTCACAGCCATTATAGTGTTGGACAGAAAATTACATCCAAATATCATATTTTCAACAATTACTGCCTTTGGTAACACCTGCAGCAGCATGGGGGAGTTTATTGGTAGTTGAGATGTCTACCAATCTCAAAAGGCAGAGCGAAGTTCCACTTCTATGCTATAACAGGAGAAATCAGTGCTGGACTTAGGGCAGGAACACCCAGGGTGATCTTTACCTGACTAGAGAAAGACAATAGCAGCATTTGAGGGAAATTTCTCTAGACGGTCAACATTCTGGACGCCTCCAGCTTTGTGACTATCCCAGCAATGCAGAAGTTCACTCCGAACCACCTGCTTATGGTAGTAATTATGAACTTCCAAATTTTCAGGAAGTGACTATTCTAAATCATGGTTCAAACAATGAGAAACAGATAAAATGACATTTGTCTTTGTATAAACACCTGAATGACTTTGGCCGAATAAGAAGGAGAAAGGGGCCTGAATTTTCTCCAGCACTTAAAAGACCTAATTATATTCGTTGGATCACTGGGTGAAGGTGAAGATTGAGATTTTTTTGTACCTAAAACTGTAAATAAGGGCATCATAGTATGATGGTAAGAAATTAAATACCAGTAAGTGTTAAGGATTCAAAGCCATTTCTCTTTTATTCTAAAGTCTTTATATTCTCAGCATTTCATACTATCTTTGAAATGAAAGAACAGAAAGAAAAATGACTTGTTCAATATAGCTTGAATTTCAGAAAACTTTAATACTTTAGATAGAGAACTAGAAAGGGGTGTGGAAGAAACATTGAAAGTCACTGGTGCTTGTCAGATGATAGTGATGACAAAATAGTAACAAAAAGTGTTTCAACCTTTCAAAATGTGTTTATGATGAAATGAAAGCCTAGTACTAGTGCCACCTAGGAAAATAAAATCTATTCAAGGTCTGTGCTGAAAGGTCTATTTGAAATGGACAGACCGTAATTGTTTTCTGGGAATGTTCTGGTGTACTTTGGTTATAGGGCAACCTACATACGAAATCTAGATTGTATCAGTTATGTTATATTACCAATCTTGTGTTTAATAATTATTTAATTTTTATGCCATCTTGTACAGAACATCTGTTCCTTGTTCTGTTGCTTGTTTTTCCATGTTCCTGTAGGTGCCATACCATCATACATTTTTCATGTTTTTAAATGTTACTGTAGAAGCTTACATTTCTGTGACAAAACTATGTTAAATTATACTTCTTCACTTTTTTTCTTCCCTAATTTTCTTTTCTCTTGCTCTCAAAATTTGTAGCTCTTGTTATGTTGTAGCTACTGCTGTATCTGGACTTTTCTTGCCTACAGGTCATTTACTCACCACTGATTAAGTCCCTGTTACTTTAGTGGTGTGAATTTCCTTCACTGTAATTGTTTTACTCTATGGCAGAACAAGCCGAATAGATTAGTTGTATTGAGCGAGTATACGATTATTGAGAGACTGTGCTTCTCCTATAGTCTATCTATTTGCATCTTGACAATTCCACTTGACCAATGGGGAAAAACTTGAGAGATTTTACCAACTCAAATTCTAATATATCTCAATAACTATTTATCAACAGCACTTTAATTATGGCATTGGACATAAACATTTCATTGAAAATGACAAATGAGATCTCAGGTGTTTACTTTCTCAGAAGCAGCCATTCTATTAGTTATAGCAGCAATTCTATTGCTCTTTGCCAGACCTGATGTGGGTTCAGCCAACTGTACTCAGTCCATTTCCGAAGGAGTGTCAAACTGGATTCTACAGTATTTGATCAACCGAATGAATTCAAAACTAATTAGCTAAATACATCATATATAAAATCATATATACTAATAAATATTTATGTGGTCCATGAAGGAGTGTGCTGGGTACCTTTGGGTAATTTGGAGTAGTTTATTCATGTGATCTAGGAGGAGAGATGTAATTAGACATTTGGGATGAGACTTTATGCAGCTACAACGAGGAATGACATGGACAAACATCAAAGGTCTGAAAGTATATCTCAACTATTACATGTAATTTTTTTCTATGTTCTAAATATTTTATATAAAATGGTTGACCATGTATAATTACTTGGCAGTTACATTCAAGAAAGAATTTTCGGAACTATTTAAAAAAAAAACTTGAAAGAAAGAAATTCACAATGCTCCTTCATCATCTTCACCTCCCCTAAAATAAATATCTATCACAACAGGTGTGATTTTCTGCTGCCAAAAAGATGACATCTGCAATGATGGCCACCAACAATACCTCCTACCTGGTACTAGTATGCCATTGCTCCCATGAATAGATGGAGGATATTTCTCTTCCTGTGAACCTAGGCTGGTCCTTAGGCTTTGTTTTGGCCAATGAAATGCGATAGAAGTTACCCTGTGTGACTTTTCCACCTAGGTCTTAAGAGGTCTTATAGATTTCATCCTGTTGGGATCTGGGCACCATGTAAAGAAGATTGGATTAGACTAATGAATAATGGGAGGTCAAGGAAAGAGACAGGCGGAGAGCAGAGAGAGAGAGACAGAGAGAAAGAACCAGCCAGATTCTAGATATTCTAGCACTCCAAACTGGGCCAGACCTAAGAATGAAGCTCTCTTGGATAGTCCATCCCCGGGCATTTTTTAGGTGACTTCATCAGAGTGACTTCAGCAAATATAACTTGCAACAATACTGTGCAGCTGAACCCAGTCATCCTACAGAATCATTAGTAAAAATACATTTTGATTATTTCAAACTAATAAATTTTGAGGTCTGTTACCATACTCTGATAGATTAATAGATTACTAATACAATAATTCTCTTTTTTTTCCCTTTTTTTTTTCTTAGGATGCCAGTTTCTGGCAAAATGACCACTGTTACACTTTTTTTGAATCCTTTTTCCTTTCCCTTTTTCTCCCCAGGGAATGCTTCCTTTACCAATTTCTCCAAATCTTGAAGTATGGCACAGAGTCACTGTTATGTCCCCTCACTCAGGGTGAAATCCCATGTTTCACCACTCTCTCCCTGCATAATTTCTTCTTAGTTGGTGTTAAATTATTAGTTTTCCTTTATTCATTTTCATATATTTCTGGACACTTGAATGCAAGCATTGTGATCGATTTTATAGATCAAAAAGATGACTTATTCCCAAATTTAGGAATATAACAGCTTAGTAGGAAATACACACCAACAAAATGATGCTATAACAAATATAATAATGATAATGATAATAATAACAACGAAGTTAGTATGACATAGTTCATACTAAGTTCCAGACACTTTTATAACATATTTACATCTATTTCATACGTTTTACAAGTTATAAAGCTTAAGTAATATGACCAAGGTCAGCCAATCCAGTATAGTATATGACAAGAGAAAAAACCTTCCTGGGAATCAGAGAAGGCTTATATTTGGACGTGACATCTGAACTGGACCTTAAACTATTTAATATTAAAGTGGGAAAACACTAGGAAGAAAAATATTATGTGATTCTGAAAATCCATGCCTCATTCTGAGAACTGAAAATCAGCCAAAAAAGTAATTTGAAATAAGGGATGAAGGTTTTTGGATTTCATAATGATGACTCTAATATTATGTGAAAGAATTACTAGAAAAATATTAGATAGAAATACATTAATTAGGATGACATTAAAATTGTTCTTAGGAAAAATCAATGTAAGATTGAATTAAGGCAGGAACAGTGGAGCTGGAGAGGAGGTTAGTTTTAGAGGTAATTATGAGGTTACCAATTGGATGGAATCAGAAAGTGAGAGGAATAAGAAATGCAGGGCAAAGGAACAAAAACAACACATTTGAAATACAGACTGAGAAACAATGCCTAATATATAATTTTGTATTAATATATAGTGAATTTGAGTTCTAAAAAAAAAAAAAAACTTTCTATAAAGAAAACCCAGTGTTCATTACCTAAGTTATTGTTACCAGCGTGGTTAAAGCAGCCGCTTTTTAAAATTAATACTTGCAGTGTGCATAATCAAATGAATGTATAGTGTGCCTATGGTTTATTTGGGGCTTTGGAGATTAGATTTCCATTGATTGTGAAATTATTTTAAGCAATATATAATAAATTTCTCATTTGGACGTGTAACTGACTTTATAGTGATGATCTGAAACATGGCTTTGATATTGCCTCAGTATTATAATGAATTTAAAAATGACAAACTTTTTGACTTTAACGAATATTATTTGAAAACAAAATAAGTTTCAGAAAGTAGCTAGTCAACATAGATTTAAAAAAAAAAAAAAGCATGAAACAGTTACCCAAATTCTGCCATTCTGCCCAAGGAGCCAAAACACCTAGAAAGTTAGTTTCAAGTTCTTAGTTAAAATGGAGACACAAAGATACATAATCTATTCATTTTTATTGACTGTTAGCTCAATACTTGTTTAAAAAATTATTTATTCATGAGAGAGAGAGAGAGAAACAGTTTCCCCACATAGTAGGGCCTGATGAGGAACTTGATCCCAGGACCCCAGAATCATGGCCTGAGCCCAAGGCAGACACTTAATTGACTGAGCCACCCAGGTGCCCCTGTTAGCTCAACAACTGATTTTGCCTCCTATCAACATATACTTTTCAACAGTTCTGGCATAATATTTAGGTTTCTTATAGTAAACTAGAATTTTGTTTAATTATTAAACTTTGGTGTGATTTTGTTGTTTTACCCCTTGAGCTAGTATCTAATGATACAAATTAATTATTTAGTAAAATTGAATTTAGGGGCTGGGTACCAGAGGAAAATTAATTTACAGAATTTCAGCCAACCTTCTTTGAAGCCTGGATAGAGTAGGCAGTTGTCCTCCCTAAAGTAGAAAACCATCTCTCCCAAATACAAATAGTTAAGAGGTAAATAAGCCTCACGTGCTGCCGTCAAAGAGGAAGAAAAGGATGTACGCTGTATTTTATCGAGCATCCCCTAACATGAGATACTCCACTTAGAACCAAAACATCAAGCAAATAACGCTATTCCTTCTAACAGTGCAGGCCAATGAAGTTTACAGGTTTAATAACAATTTGTTCAAGGTTATTCAAGTACCCAGAGGGAAAGTCAACTTTTTAAAACAGGCTTGAAAGTACAAAACCAATATTCTTCCCAATGCACTTAGGTGTTTTCTGAACAATATTATGGCTTAAGAATCACTTCCACCAATAACACACACTAGACAGGTTCAAAGTTGGGCAAGAGAACGAAAGATCCTAGAAAGACAACTATAAACCCATAAAAACTTTTTCTAAGAGGTAGAAAATTTACTCCAAGACTGAGAGTGTGATCTAAAGAAAAACGTTGTATTACTTTATACAAATAGTTTAAAATAAGATAAAGAATAGGCAGTCTATGACCAACTGGCCTTTCTGTCGCATGAAAAATTAGTAGATCCAGCTCCAAAAAGACTATATTTCCCAGTGATTCATATATTACCTATAGACTTTGGCAATTATTAATAAAAACACAAACACATTTAGAAATAGCATTTAAGATGCTATATTAGCTAAACGGAGTTAGTTAAAATAATAAATCTTGACTTAAAATAATTTTTCCACAAGACCATGAATGATTTTAACTCCATTGAGATTCTTATCTAATTATTTAAAAAGTGGAATTCAAATAGAATTTTTTGCTTTAAAAATTCTTTGTGAAAGTAACATCTTTTTGCAGTGTTCAGTTTTCATTTATTAATTCATTCTATAAATACATTCAACAGATAACTATTGAATTTCTTTAAAAAAAAGATTTTATTTATTTATTTGAGAGAGAGAGAGGGAGAAACCACATGGATAGGGGGAGGGGCAGGGGGAGAGGGAGAAGCAAACGCCCCACTGAGCAGGGAGTCTGATGTGCAGCTCAATCCTGAGATCATGACCCAAGCCAAAGGCAAACACTTAACCGATTGAGCCACCCAGGCACCCCAGTTATTGAGTTTCTTTAGCATTTTCCAAGGCATGAGCGGCTCACTGAGTAAAGAAGAAAGATAGCATTACTGTTCTCCAACATGTAGAGTTCAGTAGAAAAAAGAATCAGTAATAAGTGATAAGGATACTTTTGGTTTCTGCTTCAGCATATAAAGAACTTGGAAGTTGTCACACCCATCCTTGCAACAATAGAAAGCTGGGCAAGTAGAAAATCAATTATTTTTCTTAAAATCATCAGAGAACTGAGGTTTCAGGGCAATCATCATCTACAACATATTGAGAGACATAGAGAATCATAGGTGATATCTGGTTACCTGGAACAAAAGCCAGTGGATCCAGAAAATGGTAATTTTGGTCAGCTGCTGGAGGTTCAGTGTGGACTAGCCTGAGTCTGGGAATATCCTGGGCATAGGGTCTTAAGGGGAGTCCCAAACTCTCATTGGTTTAACTTCTAGGAACACACTAGGTTCTCAGTGAAGATCCAAAAAGATACTTTCATAGCTCTGGCAAAGGTATGGGGAGAGTAATTATTATGAATTAAGCCCAGAATATTCTCCATGACAAAGACCTGTTCTTTAGTGGTAAGACTTTACCAGGCCCTTATTCCAGCTGGGAAAGAGCTATTCCTCACACTGTAGTACCCTCTAGTCTTTCTGTAACACCTAAGGAGTGAGAAACAGAGCTATACATAGGAGAAACACTTGTGAAAGTCACAGCTGAGACACAGCCCTCTTGAAACACTTAGATTTAATAAGAAGACTATGGAACACATCCTATCTGATTCATCTTCCCACAACATCAACAGGGCTCCAGAATTGTCACAGTGGATTATAGACGCTCAGTGAAGCTCTCAGAGTGAAATCTTGAATGGATGGATTTGAGAATGGAAAAATAAAATTGGACAGAAGAATAAACCAATGCTTCTTAAACTTTAATGTACATATAAATCACCTGGGAATTTTGTTAAAATATAGATCCTGATTCAGTTGGTCTGGGAAGTCCAAATTCTGCACTTCTAACAATTTTGTAGATAATGGTAATGGTGTTGGTTCAAGAACAAGTCTTTGAATAGCAAAGGTATAGAGCACTCATTTAAGGAGTGTTCACATAAAAGGGCTAGAGAGAGATGGTGGGTCACTGAAGGATAAGTTTTAGAGATGGTTTTTTTTTTTAAGATGGGAAAAATAACATGTTGATACACCTATGAAAAATGTGATTGTGTAGTAGAGATGACAGAATTCCCAGAATCCTGTGAAAGAGAGAATGAAAAGGTAAAGAAAATATATTGGCTTTAGGCACCAATGAACAGTTCAATTTGAGTGACAGAGAGAATTCAGAAAAATGGACACAGGTATGAAAAGATGCTAGGGATGTGGAAGTGGAACCTTATATTTTCTTATTGCTTTGATTTTCTTAGGCATTAAGAAGTTTAGATTGAAGATAGGAAATAGATGGTTGATGTTTGAAAAGAATGTATAAAGTATGAGTAATGGTCAAGATATGAAGAGGGTGGATGGATTAGACAAATGTAATTCAATTGCCAAGCAGCACTGAGGATTAATTTGAAATTTATGTTATGGTTTTAACCATGTGTCAAGGTGGTTGTGTTTTTTCCAGCTATTTTCAGCTGTGTGGGGATAGGTTAAGAACCAGAGGACAATGAGTTAAATCAGGATTGAATTTTCTTCCATGATTATAAAGAAATGACAATTTAATGGACATGCAAGATAATACTTATAAAAGTTTTTCATGAATTGTAAGCTAGAAAAGGAGAAGGGAAGATATAAAGAGAAGTAAAAAATGATGAAAAGTTGAGAGGATTAACAGACCTTAGCATCAGGGTGAAAGTTGTATTGGAGTTAGGGTACCAGAAAGAGTGATCTGGACAGACAGGTGGTAATGGTTAGAAGTTGAGACAGTTGAAATTGGGCTTATAGAGACGGTTCCATTTAGTGGTAATCATGAAATACAGTGTATAACCATAGGAGAGAATGGGTAATTAAAGCCGGAGGAAAAATACAATGGGATGAGAGAGCTCAAGTACTAATGATCAAAATGCTGGAAGAATCGTTTATGTGGATACTTGTATCACCAGTGATAAGACAAATTGAGGCAAAGTTAGTGAGGGAAAGGAATGTGACTAGACTCCTGCAGATAAATATAGGAGATGTGGGTAGGTAAGGTCTTATCTGAATATGTAGGACTCAATCTTGATTCTTCCTAGGAAAAGAAGAGTCTTATCTCAAGCATGGGGACCTTTCTGTTAATCTTTTAAATTAGACAATAGAAGATCTAGAGTAGTGAGAACTTAGTGCATGATTTTTTCTTTTTCTTTCTTTTTTTTTTTAGTCATGATTTTTCTTGATCAGTTTTGTGTAGATCAAGAAGATAGGAAGATATGGTTGTGTTTACCTGTTGCAACCTTTATCAGGACAGAGTGGAAATTAATAGATTGATCAAATTTATTTAAGTGTAATGAAAATATGTGAGCTAACACTTACAAAACACTTATTATACTTCAGATAATGTTTCCAGTGCTTTATATTTAGTAACTGGAGGCAAAAGAAATGAAAAGAATTGGCCAAAGTCACACATCTATTAACTCATGGAGCCAACATTCAAACCCATAAAGTTTGGTCAATTAATACGTGCTTATTATACTTAGGAAATATTGTCTTGAATTGTGGAAATTGCCTTATGGGAAAAATATATACATTTACGTATTTTATATATATTTACATGTTATTATATATGTGTGTATATACCCATATACATAAATGCATACATATACATTACTAGACTGTTTTTAAAATAGGATAATTTATAATAAGATTAATTTATTAATGAGATTAATTTCCCCCATAGCCATACTGTAAGTATTCAAAGCTTTAGTTTGATATAATACACATAAACTATTCTAATTTGGGAGGTAGAAGAGTGATCGTTGGCAGTTATTTAATCTAAACTCTTATTTTATAAATGGGACTGAACTTTATCAGTTCTTCCCAGAGCATAGTATAGAACCTGGAACATAATAAGCACTGAAGTAGTGATGGTTGAGTAAAATATATACTATCTCTCCCAAAAAAGATAAAAACTTCAGATGTCCAGACTCATAACCATTCCCTCAACATGACATTCTCAAAAGCTTGATTTTTTTTAAATATGTCATATACACAAATAGAACTTGGCTGCCGCAGTGTGTGAAAGTGAATTGGAAAAGAAAACAAGAAACCCTGGTTTGATAATAGGACATGACTGCTTCTTGATTGGATAGATGTAAATTATTGCACCTGTGTCTACATGTGTTTGTAAGTGCAATTCTTAGTTAACGATTCAAAATTCAGGTAAAAACAATAATGATAACTAACATACTGGCAATCTTATAAGGAATTACCTGTGTGGCTAACTCATTTAATCCTCAGTATAAGAAAATTGAAGGCACAAAAAATAACTAATTTGTCCAAGGTCTAAAGGCTTGTAACTAGAGAAGTATTAATGAGAACCTATCTAGCTCCAGAGACTAATATCTAACAAATGGAGTGTTTTTTATTTTTGTAGATAGGGTTACTTAAAATTTTATATCTCTCAAATTCCCATATTATATAAACTTAAACCATAGTAAAATGAAACTTTCACTAATCCAGAAATCTACTCTTTTCATACAAAAGAACTACTCACTATTAAATTTAAATTTAATTGATTAAATAGTTATTGAGGCACAAAAACAGACAATTCACACGATGTGGATTATAAGATGAAGAAAAATATGGACTTGATTGGCATAGAGACTCTTCACAAGCCAGTCAGATTTTAAGATTTTCACCATTTTCTTAGGAGGAAATGAAAATTTTTATTACAATCTTGCAGATAACATTAAGTAAAAGGCGTAGAGTGTCAAGGGTATATTTGGCTATGAAGTTAGAAAAATTCTTAATGGATAATTATTGCAATTCTTTAAGAGAAACATAGGGAGAGTTGAAGGATATATAAAGCATTTTCATTCAACCAATCTGAGTTTGACCCAACTCAGTTAGATCCACCAGTGATCCAACAAATAATTTTAGTAAAAATATTTTGTTATAACCAAAAATTTTGAATGAGATCTCTTTAACCAGTTGTTAGCCCGCATATTAAAATAGCTTTAGTATAATCCCCATAATATGTTTAAAACAAGAACTCCTTTCTCATGGAAATTCTAAGTTCAGTTACCAGTGAAATGCTTATCTAATAACTTATGAACATTTAGAGTACCCTCTTCACATGCTCATGTGTCTATTCATGAGCACAAGAGATGATTTTTATTTTGCCATCATTGAATCATTCATCACATTTTAGACCAATAGTGTTTTGGGGGAACAGGTTCTTACATCTTCAGAAAATTCCTGACGTATAACATTTGAAACCTAGTGATTCCCATTGATCAGGGCTGAGCTGACCCATGACCTTAGAGGTTTTCAGGATCTGTCCCAATATGGGGATGTGCAATAGAATTTGAAGTACAGATTCTAAGAACTTCACTTATAGTAATAGTAGCCATTTAATTCTATTAGAACTTCCAAATAAATGATGTGTATATAAATATCCTTAGAAAGACTTAATGTGACTATTTCCTAAATTATTATTTGATCAATTTAATTCTAATTCAAACATAATGACAACAATGGATTTTATATTACATTACAATGTTGAATTTTATATGGAAGGAGAAATATCTGATAATATGTATTAACTCGATGAAAAAGTTGAAAAATGTGGGGAGCTTACCAGATATTATATATTGCAGTAAATCTACCCACATTTAAAACATAAAGATATTGCATTATGAAGAGAAAAGTAGATTAAAAATATAGAAAAGTGTTGACTATTTGATCTGATTATATATGAGGATTTATTATATGACCAAGTTTGTATTTCAATTGATCAGAGAGAAGTGAGTTTACATAATAAATGGGACCATAATAATTGGTTATTTACCAGGAAGAAAAAATTCATGTCTACAACAAACCACAAACAAAATGAAATTTCAGGTAAGTAGTTTCAGTTGTCAGATTTAATTAAAGGAGTAGGTATAAAATAAACATCTTAAGATTTTAGCAGTGATAGGTAATTTTAGCTAATACATGTAACTCTGAGAGATAAGTTTGGTGACAATTAAAATTTATTTGGAAATATACAATATAAAATAATTCAGAAACTTCAAATTAGAATGTTTTCAGATAATACAGCAAATAAAAGGATAACATCTACACTTTATAACAAATTATAACAAATTATAACAGATTAATTAGGAAAAGATAATGGAAGAGTGGGAAAGTATAGAAACAAGCATTTCAATAAAAAGAATATCTATATTCACAAATATGTGAATAAATGCTCAAATTTACCAGTAATTAGGGAATTGCACATTAAAGAAACAATGAGATATTATTTTTCACTCATCAGATTAACCTAAAGCATAAATAAATACATGCATCGATGCATGAAGGAATAAATAATATTAAAATAGTTTATGTTGAGTGGCATGACAAAATGAATAAACTCATAGATTACTTATTAGGAATGCAAATTTTAGTCATTTTGGAAAAGAGCTTCTTAATATATATTTTTATAAATACACATATTTTGACCCAACAAACATACTTGTGAAATCTGCTTCATAGATAAAAACACCAAAACATAAGAATATGTACAAAACAATGATTATTACAGCATTATCGATACAGGCAAAATCTGGAAACATAGTGAATGTCCATTCATTAACAGATGCTTGAATAAATCCTGGTTTATCCACTCAGTGAAATATTATATGACCCCTAATGCCTTCACTACGCCAAAATGGAAAAAAAAATCCCACTTCTGTAAAGTGAAAAGTGAACAAAATAAACATAAATGTATGTACACATTACTATATGATTAAAAGTTGAGTTGCTTCAGATTGGAAAATTTACACACACACATACACACACACACACACACACAAATACATATATGCACATACATTAAAATATATAAAAGGTTTATTCTAGAATGTTAATTGTGAAAATCTTAATACAGTACTATTGAAGGAGATGTTAAAGTTAATTCTTTAATTTTTTGTAATAGTTGAGCTCATTTAACATAAAGAAGCAATATATGAAAAATTTTAAAAAATGTTATTTTTGCAAAAAAAAAAAAAAAGGAAATATAATAAGGAAATCTAGTCCGTAATCTGAGGATGACTGTGGGAACTTTTGGTCATCCAGAAAGAGAGCCACGGAAGACCAAAAGAGAAAGACTTGCTTAAAAATGAATACATCAACAAGCAGAATTAAAGGGGTTATGTAACAGTTAATTCTAAATGCTGAAGGGTTCATTTTATATTGTTACTTATATGAACTGACTCTAATTGTAAGATTAACTTTTAATTTCCATAGTTAAAGAGTAGAAGGACAATAGATTAAAAAAAAAAGAGCTAAAATAAACTAATCCCATTTAAGAAAACAGGCTGTTTTTATAATTTCTCCCTCCACTGTGACCTAATAGTCGGGCTATGATATATCAGTCAAACTAGGCAATCAGTCATCTGGTCAGCCACGGCCATAACACTGGTCAGAGAAAACACAGCCTAGCAGTGGATCTCTTTTATTACCTAGAGAAGCATTTTTCTTTTCAGTTTAAACAGAGAATGAAGTTCTCATCACACATTGAGAGTCTATCTAAGACAACATATAAAATAAAACAAACAGAGAAAGTTGACATAAAAAAGTTCAAATAGATGTGGATAAGAATCAAGAATTACTCTGAAGGATTTATGCTCCAAAGTTCAGCTTTTAAAGTTTTTATTAGAGAATAGTAAAAAGTCTCCCATATAACAAGTGACTTGTGTTGTTCTAAGATGTTTGTAACAATATCTGTAATTAATGAAGTTTATTATTATTTTTGGAATATAATAAACAAAGGACAGCTTTATTTGAAGCAACATTTGAGTATTATTCATGATTTCATTTATTAAAAATAATATGGTAGATAAGCAAAACATTGTCACACGTTGGAGACTAATAGAATGAATGCCCTCTACCAAAAAAATATTTAATATCCCTTTTATGAAGACATGTTAAAATAAGCTATGTAAATGAATACTTGTTTTCTTTTCAACAAGTTATATATTGAAGAGAAAAATCTCACTGAGGAGAAAAGAATACACTTGAAATTGTTAAAAAAAAAATCCTGGAAAGATACAGGTTTCCAATTATGGGATGAATACTATTGGAATAAAGGTTACAGCATAGGGAATATAGTCAATGCTATTGTGATCGTGTTGTATGGTGATAGATGATAGCTATACTTGTGGTGAGCATACCATAACATACACAGTTACTGAATCACTGTGTTGTACACCTGACTCTAATATAACATTGTTTCAACTATACATCAATAAAAATATTTAAAAATAAAAAACCCAAAATGTTACTGTAGTATGATTAGAAATAAAATAGGAACAGAAAAAATGGGAATGCAGTAAAATATTAATAACAATTTGGTTTAGTTGGACTAGTAATGCCATTAATAATTTTTTCTATTTTATATTTGCCCATTTTCTTAGTTTTATTTTCTAAAATATTCATTTATTTATTTTATTTTTTGAAGGAAGAAAGTATCTAAAATAGTCATTTATTTTTTTATTTTTTATTTTTTTAAAGATTTTTTATTTATTAACTTGACAGAGAGAGACAGCCAGTGAGAGAGGGAACACAAGCAGGGGGAGTGGGAGAGGAAGAAGCAGGCTCCTAGTGGAGGAGCCCGATGTGGGGCTTGATCCCACAACGCTGGGATCACGCCCTGAGCTGAAGGCAGATGCTTAACGACTGTGCCACCCAGGCGCCCCTAAAATAGTCATTTAAATTGTATGTAATTTTCTGTCACAATATACATGCCTAGTAACAAGTCATAGAGCAAAAGTCCTACAGTGATATTCAACATAAAATGATTAAAACCCTTAAATAAGTGGAAAAACAGAAATCCTGGATATTTACCTTGATAAACTCAGAAAAGTCATTTAGCACCCCTGGGGGTGTTTCATCTTTCTAAAATTGGGTGTAATAATAATGTAAAATTCGAGTTTAGAGGGTTAGTAGTGGCACAATGAAACGCTGCAAAGTGTCATGCAAACACATGAGTATGTTTAAGACAGCACAGAACTGTGGTCATGATCCCTGACTTTGGATTAGAAAGATCTTGGCCATTTTCTTCATATATAGCATTATTGTAGAACAATAATAAATAAAATAAAATAAAAATAAAATAAATACACAGCACAAAATCAGATTTATAAATGAGACTTTCTTCCTCCTTCCTTTTATTTAATGACTTGAAATACTCAGTTCTAAAATAATGTTAAAATGGAGAGGCATATTATGTTCAAGAAATTAAAATGTACTTACTAATCGTATCTTTTATTCTGTTTGATTTGAAGGAATGTTCTTGTTACCTATTTGCTATTATTCATGCCCTCTTTATTTTTATATATCTCACCATTCTTTTCCCATTGCTGTTTTGGATACATTTTTACACAAGCAGTTGGAAGTGTAATCCCCTTTTCTTTCTTTCTTTTTTTTTTTTTTTTATTCTAACAAGGAAGTTGAAAAGTTTACATGGTGCCAGGTTTATCTTTTATTCTCAACAACCTCAAAATTCTGGAAGAAAGAAGTTCATATGTTGTTGGGTAAAGAGGGTTGAACCTTATGTTCACTCTGATACACCACTGTGTAGAATCCAACCAGAAATCAAAATAGCCTGGGTATATCAGTTGGCTAAGCGTCTGCCCTTGGCTCGGGTCATGGTCCTGGGGTCCTGGAATCAAGTCCCAAGTCAGACTCCCCACTCAGCGGGGAGTCTGCTTCTCTCTGTCCCTCTGCCCCTTCCCCTTGCTTGTGCTTGCTTTCTTTCAAATAAAAAAAAAATCTTTAAAAAAAATCGAAATAGCCCCTTTCATTGTTTTTCAAACCCTCTTAAAATAGGAAGTTTGAGGTAGAAGGGATCAAAATTAGAGAAGAGACAGATTTTTAATTTGGCTGAATTTTAAAATAACAATTTCTTATACAATGGAAAAAATCTATGACTATATTTTGCTAATATTTATTATGATCACATATAATCAATATGCATTTTAAAGTCCTTTTAAAAGTATTTACATTTCTTTGTCTCTGAGAATGGAAATGTTGCTGAAAGCAAATGATAAAATGTTACTTTCTAAGCTTTTAAAAAAACATATCAGTATTTAAAAATGACCTGAGCCTACCTTGAAAGATTCAAAAACACTTTCAAATATTTTATTGGATAGGGAATTAACAAATGTGTAATTCAGTTTGTTCATAAAATCACCAGACTTACTGGAATAAACTGATCTTAGATTCTTTGATATTTTTCTTATTTGTATATGTCTCCTAGACATTTTTTTGTTGCTTATTCTTAGCAGGAAAAAAAAAAAAACCATAAAAATTCAAGTATTTTTAACATATTTTAGGTCAAAATACACATATTTTAGATATTTTATCATTTTATATTTTTATTATTACAGAGTTTATGTCACCTTATAAACTTTAATAGGGGTGTTTACTTGGAAAATCTTTGAAATTTTAGTTTGACTATAAAAGCTAAACAGTAGTCTAAACTATCAATTAACACTAACTACAATATGTTTAGTTAAAGGTTAATAAAGAGGAATAAGTGTCCCACCTAATCTGATCATTTTGTTTGCCTTGGACCATTACCTTAAAAGATTTATTGACAAATACATCATTTCCAATGGAAAAAATATAATCATTGACTTGAATATCATAAATTTGGAATTTTAATTAAGAGTAAATTTTGGCTGGTTGCACTTTATTTTTGAAGAAACTGAGGATCCTATAATAAAATGAATACCGGGCACTTACTATAAGTAGAGCATAATAATAAATATAAACAAAAGCGGGGTCCAAACTACATTCTCTGACTTCCGTTGGCAATTGGCACTCAAACAGCATAAGACCATGAAAAACCTGTTATATGGGAAAATTCAGCAAATGCTTAAAATTTGCAATCTTGAATTTTGGGGGTTACTATAGTATATTGTTGCAAGTAGATCTGTGACTTACATATGAGGAAGAATTTCATCTTTTGAAATCAATCTTTCAGAAGAAAAACACTTGCTTTAAATATATTGTTATAGCTTTTATTTGAAGGAGAATCTTTAATGCTTGAATTTGAATTTGAAAGTCAACAGCTAGTTTTATTATTGGTCTAAAATTGAGGGTCAGAAGAAAATATTTTCAAATGTCAAATTCTATAATCAATCAAAGAGGTATATACATCTGACAAAGTCTTTTGTTGTAAAAAGTGATTGCAGCCGGTTGGTCTACAAAGTTTGTTCTAGAATTTTAAATTGCAGACAAATTGTCTGTGAAACAATGATTGCCTGAAACTCCTTTTAATGCATACAGAATTACCTAGTTTATAACTGAATTGTGGAAAGTTGATTAAGTTATTGTTTTCGTATAATTATTCCAGTATTTACTCCCAACCAAAGTTTTTTTTTTTTTTTTTTTTGATTAAGAGTAGAAGCTTGGCTCTCTGTCCTTTACTTCAAGGCTTAGAAAGAGAGGTTTATCAATAAATGTTTCTTAAATTGGCCTCTTTTTCTTGGACTCACATAAATAGTTGTTTTTTTTTTTTTTTAAGATTTTATTTATTTATTCGACAGAGATAGAGACAGCCAGCGAGAGAGGGAAAACAAGCAGGGGGAGTGGGAGAGGAAGAAGCGGCCTCCCAGCAGAGGAGCCTGATGTGGGGCTCGATCCCATAACGCCGGGACCACGCCCTGAGCTGAAGGCAGATGCTTAACTGCTGTGCCACCCAGGCGCCCCGAAGTTTTAAGCAACTATTAAAAGAAGCAACATTTAAATAACATTTACCAAATAAAAGGCTGCATGCTAAATACATATTATTTAATTTCCACAATAATTCTTTGAGGTGTTTTATATCAAGTTAAGATTCTGTGAAGCTAAACTTTACATAAAACTAAAAGTAACAGTAGCTTAAAGAAGAGAGATGCTTATTTCTTTCATAACTGAAGATTTTATACAATGGTTCTATTCCATAAAGTCCTCATAGACTCAGGCTCCTTCCAACTGACTGTTTCATGGTGAGGGGGTGGGATGGTGGGGTGGTGTGGTTGAGGTTGGGAAGGAAGGGTAGGAAGATAGGGATGAAGAAGAAGAAGTCAAAAGGAGGTAAACCAGATAGACACAGAAATATATGACAGCTTTCATTTGTTAGAACCTAGCCACACACATAAATACAAAGGAAAGAAAAAATAAGAAATACAGTCTTCATCTTATTTTTTAATTTAGTCTCTTAATCATAGAAAAAAGAGTTTTGAATATAATACTGTTTTATGTACACTTTGTTTCTGGTGTGGATCCAATAATTTCCTTCTTATTAGTTTATAAAAATGTAATTAAAAATGAGTTATAAATAAATAAATAAGTGAAATATAAATTTTATTGTTCTACACGTAGCTACTAATTTACTTAACATAATATTTTAGCATAATGTTTAAATAACTAGCATGGAATCAGAGAGACCATACATTCACCTGTTGATTAACAAAAAGTTTGCAAATTTAGTTACAGTTATATTCAACATTCATATCTAAAATTAAAATTCTTTTAACAATAACAATGTCATCCTGTTGTTCCTTATTCAAAGTTTCTGGTTAACCAATTTGTATAGCCACTGAGAAAACCAGAAATCAAAGAGAAAACCAAATTTCTCATTTGCTGCATAATTTTGGGACAAAATTCCAACTTTCAATTCACAACCAAAAATTCGATTTTAAAGAACTAAAATTGAACATGATTTAAGAAACTATGTTTTGTGTATGAGTTGTTGTCTTGAAGGTCAGATGCAAAATTAAAAAGGAATAGCAGACATGAACTCCTTCCTCGTTATTTCAGACAGTACAGTAATCTTTCATGACGTATGTAAGATATTTTTGTTAAGAATTCTATTTTGTCTCCGGGAGTCTAGTTTGATCCTCTCTCTGAACAATGGTGAATGAAAAATACATTGTCCCATTCAATTTGATATTAACGTCAAAGAATCCAAGTTTAAGTAAACAGTGGCATATTTAAAACTAAAGCAGTAGTAAGCTCCAATATGACACCTTTCAGCTTTTCTCAGATAGGTTTCTGTAAGAAGTAAGCCCTAATGTCCTTAAGCATTCATTAAATATAAAAAATTAACTGCTTTCCTATGCATCTATAATGGTACATGTTATGTTCTATTCTTGAAAAAATTGATAAAATAGTCACATCATTTTCCGGGTTTGGTAGAGTTATGAAAGCCTTCAAGAATCACTCCATGTTACCTATAGGATTAAATCCAAGCTTCTTAAAATGGCACATAGAAGCCTCCTTGATCTGGCCTTGGACACCTTGACCAGATTTGTCACCAACCCCTTCACTCTAGCCTACAAGGAATTGCTTATAGTTCTCCCCAACACAGTGATGCTTCTCACTTGTACTATTGAAATGTTTGTTTTTGTCAGTTCCATTTAACGGCTTTACATATATTCATCTCTTCCAAGTAAATGTCAGTGATCTTCTTCCCCAAGAGGAGGCTAGCTTATTGTTTGTTTTCCTTGTTAAGACTTGTCCAGAAAATACCAGTCAGCTCCACCATGCTTTTTATTGTCTCATGTTTTTCAAGGGCTGGAGAATCTGTATATGCCAGTGTGCTTCCACCGTACTTCATCCCTGTCTACCATGGTGAGGATCTTAGTCACTTGGGAAGCTGCACCATGCCAAAGGTGAGCACCATGCCAGGGGTTGTCACCACCCCATTTACCACAGCAGTGTAGTCCTTGTTGACATCTGACCAAGTGACACAATTCCCAAAGCTCATTCTGAAGACTGCCCTCTAATGCCACCTCTCATTCCAACTCTCTTACTTTGTAAGCCTTTCACCCCTCAACCAAAGTAAAAAAGATGGTGAAACAGAGACAAATGCAGCTTCTTAATTTGGGAAGTAGTCTTAGGAAGCACAAGTGAGTGGTAAAGTGAGACAATGAAGTAAGGAAAAGAATGGGTCAGTCATTTTACCAGTGTGGGAAACAGGGGTGCAATAACAATGGGGACACTCTGAGACTCCCTATGGGATGGACATCACAATGGTCCCAATGGAAAACAGGACTACCAATACCAGCTTCTTCTGGTGTTGGTGTGTTAATTCCCCATTTTCACCTTGAGCCTGCAGTGTTAGATGGAGTAAGCTCCCAAAGTGCTGGAAGTCTTGAGGCAAAGGATATCAGATGAAGCTATCAGCATGCTGGATACTTTGGACCATAGCTGTAGCTAAACTTAGATGGGTTGAGCTGATAAAGGCATGGAATTTACAGTGTCTGCTATATTGTCTCATGACTTCTTTGCATAATGTCACATATTTATAACTATCTGTATTTATATTTTCCATGCTAGACTGAGAAATTTGAGAAAATTATGCATGACAGCCCCTGGCAAATGTTGTTCAGTGTGATAACTGTCAACAGGTTCTATTGATTCGATTTCCCAACTGGTTCTTGAATTTGCCTTGCAAACTCTCCCCAGAACTCTACACATTTCCCTATTTTTTTTTCTACCTGAGGACTCAAATACCCTCATAACTGACTTCCCTATTGCTTGTCTTGCTTTCCCTTTGTCCAGCTTCCTTGTTCCTGCGATGGTGATCTTCCTAAAGATTCCACTGTACAAACTTCTTAAAATACCATGCAAACTCCTCATGTTATATATTAATAGCTATCATTTATTAGTCCTATATGTATAAGACCAGTTCAGAGCACTTTGCAAAAGTCATTTTATAGTTTTACCAACTGAAGGGATATTCACAGGGAAATATCTGACTTTGGGGAAGAAAAAGTTACAAAGGCTAATGCTCTTTGTAATGTTTATATGTAACATCGGCCACACTAGGCTTTAGTAAAAATTGAGTTTCTGTAGCGTAAGTAGCTCATATTTCTTGCTTATAATCTCCACCTGTTTCTTTAGGACCTTACTGATATTTTCTACCATATTTCTGATTATTCAGAAATTGAGTGACCCAGGTGAGTTTATGAAACTAATCTGTCAGCTCGCATGGGATACAACAGACTCAATAGATGCTGCTGCTGAATTAAAGTCCTTAAAGTGTCTACTAAATATGACAATGTGGAAAAACAGCATCTTTCTTATTTTTATTTTGCTGAAAAAATAGACTAAAAATTTTACACCAGGGATTTTATAGCATTTTTATCTGAAAATATAATCTCTCTTTTTAAAGATTTTATTTATTTATTTGTCAGAGAGAGAGAGAGCGCACAAGCAAGGGGAGCAGCAGGCAGAGGGAGAGGGAGAAGCAGGTTCCCTGCTGAGCAAGGAGCCTGATGCAGAGCTTCATCCCAGGACCCTAGGATCATGCCTTGAGCTGAAGGCAGACACTTAACCAACTAAGCCACCCAGGCACCCTTGAGGATAGCATCTTTTTTTTTTTTTTAAAGATTTTATTTATTTATTTTGACAGAGAGAGACAGCCAGCGAGAGAGGGAACACAAGCAGGGGGAGTGGGAGAGGAAGAAGCAGGCTCCCAGCGGAGGAGCCTGATGTGGGACTCCATCCTGGAACGCCAGGATCACGCCTTGAGCCGAAGGCAGCCGCCCAACGACTGCGCTACCCAAGCGCCCCGAAAATAGCATTTTTTAAGTTTCTATTCACAGGTCTCTCTTTCTCTAGAAAACACATGTTAGACCTTGAGAGGTTGAATTTGAACCACTCTGAGCAGAGTTCTGCTTTTCTCAGAGACAACATTCTTTTTTTCATGCTGAGGATGTTGTGAAAAGTAAAATTCTTATATAAAATAATTTTTATTTTAACTTCCAATCCATATTTGAATGTATATAAAATATAAATAAGTTTTTAAAGCTAAAAGGAATAGAAATTTTATGAGAATAAGTTGACTTAGTTCCCATGCATTTAAAAGTCTGTTCTGAATGTATACTTTTCTTAAAATGTATAAAATCATATATGAAAGAAACATTACTCTATGCTGATATGCACCCTGGGAAGGTCATGGATTTTTTTAAAGTAGAAGAGGCTAGGATACATGACTGACTAAAGATCAATTCAGAAGCATGTGTTCATTTTGAGAGGATTTAGAGTCATAGATGAACAATGGCTTAACCTCTCCAATAAAAGCTGTTCATAGAAACCCACAAAGCCATATTTGCCACATTTCTGCCAGGAGTGGCATAGAATTTAGAGAGCTGGGATTGTATCTTTTAGAAGGCAATCTCTCTACAACAGTTAATAGATTCTTTTTGAAATTTCCTCATCCTGCTGTGGAATAAAAAAGATATCTTTCAAAGAGAAAACCTATAATAGTCCCTTGTCAGGAAGGTCATGAAGAGGATTTTTGCTTTAGAATACATAACCCCAGCCTCCCTGGCTATCTTAAGTTTCTATGAATTAATGCTATTTTAGTTCCTGTCCATAGTTCATGTCTCTAACATGATTTATTGTCAATTTACCTCCATGTTTGCTATAGAACTTGCTCTGGGTTACCTCCAATAAAAGAAAGGTCAGTTGCTAAAAAAAGAGGTTAACTTTATGATGAGATTTTTTTAACAGTAAACACTAAACCCACTAAGAGAAGAGAATATTACTGAAACTAGCCAAAGATATAACCATGTAACAGAAAATCTGCACGATGGGTAATCCACAGCCAGGTGATTAAAGTGTTACTAGACTGGGCCTTGGAATTTGAGTACAAAGATAGTAGAATTTAGTTTGTGTGAATGCTTTTACGTGATTTTATGATTTTTGCCAGCAACATGTACGTGAGGTACTAGAAAACTGACGTTACCAGGATGATCGTGCGGGTGAGATAGAGTAAAAGAACTGAGACTCATCTGAGTCTGTTAGGTCTGTCAAATCCAAATCTCTATCAACATTAGTAGGGACATTTCAATAATAACAGGAAATGTCTTTACAACTGGAGGTACTTAAAGGAATATTGGATTTTGAGTAAGTAGTAGGTTGGTTCAGTTTATTTTATTTTATTTTTTTTAAGATTTGTTTGTTTATTTGAGCAGGGGCCAGGCAGAAGGAGAGGGAGAGAATCTGAAGCAGATTCTACACTGATTGTGGGGCCTGATGTGGGGCTCAATCCCATGACGCTGAGATCATGACCTGAGCCAAAACCAAGAGGTGAACATGTAACTGACTGAGCCACTCAGCAACACCTTTATTTCAACTATGACTCTTGTGATATCATTGGTGTTTTCATGTATCCTCCTTAACTTTTACCATAACCTTCTCCTAAGGCTTGCACCCCATCTGATTCTGTTTTATTATTTCCTCAAGGTACATACTGCATTTAATCATCTAGGAATTCATCCGTAAACCTGGTCAAATCAATCTACCCTGATAATCACATATATGGCAACTAAAAGATGGAGATGGAGAAATGGGGTTTGATACAAGGTTAAAATGAGATTCTGAATTTATGTGAACCGTAGATTTAGATTTCGGTAAGGGATAGAATTTAAACATGTATTTTGCACATGTTGTTTGATTTGACAAAGAACAAAAAAGTGAAGCAAAACTTCCAGCATTTTTACATTAGATAGGGCTCATTAGACATATCAAAATGTCCTATATTATTATAAATGCGTCTTTTAGAAGTTGGGTTGAAAACTATTGACATTGAGGCTAGTAGGTATTGATAGCTTCTCTTATTTTCTTCCATTACTAGTTTTTTTTTTTTTTTTCCTATCTTTATGCAGCCAATAAATTGTGCCTGTCAACGCCACTTAGTGGAACAAGTAAATACTAATTAGCTTAAGGCTTCTGGGGTTTCTTGACCTGAAGTAGCCTTTCCCCAAGCTAACTTACACATTTTGATTGCATGTTCAGGGAAACAGTACCATTCTTTTAAAATGGCAATTCCCTGTTGAATAGGGCATTATTTTGCAGAGTTGATGATTCTTCATATATACAGAATGTATACACATGGACTTTCATAAAATATGAATGATGCCTGATTTATAATGGAATTTCTAAGTCTTAACATTTACTTTCAGTTGTTTGCATAAGACCTGTTTATTCCATTTCAATTAGTAAATTAGTGAGGCAGAAGTGGGTGTCTCAAGGCTTTTCACTTCAAACTCAGAGAATTCAAATTCAAAAACAGGAAGTAAATGTAGGTTCTGGATGTTATTATTTGTGCTCCTTGAACAAACTACTTTTTCGTCTAGGTCTCAATTTCTTTCCTCGTAAAATGTGTATAATACAGTTTACCAAACAAATCTAAATATTGATTTAGATAATAACTAAAAGGATCTAGGAAATGGTAGGTACTGGTCATATAATAGATTCCTTCAACAGACGGAAAAATAATTGTTATTAATGACAATGTTTTTCACAAATATATTGAATTAAGGCTTATTAACATGTCTTATGAAGTGGTATAATATAATTTTTATAATATTAAAAATAGTTATAGCTAAATTTATTAGAATTATTGTATACAAAGTAATTTTATGTACATTATTTCATTTGATTCCCAAAGCTTACAAGGTTAATTAGTAAAGTAAAAAATAATTACATAACTTTACAAATGTGAAAGAACTGAAGTTCATAAAATGATTTGATTGAAATCACAGACATAGAATTAGGACAAGAACACAAGCATTTTTACCCTCAAATTTCAATATTTCCACCAAAATATGCTATAAATTGTAATAATTTTTTATCTGGGGGAACTAGTTCTTAGACACTATCTTTTTCTTACTCCATAAGGACAGCAAATGGTAAAATGTTTAAGTATTGTGAAATTTCTATCAGTCATGGATTACAAAGAAATGATGACAGTCTAACTGAGATAATTCTTCTCTTCTTACTGTTATTCTATACTAATGCAGAAATATCTTAATATTTTTCTAGTTCTATATTCTGAAATGAATTTGTTACATAGACAACCTGCAAATTCTGGATTACTTTCTAATAAGTGATATAATATTCATACGTGAATTGGTATTTACAAGTCAACTTTTTGTGTTCATAGATGAGGTCATATTGGTAACTGTGAATCAGAACTCATGACCTGAAATGGGTAAGGTGATTTGAAATGAGATATTTAATTTGCAAGACAGAACAATTGAAATGTGGGTGTATGTTGAATGCCTCTATCATGTAAGATTCAACTCGCGTGTATATAACCAACAAGATCCTGGTTCTCTTGTACTGTATCCTTTTTACTATATTCTGTATACTGTAATAAAATGGAAAGGATAGCAGCTGCTTTACACACTTGAAATTAAAGTAGATCTTAAAGACAAAAAAACTGAATATTAAAATTTTTCTGAACTTCCTTATCCTCAGGAGAGGTAATTGTAAAATCTGAATGCCATACCTGTTTTGTACCTTGTAACTCTTCATAATATGATATTTTACCTCCAAACCTGTTATTAGAGCCCCAAATTAAATATCTATTTAAAGTTCAATCATTATACCACCTAACAGTGGCCAAGGGGATTCTTAATAGCTTAAAAAGCAAGAGCGATATCAGCATGATACGATGTGTGTAACATTTTATTGGGTAGACAAAAACAAGACAAAAACACAAGGACAAAAACAAGAGAAAGTTAACGTTATACTTGTATATTTATATAAACATCTATAACATGTAATAAGCGTATTTGTATTGACAGACTGTCATTTGTGTTGGATCACTGTGATTCTATTTCATTTAAAATGATCTTAATAACAAAAATGAATTCAAAGTTCTGAAAACAGATTTGTTTAATGAATCCCTAATTACATGTATTGCTTTATATCAATATTAAGAGTTTCTAAAATATACCTAGTCATGGGGCCATCCCAACCCAAACGGAGCAAATAAAGGAATTATTCCTTATTTACATTTATTCCTAAATTACATTTATTGCTTTATATCAATATTAAGAGTTTCTAAAATATACCTAGTCATGGGACCATCCCAACCCAAACGGAGCAAATAAAGGAATTATTCCTTAAAACAAAGCATCATTCCACAGAAAGTTAAAATTAATATTTATTGGGAGGGTCTATCTGTGGCCACCAGGAATGAAAAGAGAAAAGCTCTGAAACAAAAGCCTTGAGGAACCAAAAATCAAGGCTGGGAATCTGCAATTAGCATGCAAATCCAGCAGAAGAAGGAAGACAAATCAGGGAACAATAAGCAAAGGCTGGGTGATGATAGGTAAAACTGGATTGAATTAGAGGGGGTCAAACCCAAAAGCAAAAATGAAAGAACATTTGGAAAGATGACTGTAAATGGCGCTGGAGTTTATTGTTGCTGATCAAGAATTAATGAATAGATTGTGTTGGCTTCTATGTACAAGACCAGGGAGAATAATCACTGCCTTGTGGTTTTACTAGAGGTTATAGGATGGATTTTAGTCTACTTTGTGAGAAAGAGAAACAACTTGATTACTATACAGATGATTCATGGATGCTATGATGGATGGTGACAAGGAATAATGTTGAATGATGTTGCACAAGTTCTGAGTGATATTGGTTGACCATTTTATAGTCACAGTTGTGTCACTTACAAAAGTAATCAGTAAAAGACCACTATGACAAGTAGTAGGCAACCAATAAATATTTACATTATTTGACTTCTTTCTGTAATTTCTATTTTTCCCTTAAGGAAAAAAAAATAAGTACTCTAATACAAGCTTCTATCAAGTCACCATATTTCAGTATCTCCTCTACCCTTCCCTTCTCCCTGATACACTTCTTCTACACTAAGCATACTCAAATGTAAGGCATAGGGAAAATGAGAGAGTGATTGGTATTATCCACATATTGAATATATAGAACTTAGTAATCGTTAAAAATTTTATCAGTTCTGAAGTTGTAATTTATTTAGTGACATGGAAGAAATTTCATTCCTCTTGTTATCCAAAATAGTTTCTTACATTTCTTACTACATATGATTTCGTACAAAAGTGTATTAATTTACCCTATTTTTGTTCTAATTTAGTAACAGTAGTTCTCATTAAAAGGGAATTCTACCATTAGAATATCCTTCTCTCTTCTAGAAAAAAATACAGATGTTAAGTCACTAGTATTGAACATAATAGTAGCTTATTAAAACTACAGGATGGAAAGTAATGATGTTGCCAGAACTGTTAAGAATATTGCTCTTGGTGATAGCTAGAATTGCAAGATGTCCTTCAAGATTCCCGCTCTGGTATAGACACATTTTATGGTCCCTTCCTCTTGAATGTGGTAAGAATCTGTGATGGGATGCGTTTATAGAGTCTCAGAAGGAGAAGAGAAAGAATGTGGTAACAAAATTTTGAAGAGGTAATGGCTGAAAATTTCCAAAACTGATGAAGACAATAAGCCATATGTTAAAGAAAATCCAAGACTCCAAAGTAAAATTTTTAAAAATTTATCTATATAGTAACACAATAGAGTAAAATTGCAGAAAAGCAAAGACAAAAGAAATTTTAACATGTCCCTAGAGAAAAACAACAACATAATACCTTCAAAGAAACAACAACAGAACTTAAGTCTATTTTCTCAACGATGATAAAAGCTAAAAGACAAATTATATTTTTTAAGTGCTGAAGTAAAATAACTGTCAATCTAGGAATTTAAAGCTAGAAAAAAATTATTTCAGAATGAATATGAAAGAACGCATTTACAGATACACAAAACTTGAAATAATTTACCATAGTAGAGCTGAGCTAAAGGAAACACCGAATATTGCTCTTTAAACAGTGAGGGTATAGAAGCTAGGAGATACAGGCAGAAATTAAGCCTAAATATATTGGTGAGTCCAAATAAATATTGCTTCTATCAAAACAGTGATAATGATAAAGTGTTGATGAGTTTAAATACACAATTAAAATTAGCATAAGTACAGTGCATAGAAATTGGGAAGGACAAAGAGAGGGGAAGTGCCTGAAATTTCTTGCTCTGTCTGGAATAAAGCACAAAAGTTGTGGTTAACTTAGACCAGAATAAGTCAAGATTCAAATTTTCATCTTCGTAATAACCATTAAAACAACAATAAACAAGTTTATAAGCTCCATGCTATTTACTCTGTTTGTCATATTCTGGATAGACGACCTTTCTTTGCCCTGTTCTTTATTCCCACAAGGCTGACATTACATGGGCATTCTTGCCCTTTGACCCCTGTTTGCTTTGGCTAACAGGCACTGGCATGAAGTATGAGGTTAAGAGAATAAAGATTGGGTATATCTCCCAATTCAAACTTTGTTGCAGTTATTACATCCTACCAAGGCTACACACGAGAGAGCTGTATTAATTGACTCCAGGCTCCATTAACTCCTTTTCCTTTTTTACCCTTCAGCCTACTGGAAGACAGGAGGCCCCACAGAAAATATATGTGCCCTAAGGGACAATCAACCAGTTCTCCATTGCACTAGGAACTGACTGCAGGTACCAGAGTGAGCCCAGCTGAGAGTATCAGAGCCCAAGACAACTTGCTACCCCACAGAATGATTAGCCAATAAACTTTTGATCTTTAAAGCACTCACTTTTAGGTAGGTTGGTGTGCAACGGGGCAGGGAAGGGGAGTGCGTGTGAGGTTATCGCATGGGCTGGTAGGCAGATCGGGAGGTTTAAACCAAAGACTGAACTAAAACGGGCACGAGCAGCGAGCAGCGGATGCCGTCCTGCTGAGAGCCGAAGAAGGCAGTGAGCCAACGTAGACTCATCGTCAGTCACCGGCGATAACCTGAGTCCCCATAACTTGCCGACCTGGATCAATGAGTCTCTCTGCAGCTGAATCTGACGAAGGTTGAGCAGTTGTGTTCAAGGGCTGCCTATTGTCAGTTTATGGACATGCTGCTCCTTGGCTCCGTTGCCGTGAAGAAAATGAAGTTCCAGGCTGCGCTAGAACACGAATACGTCCAAAACTTGAAACTGCTGCAAGCAGACTTTAAAACAATGGGCGTTGACAAAATAATTCCTGTGGACAAATTAGTAAAACGGAAGCTTCAGGACAATTTCGAATTCGTTCAGTGGTTCAAGAAGTTGTCTGATGCGAACTGTAATGGAAAAGACTATGACCCTGTAGCTGCCAGACAAGGTGAAGAAACGCCAGTCGGTCCCTCTCTTGTTGCTCTGGCTCTGAACAAACCAAAGAAACCTCTCGGCTCTAGCAGTGAGCTCCACGGAGGCCCACTGCCACACACAGAACGACTGCAACCCTGGAGGCCTGCCCGTGTGTGGTGTGAAAGAATCCTGGTGTGGGCAACAGGGATGACGAAGTGGCTGAATTCATGCAGCAGGTCAATGTGTAGAAACTTACTGTCAAAGACTTTGAGGAAGAGAGATTTCGACTTTGGGAAGCTAAGGAACATTGAATTGATTTGCCAGGAGAACGAGGGTGAAAACAACTCTGTATTGCAGAGGACTGGGCACATTCTGTATGCCAGAGCCCACTGCTTTGTGATACCTGAAGAAGGGGACCCACAGGAGGAACAAGAAGAGTGTCAACAGCCTGGGCCAGCAGAGCAACATGTGAATTCTTCCCCCCAAATCACGCGCTCAAGTATAAAACACTCCCTTTTGTTATTCTTAGAGGACTCACGGGTTTCTTTCCTTCAGCAAAAAAGTAGTACCTCTTCTTAAAGCGCACTTTGCAGAAGTTCTACGCCTTTTCCGAGTTTGAGTTAGGAGTTTTGTAGCAGGGCGGTATTAACATTCACGTAGGGAACAAAGAGGCTGACCGTGGGGCTCGTCGGTGGTCGCTGGTAACAGTGATTGCCAGAGAAGGTGTTTTTATGTAATACACTGAGGTGGAGAGCTCCTACTGATAAGTAAAGGCTGATTTGAATTTTAAGCTAATGTGAAATCTTGGCGGAGAACGTTTTAATGAGTAAACGCCTTAAGAGTATTTGAGTGTTTCCCTATTTCAAAATATAAAATGTAACATGACCGGAGATTTTATGTATTTGACATTGTGTCTGGGAAGGAGGGGCCAGATCTCTGGACCTTTGGAATCTGCTGTTCACAATCCTTCCAGGGCCGCTTGAATCCTCACAGGCCTAGACCTTGGTCCGAAAAGAAAGTTTAGAAAATTTTGCTCTGTAGGGGCGCCTGGCATGTGACTCTTGATCTTTGGGTTGTGAGTTTGAGCCCCATGTTGGGTGTAGAGATTACTTAAAAATAAATAAAAAATCCTTTAAACAAAGTTGCTCTGTAAAGCTATCTGATGTCCTTGACCAATCTTATCCCTGCTTCAAGAAATACATGGCATTGTTGCCTGTGTGAATAAAGGGTGTGTTTCAAGCCCTGAGATAAATTTGAGTTGAAGAGATTGAATTTCATTGAACATTACTCTATTTTTCCAGTTATCCCTGAAAGTTCTGTGTTGTGTTTTTTGGGAAGCGAGGTGTTTCCAGTTTTGAAATCTAACAACTACTTTTGGAAACTTACACGCACGTCTCTGGGATTTGAATGGGGGTTGTGTCCCATTTTACTGTCTTTTAAGTTTACATTGTATCTTTTCTCTGCTCCCCTTGCTAACCGGAGAGTCCTCTTTGTCTTAAAGTTTGCGGCTTAGAGTATACGTTCAGCAGGCAGGTGGTCACACTGCAAGTTCTTTCTGGATCTATGGCAGACAGAGTGACAAGTGAAGGCCATTGCTACCTCGGGATTTGTAAGGCTGGGTGTTCTCAGTACCTCCCGTCCACAGCCCTCCACTATTATTGCAATGCTTTGCAAGTGCACTAATCTCTTTGGAGGGAAAATTCATTAGCGTGTTACTAAATGTTAATTTTCTTTTCCAGAAAATACAGTGCCGTGTCTGAATTAATTATTAATATTTAAAATATTTCATTCCTCAACTCGTCCTAATTTGCTTCACCTCTAGCCTATTCAGTTCCTTTGTTTGGCAGAAATCTGCAAAATGTGTGTTACTCACTACTGAGATTATTCAGCACCTGATGTATTTGTATTGATTTGTGCCTGGTGGTAGTTTGTCCTAAAATGTGTGTAGAAAACAGGAATTTTATGATAAAATTGTGGTGTAGTGTATGCTTTCTGTGTAATTCAGAGGAATACGCAGATTCAGTGACTGACAATGCCAAAAAATGCAAGTAACTAGCCATTGTTAAAAAGAACGGTGATGGTATTTCTCTTTTCTGGCGTTTTAGACTTTTGTTGCCCTAAAATTCCATTTTATTGGGAACCCATTTTCCACCTGATCTTTCTTGACAGAGTTTTTTTCTACTTTAAACAGTTTCTAAATAAAATTCTGTATTTCAAGAGAAAATAATAGCCACTCACTTTTAGAGTTTATTATGAAACTAAAGCTGATTGATAGAATACGTAATAATACTTCTTAGAAATGCATTTAGAATCCTTATGACAATAGCAAAAGTGAAGAAAATCTGACAGATTTGAGGAAACCAAGAGTCATTTCCAAATTGAAAATATTTTTCTGAGTAGATTGTAGATTCAGTTTATTATATAAGATTAAGCCTGTGCCTCTCTGAATAATTAAAAATCTCTATAATCTATTTTTTCATCTTTATTTTTTTATTATTATTTTTTAAAGATTTTGTTTATTTATTTGACAGAGATAGAGACAGCCAGCGAGAGAGGGAACACAGCAGGGGGAGTGGGAGAGGAAGAAGCAGGCTCCCAGCAGAGGAGCCTGGTGCAGGGCTCGATCCCAGAACACCAGGATACGCCCTGAGCCAAAGGCAGATGCTTAACCGCTGTGCCACCCAGGCGCCCTATTTTTTCATCTTTAAAATGAAGAAGTTGAAGAAGGATGATCATCATCTGTAGTATTCCACGGAGGTTTGATTGCAGCAGATTCACCATAGATGTTGATTTTTATGATGGGCTTATAAGTCACCGTCCATAAGCAAGAATGCACTTGGAAAAGGTGCAGTGTTTTGGTGCCCCAGCTCTGTCTCTAGAATATAACTGAACCGTTGTACCAAAATTTATGGTAAAAATAATTTTGCATGACTTCTGTATTTCTGCTAATGACATAAGACTATCTAACGCTTAAAACTCTGTACCAGTTTTTCAATTCCAGGTAATTAGAATTCTGTGGCCTTAAGATATGCTAACAGTGAGGGCGAAGAATATAGAAGAGAAACTGGGGAGATAACAAATATGTCTTGGAGTTAACAGAAATCTTTGTTGTGCTATGTTAGTCTTGTGGACAAAGTGTATTCCATTGATTACCTGTGTTAGAATCACCAGGGTGTTGTTAGAAACGTAGATAACTAGAGTCATTCTCCTATTTTATGAATCAGCATCTCTGAGTTTTCAAAATTACCGTAGTGTTTCTGAAACTTTAGGGCACCTTTGAATCACCCGTATTCTTGAGATTATAAAACCAAAATGCAGACATAATACGTGTAATATGTGACATCTAGTTTACATTTTTATGAAGAATTATAGGTGGTCTAAAAAACATTCTATGAATAATATTGCTTCAAAGAGCTCTTTATTGGTTTCATTTATTGATGAATCTTTGTTAATAAACTCAGTACAGTGCCTCATAGAAAGTGCTTAACTGATATTTGTCATCGAATTAATGACTTATTTAGATCTATTATTCTTTTTCAGTATGGGCAAGATAATATTTTTAATTCTTTACACGGAATAATTTTATAATAGATATATCAATTATGTGTAGGTATATATGTATTTCATAAATTTGTTGAAGAAAAATGTTTTCAATGACACTTGTTAAAGATAGTGAGGCAGATTTTATTCAGGACCATTGCAACAGGTATAGAAACCTCAGCGATGAGATTACAGTGGGGGACAGAGACTGGGCTCAATGCCAAATGCAGCATAAGCAAGTGGGTATTTATAGCTAAGGAGCAGCGTTCAGGGTGGTCAGTGAATAGAAAATTAGGAAACAGCAGGGATAAGGGGGGTTCTGACTGAACTGACCTAACAGGATTCTTGTTGAGGACAGGCCAGAGTGATCAGACATCGCCTTGGAGATGTGGAGGGTGAGGAGCCTGTTCAGGTAGCCAGGGTAATCGGGTGTGGAAAGTGAGGGCTTCCGATTAAACCGACTTATCAGGCCTCTTGCTACAACTAGATTCTACAAGGAAATGAACAGATAGATGAGCCCAGGAGAAGGTTCAGGGGCCTAACTGAAGTTTGGTCAAACAAAAAATCTTTGTCATACTTCATATATGCGGGGACATTACATTTTATTTCTTCTGGTTTTCATGTAAAGTGAGCTAAATGATGCAGGTAAAGTGAACTAAAAGATTATGTATCAGTCTTACTGAATGATTAATATTGCTAAAACTTTATGAATTTCTAACAGATTCAAAATAAGAATTGATTTTAGGAGGACAATTAAATTGTGTCTCTACTGATAGAAGGAATATTTGTCTCTCATTCTTTCTACATCAAAGTGCAATCTCCCTGCTTAATATATACTTAGTGGGTCACGTATTCCTTGCCGACAAGAATAAATAGAGATAGCTACATTAGATATAATCACTTTCTGGGGAAATTTTTTAAATGTTAGATAAATTTGTAAATTGATATAATTGTTTTATTTACAAATTGTTAGACTTTCAACCTCATGATTAAAAAATGTGGCACAACCTTGCTTTTGTTAAGTGTGATATCCTTATTTTCCTAGGAAAAGATTCTTTTAATAATGTTTTCTTCTGGGCCTTAGATTTTTAAGCTGCTTAAGATAAAAAAAAATATCATGGGGATCAACTGGTTATTTACAAAAATGTGTAATAGGTCATCTCTTGAATAAATACCACCAAAGATGTTGGTGTGATCTCAGCTGACACTGCAAATCATATTTAATATGCAATTAAAAAATCTAAATCTTGAAGAAAGGAAGCTTCTATGGAAGTTAATAATAAATTATATCAGTTTGCTTACCACCATACTTTTAAAAACTTCTGCCATTAAGAAACAGTGTTGACCTTTAGCTATATAGGGTTCTCATTTATTACTGTATTGCTTCTTTTTTAAATTGGTGTGGCAGAATTTGGTAAATCTTATAATTTTCTTGATCATAGTGTTGTACTGGCCAAGTGCTATGAAAATGTGTATTAAAAAGCTAAATATAATGAAAAACACATGATTAAATAATTCTCCTTAAAAAAAAAAAAAAGATTTTATTTATTTATTTGACAGACAGAGAGACAGCCAGTGAGAGAGGGAACACAAGCAGGGGGAGCGGGAGAGGAAGAAGCAGGCTCCCAGCAAGGAGCCTGATGCGGGACTCGATTCCAGAATGCCAGGATCACGCCCTGAGCCGAAGGTAGATGCTTAATGACTGAGCCACCCAGGTGCCCCTAAATCTCTATTCTCCTAATAATTATATATGATTTGGGGCATTCTTCTGTAGGAAATTCAAAGCAGACTGTGAAGGCAAAGTGGTTCAAGATATGTCATTAACAATGGCCAATATTGCCTCTCATACACAATTTAACATCTATTACTCTGGAAAAGACAGAGTCAATAGAATAAAGGAATAAGATACTTAACTGAGAATTGGGTTTGAATTCATAATCTGAAATTTCCTTGACCCTTCAAACAAAAATTTAAGTCAAATTAAGATAATATTATTGGATTCTCAATACTATCTAAATAATAAATGAGTTGTATAGTTTTCTATAATTTATGTGTTTTATCTTTAAACTTCTTGAAATATTTGCTTCAGGGCATGAACTACTTTAAGAATTTTACATATTTCAAAACTAAATCATTATGTCAAAAACGAAATCAAAAGAGTCACCACACTTTTAAAAATCTCACCTGATGCTTTTCACGACAATTCCTAAGTATCTACATCAGGATGGACTTGTTTTACCCTATATATGGATGAAGAAAATGTGCTTTTAAAAGTTCTTTTCTTCAAGGACTTTTTTTATCTTTAAAATTTTATAATTTAAATTTTAGGTAGTAAACATAGAGCACAATATTGGATTCTGGAGTGGAAGTCAGTGATTCATTACTTGCATACAACACCCAGTACGCATCGTAACAGGTGCCCTTCTTAATACCCATTACCCGTCTAGCCGACCCCCCACCTACCTCTCTCCATCAACCCTCAGTTTGTTCCCTATGATTAAGAGTCTCCTATGGCTTGTTTCCCCTCTTTCTTTTTCTTCTTTTCCCCTTTCCCATATGTTCATCTGTTTTTTTTTTCTTAAATTCCACATATGAGATCATATGGTATTTGTCTTTCTCCGACTTATTTCATTTAGCTTAATACACTCTAGCTCCAAACCATGTCGTTGCGAATGACAAGATTTCATTCTTTCTGATGGCTAATAGTTCATTGTATTTATACCACATCTTCTTTATCCATTCATCAGTTGATGGACATTTGGGCTCTCTCCATTGTTTGGCTGTTGCTGATAATGCTGCTATAAACATTGGGGTGCATGTATCCCTTCAAATCTGTATTTTTGTATCCTTTAGGTAAATATCTAGTAGTGCAATTGCTGGATAGTAGGGTATTTCTATTTTTAACATTCGTTAAAATGTTTTAACATATTGCTTTCCAGAGTGACTATACCAGCTTGCATTCCCACCAAAAGTGCAAGATTGTTCCCCCTTCTCTGCATCCTTGCCAATACCTGTTGTGTCTTGTGTTGTTAATTTTAGCCATCCTGACAGGTGTGAGGTGGTATCTCATCATGGTTTTGATTTGTATTTCCCTGATGATGAGTGATTTTGAGCATCTTTTCACGTGTCTGTTAGTCATCTGGATGTCTATTTCGGAAGAGTGCCTATTCATGTCTTCTAAATGCTGGAGTTGAGTCTATTAGATATTGCTAGGTCATGCTATAAAATAAACAACCTAAAATTCTTGATGATTTACAACATCAAATAGATATTTCTCATTGAAGTTTTGTTTGCTATGACTTTGCTTTGGGATGCAGTCCAGATTGGGGTCTGCGCAATATACCTTCATATTTTACTGCCCCAATGGACAGAGCTTTCTGGGACATGTTCGTCCCATAGCCCAGGTCATAGGAACAAAAGAGCAGGTGGAAACTTGCAATGTCTCCTAAAATATCTGCTTGGATGGCATGCCTGGGTGGCTCAGTCAGTTAAGCGTCTGCCTTTGGCTGAGGTCATGATCCCGGGGTCTTGGGATCGAGCCCCACATCGGACTCTGTGCTCAGCGCAGAGCCTACTCCTCCCTTTTCCTCTGCTGCTCCCTCTTCCTCTGCTGCTCCCCCTGCTTGTGCTCTCTCTGTGTCAAATAAATAAATAAAGAATCTTTTAAAAAAATAAAAATAAAAATGTCTGCTTGGATGCGGCATACATCTCCCAGTAGCTAACACAAGGTAATTGTGCAAAAGAAAAGCAATTAATGATTGAAGTCAATGGGAGTAGGATTGTATTATCTGCCTATAAAGAAGGAAGACTGAATAGTTGACAACAATAATGCAATTTGCTGTTCAAAGCTTCATGATCATATTTTCATAAACATAGTCTCCTCCTCTTTTTCCTATGTTCATCATCAGCTCTGTCTCATGTGTGGTATGTAAAAAAAATGATTTGGAAATCCTAGGGGTTTTGATCTAGTTTTAAAAATAAGTATAAAGGAATTATCTAAGAAAAATTAAAAGGTGGGACCGAGTAACTTCCAAGTACAGTAAAGTGGAAATTCCATAGGAATTCAGAGAAAGAAAAATTAGTTTGTAGATGGAAGAAGATGATACATTGAGGAATTGGGGAAAATTTTAAGAAATGAAATAAATCTTTAAGAAATGATGTATTTTTATTGGCATAGAAGATCTATGAGGACATTTGGATGTGAAAAAGAGCATGGACAGCTAATGTGACCTTGATAGATATTGATAGCATTTTAAAGATTTACTCTGCTCATGGAAAAGGCTTCTGTTGTATAATTAGGAGATATGATTGGATAGGTAAGGTAAAATCAGTTACTGCAAAACTGTAAGCCAAAATACAAAATAAATATGAGTCCACACTGATATACTTAAATTACTGAATAAATAAATATGTATGGGAAAGGAGACAGATATTGTACGTAGAAGAAAATACATACAATTTATATATGTATATACACAACTCTACATACAATTTATGTAGATATTCTGCCCTCGAGGGGGTGAGGCGTAACTTACCACTCCTTAAAAGTGGGCTAAGCATGTTCTAAATAGTCTAGTACAGAAAGGAAGAAAAAAGAGTAGCTTTACAGTAGAGACACCTGACAAACACAACCTCAACTAGAGATAAATCATGATAACTTTCGATATGATGTAATAAAAATGGCGCTTTTTCTCTGTGGTTGTCTTAGCTCCTATGTAATCATTAGAAAAACCTAAGATAAATCCCAGTTGAGGGACATTCTAAAAAAATGCTCGTTGTTTGCAGTCTGCTATTTTCATTACTGGGGCTCTGTTGGTGTGGTGGTAAAATGAGAGAGGGGACATAATCTATATAATTATGATTATACAGTCTCAGTGTTTTGATGTACCTGTGTTTCTTGGCTGTGACCTACTCAGTGGTATACCTTTTTTTTGCTCTCTTCCTTTGGGTGAGATAGTAAGGTTAGAGAGGATAGGGTGTGTGGAATTCTCTTTTCTCCTCCATGTGGATGAGGCTCTGTTAAAATCTTTTTTGGAGTATAGAACTTTTTAAGGAGAATGCGCAGGGATATTTTCTTTAATTTTTTTTTAAATTTTACAATGATTAAGATTTACCTCTTCCTCCCAAGGCCATAAGGAGCTCTTTCTCAGGTCTTTACTATGATAGCTTGGTGGGGAACATGGAGGTAAAACCCATGAAAGTTGAGAGACTCCCTAAGACTGCAGTCCCCAGGATTTTCTCAGTCTCACACTCAGCTTCCACTAATTGATCAAAACTACCATTTAACGGTTCCTCTCACTTTATGGCCCAAGAGGCTTCAGTTTCAGGTAAACTGATCTCAGTTGTGATTCTCTATATTTGCCTGTCTCTTCAGATTTCAGATGGTGATTTGCTCTTATAAGCCTAATTTTTTGATAAGCCCAAGTAATATTGATTTCAGTTTGCTCCTCTTTTTCTTCTTGTAAGAGTGGGTGTGACAACTTTAAGTTGCTTACATGTCGGTGGTGAAACCAAAGTTTTATCATTTCCTTACAATCTGAAAAACTTCATTTATGTTCTTGTAGTTCAGAATCTACCTTTGATGACTTTTCTAAGCATTAGTTTTTCTGAAACCATCTTTATTTCACTTTCAATTTTGAAAAGTATTTTTGCTAGGTATAGCATTTTAGTTCATTTTAATATTTGTCCTTCAGTATGTACTTTAATGGTTTTGTTCCATTTTCATGTCTCTTTAATTTCTGATAAAGATTCTGGGTTTTTTCTAATTTTGTTGTTGTTGTTGTTGTTCTCTGTATATAATACATCTCTTTACCCTGGCTACTTTTCAGATTTTTAAAAATATTTTATTTATTTATTTCAGAGAGAGAACAAGAAAGCATGAGTGGGGAAAGGGGCAGAGAGAAAGGGAGAAGCAGACCCCCACTAAGCAGGAAGTCTGATGTGGGGTTCAATCCCAGGACCCTGGGATCATGACCTGAGCCAAAGGCAGACACCTAACCAGCTGAGCCACCCAGGCACCCTCAGATTTTTTTTTTTTTTTTAATCAGTGGTGCTCAGCAATTGGATTTTAATGTGCTCTAGTAGAGTTTTTTATTTGTCCTGCTTGGGTTTCATTGACATTCTTGGATGTGTAGGTCTAAAATTTGCCTCAATATGGAAAATTTGTGAGACTTTTTCAAAAAAATGTTTTCTTTCCACATTTCTTTCCTTTTTTACCCCAAATATATGTATGTTAGGTGGCTTAATACTGTCCTGAGGGCCACTGAGACTGTTATGTTTTCAAGGTTACTGATCTTTTATTCTGTAATATGTAACTATTAGTGGTGGGAGAGTCTGTGTTGTGTTGAGTGGAGGTCTCTGGTCCTTGGATTCCCCACAAGGAGTTTTACGTGGGGATTCACTCTAGAATAAAGATAGCCAAAGGAAATAGCAAGCACAAAGCAGCTTATTAAAGGGAAAGTACACTCTCAAGGTGGGAGAGCAGGTAGGTTCTCCTAGATGGAATTGGCCCTAGGTTGTTTGGGGATTGGATATTTATTGTCTTTCTGGGCTGGGAATGTGATGTACAGTGGAGAGGTCTCTAATGGAGACTGCTTCGTATCATTTAGGGGACTCCTCCCACAGGTTGGGAGGGGGAGTTTTTGAACCCACAAGGTTTGTACTGGAACTGTCATGGCAGCCTTTCTCCATGGGGAGAGGGGGCTGTACCCACAATGCCAATGTATGTATTGAGTCTAGGAGTTACCCTGGGGCAGAAGTGGAAGAGGAGAGCACATGCTTTGCACCTGTGGCTCTTGATCTGTCAGCCTGAACTTTATCCAAGTGTTTGCATCATTTTACATTACCCCCAAAAATGGATGATATTTTTTATTTTCCACTTCTTGCCTATGTTTGGTAAAGTCAAACTTCAAATTGTATTCTGTGTGACAGATATGGAAATCCATTTTGTAATAACTGAGGCCTGGAATTTATGGGAGAGAATAACAGAGAGAAGGGACTAATGTAGAAAAAGAGTTTCAGAAAATAGCCTGGGATCCTCCTGATTTCAACATTGAATCTAAAGTGAAAATTCATAAGGAGGAAGTTCACAAGCATTCATGAAGGGGAAATTTTGTAGTGATAGCTTATCCTGGTTCTACGTTGAGTTTCCCTGATGATATTAAGGATTTTAAAACATGTTTTTGACCTTTCTTGTATGTTGCATGTTTTTTTGTGAAATATCTGTTCAAAATTTTGCCCATCTTTATTGAGTTGTCTTTTTATTATTGAGTTTCAGGAGTTGGTAATATATTCTAGGTGAGAAGATGTTTTTAAACCTGATGATATCCAGTTTATCAATTTTTCTTTTATGGTTATTGCTTTCTATGATCTAATTTTTTTTTCATTTACTTAAGTCAAAATATATTTTTTTGAGAAATCTTTTCTCTTGTAACCTCATGGTTTTAGCTTTTATGCATAGATATGGCTCATTTTAAATTAAATTTGCTATAAGGTGTGAGAAAGATTAAGAAGTTAAATTTTTTCTAATGAACATTCAACTATTCTGGCATCTTTTTGAGAAAAACTTTCCAGTGGTGGGGGGAGGTAAAATGGTGGAGGACCCTAGGCTCATCTCATCTCCAAAAAACAACTACATAGCTATCAAATCATTCTGAATACCCAAGAAATTGACCTGACGACTGACAGAACAAACTACAGCTAGAGGGAGAAAGAGGCTGTATAAAGGAAGTTAGGAAGTGCAGAGACTGGTTTGGGGGATAAAGGGATCATGGGTGCTGTGGAGGCACAAGAGAGAGTAGTACAGAGGGAATCACACAGGGATAACACTTTCCCAAAGCTGTTGGCAGGGAAAACAAGAATGGCTGATTTTCATGACTTTTTGCAACCAGTGGGGCTTGAAGACTGGTGTTTTAAAGGTCAGTGGGGTTGGCTGTGATAGAGTTCTAGGGCCCTGCCCTGCTCCTGGAGAGAAGACAGGCAAGCAACCAGGGCCAGTCTGTGCAATTTGAGGACTGCCTAAGACTCACAGGAGAGAGATTCTTCACTCTTCTTGGAGCATATCTGTGAGAGGTGGCATTCTCAAAGATGCCTTTCTGGGGACAAGAAAACCCCAGTAGGCATCATTTCCCTTCCCTGCTCCCCTTCCCTGCTCCTCAGCATAAGCACAAACACACCTGCCAAGATCCAAACACTTCCCACTACAGGCAAGAAAAGCCTCTTCAGATAACTGGCCTGAAGTATAGAGCAGCCACAACACAACATCAGAACCCACACAGCACACATCAGAGACTTTCCCAGAAACTCTAGGATTGGACAGCATATGACCTCTTATTCATAAAGCCATTACTCTCAGGAGCAGGAAACAGAACAGGCTTTTCTAACACAGAGAAGACAGAGACTTAGACAAAATGCCATGGTGGAGGAATTCATCCCAAATGAAAAAAACAAGAAAAGGTTATAGTCAGAAATCTAATCAAAACAGATATAATATGCCTGATGAAGTACTTAAAACGACAATCATAAGGCTTGAGAAAAGAATGGAAGACTTCAGGGAGGCCCTTACCATGGAGATAAAAGAGTTAAAAACAGAAATGAAAAATGCAATAACTGAGATTCAAAACAGACTGGATGTAATGAACACATGGATGGAAGTAGCAGAGAAATGAATGAGTGATATAGAAGATAAAATAATGGAAAATAATGAAACTGAACAAAAGAAAGAATTATGGATCATGAATATAGATTTAGGGAACGTAGTGTCCATCAAATGTAATAGCATTTGTATCATAGGAGTCCCAGAAAAAGAAGAGAGAGAAAAGAAGGCAGAAAATTTATTTGAGGAAATAATAGCTGGAAACTTTTCTAATTTGGGGAAGGAAATATACATCCAAATCCAGGAGGCACAGAGAACTCCCATCAAAATCAACAAAAGCAAGCCAACACCAAGACATACTGTAATTAAATTTGCAAAATATAGCAATAAAGAAAAAATCCTAAAAGCAGCAAGACAAAAGAAATCCCTAACTTACCAGGGAAGACCAATAAGTTTAGCTGCAGATCTCTCCACAGAAACTTGGCAACCCAGAATGGAGTGTCATGATATATTTAACAAACTGAATGGGAAAATCTGCAGCCAAAAATACTCTATCCAGCTAGTATTTTATTGAGAATAGAAGGAGAGATTAAAAAAAGTTTCCTAGACAAACAAAAACTAAAATAGTTTGTGACCACTAAACCAGCCCTGCAAGAAATATTACAAGGGACTCTTTGAGTGGGAAAGGAAAGATCAAAAGTGACAAAGACTAGAAAGGAACAGAGAAAATCTCCAAAAGCGATGACAAAAGAAATAATAAAATGGCACTAAATACACATCTATCAATACTTACCCTGAATGTAAATGTACTAAACATTCCAATCAAAAGATGTAGGGTGTCAGAATGGAAAAAAAAAAAAAAAACAAACAAGACCCATCCATATGCTGCCTACAAAGGACTCATTGGAAACCTAGAGACACCTGAAGATTGAGAGTGAGGGGGTGGAGAAATATTTTTCATGCAAATGGATGTCAAAAGAAAGACGGAGTAGCCCTACTTATATAAGAGAAACTAAATTTTAAAGCAAAGACTATAACAAGAGATGGAGAAGGGCACTATATCATAATGAAGGGTACTACCCAACAAGATAATCTAACAATTCTAAATACTTCTGCCCCCAATATGGGAGCACCCAAATATATATATAACATAAAAGGATTCATTGATAATAATACAATAATAGTAGGGGACTTTAATACCCCACTTAAATCAATGGATAAATCATGTAAGCAGAAAATCAACAAGGAAACAATGGCTTTGAATGACACACTGGACCACTTGGACTTAACAGATATTCAGAACATTTTATCCTAAAGCAGCAGAATTTGTGTTCTTTTCAAGTGCACATGGGACAATCTCCAGAAAAGACCAGATACTCTGTCACAGATCAGGCCTCAACAAGTACAAAAAGATTGAGATCATACCATGCATATTTTCTGGCCACAACTCCATGAAACTAGAAGTCAAGCACAAGAAAAAAATTGGAAAGACCACAAATACATGGAGTTTAAACAACATGCTACTAAAGAATGAATGGGTCAACCAAGGAATCCAAGAAGAAATTAAAAAATACATGGAAACAAACGAAAATGAAAATAGGTGGTTCCAAACCACCTTTGGGATGCAGCAAGAGAAGTCATATGTGGGAAGTATATTGCATTACAGGCCTACCTGAAGAAGCAAGAAAAATCTGAAATATGTAACCTAACCTTACACCTAAAGTAACTAGAAAAAGAACAACAAACAATGTCTAAAGCCAGCAGAAGAAGGGAAATAATAAATATTATTTGCAGAAATAAATGATATAGAAACTAAGAAAATAGTAGAACAGATCAATGAAAGCAGGATCTGGTTCTCTGAAAAAAACTTAGTAAAATTTTAAACCCCAGTCAGACTTATCAAAAAGAGAAAGTACCCAAATAAATAAAAACACAAATGCGAGATGAGAAATAACAACCAACACCACAGAAATATGAACAATTATAAGAGAATATTATGAAAAATTGTATGTCAACAAATCGCACAACCTAGAAGAAATGGATAAATTCCTAGAAACCTATAAACTACCAAAACTGAAACAGGAAGAAGTAGAAAACTTGAACAGACCCATAATCAGCAAAGAAATTGAATCAGTAATCAAAAATCTCCCAACAAACAAAAGTCCAGGGCCAGATGGCTTTCCAGGGAACTTCTACCAAATGTTTAAAGAAGAGTTAGTACCTAGTCTTCTCAAAATATTCCAAAAAAAGAAGAAATGGAAGGAAGACTTCCAAATTCATTCCATAGGGCCAAAGTTACCCTGATAACAAAACCAGACAAAGACTCCACTAAAAAAGAGAACTACAGGCCAATATCCCTGATGAATATGGCTGCAAAAATTCTCCATAAAATGCTAGGAAATTGAATCCAACAGGACATTAAAAGAATTATTCAACACAATCAAGTGGGATTTATTCCTGGGCTGCAAGGGTGGTTCAATATTCACAAGTCAATCAACGTGATACACCACATTAATAAAAGAAAGAATAAGAACCATATGATCTTGTCAATAGATGCAGTAAAAACAAGACAGAGTACAACATCCACTCATGATAAAAACCATCAACAAAGTAGGATTAGAAGGAACACATCTCAGTATAATAAAGGCCATATATGAAAAACCCACAGCTAATATCATCCTCAGTGGGGAAAAACTGAGAGCTTTCCGTGTATGGCCAGGAGCAAGACCGTTCACTCTCACCACTGTTATTTAACATAGTACTGGAAGTCCTAGTCTCAGCAATCAGAAAACAAAAAGAAATAAAAGGCAACCAAATCAGCAAGGAAGAAGTCAAACTTTCACTATTTGCAGATGACATGATACTCTATATAGAAAAACCAAAAGACTCCACCAAAAAATTGCTAGAACTGATATACAAATTCAGTGAGGATGTAGCATACAAAATCAATGTACAGTAATCTGTTGTATTTCTATTCACAAATAATGAAGCAGCAGAAGGTGAAATCAAGGAATCAATCCCATTTACAACTGCACCCAAAATCATAAGATACCTAGAAATAAACCTAACAAAAGAGGTAAAAGATCTGTATTCTGAAAACCATAAAACACTTATGAAGGAAACTGAAGATGACACAAAGAAATGAAAAACCATTCCATGATCATGGATTAGAAGAACAAATACACTACTCAAAGCAGTCTACACATTTAATGCAATCCTTATCAAAATATCACCAGCATTTTTCAGAGCTAGACAAACAATCCTAAAGTTCGTATAGAAACCACAAAAAAACCCAAATAGGCAAAGCAGCCTTGAAAAAGGAAAGCAAAGCTGGAGGCATCACAATTCTGGACGTCAAGTTGCATTACTAAAGCTGTAGTGAAGAAGACAATATAAGTACTAGCACAAAAACAGACACATAGTTGGTGGAATAGAAACCCAGAAATGGACCCACAACTATATGATCAGTTAATCTCTGACAAAGCATAAGTGACTATCCAGTGGGAAAAAGATGGTCTTTTCAGTAAATGGTGTTGGGAAAACTGGACAGCAACATGCAAAAGAATGAAACCAGCCACTTTCTTATATCATACACAAAAATAAATTCAAAATGGATGAAAGACCTAAATGGGAGACCAGAAACCATCAAAATCCTAGAGGAGACATAGGCAGTAACCTCTTCGACATTCGCAGTAGCAGCTTCACACTAGATCTGTCTCCTGAGTCAGAGGAAACAAAAGCAAAAATAAACTATTGGGGCCACATCAAAATGAAAAGCTCTGCACAGTTAAGGAACTAATCAACAAAACCAAGGGGCAATTTACAGAATAAGAGAATATATTTGCAAATGACATATCCAATAAAGGGTTAGTATCCAAAACATATAAAGAACTTATAAGACTCAACACTCAAAAAATGAATAATCTAATTTAAAAATGGGCAGAAGACATGAATAGACATTTCTCCAAAGAAGACATACAAACGGCCAACAGACACATGAAAAGATGCTCAACATCACTAACCATCAGGGAAATACAAATCAAAACTAAAATGAGATATCACCTCACGCCTCTCAGATTTGCTTAAATTAGGAATAGATGTTGGTAAAGATGGGGAGAAAGGGGACCCCTCTTACAATGTTGGTGGGAATACAACCTGGTACAGCCACTCTGGAAAACAGTATGGAGGTTCCTCAAAATGTTAAAAATAGAACTATCCTATGATCTGGCAATTGCACTACCAGGTATTTACCCAAAAGATACAAAAACACTGATTGGAGGGAATCCATGTACCCTGACATTTATAGTGACATTATCTATCATCTATCTATCTATCTATCTATCTATCATCTATCTATTATATATATAATATATATATTAATATATAATATATATAATATATAATATATAATATATATATATATATATTACTCAGCTATAAAATTTAAAATTTGGAATTTAAGAATCAAAGCAAATGAACATAAGGGAGAAAAAGAGAAGCCAACCAAAAAACAGACTCTTATCTATAGAGAACAAACTGACGGTTACTGGAGGGGTGGTGGATGAGGAGATGGGCTAAACGGATGATGGGGATTAAGGAGGGCACTTGTGATCTTGTGATGAGCACTGGGTGTTGTTTGTAAGTGATGAGTCACCGAATTCTACTCCTGAAACCAATATTGCACTGTATGTTAACTAACTAGAATTTAAATCAATATTTGGGGGGGAAAAAAGAAGCACAAAAATGAAAAGAAAAACAAACAAAAGAAATTTTTCCTTTTCTCATTGGATAATTTTATACTTTTGTTACAAATCGATGAATTGTATGAGTCTGGATCTAGTCCTGGGTTCTTTACCTGTTGACCCTCATGACAGTAGCTTGGTTATAGTAGCTTTGTACTATGTTTGAAGACAGGTAATATAAGACCTTCAAATTTGTTCTTTTTCAAGAATGCTATTTATAGTCTGGTGGGTTTTTTTTTTGCATTTTGTGTACATTTTAGATTAAAATTTAAAATTTCTAAAAAAAATAAGTACTGCTGAGATGAGTTTTGGAGTTGCTTTTACTATATAAAGAAATTTTCAGAGAATTGACAGTTAAAAATACCAGTTTCTAATTTATGAACATGTGTATCCCTTCTTTTTTTAGATCTTCTTTAATTTCCTTTAGTGATATTTTATAGTTCAGTGTGGGTCTAACTCATCTTTAAAGAAGAATGCATTCCAAACTACTTTGGTTTTGATGGCATCATACGAGTTTTTAAAAAAATATTCATCCTGTAGTTTTTGTTGCTAGTACAGAGAAATGCAATAGATTTATGTATTTTAACTTTGTATACTAAATTTTTTCAAAATTCACTTAGTACTCCTATGTATATTCATGAGAGTAATGCATACAAATGGCCACTAAAATCATGTGCAGAAATGTTCATAGCAGCATACTTTTGTAATAGCTGAAGATGAAACCAACCAAATGTTCATCTAGAGAAGAATATATAATTATATAGTCAGTGGGATATGATACAATAATATATAAAAATGAACTACTACATACAAAAACATGGATCAGTCTTCCAAAGAAATTGTTGAGTGAAATTACCTAGACATAAACTTTATTTATTTAAAATTCAAAAGTAGATAAAAATGTCTGTGATATTAGAAGTCAAAATATGATTAAGCTTTGGAGAGGAAAGATGGAGGTCATTGGATGGTTTACATGAGAAGCTTCTGAAATATAGATAATTGTCTGTTTTCTATCATGTTTGGAGGTTAACTGGGTGTATTAGTTTCGTCATAATTCATGTATATGCACACTTCTTGTTCGTGTACTCTTTATGCATGTTATATTTTCATAGAAAACTTTACTTAAAATTTTTTCCTACTTATTCCTATATAGATTTTATAAACCAAGGTATTAAAATTCAGTATTGTTTTGGGGAAACTATATTCAGTCCCTTATTGATGAAGAGTAAAACTGCAGTGAGGAAAAGATGAATGACTGTAACGATAACAGCTGCTGAACCAGAAGCTTTAACAATACTCTAAAAATGCAGAAGGCAAATTCACCTTACAATTATTCAAGCAAGTTCTCATTTAATATATTTTTTGTATATGTAAATAAAAGTCATTGTATTTATTGAATCACTAATACACTTCTGGGTAATTTATAATCTTTAAATAATTTACTCCCTTTCTAATAAAAAAATTCAACAATGGGGAACATTTATAAAAAATAATTGGGCTGGATACATGAACAACTGTGGAGAAAAGAAATATCGCCTCTTAGATTTTCTATTTTCTTTTACATCTTTTGTAAGCCATTTAATCCTGAGCCTGCTGATTGGGTAGAGCAGACAGGTAACTGCCTATGGTGACTATATATAAAGGTTTTTAAAACATCAAGGGAATGGATTACAATACAGTGCCATTTAACGGTAGGTTTTATAAGCAATTCTTTATTTAACCTGCAAAAAGAAAATGGAAATGCTTCAGCTAAAATAAATACATACACATTTACACACACACACACACACACATGCACACACAAATGGGAATAATCAGGTATTCCAGAAATGTGAAATGTTTTACTAATTTTTTATGATATTTTTCTATGAATCAATTATGAGTTAATAATTAAATTTATTTCTAAATATAGTTTTTATTTATATATATTGAGTTCTTTCCATTCTTAAAATATTGAATACATTCAGTATAATATGGAAAAATAATGAAAGACTATCTATTTCAGAATAAATCTAATTATTAGCCTGCCCATGGCACCTACCTTCAGGCTTCCATATCACAGTTTTTATACTGTTTGATGTATACTCTCTCCAGGTACTTGGCTCTGGGCATAACATGCAGAGGAATGAAATGGAGTATTAACCAGCCTCAAAACCAGGAATAACTCCTCAAGCTTGTGATATTACTGAGCCTTTGCTCAGAGAGCTATTTTTTTCTGCCTGAACAAGGAAGAAACTTCTCTTAACAATATTGTTTATAAATAAGATCCAGAGATATCAGATAGTTTGGAGGAGGCACCAGCTCAGTAGAACATAAGGGGTAATCATTCTCCAGCAGAGGATGATAAACAGATCATGTGGTAGTGATAATGCTAGCAGCAGTCCCTGATCCCTTGGGATCTGTCAAGCAGGTTCTAAAGCAAACTTGGGAACCATATAAGAACTGTGGACATTGGACCATTGGCAGCCATTATAGGGTGCATTGCAATGCCTGGCTCATAAGTATAAAAATGCATTCATTTTTACTGTGTTAAAGCCAGCATTCTTGCTAATAGAAAAGAGGTGTGCAGGCGAGAAACCTCTGATACGGTGTGCGTAAGGTGAAATGGGTCACAGAGATGACAAATCAGATTGGAAGAGGATCAAGCAGAGACCTAACTCTGAAGTGCTACCAGGGTTTCATGGATTCAAATTGTAGATAATGAAGGAGGGTTGACACTCAAAAATCAAACCATGAGCATTCTAGGAATTTGAATTTGGGGCTCTTGCCAGGGTGCTAAATCTTGTGTCATAAAGAAGGTCCCCTTATTGATAAACTCTCACATATTCAATTTTCTATTATGCCACCCTTGTTCCAGAAGCCTCATTATCCACTCCTAGGCATATGTTTCTGGTTCCTGTTGGTACCTACCAGCCAGAACCTATGGCTTGCAGAGTTCGTAATACCTTTCCTTCCATACTGGCTTAGTCCTTCCCCAGGCACGCCATGCTAGTGATTAGTTTGGTGACCAGGAGGGCACATAGGAGCATATCCTAAGCTGGAAAGCATTTGGTGAGACACGTCCTCATATGAAGTTTACAATAATTTTTAAGAAGGGAGAGCGCTTTTTCCTAATGAGAACGGTTTGACAATTTCTACATCTTAAAAGGCTCAGGAAAATCTCTCCAACCCCAAGCTTCCCTCTCCTTTCTTATCAAGGTCCTGGATACTTGGACACTTGCCAAATCTGTGATTTTAAAATTGTCTACATTTCTGCTACTCTTAAGATTGGGTCCTGATCCTGGTCCACATTTTAGCTGCCTTCAGGCTGTACTCTATGAAGTTAACTTAAAATGCTTCCTTGGAGGTCCCCTGGCTCTCACACTTTTCTTTTAACCGGTATTTAATTGCTTAAGCTGGTAATCTTCTCTTTTCAAAGCTTTGGTATTACTCCATGATAGGTGCCCAGTTTAGCAGTCCTTACTTATAACCGTCATTTGCCCTGGACCTCTCTCATGTCAGAGATGAGCCAGTTCATCTCCTTTCTCCCCCCCAGGGCACCACAGTAAGTATCTCAGCAATTGCATTCTATAGGATTTTTTTTTTTTTAAGATTTTATTTGTTTATTTGACAGAGAGACAGCGAGAGAGGGAACACAGGCAAGGGGAGTGTGAGAGGGATAAGCAGGCTTCCCGCAGAGCAGGGAGCCCAATGTGGGGCTCGATCCCAGGACCCTGGGATCATGACCTGAGCCGAAGGCAGACGCTTAATGGCTGAGCCGCCCAGGCGCCCCTGCATTGTATAGGATCTTAAGAAACATCAAGATCCAACTATGGAGTGCCAGGATTCTCATTGTTCACTAGCTGGCAAGAGAACAAACTTTAGAATCCCTGGAGTCTGCTTCTTAGGGCCAATCCTGGTACCAACAACTGTTTTAGGGGGGTTCCCTAGAAGCAGAAACTGAGACAAGTATTTGGGAGCACAAGATTTATCAGTGAAAGAAAGCGGGATGACTTTGGAAAGCTTTGCAAGGATGTGGTCTCAGCTGAATTCTAAATTGCATGAATTGTAACACAAAATTGATCCCATCTTCTGGCGAGTGGACTGGGATTTTGTGTTCCCCTTTTAGTCAGTCATTGGTTGTGGGCTTCCTCTGGGTGGGCAAAACCTATCAGATGAGGCAGGTTCTATTTTGCCAAGGACAACTTTCCAAAGAGGGGGAAGTCTGTGAGCCATTACCCATTATCACTCACAGCAACTGGGGAATAGGTGCACTGGCTCAGAGAAGGTGGCGGGTGACCTTGCTACAAGTGAATCACAGCAAGTGCGAAGGGCTGGGTTTTGAGATCGATATCCAGTTTCAGAACGTGCAATCTACCTGGTACTTGATATTTTATTTTTTCAAAAAATGATAGAAATATTTATACTGGATATGTTTTATTATCTCCCAATTAAGAATTGACTAGTTAGATATATTTTAAAATGATTTTACATGGTAATTTTTTCTTATTTTTATAACCCAAGATTTTTATTACCTGTACTATAATTAGCAATGAGAATATTTAATTTTAGTAAGTGCATAAATCATTGGTAATATTGAAATCATCTTGAAATTGTCTGGGGTAAAAAACTAAATAGTCTACATAATGAAAAAAATATTACATGAATGCAAAGAAGTATTCTTGATTATAATGACAAATTTGTATAATTTTGTTAATAATCTTATTTGAAAGTAATATCCCCTTATGTCTAAGGCTTATGTTAAGATGAACTACCTATAAAACATAAGAGGCAGTGTAGAGGCTGGACTTCTAAACTCATCAATCAGACTCAGCTGTCTATAAGCAGGAATCCCTACTAACAGCTTCTGTCAGTATCCTGATGGATTTCACTGGATTTTATTTGTAATGAGAGACCGACAAGATGCTCTATTGTGAATGAAGGTCCTTCTCCTCTAGATTAATCAAGTAGGTACTTGTTACCAAAATCATACCACTCATTATTTCATCCATACAGTGTTTGCCAATTTGTGTTCCCAGAGCAATTTCTAACAATAAAAGAAAGCCCATGAAATGCTGATAAAAATGTACATTTTATAGTACTGAACAATCTTTCAACCACTGTCACGTTTTTCCTCTCATTTGATTTTTGCAACTGCAGAATGAAGTTGGCAGGGCATGCCATGTCTGGATTTTTGGTTTGTTTGTGTTATGTTTTTCTGTTTGTTTGTTTGTTTGTCTTACAGTTTTTGGTGAAAAACAGACATTAAAATATATCCAAGGCAATATAGAAAGGACGTGTTAGATCCAAAACCAGGCTCTAGCCCATTTCCTGATATCTCCGAAGTCTTTTGGCATTTATAATGTTACAGTGTTTTCTCTCAATAGATAACAAAGCATTTTACAAATACGTTTGTAAAAAATACATAGCATTATTTTCATTTTATGAATGAAATAGATCAGTCACATAATCCTAGAGGCTTAATAACACAAAGTTAAGTGGGCCCCATTTGATCCTTCCCTGTATTTGGAGAATGACAATTTTGCTAATTACTGCCTTTTCAGTCCTTAGCAGCAGGACTTGGACTTGGCTGAGGATTTTAGCAATGGAATAATACTTACTGAAGTGGCCCAAATTCAAGAACCAAGCTAAAAGAGCATGGCAGTACAATTCAAAAGACCTTCCCAACAGGAAACAGCTTAACATGTTTGCTCTGTTCCATTTACTGTGCAGTGCTGTTTTATCAGCTGCTTAACTTAAAGATGGCGCACGTGTTTCTCCCCTCCCCTCTGACAAGGAGGCAGCAGGTGCAAAGATCAAGTTCCTTTCCTGATGTGGAAACATGGCATTCAGCAGAGTAGGCAGGGACTCAAATCAAACAATAGTTGTCAAGAGCATTAGCCCTACAGAACAACTGCCAACCTTCTGCACTCCTCGGATCCCAACCTCTTCACCTCCAGCTTACTCCATTCCCCTCTTCGATTGGATCCTCAGGAATGATTCCAACAGCGGGCAGACAATAAACAGCAAGCGTTCAAGAAAATAGGGGAAATGAGACAACGAAGTATTTTTACTGCCCTTTTAGAAATCTGTATGCTCCTGGAAGTGTTGTATTTGGCCACTGTACCACAAGGCAAAAAGGGGAAATCTGAAGGGGTTAACACCAGCTTCATGATGTGGCATCTGGTTTGTATCTGAGGCTTTGTGCTCATGCCAGTCTCAGGCCTAGGTAATTTATAATAGCCTCAAGTTCCAATATAAAAAGCACATAGCTGCAGGGAGACATGTCAGCTTCCCTTACATAGCCTGTCATTTCCTTGGAAACATAATAATTAAGATGTCTGGTATAACTGCTTCTGCCAGAAATATTTTTAGATTTCAGCCCATTTCAAGAAACTCTAAATTCAAGGAGGGAATTATTAAATACTACATGACAAACTAAGGAAAGTACTCTTACAGGTTTGTTCTTGCAAAAGGAGCAGATACTTCATCCAAATCTCTTGACAGTAAATAGAGGAATACCGAGACATGAATTAAAAATAAAAGAATTGGCATCAGGTTGATTAGAGCAAAAGCAGTTGAGATGGGAGAGAAACATTCACTCTTAATCAAAAGCAGTTTTTCAGTCTAAAGGACTGGCACAATTTTAAAAGTAGACTGGCACCATCCCCCATCCTCAAATTAATGCAGCTGTTTCTTCTGATTACGCACATGATTCCCAAACAAGCTACTTATCATAGTATGGGGGCACTACTGAGGATGCTACCCAGTATCCGTTTGCTTGCGACTATCAGAAGGGGCAGTGCATGACATTTGTATGGCGAATTAATTTCCTGGAGAGATGATAAAACGGCCTACTGCATTAAAATGATTTGCCTCGTAATATGTGTAACTCATAGAGGAATACCATTAGATAGTTAAGAGGAAGACTTGAATTCAATAGGTTAAAATAATTTAAAAGAGAGCCTGGAAAGTACACTTTAATGGAGAATGCTATTTTTCTGGACTCTTTCAGGTTTTCTTAATAAAAATTCTTTTAGGCAAAGACATACATTCAATTCAATTATAATAAAACAGCCAATGGTGCTATGATGATAGCAAAGATTGTATTACATTTTTATGATAAATATTAAGAGAAAGAGTAAAAAGGTATTCAGATTCAACTAACATTTGTTTAAAACCTACTATGATCTGGATGATGTGCTAGGTGACCACCCCACAGACACTATCTCATTTAATTCTCAGAACCATCTATTGAAGGATCTATTCTGTACCCAGTTTTAAATAAAGAAGCTGAATCTAAACATCATAGTTATTAAAAGGGAAATTTGTGATTTGTGTCTACCACTCTTAGTGACTCCTTTCTTTTTGAACTACATTTCTTTAAAAACCTTCTATTGGTTTTCATGGAAGGTCATTGAAAATAGCATGCCAAAATCTTTCTTTCCTCAAGAATAAATATTAAAAATTATAACTCTTTCATATATTTACCATACCTCATTGCACAAAAGGGTCTTCTGAGAATTAGAAGAATTCATTTTGAAGAGCCACTGAAGTTACAGTAATACTAGGTTAAACAGACTGACTCTGTTTCAAAGTGTGACTTAAAGGCTTATATAGACTTTGCTAACACAAATCCAAGAAGTAGAACCTTAATGATGCAATGTTCATTTTCCTTATCTTGCTCTATTTTTCTTCTGCACTCATCACCTCTCTGCTCTAACTCTACTTCTTTTGCTGTATCTGTCTCTCTCTGTATACTTCCATGTAGATGTATCCGTCCTTCTGTCTGCCTAAGTATATTTGCTGTTCCTCCCTCAACTCCACTAAAGTGAGAAGCCCCTTGAGAGCGGAGGGCCGCCTGTTGGGTTCACTGGTATTTTCCTTCACCTGATTCATCATAAGCTCAATCAATATTTGTTGGATGAAGAAATGATGCACTTACTGACTTTCAAATAGGAACATTCCTATTTGTGCAGTGGGTTGAATAGTGTCCTGCCCAAATTCATGCTTACCTGGAACCTCAGAATGTGACCGTATCTGGAGATTAAATCATTCTGGATTTAGAGTGACTTTAAATACAATGACCTGTGTCCTTATAAGAACAGGAAAGGACACAGATACACAAGGAAAAAGGCCACGTGAAGATGGAAGCAGAGATTGGAGTGATGCTACCACAAGCTAAGGAATGTCCGGGGTGCCTAGAGTCTTCACGGGGAGCAAGGCAGTGCTGACACTTGATTTCAGACTTCTAGCCTCCAGAGAAAATAAAATTCTGTGTTTTAAACCAATCAGTTTGTGGTACTATGTTACGGGCAGCTCTAGGAAACGAATACAACAGGAACGTTCTTTTTCTGTTTCAGGAATTTGACCAACTTGGGCTATGAAAAGAATTTGCCAGAACCCACTCTTCCCAGGGAAACAAGCAAGACAGGTGGGATGCAGAGGTGAATAAGATTAAGTGATATTTAAGGAATTTACAGTTCCTAACTCCAGGGGAAATAGGAAAAGCACATAAACAATTGCAAGCCACAAAAAATAAACAAGTTTGCTAAATGACAGTGAAGCAATTTAAGTTAGGAGATGTGAAAAAAATCAATATTTTATTGGTTGTGAGAATCTGGGATAACAGTTGATTCCTCTTTAATATATATTCTGGTTGCTCCTATCTTAAAATAAGACAGTATGGTTACCATGAGTACAGATACACTTGGGTGTGTGTGTGTGTATAGATACACATACCATATATATACACATATGCACATGTATATACGTGTATATGTCATTCATACATTGTACTCATCAGTTGCCTATATTTGTATCGATGGGTCTGTATATGCACACATACAGCCATACATGCGTAACCAGTATATCTATATATAGATAGAGCCAGATTACTAGAATGCCTGGCCTAAAGTAAAGTTTAAACTGGAGAGTAGTTTCTTTGTCCTGACTTACTTTTTAATTTTCCTAATTTTGAATTACTATGTTTTTGTATGAATTATTTACTTCAGGTCCTCAACTAGATTAATCACTTGCTGGTATGTGTACCAAAAATGTTCAGTCCCTCTATTTCTAACTTGTAATAATCAGTCCTACAATTGTGGCTTATGCACACAACCATTCTCGTCTAGTCACTATTTTTATTTTCTAGGTTCCGCCGAATAAATCTGCACAGAGCACCAAACACACTTGTCAGCTTTCCCATTCTGCCGTTTTTGGCAGGTCCCTCTGCCTGGGTTGGGCCTAGAGGGTGCCTTCTTGACTTTTATGGCCTTCAGCAGGGAGGTTATCATATTCCGGCTTGACTGCTGCTTTGGAGACTGTTTTCTAAAACACCTGTCCTTTCTAGAGTTTTACCTCTCCCTACCAACTGCAGTAAACTTCCTGTCTTTGGACCTGAGTTAGATTGTTATGGTCTTACGTGACTTTTTTTGCCAAATTTATATCATCCCTTTGCACAGAGGCACACAACAGTGCATGCTCGATTTGAATAGGTGAAAGCAGGTAGCCATATTTCACAAGGTAAAATCCTACAGGGATTCTCCTCATTAAAATCTCTTCATTCTTTTGTCAGAGATTATGTCAAAGGTACACTTGACATGAAAGGCAGGCACTAAATGAGGATGAAGAGATAATTAATTGGAATCAGAATGCTTGTCTTTTTGGTCTTAAGCATGCAATTCTGATGAGGAACCTTAGTTCTTTGGGCCCAATTACAATTTTTTTTCATCTAGGAACAAATAGGTTTCTCTTCGATTGTATATCAGATCACCAACATAGTAGCTGGAATGATGGTCTAGCAGTATTTCAAAACAGGTAAAAATCAAAGTAATTTTTTAATGAATACTGCTAATGCCAGCACCCACCCAATATTTACATGTTCTATCATCTTCACCATATCAACCTTAAACCTACCACAGTGTTAATTATTTACATTTAAACTTGCTTTTGGAGCTGGAGATGCTGGGAAGAAAATACTTAAAACTTTTCTTAGAAGCTCTTGAGTTAATGAGGCCTTGAATTACAGTATTTGATATGTTTCGGTACTTGTGTTTTAGGGTATAATTTTAAGTTACAACTATAATATAATTAAAATAATTAAGTACTTAATTATTTAAATTATGTCATTAAATATTAAATAATTAAAATTAATTAAATTATTTCTATGGGGGCAACACGTCCAGGTTTCAAAGATTCACTTATGCAATTCCTTGATAGCCACCGGCCCAGTACAAACTCAAAATTACTTTTATATTCACCCACACTGTTGCTAGCTGTACCTCACAATTCCCTTTTGCATCACATTTTACTTCCATTCTGCAAGTTCAAATCATGCCCACCATTTAAGAACTGACTTAACTGTCATTCTTTTTTGATATTCTTTTAATCATATAAACACATTTTCTATATTTTTAAAACTGGAAATACTTGACAAAAGCCAGATTTTTTAAAACCACAGTAATAAAGTCATTTTAGGAACTCATTGCGTAATGGTTTCACTCCCTAATTATTAAACATCTACTAAGATAGGACTAACCAACTCTTTAACAGATAGTACTATTACATACATGCTATGCCTGCAAAGATACGGCAAAATGGTCAGATCTAGAATATTGGTGTGTATATTTGAGAAGCCTGTTGCTGAAAAGAGCTATTTCAAATTTTCATTGTGTAAGTTTTGAAATGTGTGTCAATTTGCAATCAAATTTGTCATTAGTGGCAAAAATATCACCAATCCTTTTTCACTAGGATGCGCTTAGATCACACGCTCTGCATCATCACACCTCTTCCCTCTCAAAACTCTTTGCTTACATTGTTTAGCTTAGATTGTACAGTGGATTGCAAATGTCTACATCTCTGCCATTCTCCAGTCTGTGAATAGCATAAGGGCAAAATCTGATTTATTTATTTCTGAGTCCTTAGTAACTGGCAGAGCTGTAGAGTTCAAGTAGACAACCCTTGCATTTTATATGGATGTTTGAGTTTAAAGAGGTTAAGTGATTTGCCTCAGAAAATAAACCTGCCTCTTGACAGCAAGCTAGAACTTTGTTTTTTTCCTAAGCTAAACATTGATAACAAAGACATTGACAGAAGACTATGAATGATTTTCCACTCACTGAAGTGGATCTTTTGCCAGCAGTAGACAACATCACTCAACAATATTTAATAAAATTTGTTTCTGACACTATAATATCCACACTGTGGATTATCCATAATAAATTACTCTTCTGACAACCACTGTATTCTAATTGAGCTCATCATGCCATCAATTGCTGTTAGAAGAAGAACTGATTAATTTTAATTATAGAATGTAAATATATTTCTAAATATAATTATGAGGCTAAATTTTCCTCCTTAAATTTCAGCCATGATGAAGGAAGCCATACTTGAGTTCTGAATGGGTGAATTATCATTTGATAGTTCTCTTTGAAACACCTATGAGAGGTAACAGTATGCTGCTGCCTATTTGAGATGTTTAAATTTGATTAATCCATGGTTATTCCACGAAAAACTTCAGTTTAGACAATTCTATAGGCCATGATTTTTTTTTCTAACTGGCAGTATCCAGTTCAGAAAGTATTCCTTATGTCATTTGTCTATAAAAACATTGATACTATGCTTAGTTTTATTTCGTTGTACTTCCCCAGTCTTCACCAAGAAAGAAATATAGAGGTGGATAAATTTAATGTTGCAAAGTGTGGGCATGACCGTTCACCAAGGTCTTCTGTACCAATTTTTATAAGGATTCCAGCACTGATGAAAAGACTGTGGAGGAAATAGAGGACATCTCAGAATTTAGTCTACTTTATAACCCACCTCTTGTCTCCTTTAGATCAGTAAGGATGGTATTGCATACCATTAAGGGAAGTACTTTATTTTCCATTTTGACATTGCCATTTTCACAAACTCATTCTTTTCAGTCCCTCATGACCCTCTCTGGGACTGAAAGCTGGACTGTCTGCTATGGGTGCTCTTCCCCTCTGACTTTCACAAACTGAGTAGATATGCTGACTAACTCCCTTCAAATAGATATCAAACATTGTCATTAAAATCCCATCAATGAAATAGTTTTCGGAATTGCATTTGTCTTCCATGATTTGCCCATGGGGCCTTTCAATAAAAGGAAGATTTCCCATTTTAAAAGATCGTAAAATTGTTGCAAGCTTCAACTCCCTGACGACTTTAATCTAAATAAAGGTCACTGCTACCGTATTGTAATAAGTTTGCTGAGAAGGATCAAGAGAAAACAAAATTGGCAATGGAATATATAGTCATAAATATATTTGTAAAAGCTTATTACTTCAGCTGAAAACTCAGGATATTACTCTTTCAGCTGTGCCAATAACAACAGCAATCTGAACTGGTGTAGGTCTAGCTTTACACTGTCAGTACCTACTTGGCAAGACATGAGTTTGTAGCTTTTCTAAGAACTGCCAAATGGTAATAACAACAAGGAAAGAAATACATATTTCTAAAAAAAACCAAGGCTATGATTATGTCTAGTAGGAAAGTTACCAGGAAATTTCAATAGGACCAAACATCCCTTCTAATGATTATGTTCCTTAGAAAGAGCCATACTTTGACATTATTTTACAAATGCAACAAAATAAAATATGTTTTAATAATCCATACTCTCAAGGATAAGAGAACAAGTTCTGAAATAAAATTAAATAACATAATTTTATTAGAAGGAAAGCAAATGCACCTTTCCTTGTTTACCTTAGATTCCTATGAAATTGCGGAACTAGGTTTATAGAAGTTTAACCAGTTTTATCAACATGTTCTGGCTACAGATTTTAAAGATCTTTGATGTCGTTAAAATTGCATACTGTGGGATGAGTTCTGACTCTTGGAACCTAAGCAGGTTATGTTAGGAAAGTAAAGTCTTACAATACGTTCTTTCCTAATTAACAAAGAATATGTCTTTCATTGTGTTTCCTACACACTTGTGTTACTTAGTACTTTAAAATTCTACTTCTATATTAACCATAATTAGGTATCTGTCTTTACTATATATTGCAGGACAAATTGTTATCTCAATGTGTATTCTTTTAGAAACATTAAATAGAGTCAAATGTTAATGACATTATTATGCCTTAAAAAAAAAAAACAAAACAAGAAAAACAAACAAAAAAACCCCTTGCATTACTTTCCATTGCAGATGTTGAATCTGGATCTGGATTTCCTCTTCCTAACATTTGTATTTCTCACAAGATGCTATCACGTGAGCTATGTCATGTGAATGATTTTAGAGGAAAACACATTTACAAAAGCGAGTTTGAACTGGCAAAGTTCACTCCTTTTTTTAAAATCAGGGAATGGAGTAACTATCAAGTTATCTGAACATTTTCCTATAAGCACCAAATTTAGCATTTATTTTAACATAGGCTTTTTTCTAAAATTGCACTATTTTATGCCTTTATGGAGAAAATGTACCAATGAAAACTTTTTCTTAATGCTCAAGAGTTAATTATAGATGTTATTGCATTCTTTTAAATAAAATACCTTTAAAATTACTGAGGTATATAAAATTGTCTACTCCTACACTTAAAGCCCCTAAACTATGATTTGCAAATTCTGTACCAGTTTTTCAGAACCTCTGGCATCTTCTTCAATGAGAAAATACCAAATTAACCTTCTTCTTGTAACTAAAAGTTAGTATCCAATACTCATTGATACAATACAAGCTTTGGTCCAGAATATCTGAGTTTGAGTACGGGGGCTACCATGGAACTTGGTTAATAATCTAAGGAAGCCTCAGCTTTATCATCAGTGAAATGGCAACAACAAGAGAATGTAACCTGTAGTGTTGTACTGGATTCAATTAAAATAGAGCATGGAGAGCTACTAGATAATAAGTGGTCAATAAATCTTATCTATTGCTAATTCTAAGACTCTAGGAACAATGCTTATTAGATTGGACGTTTGAACCGAAATCTGAGGGTGGAAAAGTCAGCTGTGTAAAGACCGAAATAAAAATACGCATGTAAAGTCACAGCTGAGAAGTTTTTGAGTTAACAAGAGCATTTTTGAGTCACAAAGGTGATATTAGTATGCTTTTAGCAAAAATCTGAGATAAAGTGGGGGATGTAATATAAGGACCATTCATGAAGGGCCCTGTAGAGCATGGTGGGAAACCTGATTTTTTTCTTAGTGTGGCAAGAACCATTGCATGAATTTAAGTAGTGGAATGGTCATGATTTGACTTAAGTTTTAAAAATATTACTCTCATTGCTTTTTGTATAGGAAACTCTGTATAGATAAAAGTAGGGAGATAGCAAGAGGTGTAGTAGGTTATGGGTTAAAAAAAATGGTGATGCAGATTCGGATGATTTTCATAGAGATTAAGAGAAACGGATGTTTGTCTCTTACTGTTTCATTGCTTGGATACCATAATTGATTTCTGGTTGTCTGTGAAAAGTAGAGGCCTGCTCATATTTTCAACTGGGTGCTTTCCACATGCCAATGTTCTCCTATATAAATGTATAGGTATTTATGCATTGCCATTTTATGATTACAACATCCCCATGAGTTTGTTGTGTGTTGAATTGTGACCCTCTCATAAATTCATGGCTTGAAGTTTTAACCCTCAGTACCTCAGAATGTGACCTTATTTGGAAATCGGTTGTTGCAATATAATTAGGTTTAGATGCCATTCTAGAGCAGGATGGGCCCCTAATCCAATGATGACTGGTGTTTATAAAATAACACCATATGAAGAGACATTCTGGCACGCGGGGAGAACAACCTGTGCAGGCGGCAGTTTTGCTGCTATCGTCAAGGAACTACCAGAAACTAACAGGGAGCCCTGGACCACATCCTTCCTTGGCCTCTGGAGGGAGCACGGCCCTACTGACTCCTTGTTTTGGACTTCTTGCCTCCAGAACTATAAGACAACAAATGTCTATTGTTCTAAGCCACCCAGTTTGGGGTACTTTGCAACAGAATAATAGAGTTATATGATATTACTAGCATCCTGAGGAAACCAAGGCAGAGAGGTTATATAATTAATCTACGATCACATAGTAGTAAATATTAGAGCTAAGTTTAAGCCAACAATATGACACCAGAAACTGAACTCTTTTTTGTTTTCTTAAGATTTAAGGAATTTTTTTTTTTTGAAGATTTTATTTATTTAATTGACAGAGAGAGAGTGAGACCACAACCTGGGAGACAGAGGGGGAGGAAGAAGAAGGCTCTCCACTGAGCAGGGAGCCTGATGCAGGGCTCGATCCCAGGACCCTGAGATCATGACCCAAGCCAAAGGCAGATGCTTAACCAACTGACCAACTCAGGCACCCCAAGATTTAAGTAATTTTTATTTGAGAGAGAGAGTGAGTGGGGAGTGGAGGAGCAGAGGGAGAGGGAGAAGAGACTCTGAAGCAGACTCCCCGCTGAGCGTGGAGTCTGACATGGGGCTTGATTTCCCAACCCTGGGATCATGACTTGAACTGAAACCAAGGGTCAGTGGCTTAACTGACTGAGCCACCCAGGTGCCCCAAGACTGAACTCCTAATAATGATGTAAAACCTCCTCAAATGTGACAGTAAGGGGCGCCTGGGTGGAACAGCGGTTAAGTGTCTGCCTTCGGCTCAGGGTGTGATCCCGGCATTCTGGGATTGAGCCCCACATCAGGCTCTTCCGCTATGAGCCTGCTTCTTCCTCTCCCACTCCCCCTGCTTGTGTTCCCTCTCTCGCTGGCTGTCTCTATTTCTGTCGAATAAATAAATAAAATCTTTAAAAAAAATGTGACATTAAGATATTTCTTAAGTGTAATGAATTATATTCTGTCTCTGTTTTTTTAATCTGATGCATAGAGATTGAGATTCTTCTTATAAAAATGGAAATATTTTAAGAAACTTGTTTTTGAATTGATTAATTTAGCTTTAAGTATAATAATAAAAGTTTATTAGTTGGAATTTATTATCATCTTTATACCTACAGTAATTTTTTCATTTTATGATAAAGCATATGATAAATAAATTTTCTTTAGAAAACATTTTAGGGTTGGGGTGCCTGGGTGGCTTAGTTGGTTCAGCTTCCAACTCACATTTTTGGCTCAGGTCCTGTTCTCAAGGGTAGTGAGATCGAGGTCAGTGTTGGGCTCCAAGCTTAGCAAAGTTGGCTTTAGTTTCTCTCTCCCTCTCTCTCTGCTCCTCCCCACCATGCATGCTCTTTCTCTCTCTTATATAAATAAACCTTTTAAAAATTTTTGAAAAGAAAATATTTTAAGGTAGAGTATCATATTAATTAAATGTTAGATACTCATAATAACTTGAGAAGTTGCCTACTCTTTAATCAATCTATTTTTAAAGGTTTTTGATAAGCTATGAAATTTAGAAGCCATTGTTTAGCTTTTTATCTCCTAATACAATTGTCATCATACTTTAATATAACATATAGAGTTGTGATATACCAAGTAAATGTAGTTAGTGACCTACTTTTTGGTCTTACACTTCCATTGTTATACTTATTAAAAGTTTAAACACAAAACACATATGTTTCCATCAGCATCATTTGTAAGAAGGAGGATTGAAAACTGAATTTAAAAGTTTAAGGGGACATTATAGTGGCCTCGTGAAAAAAGTGCTTGTGTTTAGGTCTATTTTGACACTTCATCATCTCCTCATACTGTATTTGTATGTTATAAACATTAAAGATCATATTATATTAAATATTGAGTTGTAGATTATAATTAACTTTTAAGTTCTCTTATCTAAGAAATTCAAAAATTATCTTAATAATAACATAATTGGAGAAAAAAATGTTTTTATTTTAGTGACAAACACAGGCATTCATAAAAAAAAAATTCAGAGGCTATGAAGTTATCTACTCCTACCATTTAATGCTGTAATAGAGGAAAGCTTTGAGACTCAAAAAGAAATCCTGGGCTAAATTTTCAAAACGAGTTAGTGGCACAGCCTGGAATAATGGTATACTGGTTTTTCACTCTCAGATTTTGCCCTTCCTACTATATTATGCTCTCTCATGACTTCATTATATTAGGAAATGATTTTTTAAAAATCCTCTTGTTCTATATCCTGTCTACTTGTACTATGTATTCCTTACCAGTTGAAGATGTTCCAATGGTCAGCATTGATATTTAAAAGCATTCTTAATTTCTTTTTTTTTTTAAAGATTTTATTTATTTATTCGACAGGATAGAGACAGCCAGCGAGAGAGGGAACACAAGCAGGGGGAGTGGGAGAGGAAGAAGCAGGTTCCCAGTGGACGAGCCTGATGTGGGGCTTGATCCCAGAACGCCGAGATCACGCCCTGAGCCGAAGGCAGACGCTTAACCGCTGTGCCACCCAGGCGCCCCGCATTCTTAATTTCTTAAACATTTTTCTTGCATCCGCATTACAACTTTATACTTTTGTTTTCCTTGAGAATGTATTTTTCTCAAATGATAAATTTACCTTTAAATAGGAAAAATTACCTTTCTTCTATTCCCATTTCTATATCCATTGCTCTCAAGATATGCTCCCTAATTAGACAAATGGTGGTCATCTAATTAACTGAACTCTAATTTTGAAATGTCTGCTCACTACCCTCCTCTTGAGTGAGACAAGCCCTCGGGATATGAAAGCTTGTCATTGTAGTTTCTGACTGTGAAGGGTTATAGTTCATATAATTGCTGAACATTTTATTTGTCATCCAGGCTTTTACTTACCTCTTGCTAGGAAAATACTACTTGCCGCAAAAATATATTTGTCCGTCTTAACCTTTCTGACCCAAGCCAGCTCTTAGTCGCCCAAACTAGATCACAGTCACAGGTACACAGTTTCTAGGTTGAAGGCAAAAACAGATATTATAATTTTAACTCTATACCAACTCTATGTTTTTTAGGGAATAAAGGACGAGGGAGAGGTTTTAGGGTGTCCCTTCTTCCCACTCACATTGTTTTATAATAATTCCAGCCCCATTTGAAAATATCTCAAAATATTTTGGAATAATTTGGAAAATCGTGTTGGATTTGGATGGTTGGCCATAAATAGAGTGATGAGGCCACCTCAATTTCAGTCATGCTGCCCATTGTCTGAATGTATTTCTCATTATTTGGTTTGAGGAATATAATCACAGCCTTATCTCTTTTTTCAGAACATAGCTAGACTCATGTAAGGAGGAGACAAGTATATCTGAATAAAAGTCCCTTAAACAACATGGTTCTTCTATGGAATAATTCATTTTCCTTAGAAATACCTAAAGTTATAGAGATTATTTTAGCAATTGACAGAAATTATATTATTTAATGCACACCAGTGTACAACTTAAGGAAAATAATCATTTCAGGTTACATTACCTTTAAAAGAGGATGTTCATCAGGGAGAAGGAGCTGTTTGACATCTTTTCATATTGTATTCTGTGAAACACTTAGCAACACACATAATTTTCAGCAACCTTAGGGCACGCCTCCTCTCAGATTTCAGAAAAACAATGTTTTGATGGGAAAGTAATGAACACCTAATAGACATTAAGAAAACTCCTACTGGTTGATTAGCCTATCTGTCTTTATGAGTGCCATTCTTCCATTCATTATTATATTTGATGACTATTCTCCTAGGAAATGAAGGAAAATTGTTTTTGCCAATTAAAACATTAGCTAATCATGTGATTATAATGAAGCCCCAAAATGCAGAGTTCAATTAAGGTTTTCACGAGTACATCAAGTCTACCAAAAAAGTCTTCAAAATTTTTGCTACCACACCTTCTTCTCAACTGCCTAGGATTCACAAGATTGAGGAAACCAGACACTGAAATTCTTTGAATATGTACTCTTCTATTCACCCTACATAGTTATTAACCAAGACTAAGTCATTCTTATATTAAAAATAAATCAGGGAATACAGATAAGAAAAACAAAAGAAAAAAAACCCTCATCACCCTAAATCCAATCACACAAAGTAAGCACTCCTATTATTTTGTATAAACTCTTGCAGATATTTTCCCCATGATTTTGTGTTGATACACTACTGGCATCACAACACACTCTGTTCTATAATCTGCATTTATTACTAAATATTTACTAAATAAATAAATACTCTTTCTCTATCAAGAAGCATATAACTACATTTTCATTTTGTAAGGTTGTATGTATACTAATAGTCTTAATATTCCATAATTTTGATAAGCAGATCTTATTGTAGACCTTAACTTGTTTCTAAGTTAGAAAACAATTTTACAAGAGCCTTCTTCTATGTGGTTAACAAGATATTTAAAATTATTTACATGGGGGCACCTGGGTGGCTCAGTTGGCTAAGCGTCTGACTCTTAGTTTTGGCTCAGGCGGTGATCTCATGGGTTGTGAGGTTGGTTCAGTGCATAGTGAGGACTCTGCTTGAAGATTCTCTCCCTCTGTCCCTCCCCCCACTTGCATGCTCTCTCTCTCTCTTTCTCTCTAAAATAAATAAATAAATCTTTAAAAAAAGATGATCTTGAAATTTTATCTTTAGCATATACCATATTCTTTTTTTGGATTTGGATATTGTCCTATATTTTCTTTTACTTTCATTAATGTTGACAAATATTGATATTATTGCTATATTTTAATTTACTATCCCCTGCAATACCAAACCTGAATAACTGATTTGTCAGTCGTTTCAAGAACAATGATGCTACAAAGAAAAAAAAATATGTGTTTTATGTATTCTTCCCGTTTTATCATATAAAATATTTTAAAAGATGTGTACTAAACTGAATAAAATTAATGACAATGTTTTAGTAGACATTTCAAAGGTGAAACTGGCATTTATTTTCCTGTAAGTGGATGACGTTGAAGAATGCAGTGACAATTAGTGCAGTTTGGTGTCATTGCCAAAAATTTCACCCACCATTGCTTTTGGACCATCAGTGTAAATGTTAGCATAGTGAAAAAAAGGCAAGTAATGCCTTAGTATTATTATGAAAATAGTTTCCCCTGTAGGTCTCCCCCAAAGAAACTTAGGGTCATCTATCAGGCAGCAAATCACTCTTGTCTAGCACTGACCTAGTGAGAATGATTTTGTCATATAATCCATATGGTCTATAGAATTATTCTTTCACCAAATATCTACTGAGCACATTTCTAGTCTGTGGGAATATATCAGTGAACAAAACAGTGAGTTAAATTCATTGCTGTCTTTTAAAGGGCATGAATATTCATTATATATAAAAATATTTAAAAATATTGAATAGAAGTTCATCAGAAGTATTGCAGAATATTGTAGATGTCATTTCCAATTAATCGATCTTTATGGGCACTTCAATTTTAAGTCTGGCTTAAAAAAAGCTTGGTAATTGGCTCACGACTGATGCATTTTCTCTAGATAAATAGATATCTCTGGTATAAACTTTGTTTAAATAGATCTTTCAGCTTTTAAGCCTACTATGCAAGTTATTTACTAGTTAACTATTTAGAAATATTGGTGCTGCCTACTTTTGGAAAGCTGATATCGACTCAATTTTGTCAGCTAATATAAAACAAAGAAAATGGCTCAGGCAAATGCATAAGAATCCTACTGTTAGTGAAATTTTCAAGAATTGAAGTTTAATCAATGGTTTGCAAGATATTTTTATGAATTCCTAGTGTGTTTTCTCTTAATAACCCAGAAAAATACCTATTTGTCAGGAAAAATAACACAACTGAAAATGATACAATTAAATTGGTGAAAACTAAGACTATGGCCAATCTATTTCCAAAATCTGAGACTTTTCACTGGGTAAAAACAAGTAACATGTAACTAGTGACTCATAGATGTTACAATGGCCATCAGGGAAGCATGGTTTCCCTGGAATTAGCTACAAAGCCTCAAACCTTCCCAGCAGATGGCGGCTTTCTAGCTTAGAGATGCCCTATTTTGCCTACTGTAAAACCTGGGCAACTAGAAATAAAGTACACTTTCATACGTAGCAGTTTATACCTTTCCAAAAACTTTCTGAGACTTCCTCACTTATATTCAATCTATCAGAATGTTGAGTAGGTACTGCTGGCCATGGTTTTCTTCTGGGAGTTAAAGCTCCACCACCTAAGATTTATAACCAAAAACAAAATCTAAGGGAGCTATAGGGCAATATATTTTCAAATTAAAATATCTAAAAGGCAGGCCTTAGTGAAGCAATAGCACCCCAGTCTGGGAGACTTGTCCTGAATAAAGGTACTGAAGATGTCAGGCTTTATGTTAAGAGATGTATTCATCCATCTCAGGCTGTAGATTGGAGAGCAGGATGCTATAAGCACCAGATGAATAGTGGCAATAGCAGAGGAATAGTCTCATTTTTTCTTCCTTGGCAAACATTGGGTCTGTTTGGCCCTATATTTTATCAAAGATAAGCAAAAAATTTTTTTAAAAATCCAGAATGTAGACTATATTTTGAAAAATAAAAGAAAATACGTATTACAGATTTGTAGGAACAGCTGCTGAAAATTGATCAAATAAAGGAAAAATAATTAGAGATACTAGATTTATATTCTTAAAAAGGTGTAAGGAAATGACACCTCTATGAAGCTAAAGTGAGAAGTCATAAAGCAACATCTGGAAGAATGATAGCAGACCAAAGATTTATAATATCCTATTGAGATACAGGTATTTCAGTGAAAGTGGAGAAACTAAAACACGATTGAAAATATAATAGCAAAATTATGATCCATTCACTTCAGAGGCTGGAAAGAACACACTGAGGAAAACTGCAACAGTGATTCTCAGGACATTTTGAGAACCTCCCCTGGAATATCAAGAGTAAGGCCAATAACACAAACTTTCTAAGAATGAGATGGTTGGCCTTGGGGATAAAGAAAAAAAGGCACAAACTTATATTAGCCTAGTAGCATAAGGGGAAAAAAATCAAATATAATAGAAGAAAAGCAACTTCCTGATTTGATAAATTACTTTGGTTGCTATCCCTAAAGTGCTTACTGAATCTAGACAAAATTAGTGAAAAGAGAATCATGCACTATATTTCGAGTTACAATGATAAAGGAAAAAATTACCAACATACAACTGTGCAAAAGCTACCAGCTTACATACAAAACAGAAAAAACATTTCAGATTATATTCAAGTTTGATCTCTGAAAGAGTAAATGTCTAGAAAATGTTGATCAGTATTTAGAGTTTTTAAAAATTTATGTTAATCATTTGTTACCCAATAATTCTGATTCCAGATACGACATTGAGTACACAGAATGATCTCAATTTCCCACTCAATAATCACAGAAGAAAGAAAACTAAATTTGTCAATATAAAATGTGTGCTAAAATATTGTGCCCTGGACCAAGAACTTGACCTTTTTGCTTGCTGTGGCAAATACATTCTGATTTTCCAGATGGAAGCCTTAGAATTTGTAAGCCTGATGATAATAAAATTTCAGATTATTCTACTATCTCCATTTACTCAGATTCTATTCTCCCCAAATAAATTTTTGTTTGCAGATTGACTGCTCATATAAAATACCCACAAAGAGAAAATTTTCTAGCAGGAAAACTTACGTCCAGATTTCCTTTGAAAATATAACTTTGCAGTTCTTGATTATGGATAATTTGGCATGTGATTTATATGTCAATCCAGAATATTTTTTTAAAAAAGCAAGTCAATCCCTAAGAAACAGAAATATTCTTAGTTTGTGAGAAAAGTCAGTGTCTAGAAGATTTAGGGCAAAACTTTGGACTGTGAAATACTAAAGGATATGAGGATTCTGGAACTAACTAACGGGTTTTACCTTTCTTATTTAAAATTCTACTTTAACATTAGGCTACAAACATCAAATTCTTTAATTCTCATAGGAACTACAGGAGAAAATTCTACTTTTTCTTCATGTTTTATGTGAGATAATTGAGCCTTTAAAAAAGATAGGAAAATCAACAGTATTCATATTGTTGCCTTGAAACCCTCCTTAATTAACATATTATATAAACATTTGTGCAATATGCAGACAGTAAAAATTCATTTTCATATAAATTCTACTACCAACTTTAAAATCCTGTTTTCACAAATTGAAATTTATTGTACTCATTCTAATTCCTGGCATTTGCCTACAAAGCAAATAATATAAGCATGTTATAAATTTTTTTAAATGTTATATCTTAAAGCAAATAATTTGATGGTTTCTGAAATTTGATGTGCAGTGAAATCTCATGAATCCTAGATCATTCCATCAACTCTTCTATTACCTCAACTTCTCCTAGACATACTCAATGGATAAAATTGAAAATAATAGAAGTTACAGTTTTCTTACTAGTATCATCAGTGAAGCATCTACCGACTGTTAAAAAACATGATAAGCTCAGGTTTCTTAAGTGGGAGAGTACAGTTCATTTCAGGTATACTGCAACAATAAAAAGGTAAGATGGGAAATCTTCTCTGAAGGCAGCATTTTGAAATTCATTGATTAGGGCTCAAAATCTGGAAATGATACGCTGTAGCTCTTGTACCTGGCCTCTGAGTAATTTCTCCATTTTCAAGAAATATACTTGTGTGTGCTGCAGAGTGGCCTTCTTTCTATTTTTCTTTGATAGATACTTGATGAATCTGTTTATATTTTATTTTTTAAAGATTTTATCTGTTATTTATTTGAGAGTGAGAGGGAGCACAAGCCCCAAGGAAAGGGAGAAGCAGGCTCCCCACTAAGCAGGGAGCCTGAAGTGGGGATCGATCCCAGGATCCTGGGATCATGACTTGAGCCAAAGGCAGATGCTTACTGACTGGGCCACCCAGGTGCTCTGAATCTGTTTATGTTTAACTAGAGAGTTAGTGGAAGCTAGTTCACCCTTGGCTAGAGGTACATACTATAGAAATTAGTTGAGTCACATGTTGGAGGACATCATTACTAGAATTGTACATTTTATTTGGATAAAAGAAAATGGAACTGTAGTTGAATATATATCAAAAACAATTGTTTTCTGAAACTGAAGCTTTGTATAAAGCAAGGACATGAAACTGGTCATCACATGTCCTTACATGTTCGAAATAAGGAGATTTTTGTGGTAGGACTGCTGAAGTCAGAGAACATTATTATGCCATATAAAATAGTTTTCTGGCATGAGTTATATCTCTGTTATGAGGGAAATATAATGGAATTGCTTACTTATGTGCATGCACAAAAACTGGTGAAAATCATAATGGGAAATAAAATTACACTTTTTCATCTTGAGACAAAACTGCATGGTCTGTTATTTATGACTGTATAATAAATTATTCAAAACCAGTGACTTAAGATAATGATAAACATTTATTATCCCTCATAATTTTTGCAAGTCTAAAGCATCTTGTCTGAGCAGTTATTCAATTGGGTTGGCCTATTGCTCACTGACATTAACCAAGGCTATAGTCTTCTTCTGGATTGACCTAGGGCTGAAAAATCCACTACAAAGTTTACTCATGTATCTGATTAGCAAGTTGGTGTTGTTGTTGGTGAGAGGTCCCGGTTCCTCCACAAGTGGACCTCTGTACAGGACTGCTTCAATGTCCTTATGGCATGTTGGATGCATTATCCCAGAGTGAGTGATTCAAGAGATGAAAGCAGAAGTTTTAATGTATTTTTTGACCTATGCTCAGAAGTCACATAGCATCATGTCCGCAATATCTAATTGGCCCACAAATCAGTCTTGCTCAATGAGGGAAGGAACTACACACACATGTAAATACAAGGAGGTGAGACTGATTGGAGAATGGTAAACTCAGTCCATCTTTTGGCCTCCCACTGATTCACGCCTGCATGTCCACCTCTCATGCAAAATCGTTTTTATCCAAAGTCCCCTGCCCCAAATTCACATCTATTTTCATCGTCAGCTCAAATACAGGATCTTGTCTTTGAAATCAGGCTCAGGTATGGTTGAAACATCTCAGGTATGGTCCTTAGAGTGCAAGTCCTCTTGATCTGAGGATTTGTGACCTAAGGACACAAGTTATTTGCACCACTCCATCCTGTCCCCCATAAACTCAACATACAATAGTGGAGTAGGCAAAGAATTACTGCCATAGACATTCTTATTAATAAAGGGAGAAAATGGGAAACACACAACGCTTTACTGTTCCTTTCTGAAATCCAGAATGATACATATTACCCTTTTCTAGATTAGGGCTCAAAAGTTTGAGAATGATATACTATGGCTTTAGGAATTGTTCTCTGAGTAATTTCTCCTTTTATATGAAATATAGCCCATGTTTGCTGCTGAGGGGCTTTCTTCATTTTGCTTACTACCTACAGAATTTTTTGTTTCCAACAGACTTTTTTCTTTTTTAAAATTGAGATATAACTGACATATAACATGGTGTAAATTTAAGATGTGCAACATGTTGATTTGGCACATTTATACATTGCAATATGATTACCACCACTGCCATAGCTAACACCTCTAGCTCATCACATGTATCAAGCTAAGAAGCTTTTGCATAGCAAAAAAAAAAAAAAAAAAAACCAATATAAAAAGACAACCTACAGAATGGAAGAAAATATTTACAATTCATATATTGGATAAGGGGTTAATGTCCAAAATATATTTGGATCTAATACAACTCAATAACAACAACAACAAAACCAAACAATTGAATTTAAAAATGGGCAGAGGAACTGAATAGACGTTTTCCCAAAGAAGACACCTAAATGGCTGACAGGTGCGTGGAAAGATGTTCAAAATCACTAATCACCATGGAAATGCAAATCAAAACCACAGTGAAATATTACTTCATACATGTTAGAATGGCCACCATCAAGAAAACGAGATATATCAAGTATTGGTGAGGATATGGAGAAAAGAAAACCCTTCTGCATTGTTGGTAGAATTTTTTCATCTGGTTCTGTCACTGTCTCTTTCAGTTTAAGCTGGCAGTACAATGCAATTCTCTTAAAACTCTAATGGGTCTTTTGTGAATGTTATTGGGTTAAATTCACTAAACAAAAGCCACACCTGCAAATCACTTTAAGATCAATACATTTCCACATGTGCTTCTGCTTAGGCTGCTGAGCAATACTGCCTTGCATTCTTAGAAGCTACTACTTGTCATATCAGTTGTCAGAGGCATTGCCCTAGGTGTGCTTGAGATTTTAACAAAGGATTTAACAGTCAGATCCTTGGTTTTATTATTAGACTGTTTATTAATAGACAACAGAATAACACCTTGCAAAAATGTCCTTGTCTCAGTCCCTGAAACCTGTGACTATCTTACTTGACATGGCAAAAGGGACTTTGCAGACATGATTAAGTGAAACATTTTGAGATAGGGAGATTATCCTGGATTATATTGGTAGGCCCAGTGTAATAATGCAGGTTTTTATAAAATATCTGGAAGGGTCAGGTTCAGAAAAGGGGATGTGATGACATAACGAGAAGTCAGAGTGATGTAGCTATTATGAGCAAGAACAGTGGACAGCTCTAGATGCTAAAAAAATCAAGGAACAGATTATCTCGTAGAGCTCCCAGAAGAAATGCAGCATTGGTGACACCATGATTTCAGTCCTGTAAGACCCATTTTGGACTTCTGACCTCCAAAATGTAAGATAATAAATTTGTATTGTTTAAAAGCTCTATGTTTGTGGTAATTTGTTACAGCAGAAATAGAAAATTAATACAATGTGTTTTCCTGAATGTGCCTTGGATTTTGTTCTGCTCAGATGAAACTGCTTAATTTTAATGTGTTTTGCCACCTGGAGAGCCTGGGAATTTTCAAACCTGGAGATAGTTGTTCCCTTATGTTCAACAAATCTTTTTTTTTTTTCTTTTTAAAAATCATTCTCTCACATGTTACTATAACCAAGAAGAAAGTAGGTGGCACATTCAACACTTTGCTTGGAAATATCCTTATCTAGATCACACACTACTTTAAGAAGTATTTCTCTCCTTTGCAAATTATATCACACACTATCTGCCACTACACAAGCTCCTTCTTTCTCTCCCACCCCACTCCCCTGTTTTTCATTTATTATGAATAGATCACTGAGGCTTATGTAAACGCTTATCTGAATAATACGTTAAATTTTGTAAGAAACAGTTTCTAAGGACTAAATATGTACTATAGCTTTATATTTTGTAGAACCATTTAAATAATAAAGAACTCAAACTAATTGGACAATTCAATTTTAAAACTAAATTATTATGATTTTAAAAAAAGAATTTATTGATAAAGATAAGGCTAATTTATATAATGGTTATGTTGACTTTGTCATTATAGTTTGTCAAATATTTAACATATTTATTCTATTTTGCTACAGTTAATGAAAATTTTATTTACTTATTTAATAATGTCTGTTTTCTTCACTACTATATTGAAATCCATATACAATGCATTTTTAAAGGTGTGATTTAATTATATTTTGATTTGCACAGTAATAGTATTTACAGGGTTTCTTAGCACAACATAATGTGTTATTCTGTAAGGTATTGACGTACGATTTTATTTTATTTATTCAATTATGCACATGTGTCTCAGTGTTGGTTATTATGTTACAATAGTTGGAGAAAATAAACTTGGAATTACATGCTTGCTTGGTAAATACATGTTATTAAATAAATGGTTTCAGTGTAAAATATGATCTTTACTAAAATGATACATTTGGATTAGTACAAATGAAGTTTTTCTTAAAAGTTCTGAATATACTTTGATTATCCTTAGGAAAATTTCTACTAATCCTTTCTATTGCTGTGTTTTTCATTAATTCATTTTACCACAGATAGACTATTGAAAAAGTAGAACTTACAAATTACACCTTTGCCATAAATTGTCCTTAATTGGACAGGTACACAATGGAATATGATGATATTTTATTGGTTACTGTTATGTACATGTATACTCAGCAAACATCTAGCTGATATAATTCCTGCATTCTCCAAAAGCCAGCCTGCTACAGATAATCTCACCAGCTAGATTGACATTCTGTTCTCATATCCTGCTCTAATCATCATTCTTTAAGACCAGTTATTATTTTGTCTCTGGATATGTGAAGCCTGACAGAAATAAGATGTTTAGATTGCTAACACATGCAGCTTTTAGCAACAATAGGTGTACATTCCTGAATTAGTTGGTCATGAAAGGGTCGGGGCATGAATGAATGTAACAGAAGCTAGGTAAATTTACTGCATCAGTTATGGAGTGTTGACCAAAAATTGCTGACTTGCATGGACATCGGAACAGGGAAAGCATATATATCAAGAGGTCAGGCTGAGGGCACTGAGTGCTTCAAGTTGGACCCAGGGATGCTGGAAGGGAGGTGAAAGGGCACTGGAAACCAACTTGGCCTATTTCAAAATTTTGCCTACAGCTATAATACACCTCTCTAAATATCTCCATTACTGATTTGTGCCTGTCACACCTGTCATTTTGGCACATCATCGTTATAGTCTACATCTTTTTGTGTGTGAAACCTGACTGCTGCTAACTGCCCATCGCCATGCTCTTTAAAAATTTTGCATTTCCTTCTTCGTCTCTGACTTTCCTCTGTATCTCCTCTACTTAAGTGCATTAACATTTAACTTTATAATTGATTTCTATTCTTTTTCCAACTAGCAGCTCTTGTTTCTCCCTCATGATTCCCCACTTAAAATTAAATACCTCTTGGCACCTGTGATTTCTCCCTATTTGGAAACATGAGAAAAATAATAACCTAAAGGTAATTGCAAATTTCTTAGAGCAATACAAATTCAGTAATTAATGGAAAGAACCACATGATTATTGGATTCTCAATATAAAATGATTGAATGTGTGACTGAAAAAACTTGACAGATTTACATCCATTGTATATAGATACATTTATTTGTTTTCTAGCTAACTCAACTGTGCTAATTGAGATATGATAATTCCATCAGAATAAACTGAATCTGAGTATCATCATATCAGATCATATTGTTCTAGTTCTGATCATTTTAGAATACAGAAAAATAAAATAAATTATCTCATTTTGTTCCCCAAAACTTATTTTCTCTGTTCTATTTTTATTTAAAGAAATGTCAAGTTAAACTTTTTTTGTATGAAATGCATGGAAAGAACGAACACCTCATAAGTGTCACCACACAATTGCTCACAACAAAATCTATGAGTCATACTTGAGTTTTTTTCTCATTTCCAAATTCAACCTACTAGCAAATCCTCTGTCATTACTTTAAAAATATTTTTTAAATCTATCCATTTCTATCTATTTCTGATGCCACCATGATAGGCCAAAGTATCATTTATCATGATCTCATTTCTTATATACTGTAGTAACCTTTCAGGCTGGTTTTCTATTTTGTTTTGTTTTGCTGTTTCTATGCTTGCCATTTCTCCAACCTTCTAATTCATCCAGGCCATCTTAACATTTCTCCTGAAGTCCTATGGACCATTTCCCAAAATAAAATCACAGGGAAATAATTACATTTAGATATTCCCTAAAATATTTGTAGAATGTTAATCAATTTATGTTATTATCCTATTCAATGGATTTTCATTGGATTAAAAGAAAAAACTAGGGGCACCTGGTGGCTCAGTGAGTTGGGTGTCCAACTCTTGATTTTGGCTCAGGTCATGATCTTAGGGTTGTGGGATTGAGCCCTGCTTGTCTCTCTCCCTCTGCTCCTCACCCTGCTCATGCTCTCTATCTCTTTCTAAAATAAGTAATAAAATATTTGAAACAACAACAAACAAATAAACAAAAAAAGAAAAAAACTAAACTACGTATCATGATCAGTGAGATTCAACTGGCCTACCTGTTCAATTGCTACCATTTTATCCCTTGCTTACATTCTCTACCTAAATATGTTTTATTTTCCCTCAGTATCCAAACTCTTTCTGTCCTCATGCTGTTTGTTCTTTATTTCTTTCTCAAATGTCACCTTAAATGCTCTGCCAATCTATATTCTTTTTATACTCAGTTTCCATAAAATAAAGGTGCATAAAGTATTGGTTCTAGTCTTATTGGGCAAATTAGTAAGAGTAAATAAAATGTGGTCATTGCTTCAAAAAGTCACGTGTTTAAACTTTCATTGCAAGAACCTTTAGATTTTTTTATGATATTTGCATTGTGTGAAAATGTTGGCATTTTCCAACACATATATTGAATTTGGACATGATAAAAATACAGTATATTTTTGATAAGAGTTATTGATACATCGAAGTAGGAGAGAATGGAATTTTTTATGAATCTTTTGAAATCACTTTGTCTATACTCCTGTAAGATGTAAAAGAATAAACATACAAATAGCCATCTTTTTACAATATATGGGAAAGTCCCAAAACTTAAATATTAAAACTGGTAACTTTGTGGTGTAATGAAGTATATAAAAAATAATGTTTTCCTTTAGCATATACTGTGATTGAAATTGGTGATTCATGAAAATATATCATTGCTTAATTGGCTAAGCTCAGCGGTATGTACTAATCATCAGTGACAAAAATAGGAGTTAAAGCCACTAACTGCCTGCAAATGATTGAAGGGTAGTTCAAGAAAGGGTTAAGCTGGGCAGGAGTTATTTATGAAAAGAGTCAACTGAGACAAAGTGCAGTAGCACTCATTAAACTAATGAGGGGAAGCTCCTAAAATCACATTTTAAGGGCATTTCCTTAGGGTCAGAATTCAAACTAATGCCATTTTATTTTGATGTGGTTCATTGAAACTTAGTCTGGCATTTAAAAGATTGGGCACATTATGATTAGGAGTAGAAAGTGGTTATGAGTTTGCTGTCAGAGATTTAAAAATAAATACCACCAAAATATAGTTCAAATTTCTGATGAAATTTATTCAGAAATTTTTATCTAATTTATCTAAAATCACGAAATTTTGTTAACATTGCACAAGCTTCCTTGTGATTTATTGCATTTTATTTTGAAGATTAAAGAACAACATTTCTCATCTTTCTTTGCAAATAGAGATATGAGTGAGATCAACACTTTATATATGAAATAGTCCATAATTTATAAAATGTATCCAGATATACTTGCTGATTTATCTCTTTCCAGAGCATATTTATGACAGTAAAACTAATATATATGTTTTCAACTTATATTTTGTATGAACACCTGAACAAAGTAATTGTTTCATAAAACTTCAAAGCTCTATGAATCTATTTTGAATGAAAGGTGGATGGATAAATGCTTTAATAGTCTGTTATTTTGTTATTTCACCAATATAATATGAAGAAAATAAGAATAATATAACACAAATAACAATTGTGTAGCAGAGACCTTGGAAATGATGAAACCTTTAAGGTATGATTACTAATTTAGCTCAGGTCAAAATGATATGAATATGTGCAGTTCAATTTTTTTTTTTTGTCTTTATCAGCCCAGCATTAGTCCTTTAGAAAGATGCTTAAGAAAATATCTATGATTGCTAGGTTGACACTGGCAAGGATGGGGGTATGTAACAGAAAGTAGCCTGTCATATGTATGTGACTGAGTTGGGGATAAGCAGGGTGGAAGCCAGTTTTATTCTTAAAAGTTCAAGTTATAACATATGGTCATTTCTTGTGTTAACAGAACAGAGTTGATAATTCAAAGATTTTGAAAGCCAGTGAAACATTTCATATCTGTGCACTACTAAACAGATTTGAAATGCTTTACCACATGAGAACATTATATATATATATATGCTTTGTTACTAATGTTTTATTTTGTAATATATTCCTAGAATTCTAACACTTGGCTGCCCCCCCCCCAGTAAAATAAAAAAGAAAGAAAAAAGAATGCCTTTTTTACTGGGTAACAATATCATTATGATAGAGTCATTTTGATATACTTTTCTTTGAGCTAAGCCTCCTCCTTGGTTATCTTGACCAGTTTATAATTACTATGTATTTCAGATCTTTTCTGATGTTCAGGTACATTTTGGGTAATGAAGTCATACTTTTCACTGACTGCTCAAGAAAACATGAAATTTTTTTCCAAGTAAAGTTGTTAATCGTTGCTCTTATTTAATGAACCAGGTAACAAATCCAGGTTTCTCAAATTTTTCACTGTACTCCTTTTTATTCCCAGTACGTATCAGTTAGGAGATAATATTACAAATTGTTCCTAGAAACTTGTAACCATAACTCACCTGTGCTTCATGATCTAGTTTTCTCACCTGCCATATTACAGATTTCCCCTGCTATCTGAAAGTAGATCGTTCCTATGAAAACTTTCATAAGCCAAAATAGCATAAAGTGCGGAAGCAATTACCATTAATTTATATGGAAAAATGTCTGAGTGTTCCCCAACCCCCAAAATAACCTCTCTTAGGCTTTTCTGATACCTTAGGACACATCTTGTTCACAGATGCACAAAATAAATCAAGATAAAGCCCAGATACTCAACTGACACAGTTGAAAACTATGGCAGCTTGATGCTGAGATGCTGAGTGCAGTTTCTGGGGAAGGAGCCTGGCGGGGCCACTCTTGCTGCTTGGATGTGCACTGCCTCTATAAGGGCTTGTTGCAAAACGAATGCTGAATGCTATTTTTGCTTTCACTCCTTTTCATAAAATCAAAATCCTCTTCAGCTTTCCTTCAGTTAACGAAAACAAGTACTAACGTAGGTCTTCCATAGAAGCGAAGTGGTGTAACACAGGCTTTCAAAATGTGGAAATACCTGTATATCTGTCACTCCTTAGGTCTTCTGTGTGAGGCTACAGAGGCAGAATCGTTCTTTCATGCTGCTGATGTTGATGGTAACAATGGTAACAGTGGCACGAATATCCATTTAAGGTAGTGATGCAGCTGTTTCCGGTTGATGTTGAGGATGCCTATGCCTGAGTTTAGAAGTCTCTCACAGGTAGTGAATCTACTAATACCAATAGTGATGATGCATCAACACTCAAAGTGCCGAATCTTGGTTTTTCTTCTTTTATTTCCGTTTATACGGAATTCTTACATTGTGACGGAAATATGCGCCCATGAAAACTTACCTAGAGGACAGACATGGAGACAATAAACACTTTTGACTGTTTGAATTATCCTTCTTCTCAACTTTGACATAATGATCATGAACCAAATCTGTGAGATTCTAAGTACTTTTTCCTTAGAGTGAATTCCTTCATCGGGTTCCTCCTATCCTCTTGCCCAGGCAACATTGATTCCTAGCTGTGCAGTGTGCTTTCAAATTTGAATCCCTGACTCTCTGAGCTATGCCAGCCAATTCCGTTGACCATGACATGGAAAAAAGACATGAAAAAACATTCCGAAACAAAAAAGCATGCGGTATATCTTGTTGACTATTGCAGTATTGGCACAAAAAGTGTGTTACTACTCTCTCTTTTTCCTTTTATAACCAGAATCAATAATCCCAGGAAAGTCAACTTTGAAGATACACTACTATTTATTTTTTAAGGCTTAATAATAGGTTTCTTTTTATATAGTTTGCTCCTCTGAAACAAAAAAGTGAGTGAGGAATATGTCATGGCAATTACACTGTTCAGTAAGTTGATCTATGGGTGTGTGTGTGTGTGTGTGTGTACACTTATGTCTGTGTTTAAAGCATCACCAAGTATTCTTTTTTTTTTTTATTAATAACAAAAAGTTAAATGTGAAGAGTGGTTGTTGCCCTTATGTTTTATTTGAAATTCTAGTTGTTAAAATCATTTGACAAACCAATAGATAACTTTTTCACAACTGAAGCATCAGTTAGTTAAAAACATTCAAAGCAGAGGAAGAAATGCAATGCTAGGTTTCTTATTTTTTTCTCTTCCTTCCTTCCTCCCTCCCTCTTCTTCCTTCCTCTTTTTCTTTTTCCTTTTCTTTTCCTTTCCTTTCCTTTCCTTTCCTTTCCTTTCCTTTCCTTTCCTTTTCTTCTTTTCTTTTCTTTTCTTTTCTTTTCCTTTCTTCCTTCCTTTCTTTCTTTCTTTCTTTCTTTCTTTCTTTCTTTCTTTCTTTCTTTCTTTCTTCTTCCTTTCTTTGCCAAAGACATGCAAGTTTTTTTTTACCCCCTTCACTTATTTTCCCACCTCATATTCCCCCACTTCTGACAACCACCAGTCGGTGTCTATGTATCTATGAGCTTTTTTTTTTAATTCTACATATGAGAGAGACTATTCTTATACACACACGCACACAATTTCTTTATCAATCTATCCACTGATGGACACTTAAGTTGTTTTTCCTCATCTTGGTTACTGCAAAGAGTGCAGCAATGAATGTGGGGGTGCATATATCTTTTCAAATTAGTATTTTCATTGTCTTTGGATAAATATCCAGAAATTGAATTGCTAGAACATATGGTAGTTCTATTTTGTAATTTTTTAAAAAGATTTATTTATTTGCCAGACAGAGAGAGAGAGAGAGAGAGCAGAGGGAGGGGCAGAGGGAGAAGGAGCAGACTCCTCACTGAGCTCAGAGCCAGACACTGGGCCCTAGGATCATGACTTGAGTCGAAATCAAGAGCCAGCCGATTAACTGAATGAATCACCCAGGCGCCCCTATTTTTAATTTTTTGAACAACTTCTGGACTATTTTCCATAGTGTGTGCACCAATTTACATTCATACCAAGAGTACAAAATAGTTCACTATTTTTTTACATCCTCACCAACACTTATTTCTTATCTTTTTGATAATAGCCTTTCTAACAGATGTGAGGTGATATCACATTGTGGTTTTGATTTATATCTCTCTAATGATTAGTGATGTTGAACATCTTTTCATGTGCCTTTGACCATCTGTGTGTCTTCTTTGGGAAAATGCTTATTCAAATATCCTGCTAATTTTTAAATTAGACTGTTTCTTCTTTACTACTGAATTGTGTGAGTTCTTTGTATATTTTGGATATTAACCCTTTATGAAATATAGAATTTGCAAACATTTTCCCAATAATTCAATTGCATTGTTCAGTAAGTTAATCTGTTGATGTGTGTATGTATACATGTATGTCTGTGTTTAAAGCAACACGAGGTATTCTTGAAAGGAAAATCAGCAAAAAGAATAGACAGATAATATAGTAGTAAGAACATTCTCTATTCATTTTGTTATATCATTGAAACAGTGTTAAATGAAGTTATGTTCAGTGCTGTTCTCTTATTGAATGAGTACATGTTTCCTGCAAAATAAATGAACTGTAGCCAATAATATTATCACTGCAACGATAAATATAAAATAAGAAAATGTTAATGTATTGCTATGTCATTTACACTTGTACCTCTGCTCTATGTCTTTTGGCCTCTATTTGGTCTGTTAATTATCAACTATGTTTAGTCCCTTTAAGACTAAGCATTTGTTTGGGCTTCTTTAGTGTAATCCATTAATTTCGGCTCCCAAGACTAATTATAAAGTCAAAATAAACTAAGTTCAACCATTGTATGTTTTTTTGCTTCCTTAGGACATGACATTTATCTCCAACTGATAGATTTTTATTTTTCTAATAGCTGTATAAGAATTGATCGTCCGATTGATTTTAATAGTATTCTTTACCTTTGTTTGCCAAGGGTAAATGTCATAGTAATTTTTCATCATACCTGTTACCTTTTTAATATTCAAATTTACCTTATTTCTGACAAATAAAGCAAACGCCTAATGTTTACAAAGTGCAAAATAACTCATTGCTTATTTACAATATTAATTCCATATTTAAAAATAAACTATAAGATATTTACACTGTATAATACTTTAGGTTAAGGGTCTTTAAAAATTGCAATTTTAAGAAGGCTAATTTCTGAGTGAGCTTATTATTCTTATGTGATTGAAATTTTTTGTTTGTTTATTTTGAAACATTAAATGAAATACAGCTACTTGTTTTGGCACAGATGCTGAAAATAGGTGTCGAAAACTCATGCTCTTCTGATATCTGATCATTGACATATGAAACTTCTTTCTTTTTTGTGGAAGGATTTAGAATTTTCCTCTTATTTTTTTGTTCTACATTTTGCCCTGTTAGGCCTAATGTTGATAATTTTACATTCACTGTCCCAGCTGCTCAGAGCTCCTTAAAGTTTCATACATTTCCTTCCGCATTGTACACATCTCAACTACTTATCCAAATAACTACCCACTCCCTAGTCTCTGTTCTTTCTTTCTAAAATATCTATTAGTTTTTCTCTTTCAGCACTTGAAAGATGTTATGTCACTTACTTCTCTGTCTCTGATGATACTTTCTCCATAGTTCTAAAGAAGAATCTGCTGTTCCTTGAAATGCTACTCCTTTATTAGGAGGCATTTCCATCTTGCTGCTCTCGACTTTTTATTTTAGTTTTTGGAAGTTTGACTATGATTCGTCTTGAACTATGATGGATTTCTTTGGGTTTATCTTGTTTGGGGTTTGCTCACTTCTTAAACCTGTAGGTTTGCATTTCTTGCTAAATTCAGGAAGTTTTCAGCCGTGATTTATTCAGGACATTATCAGCCCCGTCCTCTTACCATTCTTCTTCTGAGATTTTAACAACACAAATGTTAGATCTTTTGTTATAGTTTCACAGATCTCTGTGTCTGTTTCATTTTTTCCCCTCTATTTTTATCTCTATTGTTCAGATTGGATGATTCCCTTTGTTATAGCTTCCAATTTACTTATTGTTTATTTTGTTTTCTTCATTTTGCCATTGAACCCATCCTTTGAGATTTTTAAAATTTAGTTTGTCAGTTATTTTATTTTCATTTTGTTCTTTATATAATACACTTCCTTGCTGAGACTTTCTATTTTTTTTTCATTTGTTTCCAGCATGTTCATAAATGCTCACTGAAGCATTTTTATGATAGCTGCTTTAAAATCTTTGTCAGATAATTCTAATCTTATTGTCATCTTAGTGTTTATATATAATTGATTGTGGCTTTTTAAAAAATTATAGTTTGAGATCTTCCTGGTGTCTGATAAATAATTTTTAATTGAAATCTGGACATTTGGGTGTTATAAAACTCTGGATTTTATTTAAACTTTCTGTTTTATTTATTTTATTTTATTTTATTTTATTTTATTTTATTTTATTATTTTAAGATTTTTATTTTTATTTATTTGACAGAGAGAGACAGCCAGCGAGAGAGGGAACACAAGCAGGGGGAGTGGGAGAGGAAGAAGCAGGCTCCCAACAGAGAAGCCTGATATGGGGCTTGATCCCAGAACACCGGAATGCTGGGATCACGCCCTGAGCCGAAGGCAGACGCTTAACGACTGCTCCACCCAGGCACCCCTAACCTTTCTGTTTTAGCTGGTCTCTCTGTCACATCTCTGGCAGGGGTAACTACCCTATTACTGCCAAGTGGTGGTAGAAGGCTAGTTTACCTACTTGGCCTCTATTGACACCTTAAGGGAGGGGTCCTCATTATTGATCAGTGAGATAAGAATTCTGGCCTACCACTAGGCCTCTTCCCACAGTTCCCTTACTGGGAAGTTTAGGAGTGCCTCATTATAGGTCTCCACATGACCTTCCCTGACACCAGAGGGAGGAGTCACGGTGGAACTGATCTTCTTAGGACTGGATAATGGTGAGGGCACATTCTTTAGATCCCTCTGACATGACCCCAGAGGGAAAGGGAAGTACCCCTCCTTTCTCCCAGACGTGGGGGGCAATCTAGGCTTCTACATGATCTCTACTGGTTCCTCAGTATCTTGTTATAGCCCACTGGGGATGAAAGTCCTAGCTCTCCACTCTACCTTCACTGACACCATACTTGGAGGTGAGGGGATTTGGGCTCCTTGTTACAGCCTGGTAAGTGTGGAAGTCTAATCTTCCTCCTTAGTCTTTGCTGGTATGGCTATAAACAGAGACACCGTTTTTCCTCCTGTGGTATTTAGCTAGCTAGAACAGTTATTCTTAAAAGTTATTCTTAAAAATATTCTGCACCACCACTTCCCAGATCTTTTGGCTTTGTTGGGGCTTTAAATTTTTTTTTAGTTTGTTCCCAATTCTGAATTTCCACTTTCTTCAGTATCAAATCTGAAGTATAGGAGGCAAAAAGAAAGAAAAGTCCCTACCATATTGCTTTTGGGGGCCTAGATTCCTTCATCTTCTGTCCACCTGTCAATGGTTTCTTATATTTTTCTTTTAGGTAATATTCAGACTTTTCATTTGTATTTAGAGGGTAGAATAAGAAAATGTGTATCAGCTCCTTCTTCTTGGAAATGGAGGTCCTCATTCTATTAATGTTTTATTTTTGCTGCCCTGCTTCTAATTTCTAATTCTTTTTGACTCTCTTTGTTGCTTTATTAGAACATCACTGATGTTGCGTATATGCTCAACATATACCCTTTCAGTAGAGTGATATTAGTTATATATTTATTTAGAATTTTATTTTCCTTTCTAAATTAAATCTATTTACTTAGAATTCCATTGCTTCTACTTGCTGGTTTTATTCTCTTTCTTTTATATTACAGATATTCCTCAGAAAGCTGATAATCCTGGTCTGTCCACTTTTATTTATGTTTCCATTAGAAGCTATTCAGAGCGACGGCTGGGTGGCTCAGTCTGTTAAGTGTCTGCCATCAGCTCAGGTCATGATCCCAGGGTCCTGGGATCGAGTCCCACATCGGGTTCCCTGCTTGGCACAGAGCCTTCTTCTCCCTTTCCCTCTGCTGCTCCCCCTTCTTGTGCTCTCTTTCTCTCTCTCTCTGTCAAATAATAAATAAATAAATAAATAAATAAATAAATAAATAAATAAATAAATAAAATCTTTTAAAAAAAAGAAGCTAATCAGAAATTCTAGTAGATTGCACAGGCTTGTTAACAGATTGGACTAAATGGCATGTTTGGGTAAGGACTCACCCATTGCACTGGAGTCCTCTAAGTACGATTCATAATTTTCTTGTTTGGACAGATGACACAGAAGTACTTGAACCATTGTAATAGGAGAAAGAAAGAAAGAGAGAGAGAGAGAGGAAGGGAAAGTTTTGCAGAACAACTGAATATACAAATTCAGATTACAAAGGAAAAAACAAAACAATGGGAGTGATGAGAGAAAAGGAAACAATAGAAAAGGAAAAAGCACTCATGGAAAAGCAAGCCCAACTATGAATTACTTTCTTTTGACAAAATGGATCAATAACAATAAATACAGATATAGTAGAAGTGTATGGATAACAAAATGTTAATCATATTCCAAGGGAAAACTATGAAAGTAGACCAAACACAAACTAAGAATAAATGTCTTAATAAGAAAAAACAAACAAATATTTAGCATCAATCCATGAAAACACAAACAATAACAAATTGGTTCTATATTTCTTTTTATCAAAATTACAATGTGTGACTTGGATATTATTAGTTTAATTTATTTTCATAGTGACTAGCTATTTGGAACATTTATTTCTAAAAATGCATTTAATTTTTTTTTTTTTTTTAGTTTCAAGTTTTTATTTAAATTCCAGTTAGTAAACATATAGTGTAATATCAGTTCCAGGAGTAGAATTTAGTGATTCATCATTTACGCAACACTCAGTGCTCATCACAACAAGTGCGCTCCTTAATATCCATCACCCATTTAGCCTATCTGCCTGCCTATGTCCCCTCCAGCAACTTTCAGTTTGTTCTGTATAGTTAAGAGTCAGTTTTATGGTTTGGTTCCCTCTCTCTCTTTTTTTTTAATGCATTTACATTTCGTTCACACATATCAGTCACCATTTGGTTAGGCCGAAATCATAAATTGAATGCCTTAATAATTACGACTTTTTTTTTTTTATCAATAGTCCATATATTTCAAGAAAAATCACACTAGAGAGTTCAGTATGTGGAGATAGTAACTCACTTAGTTTGGGTCTAATTTTTTAAAATAGACTTTATTTTTAAAACAGTTTTAAGTTCACAGCCAAATCAAGACTTGCCACATTCCTCCTAACCCCACACATTGAGAGCCTCCCCCACTATCAATATCTTACACTAAAGTGGTATATTTGTTACAAATGATGAGGCTACAGTGACACTTCATTATCATCCAAGTCTGTAGTTTACATTAGGGTTCATTCTTTGTGTTGCATATTCTGTGGGTTTTGACAAATGACATGCATTCACCTATATAGTATCCCAGAGCGTATTTTCACTGCCCTAAAAACTTCTGGGTTCTTATTCCCTCCTAACCTTTGGAAACTACTAATTTTTTTTTAACTGTCTCCATAGTTTTGTCTTTTTCAAAAAGCTCTATAGTTAGAATCATGTAGTATGTAATATTTTCAGATTGACTTTTTTCAGTTAGTAATGTGCATTTAAGTTTCCTCCATGTCTTTTCATGGATTGGTAGATCATTTTTTCAACCCTGAATAATATTCCATTGTCTGGATATATCACAGTTTATTTATCCATTCACTTATTGAAGAACCTCTTGGTTGCTTTCAAGTCTTGGCAATTATGAATAAAACTACTCTAAACATCTGTGTGTAGGTTTTTGTGTGAACATTGTTCCTGTTGCTCCATATTCTCGCTAGCACTTGGTGTTGTAAATGTTTCAGTTTTTGATCATTCTAGTAGGTGTGTAGTGGTATCTCAGTATTGTTTCAATTTGTCATTCCCTAATGACATCTGATGTTGAGCTTCTTTTCATATGCTTACTTGACATCTGTATATCTTCTTTGTCAGGCATCCGTTCAGATCTTTTGCCCACTTTTTAAATTAGGATTTTTATTTTCTTATTGTTAAATTTTCATGGTTCTTTTTATATTTTGGATAATAGCCTTTTATCAGATATGCCTTGTGCAAATGTTTTCTCCTGGTCTGCGGCTTGTCTTCTCATTCTCTTGACAACATCTTCACAGAATAGAAGTTTTAATTTTAATGAAGTCTAATCTATTTCTTTCATTGATTGTTTTTTGAAGTTGTATCTAAAAAGTCATCATCAAATGCAAAATCATCCCTATTTTATAAAACATATTTGAGAGGCAAATTGACAATATGTATCAACAGTGAATCTTTTAACTGGCTTTCAGTAGCCCAATCAAAGCTTGACTCATAGTGATGATATTTTATAGGAAGTGAATTGTTAGATAATAATGTTTAGACTAGATGTGAAAATAAAAGACTGCTTAGTTAGATGCCGCTTAACTATTTGGGTGCTGGAAGAAGGTATTTGGGCATGTAACTGGTTGCCAGTTACCTTTTAACTGTGGGTATTTGAATACATATCCCTTCCTTAACAATGTACACACACACTTTCTTCCTTATTTAGAACTGAACTCCTTTCTTGGTCAATCTAAATTTTGATTTTCTTTTGGAAGTAGAAGGAAATAACTGTCTTGTTCTTTGAACTTTTTTTGAGCTTCTTTAGGGCATACAGGGCACACATTGTCAACCACTTTTCTATTATTTTAAATATTTTTCATATTGCTTCCTATATGAGGTTATTTTCTCATCTTCTAGATGCAAATTTCTTCAGGACAGTACAAGGAGACTCGCTTTTACTAATTTTCATATTTTACTGCAACCATAACTGGGTTAAGATATAAAATCTGAACATGATGTAGCCAGCAGGTGTCAGATACTCTGTAGGAAAGGAAAAGGATGGAGATAGGCCTGGTTATCATATGTCTCACAAAGACTCCTGGTTCAAAACTGGATAAAGAGATAGAGGATAAGCAAAAGTTGAAGAGGAAACAGATTATATGGAATGGGAAGAATTATTTCCCATGGTAGAAATCACTGAAAATTTGTACTTATTGTATGGGAATTGTGGAGCATTGGATGCTCCCTGATTTTAGGAAGATTAACATGAAACTAGAAAGGTAGATATGATGGCAGGTATTCAAATAATCCTTAGAGGATGTGCTTGGAAAAAATGGTGCTCAAATCAGTAAGAAAGTAAAAGCTTAATTAAAAATTTCTCATTAGTCAAGAAATGAAAAAATCTGATTAATATTAATATATTTAATTAGTAATCAGATTTACTGATATCAGATAATTTCATTCAATTGTCAGAAAAATAGATGTTCCAATCATGTTAGTATCTCATAAAACATTTTATAGAAAACTTATAGGGAGTCTTTAAGATGGTCTAAATTACCTAAAATATTAAAAAAATTTTTTTTCAATAATCTTATAATTGTACAAGGAGCAAATTATTTCTATTCAAATATTAATAGATTTGGTTTTAGATTTAACTCTGTATTTCTATCATAAGGCGTTAGTATTTGAGGAGTGTTTAACCCTTTTATATAAGGAGAGGTATTTATAGAACTACAGCTATTTTCCTGCCCATCTGGGCTTAGCTATATCTCTAATAAACAATTTAATCTGAAAAACATTAAGCCTAGAAGATGATATTGCAATTCCACATGAGTTTATTTTATGTGATAATTATGAATCACCAGGTTACTATAGAATTTTATTTACAAAGAGGCTTCCCAACAGAGTTCCAGGTGGGCCCTCTACTAATTGTGAGAAGGATTCTGGATGTTTGCTGTTTATAGATAACATCTAGTTAAATCTGTTTTCTGGATCCCATGCTATTCAGACTGTTTTATATACAAAATTGCTTTTTTGAACTTCAAACATGAGTGACCTCTTCCTGATACAAAGTAAATTCTTACTAAAACTACGGTTTTGATCATTGACAATTAGAAGCTTTCTGGCCAACCCAAACTTTATCACATTTCTTTATTGTATTTACTAACTCACATTCTACATGTATTTAACATATAGCACTAATTTATTGTTTGTAAGTTTCTTTTGATAAAGTGTATTATTAAAAGAGTAATTTTTTCTATTTAACTATATCTGAATCATTTCAAAACACATAATTTAGGATGCTAGTTTTACCATGTCTGAATTTTATTTGTAGACATTTCTTCAAACAAAACAATACTATCATAAAACAACACTTAAGGTTTTGCAAGTCTTTGGTGTATGAACTTAGCAGTTTATTAGAAAAACTTACGCTACTTTTCTTAGCAATCACTCATTAATTTATAAAACAACTGTCTTGATAAGACAATTTATGAACAGAGGAATAGACTTTTTTGAAAAAAGGAAAGAAACTATTTAGAAAGGTTTCTTGAGTCCTAACCTAAAATACACAAAATGTTCCTTTAGAAAGAAGGGACATTGAGGGAAAGGGCAATGAATGCATAAATGTATACCTTGATTTGCCAAAGAAAATAATTGGGAAGAGGAGTAAATAATGTTTATACACTTATTTACAAATTATGGATCATTTTCAAAAGGGTGAATAAATTATGGTAAATATAGATGCTGGTGGTAATTAGAACATACGGAAGGGGAAATTACCCGTTTTAAAAGGAAACCTGTTGTATCTGTCAAGATCTATTCAGGAAAATTAAAACTATTCTATATTTGTAAAAATGAAGAATTAAATCAGGTAATCCTTTTTTTTCCTTGTGAAAGAAGACGTGCAAATACAAAGAGTATAAGGTGAGGGAAACCAAAAAATAACTAATAGCAGTATGATAGTTAATTTTGTGTGTCAACTTGACTGAGCCACAAAGGACCCATTATAATGGGTGTTTCTGTGAGGGTGTTTTTAAATGAGATTAACATTTAAATTGGTAGATAGTAAAGCAGATTGCCCTAACTAAACTGGTGGGCCTCACCCAATTAGTTGATGGCCTGGATAGAGCGGAAAGACTGACCCTCCCCTAAGTAGGAGAGAATTCTTCCTGCCTGATGGCCTTTGAATAAGACAGTAGTTCTTTCCTGCCTTTGGACTGAAACATTGGTTCTTTCTGAGTTTCATGGCTCCAGGCCTTCAGACAGACTGGAACAATACAATTGGTTCTAGTGGATCTCGAGCTTGTCAACTCAACCTGCAGATCTTGGGATTTGTCAGCCTTTATGGGGATATACATATATCCCCTGTTATATATACCCTTGTGTATTCATGTCACATATATATGTATATATACATGCATTATATATATATATATATATATATATATATATATATATATAAAATATCCACTTTATGTGTATATACATTCTATTGATTTTGTTTCTCTGGAGAACCCTAACTTATATGATCAGTAATGAAGCTGTCTTTATCCCTATGGTTAGAAGAACAAGAGGAGCACGTAATGTTAACAGAAATCAGGATCTGGTGTCATACAACTGAAGTTAGAAACATACCTGGCAGAAACATCATATAATGGAGATGCTAAATATAGAAGCTAGAACCATGGAGAAGACTCAGTCTCTGCCAAACATGCTATCCAATGTAATGCATAAGAACACCTTAGCTTCTCCTTCCTCTTGTCCTCCAATACATCCACCAGGACTGCTGATTGACTGAATAGAGCTGGAAAGTAGTTTGCAAAGCAATCAGGAGAATGATTTTCTATACCATACGGGACAGTAAGTGAGGAATGGAGAACGAATCTGAAAACAAAGGCAGATGAATGGCTCATCTGTTAAGACAGAAGACAAAGTGCTGCTATAGAAGATTTACGTTTGCGTTGAAATGAACTTAAAGAAAGAAGAAACATGGAAAACATTTGGAGCTCTTTTCAAAGTACTATACAGTTTAAGTTATAGGTATAAATCTCCTGGATAATATAGACCTTGTAATTTCATTATGTTTTTATAATATAGATTGTGCACTACCATATTGCATTATAAAGAGTCAAGGGAAGACATTACAGAGTAAAAACATTTGCAAAAACATATAATGAGTTTGGCTAAATGGGAAGGCAGGTAGCTGTTGTGTAGTGATTAAGGGAGCAGGAGCATTAGATGAAGTATGAGATTTTCAGTAGAAGCCAGATTATGCAAAACCACGGTGAAGTTCACAGAATTTTTCCTAAATGCAATGGCAAGCTGTTAAGAAGTTTTAAGCAGGGTAAGGTGATCATATTTTTCTTTAATGAGACCAATTGTGGTCACTAAGTGGGAAATGTGCTAGAAGAATTAATAATGGTAACCAGAAACCAGTGTCATTCCAGGAAAAGGTGGTGGTATCTTGGACTTGGAAAATATAAGTAAAAAGGAACAAAGAGGAGAGATAGAGAAATATTTCGGAGGGACTGTGGTGGACTGGATAATGCGTCCCCACCAGACGTCTGCATCCTATTTCCTGGCAGTTGTGAATATGGTAGTTTACATAGTAGAAGAGTTTTTGTAGACCTGATTGAGTTAAGGATCTTGAGAGGGAACATTATCTAGGATTATCTGGGCGGTTCAGTCAATTATTGGATTAACTCACAAGAGTCCTATTAAGGAAAAGACGGAGGCAAGAGAGACAGAGTCAGAGAAGGTGATTGATGATGAAAGCAGAGGTGAGAGGGATTTGAGATGCTGCAAGGCTAGCCTGGAAGATACAGAAGGGGCCACCCACCAAGGAATGCAGGCAGCCTCTAGAAGCTGGAAAAGGCAAGGAAATGAATTCTATGAAGTGTTCAGAGGCAACACAGGCTTGCCAACACCTTGATTTTAGACTTCCGGCCTCCGGAAACTTCATTTAGACTTCTGACCTCCAGAACTGTAACAGAATACATTTGTTTTGTTTAAGCCCTTAAGTTTGTGGTAATTTATCATTATTATCTATAAACTGATGTAGAAACTCAGGGAAAGTTGGTGTTGGTTTGAATGTGGGGAAATGAAGAAGAGGTGTCAAGAATATGTTTCACTAGCTAGTAAATGAAGCATCTATTTGAAGTTTGGGAGACTGGAGATTTGTTTTTAAGATTTATTTATTTTAGAGAGAGCACACATGCCTGAGTGGGGGGAGGGGCAGAGGGAGAGAATCTTGAAGCAGACCCAATTCTGAGGGCAGAGCCCAATGCAGGGCTTGATCCCACCACCCCTGAGATCATGACCCCAGCAGAAACCAAGAGTCAGAAGCCACCCAGGTGCCCCAAGAAGCATTTTTAATGTGCGAACATGTTAAGTTTAAGATATTTATGAGATGACCAAGTGCTGACATCAAGTATGCTATTGTTTTTGTGGGTATGGTGCATAGAAGCACAGATAATTCTGGCTCTAGTAATGTTAGAATTACTCTGTAGATGGAATTTTAAATGATGGCAATAAAAGAGATTTCTTATGAAGGAAGTGATGAGTGAGAAGAGGAGACTCATGATTAAATTCTGAGATACTTCAATCTTTAGAAATTAGAGAAGACAGGACTAGCACATATTAAGTATTAATCAGTAACGAAGAAGGAGAAACAATATGTTGTGTTTTAATGGTAGCTAGCATAAGAGAGTTTAAGGAGAAAAATGAAAAAATTGAAAAGGATATTAAGGTGTAGAAAAAACAAAAAGATTCTCTAACTCTGTAAGAAGATTGAGATCCATTACTTTATCTCCCCAGTTTAATTATATGAAGGAAATCACACAAATGTGAGTCAAAGTATGACCCAAAGAAAAATAAGATGGCCAGTGTTGTCCTGATGTGCTTTCCTGTTCTGTTGAGTAAATAAGAGTGCAGATATCAGGACACCACTTTTAGTTTTCCTCTTTGGCATGCTTTGAGGGTTTGAGCTGTTGGGAAAAAGATAAAAAACATTATCTTAGAATAACAACTCTCAATTATATTCCAAATCTACTAAATAATAGATCGAACTCCCCTATTCATATAATTATGATTCTGAAAGATAATAAGTGGAATAAGAGGAGTGCGATGGTTAATATTATGTCAGTTTGGCTGGCATGTTGCCCAGATACTTGATCAAAGATTTTTCTGGATGTTTCTATAAGGTGTATTTTGAATGAGATTAATGTTTAAATCTGTGGACTTTTGAGTAAAGCAGATACTATCCATAATGTTGGTGGACCTCGTCCAAATCACTGAAGGTCTTAATAGAACAAAAACTGACCTTTTCTCGAAAATGAAGGAATTCTACCAGCAGATGGCCTTTAGTCCTGAAATGCTGCATTGAGTCTTTCCTGGTCTCCAGCCTGTGTGTTATAGACTTGCCAGCCTCGCAATTGCACGAACCACTTTAATATATCTGCCCCCCGCCCCAAACCGCCCTGCTCTGTGTTTGTGTACATGTACACACATTCTGTTGGTTCTCTTTTTCTGGAGAACCTAATACAGTGAGTAACAGTAGAGGTGGAAAACAGACACACCTGAATATGGAGAGTTGCAAAAACTTTTGTATGTGTAATTTGAAACACCTGTCTTCTCAAAGATTCAGACTTTTCCGTATGATGGCACTGTCTTTCAGCTTGTTTTGAATCTTTCTTATAGAAACTAACCAATTTTTGGCAATCCATGAAGACAGTTGTTTTCCATCCTACTGGAAAGGGTGGAGGAGTGACAAGTTGGTATCACCAAAGGTTTTCAAATATAAAGCAGGAATGTTGCAGAAAGAAGACATATGCATTTGATAGGTGGTTGCACCTCTTAGCGTGTCTGTGATTCTCAGTAAAAACAGCCTGAAATCACATGGATGTTTATATACTGGACACTTAACTCAAATGTTTCAAAGTTATTTTTCTGTTATATCATATATGGTTCCCTTTTTAACTTTTGACACTACTTTCCATTCTGTTTTTCGGTCATTCTTTCTCTGTACTGGTGGTATCTTTCTTCAAATCCAATGGTCTCCTATGTCTATATTTACAGTGCAGATCTTAGATACACACACACACACACACACACACACCCCAAATCATACATCCAGCATGGACAAAGCACAGTTCTCTGTTCAGGGAAAATTGTTCTTCCTCAGTGGCTGAGTTTTTCAATTTGATAGTTTCTTTAGCTTAAAATAACTCTTCTTTAAAATTTTCCTCTTTTGAAGAGAAAAAATGAACAAGATATGGTTCAGATTCAAAATCCAGCTCGGTTCTATTTTTTCCTTTTTTAATTCCAATTTCCAGTTAAATTGTATTCCTCAGTGTTACATATGGAAGCATGTATAAATGCATGTATCTGATTACCTCAGTTAAAGCCAGCTTTTCCATAGCACACATTTCCTGAACTTTGACCGGACATGTTCATCTTATGGCTTCCTAAATTTTTAAAAACAAAATGTACCATCCATTACCACAGACATTGAATTCTTCCCACACATTTGATTACATAAAAAGAATTTCCATGTTTTATACTTCTTATTGAAATGATTGGCTAATCAGCTTTGTTATTCAGTGGAAGAAGATTGAAGCTCAGTGTTCCAAATTCCCAGTAAAAAAGAATAAGAAATCACTAAACATGAAAACTACTGTGTTAAAAATAAAACATGCCGGGGCGCCTGGGTGGCACAGTGGTTAAGCGTCTGCCTTCGGCTCAGGGCGTGATCCCCCCGTTGTGGGATCGAGCCCCACGTCAGGCTCCTCCGCTATGAGCCTGCTTCTTCCTCTCCCACTCCCCCTGCTTGTGTTCCCTCTCTCGCTGGCTGTCTCTATCTCTGTCAAATAAATAAATAAAATCTTTAAAAAATAATAAAAAAATAAAAAAAAAATAAAACATGCCTTGGAATAATTGCTAGAAAAATAATGACTAAAACTTAAGTGTTTCTTGTCCCACCAGGTTTGTTGAGATTCTGCCTTCCCATCTGTTTATTCTTAAATAAATGTTTTCTGTAACATAGTATGATAAGTAAAAGTACACTTGATTCTATAATTACTTTGTTTTCTTTTTTTATAGTTGTTATTTTGAATTTCTATTTGGTTTGACAGTTTTATTCAAGGTTGGAAATTTAAGTTGATTTTATGTAATCCACATCTTAAAATTTATTTAGTATAGTACTCCAAATTTATTTGTGAAAATTAATGGATTCTTTGGGTAATGCATGTATTCCTTATTATCATTATTTGTTATAACCACTGAGAAATAGAAATACGACTCAGTACCCTAAAGAAAATATACTTCTTCAGTGACCTAGATTTTTTTTTCCAATAATATTTATAGGCTGCCTGATTGTGACTTTTTTTGTGTGTCTGTTTGATTTTGTTTATCTCTTTTACCCACTACTGTCAAATCTCTTAGGAACTACTCAGCTTCTGAGTTTAAGAGAAGTTGACATTTGAATGGCTCTTTCTCAATGCAATATAATGAATTCTTACAGTTGGAAATGTACTCAAATTGATACCTTGCATAGGTGGATGCACTTGTCCCATTTCAATGCCTGTAAGTATATATTATTATGTATTTTCTCCACTATTTATAAATTGATTTTGTTAAGTTCATTTTCACCATAAAGTAGATAATAACTTATGAGACAAAGCAAAGCTGTTCAATATAAGTTTTTAATATTTGAAATAAATTCTAGCAAGTATATATGATACAGGAAACAGAAGAAGTCGAGTTCTATGGATGAATCATAGATTTTTTTCATCAGACATTAGAATTTAGATAGTTAGGAATAGGTGATGATGATTAGGCATAAAAGAATGTCTTAGGGGTTTAAATAATAAACAGGAGCTATTTTTTAGGACTATGTCATACCTGTGAAGGTAGTATTAAAATTTGAATTATATATTCATATTTACCAATTTAATATGTTAAATTAAACTTGCACTGATTTTCAGTAGTTATATTGTATTATGCCTAGCATAAAGTCTTGCTTGTAGGAGATGTCAGTTATTCAATCATGGGCAGAAGCAACTCATTTTATGTACACCTTAGCTCTGAAATTTGCTTTCAAATAAGTCAACCTACCTATAGACAAATATAAACCTGATAGTCATTATATATATATGTATATGTATAAAATAGTGTTTGACCTTTGTATCAGTCCTTTAACTTTTTTATGTATTTAAATTTTTTCCTAAGAAACATTGGACAACAAAGAAAGGTGGTAAATTCTTTTCTTCAAGGAACTAAAAAGAGTGACACAATAATGCAACATTAAGCTAAAGGGAATAACATTTAATCTTGCACTTGATGGAATACCAATATACAGATGGTTAAAAAGATGTAATCTACTGATTTCCTATCTCCATGGTTAATTAAATATATATATATGTTATATATATATATCTTATATATATATCTATCACCAACTTAGAATTCACAGAAAAACGTACATAAGTACTCTAAGATCATTCTTTTTTTTAAATATATATAAAGATAGATTTTATTTATTTATTTATTTATTTATTTATTTATTTATTTATTTTTTGACAGAGATAGACAGCAGCGAGAGAGGAAACACAAGCAGGGGGACTGGGAGAGGAAGAAGCAGGCTCCCAGCGGAGGAGCCCGATGTGGGACTCGATTCCAGAATGCGGGAATCACACCCTGAGCCGAAGGCAGACGCCTAATGACTGTGCTACCCAGGCGCCCCTCTAAGATCATTCTTGTTATATAGTAAAATAAATACTTCAAAACATATTTCAGCTGTGTAAGATTTTTATATTATTTGTAAAACACATTTTGTGTTTTTCTCAATGACAAAACCATATGAAAATATATTTTCGGCTCTAAATCGTGTCAAGAGCCATGTTTAGAGGCTAGAGGGTTGTGATAAAACTAAATACTGATTTTAAAGAGATTGTATATTCTTAGTTAAAATTTTTCAAAATACACATAGACAATGAAAACAAAAAAAATGCAGCACAATAAATAATCATTAAATAAGTATATGGATGATAAATGAAAGAATGGGAAAAAAAGACATGGTGAAATATACTAGAGTATATTATTACTTGGGAAGCCATCAATTAAGGTTTTTATAAAATCCACAACACCAAAACACCAAAACAGAACCATTTAAAAACTGTTTAACTAAAGGAATGTCCCTTAATCTAAATTCTTTTTACATTTTCATCTTTCTCTATAGTCAGAGCTAGCATACAATGTTTTGAAAAGAAAGCAAGTCTTTAGAGATCACAAACAGCCAATTTCACACTACAAGCAGTAGTAAATAGAGCTAAATTCCCTTTAGTAATACACTATTTATCTTTGTGCTTCATTGAGTTCAAAGAAAAGCATTTTTCAGACTTTAAGCAATTAACTTCTCTTTTTTTTTCCTATTCTAGAAAGGACGTTATCAGAAAAGCATGGGATTAGGAAGCTACAGAGCTATCAGGAGTTATTCTTACTGTATGAAATTTCAATTTAACAAAACATGTAAAACCCTAACGGCAGTTAAGACCCAATGCAGGGAAACCATTTTGTTTTCACAGTTTATTTATTTTGCATCATCACTGACCCAACTGATTTTCTGCTACATTGAAACGAGTAGGTATTAGTTTCAGAAATTATTCTGTGCTGTATACTTGTTACAAAATCAATGTTATGGTTTACCTAGAAAATTCCCTGAAAAACCTTGTCAAGGTACTTGTATAAAACAAAGCTGACACTGTAAATATTTTATACATCTGACATCTAGGTTTTACGTTCAAAAGAAGCTGAAATGCAGTAAGCTTATTAAATATGTATTTCATATTCTTGGGGAAGATTAGAAATTGATCTGTTACCAGATGACTACTCTTTGGAATAATTAAAATTTTTTGCCCTATGTATATTAAAATCTATATCCATTTTAATAGCTGTAGATTATAAGATAATTTATAAAATAACTCATAGATGCATAAATGTCAGTTATATAAAAATGGGATAAAAAGCATTATGAGAAGAGTTGCCTGGGTGGCTCAGCCAGTTAAGCGTCTGCCTTCAGCTCAGGTCATGATCTCAGGGTCCTGGAATCAAGTCCCACATTGGGCTCTCTGCCCAATGAGGAAGCTGCTTCTCTTTCTTTCTCTCAAATAAATAAATAAAATCTTAAAAAAAAAAAAAGGAGTTACAGAAAGAAAGGGTTTAGAGAAGATGGGGATGACATGGTCATAGTTATTGCTTCATTTTCTTTTTCCAAATTCTCCAATAAAAACAAACAAAGCTGCTAGGATAGTAAAACTAAGATCCTTTGACAATATCTGGAGCAAAACTTGGTGGCAGAATATACTGCGGCAGACCCATTAATACCAGTGAGTGGGGAATGAGCCACTGGCAGCTGCAAGACTTAGATTGTGTCAGTATCTATGGAAAGAAACACAAAGAACTAAACATGACTTCTGCTGAAATGTCTGTTTACTGGGAAGTATGTTGGGGCAATCTGAAAAAGCAATGAAAACCAGAAAGAGTTATTCCAGATTAATTTTATGAGTAATGCAGGAGTTAGAGTGTAGGAACAGTTGAACCCTGTAAACACTCTAAAGTAACAACTCAATACCCTGCCAAGACAAAACTCCACATTATGGAGACATTGCAGGGAGTACAATCCAAATGGAACAGGGTAGGGCAACAGGTCCAAAGAAAGAAAGTTTCCTTTAAGGCAGGAAGGGAAGCAGAGGTGACATTTCTCATAAAGTTATGTATATAATAATTTCATTGTGCAACCATAAAAGAAGGAGCTGGTATGAGAATGCATTTGTACGAAAATTTGTTAGGATGCAGCTAAAACAGGGTTTAGAGGAAAAGCTGTAGTTTTAAGTGCTTATATTAGAGAAAGAAATGTTTGAAAATCAGTGTCCTAAAATTTTACCTTATGGTACAACAGGAGAGAGAAAACTTACAAAAACAAGTAGAAGGAAGAAAATAATGAAGATAAGAGCAGAAACTAATGCAATAGATAAAAGACTGAAAATAAATTAACAAAGCCAATACTGATTCTTTGAAAATATTGACAAAATTGACAATTTCCCCCACAGAAAACCCAAATGAACATTAGCCTGAATAAAATAAAGCTATTGTCAGCAAAGATTGTACAGTCATTAAAATGATAATCACAGAATACTATACAAGAACCTCATGTCAACAATTTGACAACTTATACAAATGTTTAAATTTGTTGAAAATATAATTTATAAGAAGTATGCAAGACAAAGTATGAATAGATCTGTACCTGTTGAATAAATTTAATTTATTACTAAAAAGCTTTCTAAAAGAAAACTTCAGGCCCAGAGGCCTTCTCTGATATATTCCATCAAACATCCAAGTAAGAAATGACATTAATCTTAACTTTTTTCTTCAAGTAAGAAATGGCATTAATCTTATTTTTTTTTCTTCAAGTAGAAAAGGAGGAAATATTTCCCTACTCGATTAGAAAACTAGCATAACCTTAATAGGAAAATCTGACAAATCATTACAAAAATAAAATTACAGACCAATAATCCTTATGATTATTGGCAAAAGTCTTTTAAAGATATTAACAAGCCAAACAAGCTAGAAAAAGGATACTATATCATGACTGAGTAGATTTGTTTCTCCTGCCTCTCAAACTCTTGGAAGCAACAATACCATGCCTCAGCTCTGTAGTGTATTGATAAATAAAACTTACACTTCTGGGCAATAAAACAAAAAAAAATTTTCCCAGGGGGTACCTGGGTGTCTCAGTTGGTTATGCACCTGACACTTGAATTCTGTTCAGGTAAGGATCTCAGGGTTGTGAAATCGAGCCCTAAGGATGCTGGGCATTGAGCCTGCTTGGGATTCTCTATCTCCCTCTCCCTTTCCCTCTGTCCCTCCCCTCCAAGATAATTTCCCAGAAATTCAAGGTTGGCATAACAGTAAAAGACCAATAAAAGTTAGTGAAAGTTTCTTATGTTTTCAGGGAATATTGTAAGTGCTTTCCATGCGTTAAATATTACAATAAATATTGAGAATATTGAGACATAATTAGTAAGTTGCAGAAGAGCAATACAAATGAAGAGAACTTAGCTTCAGAATCTTAATCACTATATTATGTTGTGACCATAACATAATATATATTCAAACCATAAGCTTTGAACAAAATATAGCAGATTTTACCTAAAATTCTCCCTTCATTACTTAATATTCAGTTTTATACAAGCCTATAGATTTAGGATTCACAATGTTCATATATCCACATGATACACAGAGTATTTGGGTTTTTTTTTGACGTCTCCTGTAATTAAGACAATATTCACTATAATGAACCCAATAAAGTGAAATTTTTTTAAAAGCAAATATAGTTTATATAAAGGAATAAAATTCAGGCTGAATAGTTAATTTTCTGCAATTCTTAACATAAGAAATAATGATATAGTATCTTAATTCCAGAAGAAGATATCATTTCCCTAGAAATGCATATTCAGCCAAGACATCATTCATTAGAAACCGGAAAGATAATTCCAAGTATTCAACAAAACAGTACATCAATGACGCATCTTTCCAGAAAAGGTTTTTTTTTGTTTTTTTGTTTTTTGTTTTTTTTTTACTGTTTTAACCTCAATGACTGAGAGAAACTTAAAGAATTAAGGGTAGTAAAGTCAGAATAAAATTAGAACAAAACCTCTAGTGAGAAAAATATAGTAATTTTACTTTCTTTTATTTTCACATTTTACAATTTTTTGCTTAAGATAGTACATAGGTCATATATGTGTGCTGACTTTTATCACTTGATAATGGTTTTCTTGGATGCCCTGTCAAGGATTCTGAGACTATATCTTGAGCTATTCAAGAGAGGTTACCCTGATAAATTTAGGAAGTTTCCATTTCTATCATTACTGCTAAATATGGCCTAAAAAACCTGAGTATACTTGTCTTTAATTCCACACATGTAACTCCACAGAAAACTGAACATCATTGCTACTTAAAAAATTTTTGTTAAAAGAATAAAGAAAATCTATCTTAAAAGTCTGATTACCATGTTATAGATAGTGCATCTATTGTTATACTTTAATGGTTTTTTCTATCAAAGATACATTGTAAGTGGAATATTTCCTATAACCTGAACTAGTAATAATTGTAATACTGTGTTAGTATCCTAGGACTGCTATAACAAACTGCTACAGAACTGGAGTCTTAGAACAAAATAAATTTATTCTCTCAAAGCTCTGGGCACCAAAAGTTGAAATCAGTATCGCTGGCCCAAAATCAAGGTGTCCAAAGCATTGTGCTTCTTCTGGAGGCTCTAGAGAAATCTGTTCCTTGCCACTTGTGGCTTCTTGTGGTTGCTGTCATTCTTTAACTTGTATATGCTTGTATCATTTTAATCTATATCTCCATTGCCACATTGCTGTCTCCTGTTTGTGTCTTCTTGTCCATTTTTGTGAAATTTCCCTTTGCTCTCTCTTATGAGGACACATGGGATTGCATTTTCAGTCCACTCAGATATTCCAGGATACTATCCCTTATCAAGATCCTTAATTTAATAACATCTTTTGCTATATAATATAATAGCCACAGGTTCTGGGGATTAGTGCCTGATATTCTGGCGGGGGAGACATCTTTAGCCTAGCACAAATGGAAATAGAAAAAAAAATGGTATCTAAATTTATGGAGTGCTTATTATGTGCCATGCTCTGTGCTAATATATTACTTCATTTATATATTATCTCATAGCTTCACACAATCTCAATGAGATTTATATTTTTTTATGGATCACTATATTGTAGCAACAATTAGAAAGTTAAACAAACTTAGAAATAAGAGAGTGAATGCAGTAGTGGTGATACTCATTGATGATAGGATAGATCCTTTAAGCAAAAGTAGGAAATGTATTTAAAAAGTGTGGTATAATTAAATATAATAAGCAAAATGCAATAGAAACACATCAGAAATAAAGAGATAATTTTAGAAATTTGAGATAAGATTGCTTCTCAGTCTTTTGGCTGAAATCAAGTGTAGAAATTTGAAATAAGAATATTTGAATTTAAAAATAAATATCACCCAGGGTGCCTGGGTGGCTCAGTTGGTTAAGCTTCTGTCCTTGGCTCAGGTTATGATCTCAGGGTCCTGGGATTAAGCACTGCATCAAGCTCCCTGCTCAGCAGGGAGTCTGCTTGTCCCTCTCCCACTCCCTCTGCCCCTCCCACCTGCTTTTGTGTGCTCTTTCTCTCTCTCTCTTCCCTCAAATGAATAAACAAAATCTTAAATAAATAAATAAAATATATCTAAAAATAAGATGAAAACAGAGAGGGAAGCAAACTGTAAGAGACTCTTAACTATAGGAAATAAACTGAGGGTTGCTGGGAGGCCATGGGAGGGATGGGGTAAATGGTGATGGGCATTAAGGAGGGCACTTGAAGTAATGAGCACTGGGTACTGTATGCACCTGATGAATCACTAAATTCTACCTCTGAAATGAAAATAAATAAATAAGTAAGTAAATAAATAAATATCTAACCAAAGTTTCATTTTTTGAGCACTCAACTGTCTTCACATAGGTTCCCTAAAACCTGACTTAAGGCAAAACTCACATGCTTCATCTTTCTTGGTTACAATCCAGTGAAGCAAGAGTGATTGAAGAAAGGAAGTATTATAATTTAAGAAGGAGAGAAAATACAGTGCATTGTATTATTAAGTTCATCCCAGACTCATACTGTTACCAGAATAAAAAGTACTCATATGAAAGACTCATATGAAACAGTCATATAAAACTTAGTTGTTTTCTTGGTCACCTTTGTCTTCCTTGATGAGACCTCAGAACCATCCATGTGGACCAGAAGAAAGAGCAAATAATCTGCAGGCTCTTTTTTATCTCTGCCTCTCAGTGTTAAACGTCTACCTTGTGACACTTTAACTTCACCATATCTGACTCCTGTTATCTGGCCTCTCTTAGCAGACAGAAATCCCCTGATTCAGGATTATGTTATTCAGCACATCTTGAGTTGGGTTTGTCAGACCTTGACGCTAGAGTTTCAGTGACTTCCAACTTTGTTGTGATAGTGACAGTTGTACTGAAACCTGACTCTTGCCATGGAAACAGTATGAGAGGCAGTGGTGTTAGATATAGAGCCAATGACAATGGTTATAAGGATTTCAACTGTGGCATTTATCATTAGCCAAGAAATACACTAATTGGCCGAGGCCAATGGGAAACTAGGGCTGACCAAATGTTGAGAAGTATATAGACTATACCTGCACTATTCAAAACTCATACCACCTTCTTATTATACCTGAATCTTCTGTGAGAAAATGCTGCCATAATTTGATCCTCAAATGCTGGGATGCAATTTGGATTCTTAAAAGAGTGACATGTTGGAATTCTAATAAGATATTTAAAGAAGGTAATCAAACCAAGCTACCTTGTCTGCTGAAAGCTTCCACTGGTCTTGTGGCCTTAACTAATATTTGTACTCTTGCATCTCCAACACCCGTTTCAGATTTCCCTACACTTAGCCAGCAAGTCAAATAGTTTGTATTGCTTGTCTGGTGTAGTAACTCAGGTATTCATCCATTCATTTCTTCAGAATCCTTCTCGACATAGCATTCCATGAAAGCACAAGCAAATGACTGGAGTCAGTACATGAGATCAAATCATTTCTTTTTTGAAAAGTTTTAATTCCAATATACTTAACATACAGTGTTATATTAGTTTCGGGTGTACAATATAGTGATTCAGCAATTCCATAAATTACCTGGTGCTCACCACGAGTGCCCTGCTTAATCCCCATCACTTATTTAACCCATCCCCCCACCCATCTCCTCTCCGGTAACCATCAGTTTGTTCTCTGCAGTTAAGAGTCTGTTTCTTGGTTTGCCTTCCTCTCTCTTTTTCCTTTGCTCATTTGTTTTATTTCTTAAATTCCACATATGAGTGAAACCATATGGTATTTGTCTTTCTCTTACTGACTAATTTTGGTTAGTATTATATCCTAGCCCCATCCATGTCCTTGCCAATGGCAAGATTTCATCCTTTTTTATGCTGAATAATGTACACACACACACACACACACACACACACACACACACACCCCGCATCTTTATCCTTTCATCAGTTGATGCACAGTTGGGCTGCTTCCATAATTTGGTAATTGTAAATAATGCTGCTATAAACATAGGGGTGCATGTGTCCCTTTAAATTAATGTTTTTATATTTGGGGGGTAGTTCTATTTCTAATGTTCTGGGGAACCTCCATAGCAGTTTCCACAGTGGCTGCACCAGTTTGCATTCCCACCAATAGTTCAAGAGCGTTCCCTTTTCTGCACATCATTGCAAAACACCTGTTGTTTCTTGTGTTGGTGATTTTAGCCATTCTGACAAAGTGTGAAGTGATATCTCATTGCAGTTTTGATTTACATTTCCCTGATGATGAGTGATGTCGAGCATCTTTTCATGTGTCATTTGGCCATCTGGGTGTCTTCTTTGGGGAAATATCTGTTCCCATCTTCTGCCCATTTTTTAATTGGACTATATTTTTTTTGTGTGTTGAGTTTGAGAATTTCTTTACAGATCTTGGCTGCCAGTCTTTACCTGCAATGTCATTTGCAAATATCTTCTCCCATTCAGTAGGTTGCCTTTTACTGTTGTTGATTATTTCTTTCACTGTGCAGAAGCTTTTTATTTTGATGTAGTCCCAATAGTGTATTTTTGCTTTTATTTCCCTTGCCTCAGGAGACATATCTAGTAAAATGTTGCTACAGCCAATGTCAGAGACATTACCGCCTATGCTTTCTTCTAGAATTTTTGTGGTTTCAGGTCTCACATTTAGGTCTTTAATCCATTTTGAGTTTAGTTTTGAATATGGTGTAAGGAAGTTGTCCAGTTTCAGTCCTTTGTGTGTAGCCGACCGGTTTCCCAACACCATTTGTTGAAGAGACTGTTTTTTTCCCATTGGGTATTCTTTCCTGCTTTGTTGAAGATTAATTGGCCATATAATTGTGGGTTTATTCTGGGTTTTCTATTCTGTTCCCAAATTATTTCTTATTAGTAATATCAAGCATAGGACAAAGATGATAGAACAGAGTGTACATACTAATATGGCTGACTATCAAACATATAAGCCATGAAAATATATGTAATCACTGTAGTGAATAACCTTATTAATAACCTTTAAATCAATGACTGTCAGTTTCAATTAAAAAATTTATCTATGTGCACTTTACAAGAGAATACATCATAAAAAGAAAGGTCAAATATGATGATATGAATAAAGATTTATAAGCCAAGTGCACAAACATAAAGAAATATTGTTATAGTGATACTAGAATACAGGGCAATAATCATTAAACAGAAATAGATGGTCAATTTATTTTGAGAAAAAGGTCAATTATGTAAATATTATTTATATTCTTTAGGCACCATCTATCATATACAAATCAAAACCAAGTAGAAACCAAAGAAAGTGTTAGAAATTTTAATATGGGGCGCCTGGGTAGCGCAGCCGTTAAAGCGTCTGCCTTCGGCTCAGGGCGTGATCCTGGCGTGCCGGGATCGAGTCCCACATCAGGCTCCTCTGCTGTGAGCCTGCTTCTTCCTCTACCACTCCCCCTGCTGTGTTCCCTCTCTCGCTGGCTGTCTCTCTCTGTCAAATAAATAAATAAAATCTTTAAAAATAAAAAAAAAAGAAATTTTAATATGACATTCATCTTCTTTTATAGATTAAAGAGAGCAAATACCTGTGCATATAGAAATCTTATTTTTAAAGATTTTATTTATTTATTTGAGATAGAGAGAGAGAGAGAGCATGAGTAGGGAGCAGTGGGAGAGGTAGAGGCAAGCAAGGAGCCTGATGTGGGGCTCGATCCCAGGACCCTGGGATCATGACCTGAGCGGAAGGCAGACGCTTAACCAAGTGAGCCACCAGACACCCTAGTATGTAGAAATCTTGATTGTTATAATTGTATAGTTGAATTAGTAGTTATTTATTGAATTTATTAGTGTAAAATAAAGACTATATCCTAGTTCAAACATCAGAAAAATTTTACAAACTGGGCCATACATACCACTCATAAATTGTACAGGATGAAATGGATGCCTTGGAAGGAAAGATTTATTTCCAAATTGAATTTAAAAAGGAGAAAGAAATAGTGAAAGAATAATAGTGTGTTATTTCAGATTTCAAAGTTCATAGATATTTCATGCTATATTATTTTTCAAATTACATAAAAACAAAGATAACTCCTGAATATATTTTATAAACGTAGAATTTCTCTGTTAGAAAACATCAGATGTAGAAAAAATTTAGTTCAATACTGCTTATTATATAAAAACCCTAACCAAAAAAGAAAATTTTAGTCAATAGCTCATTAAAAAATAATTTCCTACTGTAACTAAATAAAACACTTCAGGAGTTCAAAGAGGTATAAAATTAGGCAATGTACTGGTATAATATTTCACATCTTAAGTCAATTAGAAAATTTAATGATCTTATTAATAGATGCTAAAAATGATCTTGATATAATATATTACTATTTATAATAAAATATTTGGAAAAATTGGGATCCTGCTCAATTAGAAAACTAGCATAACCTTAACAGGAAAATCTGACAAATCAGTATACTACTTTAATGAATTAAGAACCAGTATAATACTTAAATGTATTAAGTATATGTGATGAATTAAGAACCAGTATAATGCTTTAATGTATTAAGTATATTTATGATATGTGATAATACCAATTCAAATATTACATGTTATGGATTGGGATTTGTGCATGGTGAATATATTCTGTCATTTTTTAAATTTTAATTTAATTTTTTTTAAATAGGCTCCATGCCCATTGTGGGGCTTGAACTCACAACACTGAGATCAAGAGTTGCATGCTCTACTGACTGAACCAGCTAAGTACACTTGGTGTTAATATCTAACAGTGCAAGTCCTGAAAACTTGTTATATTTCTTAAAAATTATACTTTTTGTTCTTAGATTTTATTTTCCCATATAAATTAGAGAATCAGTTTTGCCACATTCAATGTACAAAACAGACAAAACTCTGAAGGACCTTATGTTGGATTTGCATTGAAGTTTTAGATTGATGTGAGGTAATTGTCATATTTAAAATTGTGAGTCTTCATTTCCATGTTCAACGTATATACTTTCCTTTATTCAGATCTTCATTAATATTGCTCAATAAAGTATTGTACTTCCAGGAAGTATATTCTAATTTATCACAATAACTTTTATCACTATCGGAAATTGTGTCTTTCTAAAAGTATATATTCAAAGGGCTCCATGACAAATTCCTGTGGTGATGTAGCTGTTCTGGGTCTTGAGTGTAATAGTTGATGCTAGATTATGGGCCTCCGCGTTAATATGCAATCTAAGATGTCCATTATGAACTGTATTTTGTATAACACACCAACCCATAATGTTGAGTTTGCTAACAGCACTGCATTATCAACTGCATATTGTATATATGAGTGTGATTTCAAGCAAGAGTTGAAGGCACAGAATTTCTGAGCATGTTGCCCAGAAGCAAATGGTTCTCATTCTTTCTACATAGCATATTCCCTATCAACCGCCTCTATAGATTCACGGAGAATAATGGTTCTGATTTATTGATAGCATATGAAAGTGTACAGCTAAGGCACTATGCAACACACTTAAGTGGCTCTGGTGAGGCAAAATCCTCTCAGTGGGTAGAACAAGTAGTACAAGGTGTTATTTATTTTCCACAGAAGATGAGATAGAGGTATAGATTTACCCTGCATCATACACAACGGCTAATGGTTTGGCTGAATGGCCAATTATATGGAAAGAACATAATTAGAAAATGAGGGAAATAGGTATGTAGATAGAACTTTCCAAAAGGGTATGGTGATATTTGTATCTAATGTGAATATTCATCAAAGACAAATATCAGTAAACAAGGATCTTATACTCAAGTGTATAGGATAACCCATTTTGTAGGTATCAGTAAGCTATTTTCCTCAGCCAATAATGTCCGTGCTCAATAAGCCTAAGAATAAAGTTGTCCTGGCAACAGGGATCCAGTAGGCACATGGGTTTAACAGCATGGATTTGCAGTCATTCGGGTTTGTCTGGTTAGAATCACTGCCTGCCTAGCCTGTCAACTGGAGGGACCAAAGGTGACTTCTCAATATGGCATAATTCTGGTATAACCTGGTAGTGGACTAATTACCTATGAACCCTTTCATCCTCATGGAATAGACCCTTATGTAATATGGATTTGCCCTCTTTACTCTCAGTGCTTCTGCCCAAACCACCACCTGCAGATCTCTAGAATGTGTTACAATCATGCTATTCTCACAGTACTACTTCTGACCACAAACAAACTGACAAGGGGCTCCTGCTTATGGGTTTTACCATGTTCTTATCACTGTGAATTAGCTACCCTAATAGAATCAGGGCATGCCTACTTTTTTAATAAAATTTTTATTGGTACATTTTAGATTTACCGAAAAGGTGCAAAGATAGTACAGAGAGTTCTTGTAGATCCTTCAGCCAGTTTCAGTTTCAGTTAATGTAACATTCAGTTGATGTTATTGTGTCACATTACTATGATGCATTTGTCAAAACGAAGAAATCAATATTGGTACATTTATAATGAACTAAACTCCAGACTTTATTTGGATTTCATCAGCAGTTCCATTAATGTCCTTCCCCTTCCCACCCCCCACCAAGTATCCAACACAGGTTACTACATTACAATTAGTTGTCATGTCTCCTTAATCTCTTCCGTGACAGTTTCTCAGTGTTCCTTGGCACTGAAAAACAGTACTGGTCGTTTATCTTGTAGAAGCACTCTCATTTTGGGCTGGTCTGATGTTCTTGTCATAATTAGAGTGGAGTTACAGGTTGTGGTAAAGATTGTTACAGAAATGGAGTACCCTTGTTCTTACATCATATCGGGAGCACATGACGTCTATGTGACATCATGGTGAGGTTAAGTTTGATCGTTTGGTTAAGATAATGTCTGAAGATTTCCCTACTGTAAAGTTACTATTTTTCTTTTCTATATTCCAGCTTATATCTGGCCCACCATAAAGTTCTGGGAGATAAGATTCACCATCTGGAGGAGAGAGTATCTACATATATTATTCTTTCCAGAAAAATTCTCCCTTCTCTCCATAGATTCATTCATTTAACCATTTATTTATAATCGTATGAACTCGTGTATATTCTTCTTATACTATAGGCTATACTCCAGCATTACAATTTTCATTTAAATTATTACACTGGCCATTGGGAGCTCTTTCCTGTAAGCACCTGGGTTGTTTGACATGCCCTCACATTTTTGTGTTTGTATTTTTAGCACTTTCTTTCTTTCTTATACTATAAGATGCTCCAAGCTCATCCCGTATTTTTGCTGACCAGCCCTAGAATCAGCCATGAAATGACTTTTTAAAACTCAGTTACAGCACTGGCTGCTTAGCAACCCCTTCAGAGGCTGAGTTAATAATCACCAAAGATACATAAAAAATCTGAATGTTCTTTTGGGAGGAGAGTTAGCTTGCTTTTAGTTTGCAGCAGATAGTTGTATTGGTGTTATCTGGAAGTGTGATTTCATTGTTGTCTTTATTTAGAAGTATGTTTTAAACAATGAGTATATAGATGGCATGTTGAAATAGTGTAGGCTGTGACACCTTTAAAATGTGTCACCTAGTTGAACCAGAACTGCATTTTGTAGAAATAACTTTTGCTGTATAGTTTCAGGATAGTATGTGCCACAAAAGACATTTTGTGCATTATTTGTACACCATATTCTTCTTATGCTCCGAAGGTTGGTGCAAGATACTATGTGCTGTTACAGTTTGTGCACATTGTCACTGATCTGCTAGCTCGCTTGGTTGTCATGGGACAGCAGCTCACCTTATAGCTCCTCCAGTTCCCACTGGACTTATTCCTTTAGCTTTTCTGAGTCCTAGGTCAGGGTATGCAAACCTGCGGCAGCAGTATCCAGGCTCTCAGCTTCTCCTTGTCCTGCTGGATCTCTTCCTTCATTTTATTTGGATCCCAGTACAGGTGCTTATCTCTGTGATGAAAGCTTCTCTTGCAGGTCACCTGTAACATGAGTCTAGAGTCTGGGAGGCAATGAGACTGTGGCGCAGGCTCTAGCTCTTCCTTGCCTGTTCCATTTGTCCTTGCTATTCCCCATTTCACATTCATCTTTCGTAGCCATTTGCTCACCAGACCTCAGACCCAGCACCTAAAGAAGAAGAAATGACTGTAATCTGTGTAATGATTTGTAAGGCTACATATTATAAGGTCAAATCTCCATAGTCAATCCTCTATTTTATACCATTACTCATGGTTCTATTTCTGTGATCAAATCCTCACCGATAAACTACAAAAATAGAATATTAGTTTATCTAGTCATCCATGTATTTTCAGCAGCAATATAAGCCTTCCCCTACCCTCCCACCCACTGCCTCATGGAAGCTCTGAACTAGAACAGTAAGTGGAAGAGAAAGTATTTAAATCTACGCTATTCCATATAAAGCTTGTATCCTTAACCATTGTGTTGGAATCAACATTCTCTTGGTAAATGAGGTAACAACCTAGAAAACAAATTAAGAAAAAAATAGTTTCCATAATTAGCTAGTATTCCTCATAGAAAATAGGCATTTAAAACATCAACCTATAAATCTTAAACAGATGGCTGTATATTTTTTTTTTCAGATTTTATTTATTTACTCAAGAGAGAGAGCAAGTGAGAGAGAGAGCATGAGCAGGGGAAAGGCACAGAGGGAGAAGCAGACTTCCAGCTGAGCAGGGAGCCTGACGTGGGTCTCCATCCCAGGATCCTGGAATCATGACCTGATCGGAAGGCAGACACTTAACCAACTGAGCCATCCAGGCACCCCCAGATGACTATATTTTTGATAGTGACTGAATTTTATGAAACCAGATTTGAATGAGTAGAGAGAAATACTACATTTTTAGATAATTGTTGGAAGATTTATAAAACAATTTATTGATATCTAATTGCCACGCATAACAATGTTAAATATTACTTCTTTTGTGAGCATGGTCAGCTATAATCCATCTATAAAAAATTATTATCTTCAATATGGTATAAATTGCAATATTTCTGAGGCATCCATAAGTATCTACACAAATGTGTGTGTGTGTATGTGTTTAAAATTAATCCTGATGAATAATCAAAGAATAAGAAAAGGTAGTTGCAAATCAGCCTGGTGGGAAGACCCCAAAGGAAATAAATCTTGAGATTTTCTTTACTGTATACCCCCTTTAGACCATGGGGCCCAGTTGGAACTCTTCTGTAAAATATGCAATGCCAAATTCTCCTCCATTCTCCCTCACCATCCTGACAGTTTTGATCTCTGTTCCAAAGACCACAAACTTTTTTTCTCTCTCTGGAATCTTTGGATCAATTCTTTTAAGAATAATTACCTTCTACCTTTCCAGGTGATGGATTTAAGGTTAAGACCAACTCTTACAGGTAGTGAAAGTCACACTGAGGTTAAAGAAAAGCATGCTTTGCAGATAGGTGCAGACCTTAGGGCCAGAAGATAAAGTTAGAATCCACAGAGTGACCCAATAGAGCAGCTTTTTCGGGTTTTTATTCTTTGAAGGTCTTTACCTTTTATTATTAGGGTGGGGTAGACACCTCACTTATTTTTTCTCAAAGACACCTCACATTTTACACATAATGTTAATTTTTTCTCCTTTGAGCGGTTATATGCGGTCTGAACACCTGAAAAAGTTTATATGCTCATGGAAGTGAGAAAAGTAATCATAAAGGGAAGTGTAACCTGCTCTAAGTTTTTTCTTCTCTAACCTCAGGGGACATTTGTGTAAGTAGTGACATTGAGCCTAATAAACCTTGAGTCTGTCTATGCCATAATGAACATTATAAATACCAATGACCACTTGTAGCAAAGGACAGAAAGTTTGGAAAACACTCATCTAGTAGATAGCACCATTTGGGTCCTCCTCTCTTTCCAGATACATTAAGTGGAGGTGGCCTTTGATAGGCATTTAGGTTACACATAGATATGGCATAGAAAAATAATAAACCAAATTCAGCTACAACTATCTGTAAGAAAATTCATAATTATAGAATATGATAAGTAATCACTAACTATAGGCATTTGAAATAAGAAATCTAATGAAAGTTATGGTCTAAAATATATAGTTGATTCAACATAACATAATAAAAATTATTTAAAAAATAACAAAAAATTAAAAAAATTAAAAATAAAATATATGGTTGATTCACATACAGGTTGTTGTTGGGTTGTGGTTTTTTTTTTGGAATGTTTAGAAGCATAAAAGGCAAGATTGTCATTTACAAAACAGAGATAGGAATGATTATTTTGTATCAAGTGCACACAAATGTGTGGATCAATTAGAGATTGATTTCACTTGAGGGGAAAATGCCTGTAAAGTCATTAGCTCCTTTGAGATGTTCTGGATGACCTTTAAGTCACTTTCTTACCTTCTGATTCTCTTGTCATTATTTTATCCCAGAAATTAGCTACATTCTATAAAAGCTTTTCTTAGAAAAATCATCTGCTTTTGCAATAATAAAGTTTTAGGTTGATTAATGGAGAAAAAAATTGTTTCTTCCTAAAAACTCTAAGTTATATCGGGATAATGGATTTCTCCTAAAAATAATAAATTCAGTAGGACAAAATGACTAAAATGTCAATTATATTTTATGAAAATGAATTAAAATAATAACATTATATAAAGTCCCAGGGATGTTTTGTATAACGCTTATGTCAAAATCTTTCCACTTTTCAATTAAGATGCGTGTGATATGTAATTTTTGGTCAAAGTGTGCAAATGGTGAAACAAGCCATGATGAATTTAACTAATGTTCACAGCTTTCGCTTTACATGCTTTTTAAAAACAGTTGGGAAATAAAAGCAAATTAATTCAGAATGCTTTTGAATATATGAAAAATACTAATTCTAGAATCTCTCCAAAAAAGGAATCAATACAAGAAATCTAAAGTTCCCCTAAACATTATTTTTGCTTTTACTAATGGTTATTTTCTGTCACAGTTTATGGTTAGGGATATGTAGCTTTAAGAAATTATTGCCTTTGGAACTTCTTTATTATTCAAGTAAGTATTTAAGAGGCAATTAATATGTAATATAATGATTCACTTTTTAAAAAAAACAGAAAATTATATTTCTACTTCTTGGAGCACTGGAGACTTTGATACCATACACAAATTGTTGCTGTGCAAAATATCATCAGTTTATTAATGAGCTAAATTAATCTAATTTTAGTTTGAAAAGAATAGCTTTGACATTTAGAAAGACCTTTCCACATTTGTTTCATATCAACTTCCAACATTCAGCAAGTGGTCTATTTTTGAAATTCAAATTTGACATAAACCAACAGATTTCATTTCAGCCTATTGTAATAGCATATTATGATCCGTACATCATATTTACAACAAATCAAAATAATGTTGAAAACAAAGTATTTTCTCTCCTTCTACCCGCTTTCAAGGCTTCAAATTTCAGTTGTACTTTAAGGGTCACAAGGTCTTTTATTTTCTTATTTGTTTTCCACTTCCAAAATAATTTGAAGTAGTCTATCATTAAACTTCAACATAAAATTGACCTAGCAATATGGATAAATTAAACGGTCATTTTATAAAGAATATTGAAAAGTAGTTTTGATATTATTTACCATTTAAAGTATAAAAGAATACTTCCTTTATAGATTATTGTAATAATTAATTAAAATCTATCAAATAAGACACTATGTATGTCTCTTATAAGTCTTTCAAATACAGAAGGACGTACATGCATGTATTAAATATCTATACAGGGAGGAACATCCACAACTCAAACTGAAGCAGTTGTTAGCAACTTATCTTTGTTTCATGTCAAATTTCCTATAAGAAAAGGCAAAGAAGAAAATGAAAGTTTACATAACCTCAATTGTATGCTAATTAAAAAAAAAAAAAAAGGAAGCCAAGTAGAGGCAACACTTTGATTAAGACAGGAAAATATTTTACTCAGGTCAACTCTGAAAAGAATTAGCAGTGAAGGACTTTTTATGTAAGATGCATTGGAAGATAAGGCAAAGCATATCATTGATAAGAACATTTTTAGCTACAAAAAACAAAAGTACCTACATTTATGTATGTTTTCTATATAGATTGTTTGTGAAAACTCTGCCAGTATATCAGAGAAGAACATGAGAACATGAATGTAGTATTACTTAGATCTGGACTACTCTGGCATTGTCCACTATCAACTAAGTGATAATGGTCAAATCAATCAATTCTCTAATCCTCTGCTTTTGTTTTGATTTTTTTTTGCTTTAATTTCAAAATTGAATTTGTTCTTGCATTCCGCTCTTTCAATAAAATTTTATCCTAATGTCATATTTTATGATTAATACTCTCACTTATTATGATAGCATGTCTTTCTATTGATATAGTGACAAATAATATAATTAGTATTTATATATTAATATATATTTATTGTATACATTAAAATGTATATATTAATATATCATAAATTTGAAAAGAATATGATACAGTGATGTATAATATGGACAACACTGTTATACCTTCTGTATTCTATATTGTATATATTGCTATCAATGCATAATATTGCATATTATTTAAATATTGCTATATTAATAATCATATATAATAATTATATATAAGCTTATTTTAACAGCAAACTCAAATACAAGATAATTTCTTTTGCATCATTGACGTTAACATATTCACATTGTTAATATATTGCTTTTTTGATAAACATTGCACATAAATAAACTTTATTTGGAAATACATCTGTTAATGAATAGATGAAGTAAAACTTGTGCTTCACAATTAACTCATGCATTCACGACTAATTATCACTTAATTCTGGGAGATGGATTTAGGTAAAATTCTGTTTGCTATATTTTATTTTATAATGTAAGCACTAAGAAACATTCAAATAAATAAGTCGATGGAAATGAAAGGGATTTCATTATAGCAACAGCACATAATTCTCTGAATTCCTTCCATGACTTTTTCCAAGCTCACATATTAGTTTATCAATGAATATTATTTTTTATATTTTTAATTGAAGCATAATTTACAGATTGTAACATTTCACTGGTTTTAGTGTATAGTTCTGTGGGTGTTGAAAAACATACACTGTCATGTAACCACCACTACAAGATATAGAACAACTGTATCCTTCACCCCCACAAATTTCTCTGCGCACTTTTGTAGGTAATATATTCCCCTAATCACAGACCATGACAAGCACTGATCTGTTTCTTAATGTAAAGTTTTGCCTTTTCCTATGTGTCATATAAATGGATCATACCATATACAGCCTTTTTTAGTCTGACTTCTGTCATTCAACGCAATATATTTGAGATTCAATTATGTTGCATGTATCAGTAGTTTGCTGCTTCTGTTATTGAGTAATCCTGTTTTATGGACATACCTTAATGGTTTATCCATTAACCAGTTGAAGGGTATTTGGTTTGTTTGCAATTTTTGGCAATTATTACTAAATCTGCTATAAACATTGTCATACAAGATTTTTGTGATCATAAAAGTTCATTTCACTTGATTAATATTTAGAAGAGGAATTGTTAGGTCATATGTTAGGTGGATGTTTAATTTTTAATTAACATTTAAATTGTTTTCAAAGTGATTGTATTATTTTGCATTCCCACTTGCAGTGTGTGAGAGTTTCAGTTACTCTGCATCCTTGACAGAATTTGGCAAAATTGTTGGAAATCAGTCGACCACATGTATGGATTTATTTCTATACTCTTTATTCTCTTCTATTGATCTATATGTGTATCCTTTTGCCAATACAAACTGTCTATTACAGCTTTCAATTATATACTGAAATAATGTAGTTTAAGGCCTATAACTTTTTTCAATATATTTTGCCTATTCTAGTTCCTTTAGAAGAAATCGTTGATTTCTATAAAAAGAAATTCAGCCTGCATTTTTATTGGGATTGTAATATATCTATAGTTCAGATTGATAACATTTCCACCTTCACAATGTGGAGACTTTCACTCCATGAACATAGTACATATCTCTATTTATTTAGGTCTCTTGATTTTTTTCATCAGTGTTTTGTACTTTCCAGCATACAGATCTTTGTACATATCTTAATAGACTTATAACTATTTCATATTTTTGTATTATGTAAAATTGTAAAATAAAATTTTAAGTTTTCAATTAGTATTTAAAATATAATTGATTTTGGCATAATCACCTTGCAATGCTGACATTTTTAAATTTACTTATTAGTTCGAATAACTTTTTTTTTGTAGGTTCTGTGGCATTTTCTACATAGATAGACATGTTATCTGTGAATAGAGGATTTTATTTTTTTTTCTTTCCAGTATGTGCTCCTTGTATTTATGTTTCTTGCATGATTGCACAGATTAGGACCTCCAGTAATGATATGGAAAACTATACATCCTCACCTTGTTTTAAGCTTAGTTTTTCACATTTAGTTGTGACATTCAATGTAGTGTGTGTGTGTGTTTTATTGTTTTTGATACTGTTTATCAGGTTGAGGATATTTTCTTCTATGCCTAGTTTCCTTAGAGTGTTTATCATGGATAAATGTTGAGTTTTGTTAGAGAACTTTGCTGTATCTATTAAGATATGTGTTTTCATTTTTGTCTGTTAATATGGTAATGTACATTGTTTGATTTTCAAATGTTGAACCAGCCTTACAGTCCTGGGATAAACTAAAATTGGCTATGATGTATTATGTTGTACTTTTTACGTATTGCTGGATCTTATGTTTTATATATTGTTCTATTTTAGTGAAGAATTTTGTATGTTTTTTCATTAAAGACATTAGTCTATATATTTTTTTCTCATTAGGTCATTGAGTTTTGAATTAAGCAAATGGTAGTCTGTTGAAATAATTTGGAAAATGAGTCTTTCCTCTTTTGTTTTCTGGAAGAGTTTGTGTAGATTGGTACTGTTTCTTCTTTACATCTTTGGTAAAATTCAATTAAAACATGGGCAGAAGACATGGATAGACATTTTTCAAAGAAAACATACAGATGATCAACAGACACATGAAAAAATGCTCAGCATCTCTCATCATCAGGGAAATATAAGTCAAAACTACAATGAGATATCAACTCACACATGTCAGAATGGATAAAATCAACAACAGAAGAAAAAGCAGGTGTTGGGGAGGATGTGGAGAAAGGGGAACCCTCTTACACTGTTGGTGGGAATGCAAACTAGTATAGCAACTCTGGAAAACAGTACAGAGGGTCCTCGAAAAGTTAAAAATAGAATTTCCCTACAATCCAGCAATGGCACTACTGGATAGTTACCCCCAAAATATAAAAATACTAATTCAAAGTGATACATGCACCCTAATGTTTATAGCAGCATTATCTACAATAACCAAATTATGGAAACAGTCCAAGTGTCCATCAAATGATGCATGGATAAAGGAGGAAGTGGTAATGGAATATTACTCAGCCATAAGAAAGGAATGACATCTTTTCATTTGCAATGACATAGATGGAGCTAGAGAGTATTATGCTAAGTGAAATAGGTCAGTCAGAGAAAAATACCATATGATTTCCTTATATGTGAAATTTAAGAAATCAAACAAATTAGAAAAGGGAAAGAAAAGAGAGAGAGGGGCAAACCAAAAACCAGACTCTTAACTATAAAGAACAAACTGATGGTTACCAGAGGGGAGGTGGGTAAGGGAATGGGTTAAATAGGTAATGAGGATTAAGGAGGGCACATGTAATGAGCACTGGGTGTTATATGAAAGCACTGAATCACTATATCGCACACCTGAAATGAAGATTACAATGTATTTTAACTAATGGAATTTAAACAAAAACTTTAAAAATAAATAAATAAATAAATAAATAAATAAAATTTTGGTGAAATTCACCAGAAAGCCCTGGGATTTTCTTAGTTTGAACATTTTTAATTACACATACAATATATTTAACAAATATAAAACTATTCAGATTATTACTTTTTCTTGAATGATGATTACTAGTTTGGATCTTTCAATAATTATACCATGTTGTCTAAATATTCAAATTTATGGACATAAATTTCTAATATTTCCTTATTATACTTTTAATATTGGTAATACGGTAATATGGTAAAGTATGATGTGATTTCTCCTCTTTCCTTCCTAATATTTGTAATTTATGTATGTATGTTTTTCTGTTCACTATGATGAGAATTTTATCAATTTTGGTGGTTTTTTCAAAATCTGCTTTTGGTCTCATTGATTCCCTAGGTGGTTTGTTTGGTGTTTTTTTTTTTTTTTTTTTTTTTTTTTTTTGGTCTTTTTTTTAGTTTTTAGTTTCATTAATAGACTGTTCTTTAATATTTCTTTCCCTCTGTTTGTTCTGGGGCTAATTTGCTCCTATTTTCTTATAGATTTTAAATAAGCTTAGGTCATTAATATGAGGCCTCTCTTTTATTTTTATTTTTATTTTTTTATTTATTCGACAGGATAGAGACAGCCAGCAAGAGAGGGAACACAAGCAGGGGGAGTGGGAGAGGAAGAAGCAGGCTCATAGCGGAGGAGCCTGATGTGGGGCTCAATCCCACAACGCCGGGATCACACCCTGAGCCGAAGGCAGACGCTTAACCGCTGTGCCACCCAGGCGCCCCATGAGGCCTCTCTTTTAAGTAAGCATTTACTGCTGTCATTTAAATTCACATCACAAATTTTAATACACTGCACTTGTATTTTTATATAATTCAAATTTAATATTCTATTTACTCTTTCATCAAATAGTTATTTAGAAATTTATTTTTAATATATGGGACCTTTTAAATATCTTTCTATTATTAAGTTCTAGTTTAATATGTTATTGTCTGTCTGTGATTTAATGACAGTGAGATCCAATCCCTATGAGTTAGTGACAGATTGGCCTATGCATTTAGGAATATCACTCCTGAATCTATACTCCACACTGTAACAGGTAGACATAGACAGATATTGTGAGGAGTCATCCAATACACCTTGACTTCTTTTCAAGATATGCTAATAATCTCTCTTCAATCTTCTCATAAGCAATTGTGAATGACCTAAAACCCAAATCTGGTCTTTTAGAGAAAACATCAGAGTAAAGTTTCACATCCTTGTGGAAAGAACTCCATCAGGTATTGATAGCAATAAGGCAGTGATAACTAAAGGAATTTGTTCTTGGATTCATCTCTCTCAATTAAAGAGGCATAAATAATACTCAGAGTACTGGAAAATTGTCCCCACTTCTAGAACCCAAGCAGAGATTCTTACTCCCATCCCTTGAAAGCAAATGGCCTTCAAAAGGAAACCACCTCCACCCAAGGTCCTTGGGACAAGATCATAGATTGTGCTTTGACCTGCATTCTTTATTTATTTTCGTATTTTATTTTCTCTAAAAATGGTCTCAGGAAATTTTAAATCTTTTTATGTATAAGGCTTCTAACTTAATACCATATTTGCCTCCTTAGTCACTCTTTGCTTGAGTTTACTAACTGACTATAATCACTCAAGTACTGGCTAAAGCATATAGCCAAGCTGGATTTGATCCATTAACCTTTAAGACACACAGAGTTTCTCTCAATTCCAGCTCTCTGTAATGTATCATTAATGTCCTGGGTATCTAGACTAAACCATTACATAACACTTTATCTATCTATCCTCTATCTATCTATCTATCTATCTATCTATCTATCTATCTATCTATCTTTCTATTATCTATCTCTATCATCTATCTATGTATTTTTTTAAAGATTTTATTTTATTTATTTATTTTAGAGAGAGAGAGTGCATGAGCAGAGGGGAAAGAATCTCAAGCAGACTCCATGATGAGCACAGAGCCCTTCATGGGACTCCATCCTATGACCCTGAGATCAAGATCTGATCCAACACCAAGTTGGACACCTAGCTGACTAAGCTACTCAGGGACCCCCTTTAAGTGACACTTTAGATGGAGAATACCACAAATGAGATTTTCTGGGTATGGATTTGGTTGTTTATATGATTATCCTCAGTATACCACCAAATTAAAATCCTCTAGCTTTACTTTGTGCTTTAGTTGGGGGCTCATTGCTGGAGAGTTTTACTTAATGTTCCCTTTTTATCCTTTACTTTAGGCTTTCCTTACGAGCTCACTCTTCAGAAAGAGTCTCTCTTCTTTCTCTTGTCTTGCCACTAGTGGTAGACTGCTATTGCATGCTTCCTGGTGCTTGCTAGGCATTTTGGGGTAAGGTGTTTTCTGTTTCATTCAGCCTCAGATGTATTTACAGCCCATGTCTCTTGAGTCTTGGCAAAGGGGCTCTAGTTTACCCTGCATCTATACAATGGTTGAATACCTGGTCCAAAGTATCTGGTCCAAAGAGGGTTTCCTGCCCCTTCCAAGCAGCAGAAGTATTTTGTTTTATCCTCCTATCTGTCAGTCAAATAGATCTTTCCACACTGCTTTTAGGGTGACAGACTTTGCTGACTCATGCTTTAAGGCTCTGTAGGGAAAATGTTAGTGAAGGATACGAGCTGTAGCTTGTTCTTTACCCCGCAGTGGCTGATGGTATTTTCTCCCAGGTCTGCACCAAGAAGGAGGATTTCTAAGTTTCTTCTAAGTGGTGAGGTTTGTGGAGAGGAGGCTGTGAGTGAGTATGAATTTCCCTTTTGTCTGTGCCTCCAAGGGTTTCTAAAGCCTCACACTAGCCTGCCTTCAACCTTTAGCAATTTGTTAACAATTTTGGCTGCATTGTTCTTACCAGCTTTTATGGTGCCTTCCATCTCTTCCTCCAATGCTCTACCCCAGATGAGTAAATGCTTGCCTCCCACCTCTCCTTGACAGAATATGGCCTTTATTTCAATTTCTGGATAGATTTCTTCCTAGGACTTTAACTCTTTAATGAGTTAAGGAAAAGTTATGATTTTGTTGAGTATCTAAATTTGTTTTATGTGTAGTGGGAGAAAGGCTCTTTCTAGTGCTCAATTATTATTTTTAATAATATTAGCTGACAATTTTTAGGTCTCTCTTCAAAATGTTTTAAAAACAATAAATGCACATTATCTTATTTGGAAACTTATTTTAATCAGTAGTTTGCTACTCATATTCTCATTTCTCAATATAAAAACAAGTTTTTTGAAATCTCCTGTTTGTGAATCTGTAGGGTTAATGATCAGTGGCAAATTCTGCTATTCCCCCCATAATATGGGAAAGATTCATTGTGAAAGAGCAGAGAAGATAGGGGAATGAGCATGAATATAGATGCTTAAAGAAATAACAGTTTTAGAGACTATTACATTTGAAGGTTGTGTACCTGGAGTTGAATCCTTTAAAATTATGCAAGACACATTTTCTTTAGAAATCTTTCCATACCTCTAGAGATGAAACAACTGATTTTGGAGAGTTATGAGTTAATTAATGCAAAGGTTGAGCCAAACATCTGTCACATCATTAATTTTGAATAAATATTTGCAATTTTTATTATTAAGAAAACCAGTGCAGTAGTGGATTAGAATGTCAAGTATGGAGAAGATGAAATGGTGAAATAACATAATTATGCAGCGTTCTGATGATATAGATTGATTTAATTACATAGTTCAACACAACTGGAGAGATAATTGTCAAATTATCATTACAATTTTTTGTATCTTCTGAAGTATCAGAATAGGTTCATGGCAAATAAATGATACTTGATGTTACCAGAAGTTATCAAAGACAAATATAGTCAATGTTTCTCACTGAAGTGATGTTTATGTTTTCTGAGTAACAGGTTGCAGAAAAATAAATAATGTTGCTTTTTGAAAATTAAGGATCCTGAACTCTGTACTTGTTTTACTAAGAGACTATTCCATTTATTCATAAGTATTGGACAGATGGATACCTTCAAAGGACTAAAATATTTTAAAGTTCTTCTTCTTTCATGCATGTATTCAAGCAATTACTTAACTGAATCCCTGAAATGATAATTATAAATGATGAAAAAATTGACCTTAGGGTAGGTGATGTTATGAAAAACCATAAAACTATTTTCCACCTTTATATGACTCTTATAATTGAATCAATTTTGAAGAAGTAGACATCTCAGAATATTCATGAATAAGTTAACTGCAAAATATGCATTTAAATTAAAAAATAATAATATATAATTGATAGAATTGTGAAGTACATCCATCTAAATGTTCACATAAGTCTTTCCAAAACTGTGATTTTAATACGGACATAATACGTTTATGATCCAGTTCACTTGTTTAATGAGATAATTTCTGGAGTATGTGATTAGGGATGCATCACTGGTATTTAAAAGGCTGCTTGGGGCGCCTGGGTGGCATAGCGGTTAAGCATCTGCCTTCGGCTCAGGGCGTGATCCGGCGTTATGGGATCGAGCCCCACATCAGGCTCCTCCGCTATGAGCCTGCTTCTTCCTCTCCCACTCCCCCTGCCTGTGTTCCCTCTCTCTCGCTGGCTGTCTCTATCTCTGTCAAATAAATGAATAATAAAATAAATAAATAAATAAATAAAAAAATAAAAGGCTGCTTATCTTTCCCAAACACTTAATTTTAATGACCCAATGGCCTTTCCATAAATAGCTATAAGAATCTCAGCTATATGTTGTTCTAAATTATCAACTACTTGTGTCTCCTCCTTCTTATATTAAAATCTAAGTTTATGATAAGCCAGTTCATTTAGTCACCCCAGTTACAGTCCTCAAGTTTTTTTGGACAACTACTGTCCTTCACCATTGCAACATACATATCTAATAAGGCATTAACTTCTATTAATTTTTACTACCTGGATATTTTTCATAGGTCATTATTCTTCATTCACCCACCATTGAATTAAATCATACCCGTAACAATCTTATTTGACATACTGAAACAAATATGTTTGCTATGTGGTCTCCTTGCTCTAGAATGTATTATTATTCAATAAATCCAAAAAGCATGATTACATTCTTATGCCTTTGAATTGCTATGTGATAAGAAGAGAATGAACAATCCCACTATAGATGTAACTAGTCTTGTAAGCGTTTCTGCCTTTCACAGATTAATTTATTTCCTACATTTTCTGTTTTTGTTGTATTTGGTATACATTTCTATTTTAACAGTTCTAGTTCATATTACGTTGAGAGAGAAATTTTCCTTGTTTTCATCCTCAGTGCAGAAAAAGTAACTAATAAAAGTAATCATTCTTTTTTATTCATTCAATTTTATTTTATTTTGTTTTATTTTATTTTATTATTTTATTCTTTAAAGTATTTATTTAAATTCTAGTTAGCTAACATACTATGTAATATTGGTTTCAGGAGTAGAATTTAGTGATTCATCACTTACATATAACACATAGTGCTCATCACAAGCGGCCTCCTTAATACCCATCATTCATTTAACCCATCCCCTTGCCCACCTGCCCTCCAGCAATCCTCTGTTTGTTCTATATTGTTGTCTATTTTATGATTTGCCTCTCTCTTTTTTTCCTTCCACATGTTCATGTGTTTTGTTTCTTAAATTCCACATGAGTGAAATCATATATTTGTCTTTGTCTGACTGACTTATTTCACTTAGCATAATACACTCTAGCTCCATCTACATTGTTCTGCTCTTTTATCTTTTCTAAAAAATGAAATGGAAATATTGTTATAAATAGTGATTTTCAGTGAATGTCAAAAATATTAATGAGTCATTTTCAGACCAACAGGCTTCAATGTGAATATACATAATCATTAATAAGAATATATTTTATTATACATGCATACTTTAATCTATTATTAATAGAAAATATTTAGATTTCACACCTTAATTTGTATATGTTCATACTTTAAGACAAAGATTGACAAACTAGAGCCCACAGACCAAATATAGCTCACCTCCTGTTTTTTAAATAAAGCTTCATATAACCATTCTGCTTTCATGCACAGTTGGGTAGGTGGAATGGAGACATTTGACCCACAAAGTGTAAAAATATTTGTTAGTTAGCTTTTTACAGAACAATTGTAATGACCCTTGATCTATAATATTGTTTTGGAAACTAAGGTAAAAAAAAACTGAGTGATTCCTTGAGGAAATGGGGATAAGTTTTAATTTTTCATTTGCAGTGTTGGATTTTTACAAAAGAAGCTCTTATTTATTTATTTATTTATTTATTTATTTATTTATTTATTTTTCCGAATGATAACTTCCTAAAAGTCACTTTCCATTAGGATTTTCAGGGCAGACAGAAACATGTTAAACATGGGTTTAGTTCAGTTTGTTTTCAAGAGTTTTTTAAGAAGAGCTCAACATTGTCTCTGAATGTACTCAAGCAATCTCAAAAAAGACAATAAATCTTAAATGTTATCCCCTAATAATATAGTGGGTAAATCAATTTCTACAGAATGATAAGTATATAGACACACACACATAAACTCACATACATAAACACACACACACACACATTCAGGCACATACTTTCCCTATCAACAATGAGCCCTAAGCAAGTTTTCCTGTCTGTATTCTTGCCTTTTACTCAGGTATTCATGACATCCCACAAAAGCATAGCATCCCAAAAGAAATGGGAAAGCTAAATCAAACTTGATACAAAACCAATGATCTCCATCCATGGAGCATTTAATTTTCAAGACAGAAAAAAAGTGGTGGTAATTTCTTAGTTAAGATTTAGAGGACCCCCCCCATCTGAATTCAACTCCAAACTTTCAAGTTTAATGCAAATGTGGGTATCTAAAATTCTACGAGTTTAAGTGGTTTTGAGTTCTGTAATGAAAAGTTTGAGCATTGTTCTCAAAGGAAACACTTCCTGGCAGAGCTTCAAGGAAAGAATATGTGATTGCAGGGAGATTAGAAATTCTTATTGCATTAGGTTTTCATCACTCTGTGGGATAGGCCTGTTGTCAGTGCTATGTCAAGAAGAGTGACAGATCTGTATCCACAGCTTTTGTGAAAGCCTAAATGTACGAGGCTCTATACTTTTAACATAGTAATATGTAACTTTCTTAGGCAACAAATACAATAGCAATATCAAAACCCAATTTTTTTACCCATTTTTTATTCTGTCATAGTTAAAATATATAGTATGTTTATTTATTATCATTTAAATAAACATTGGCTACTCTCAATTTTATTAAAGAAGTTGGTGAATATAAATAGAATACCAAGCAATTTTTTCTATCTTGGTGATTTTTTAAAAATGGAAACACTCTCAAAATTGACCCATTAGCAAACAAGGCAGTATAAATGATGCAGTGATATTCTTATGACTGCTGTCCTATCTTTAATTTGGGGGAGTCTAAATTGAAGGCATATATCCCATATGTTTTCACAATGAATGAAAATATTTATGTATGTAACTAAGTGTAGTTTCCTTATCATACAGTAGTATTAAACAATAAGTCCATCCATTTTTATGTGGAAAACACTTTTGGCTGTTTTATTATTGTAAAAGAGATGATAGTTAACATCTCTAATATGCAGAAACTCAGTTTTCTTAATATTTCTTTCTATTTGATTAATTTTATAGGTTCCAAGTTTATGGAATAAATACATTCAAGGTATCAATACATTTTCATTCATGCCATTTTTATTAATATAGTGTGCTTATTGATCTTAAGTAAAGTTTACTAATAAAGAACACACAAAGATACTATGAACATTTCATTTCAATGTTGAGAGACCCTACAAGAAAAGTGGCACATAAACCATTGTGTCAAGGGGGAAAGCTGGGGTTTAGCCTACAATGTATCCAGGGCTTATGCTTTTCTGATTCTCAGGTTATGTCCCGGCTGAAGTAATGTGTAATGGGTTGGCTTCCAGTGAAATTATGGTATATATTACCAACTCACCTTACCTTTTTCTCTATCAAAGAATTACTTATATGAGTATTTTCCAAGTATGGCGGAGGGATAAATTTGAGGGAGGTGTTAAGAAGAGAAAACATGCTTACTATTTGGAATTTCATTGTCTCTGTAACTTCTAATTAACTTGATTCTTCTAACTCTGATAGATGTTTGATTGGTAAGGCTTACAATTATGAAAAACAAAGATGGCAGGAAAGGTAAAGAGGTTATATTTGTTCAATATTTGATAAGGAATCTGTACACATCTGAACAAGGGTATGAAACAACACAAAACATGAAAACAAGTGTTGCCATTAATAATGGAAGATTAGCTGAATTCATCCAAAAGAAAAGTATTCTGATAAATTATTGGGTTATGGAAAAAACAAAATTGGGCTTCTGAGTTGTACTTGCACAATACACATGCCTGGAGAACCTGAAACACCAAAAAGAAAGAGAAAGTCGGGTGCCTGGGTGGCTCAGTCCTTAAGTGTCTGCCTTCGGCTCACGGCGTGATCCCAGCGTTCTGGGATTGAGCCCTACATCAGACTCCTCCACTGGGAGCCTGCTTCTTCCTCTCCCACTCCCCCTGCTTGTGTTCCCTCTCTCGCTGGCTGTCTCTCTGTCAAATAAATAAAATAAAATCTTTAAAAAAAAAAAAAGAGAAAGTCTACAATTATGAAAATAAAGTATAAAACATAAATTATGGAACTTGAATTGCTGATTCAAATATTATTCGTATTTGAATGGTTTCAATACATGTTAACAAATTCTTCTTGCAAAATACTATACTGATCACATTCCAATCATCAGTGAGAGATGATCGTTTCCAAAACATGGTATACACTACCTCAATTAATTTTTAAAATTTTTTCATCTATTTTTTCTTCCATGTTTTGAGATATGATTGACTTATCATTGTATATTGTGTTAAATGCTAATATATTAAAATTATCTTTGTATACTTTCATATACATTGTCTTTTCTTTTTTTAAAATCTATTCATATATATTTTTCATCAGGATATTGATATTTAGCCACTGATTTGCAATAATTTTTATTTGTAAAAATAGTTTTTATTTTTATGTATATTTATTTTATGAGTAATTAATTAATTAATTAATATAAATAAAATTGTTTTTAAAATTCTGTGGTAGAGAAGTCAAATAGAAAATAATGTTGCCTCTACACATATTAATTAGTTTTAATTTTGGCTGCATATACCAGAAGTAACTCCAAGTAACAGTGATTGTAAGGAGATAGTTTAATTTCTCTGCCATATATGAAAGTACTGACAGTGACATGAAGGCATGGTGGCTGCACATGTTTGTAAGAGACTTAGACTAAATCCAATTGTCTGTTGTGTCATTTAAAGACCATGACCTATGCTTTGTTGATTCAAGATGTCCTTTGAGGCTCTACATTAATAACTTGGTGCTTGGTGCATTCAATTTCTTGATTTTTGCATACTTTGTATAAACTATTTGGTCACACTATATTTTCTTTATATATAAAGTTGCAATCACATGTGTGGTGCGGGGGGGAGGGCAGGATTCACAGAAAGCAGTGTGGAGATGGGCAGCATGAGCCTGACTTCACACCACTGGGTAATTTCTTTCTTTCTTTCTTTCTTTCTTTCTTTCTTTCTTTCTTTCTTTCTTTCTTTCTTTCTTTCTCTTTTCTTTCCTTTCTTTTTTTAATGGAATGCTTCACAAATTTGCATGTCATCCTTGCATGGGGGGCCATGCCAATCTTCTCTCTAGCATTCCAATTTTAGTGTGTGTGCTGCCAAAGTGAGCACACCACTGGGTAATTTCTATTGTCAAATGCTGTTCTTCATGAGGTGGCATTTAAAATGTGACAGAGGCCAATCCATGGGCTCCTAGGACCCTGGGCTGGCAGTGCCTCTGGGAAAAACAACCCTCTGTTTCATGCTGGAGCAGAAGAGGTGGAAGCCCAGGCCTGTAAAGTGTGAGAAGGTGACCTGTTTTGTCTAATAAGTACATCTGGGATGCATCTTCTGAGCCCCAACCCAAAGCTTTTACTCCCTTAATGTCGGTGCTTCTGCATCTCACGCATACAACTGGTTGTCTGTCCTCCCCCATCATTTCATTGCCCTCCCACCCTAGACCTGAGGTAGGTCAGCACGTAAAGGGATGAGCAGGAAGCTTTGGTTTATAGTTGTAATTCTTTGGTCAAGTAAATGAGACAATGCCAAGAGCTATGAGTTTCATCCTTGTAGAAAATGTGGGCCTTAAAAGCTGAGAGAGTCACTGTTAGAGGGCTTTGTTGAGGAAATAAAAGATAGTATTTATAAAAACAAACAAACAAATAAATAAATAAGGTTGTGATCAATTTGCTAATATTAGGTAGGCTCTCAAGTGAGAGTAGCCCACTTAAGGACTTTAATCTAAGGGGATGAGGTGGCAGGGAACCTATACTAACATTAAATATCTTTTCTAACCCACCAGAGTGATCTCATGCCATATTTAAAAATATATATATCTTCCCCCATGTTGGAAAGCTGACCTTTCTTCTAAGTTTAATGTCTTGTTCAATATCTCTCCTGTTCTTGTATAAGTTGTCTCTTGAAGTCCAGTTCCATAAATCTAGTCTATCTATACACATCCCCACTGCTTTGTTTCTGGCTCCCCAAGTCCAATCTTGAATCAGGAATTTCCCAGGGCAAATGTACTCTTGTTCTTCTACCATACTTTCCTGAGTTAATTAGGATTGTAGGTAGACTTTTTATCCAGCTCCTTTTGTTCGTTAAATTTTTTTTAAGATTTTTATTTATTCATTCGACAGAGAGAGAGACAGCCAGTGAGAGAGGGAACACAATCAGGAGGAGTGGGAGAGGAAGAAGCAGGCTCCCAGTGGGAAAGGCTGACGTGGAGCTCGATCCCAGAACGCCAGGATCATGCCCTGAGCCAAAGGCAGATGCTTAACGACTGAGCCACCCAGACGCCCCCTAAATCTTGATACTTAAAACTCAGACTAAGGAGCAAACACTGAATTAATGTACCCATAAAAACTCAGCTTTTAAAAATCTAGTTGTCTCATTATGTTTCTAAAATTTATTTAAAGACTTAATTGATTTATTTCTTCTCTGTGGGTACTTTGGTATGATCTTCTTCATGGGCCAAAACAATTGTCATGAAAGCACTGAAGGCCATTAATTTGAGGAGGGAAGTGAGGAAGGAGATGGGATGGAAAAAATAAAATTTGCTGTAATTTCTCTAAATTCCTTTTTAAAAAGATGTATTTATTTATTTATTTATTTGAGAGAGACGGAGTGAGAGACAGAGCACAAGCAGGGGGAGAGACATAGGGAGAAGCAGCCTCCCTGCTGAGCAGGAAGCCCAACGTGGGGCTTAATCCCAGGACCCTGGAATCATGACCTGAGCCCAAGGCAGATGTTTAACTGACTGAACCACCAGGTGCCCCTCTAAATTATTTTTTAATGTTTTAAAACAAATGTTAGATTGCTAGCTTTTTCTTAATCATTGGTAACTTCTTTATGGTGAGGAGAAGCCTGGGTATAAAAAATCAGTATTCAATCCAAATTATTCTGAAATCTCACTCTAAATTTGGATAATATTTCAATAGAAATTTTCAGTACTATTTTTGGTGTCTTATTTTCCTCTTCTTTCTAGATAATTTTAGTGGAAAGCTAGAATTAGTTGCATTGGGGATTGCTAAGCAGTTTCATAAAAGAAAACAATACAGAAAGTTAATGAACATTCTGATAAATGCCTATGTATCCCTTCTAAAAGTAGCAAACATTTATTTCATATTTAATTTTGCAAAGTTAAATGCCTATAATCCCACTATTTTAAATATTTTTCTTTTAAAACAATTTGAAAATCAACCTCTTTATATGCATTGGTGTTAAGGTTTCTGATAGAAAAGAGTCTATATAGTTATTATGTGATAAGTAATTGAAAAGGAATCCTGATAATCACTGAGAATGTAATAAATGTTATTGTATTGAATAACATGAAAAGGACAAATGTGAATTTGAGATTTAATATAAATAATATACATTCAGATATTTGGATAAGATTAGGCATACTTATATTTTCATTTGCAAGTAATACTGTAAAAAAATTGTTTTGTAGTTCATGCATTTATAAATGCATTATTGGAATAAGACATTAGGTATGTAAGAAATTGTTATATTGCAAGTAATGAATCATGGAACATTACATCAAAAACTAGGGATGTACTGTATGGTGACTAACATAACATAATAAAAAATTATTATAAAAAAGAAATTGTTATATTATTTATATTCCCTTTAAAATATTTTTTGAGGTTTATTTTGGATTTATTTTTATAATGGAGCTTTTTAAAAATTTTTATATTTAAATAAACTCTACACCCAATGTGGGGCCCAAACCCACAACCCCAAGATCAAGAGCAGCACACTCCACTGACTGAGCCAGCCAGTGTCCCTTTATAATGGAGCTTTTTATTGATTGTACATTAAAATAAGACTTAGGCACATTTGGATAATAGTTAAGAAAGCATTGTGGACTCACCTGAGCATTAAGGAATTTAAATCAAATCCTATACCTTCATGGATTAGATGAGTATACAGTAAATATATATCTTGCAATCTTATAATTTTTATGACTATTTTGGGATTATACATACTGCCTCTCTTAAAATAGAAACCAAGTAAAATGAAAGTATCATTGTCTTTGGCATTTATAAAGAGCACAGGATGAGTTGGAAAATATAGAGAAATCTTTGGTGAATTTTCTTAATACTCAAATACCATCTTCAATTTCAATATTTTCTAAAGATTTATTTATTTATTTATTTATTTATTTATTTATTTATTTGAGAGTGGGGAGGGGTAGGAGAGAGAGAGAAAGAGAATCACAAGCAGACTCTCTGCTGAGTGTGGAGCCTGGAGCGCGACACTGAGCTCAATCTCATGACCCAGAGATCATGACCTGATCCAAAACGAAGAGTCGGATACTTAGCTGACTCAGCCACCCAGGTGCCCCTTCAACTTCAATATTTTATGATTACCTGAAACAGTATTGACCATTATTTTTTATCCTAATATGACATGACATACATAAATGAGTGAGTTATCACTCAACTGAATCTGTGAATTGTGATCTGTGAATCTTTAGCAGAGAGCTAAACTCACCAATTTTAACCCCAATCACAATTGTTTTCTGCAATTTCTATTTTTCAGTTATGTAATCCTATTCACCCATGCTCAAAACCCAAACCAAGGATATGTTTTAAACTGTTTCTTTTTCTTTAGCACTAAAAATAATTTGTATTCCATCCAAAATTTTCTTATAACTAACCCTTTCTTGCTATTTGATTGGTAATTCCTTTAGTCTAGGATTTCACAATCCCACATTGATAACTTCATAACAGCCTCTTAATCTCTACCTAATTATAGATGTTCTGCCTTGCCAGCTCTTTTATAATTCCGAAGGTCGGAAGTCTAAAATAGTCAGCAGGATCGAATTTCCTCCCTAGGCTCTAGAGGAGAATACGTTCCATTGCCTTTTCTAGCTTCTAGAGTCTGCCTGCCTTCTTTGGTTTGTGGTCCCTTCCTTTATCTCTAAAGGAATTAGACTAGCATCTTCTAAATTCTCTCTCTTTTTCTGCTTCTGTTGTCATAACATTTTTTCTCCAGTTATGACCTTGTCTCTTATTACAATGACCCATGTGATCACATTGGGCCTACACCAATAATCTTAGATAATTTTCCTATCTCAACATCCTTTAGCTAATCACATCCAATTGCAAAGTCTTTTTTTGACATGTAAGATAACATATACAGGTTCTCAGGATTTTTCAGGACATCATTTAGGGGTAAGGACATTATACAACCTAGGACAAAGAATCATTCCTTACATAGAGGATAAAGTCTAATCTTATTATAATACTGAAACAGGGTTATATCTTGGTATATTCATTGCATAGTTCTATGTATACGCCCCTTTTCTTCTTCTCTGTCACTTTTATACTGAGACATATTTTTCAATAAAATAAGAATTCAAAAAATCTATCCATTTTAGTACCAAAATAGTAGACTTTTCATTGGGATCATTTTTCTCCTTTCGGTAATTAAAATAAGTTATTCCTTGGAAAAGTAGGTAAGACAAACCAAAATGGCCACCAGAAACAGTGGGAGAAGGAGGATAAGGGCAAGGATATCAATTTCAGAAGAAAAAGAGATGAATGGAAGGAACTCAGAAGATGACTTGTTTCTGAGTTTTGCCTGCACTTTACTCCACCAATTCATCATTTTTCAAACACCAATTGGTCCAGAACCCTGGATTACCGTAAATTCTCCTAAAACAAGGTGAGGGTTTTTGAATACCTTGTGTGTATGTGGTTGCATGAAGAGTCACACTGAATGTGAACCATGACAGAATTAGACTAATCCTTGGGAAACTCCCTTATAAATAGCAACAATGATGGACAGGATTGATAAGTACAGTATCATTCAAGGTTCTTCTTAACCCAGTGCACTTTTTGATTTTATACCCCAGTATTTTCCCACCCAAATACTCTATTCCAACAATAGTGTTATGTAATAGTTCTGCAATGGTAGAAATACTCATTTTTTTAAAATATACACATTTCCTCTGTCCAAATTATTTTTTTCCTTTTTGTCTGCCTATCTCCAATATGTCCTCCTACAAGACTGCCTATAAGTTCAATCTTCTCCTTGAACACTTCCCTGACATTACAGTTTGAATTTTTTTTCTAAAATGACTTGTCAATAATATAAAATAAAAAATAAAATAAAAATTAAAATAATAAAATAAAATGACTTGTTAACTTATCCATACTCAACCCAACTATTTCATAACTAGAACGAGTAGAGAGGACACAGTGGAATATTTCTCAATGTAAAAATTAAACATATTTTATCTCATCTTTACTCTACCTGGATGCCCCCAATGAGAGCATTAATAAAATTGTTTATATATTTAAATGCCATGTTATATAAATGCCTGTCTTCATAATAAATTGAAATTTTAGATCAATAAACATTATGGTACTATTTGTTTAAGATCACTTGTAGTGACAGAAAAATAATTAAAATGACATTTGCTTGGTTATAATGATGGCTGAGGGAATTACAAGAGATCAAGTTATGACGAAAAGTTAAAGTTAAAATGATACAGCTAAAAATGCTAGAGTTGACATAACACTAAATAATAAAAAATTGACATTGTGCTTTTTACTATAACTTTAATCATATTAATATTTGGAAGGGTGGGCTTTAACATCATTCTTAAATTCTTCATCGGAAAAAAAATTAATTTTTATTTCCAGGGAGATACATACATATAATAGTTTAAAATTATTTACTTGCTAGTCACACTAGAAAAAATATTATCTAGAATCTTCTCATTAGAAGACCATGTGCATAAAACTAGCTACCTTTAAGTTATTTCTTTCCATTTAGCCCAGTTTTTCTTTCCATACACTTGCTGACTCTGTTAATGGACTGTTGTTTTCCTAATTACTAAATCTTAAGGTAAGCCTTATATTTGGCTATTCTGTTCATACCTGGTCATCAAATCCTGCTCATACTGGTGCATAACAAACCCCTGGCCTTCCTTTGCCGTTCATCTCTTTTCTTCTTAAAGCGAGTCCTTACTGCCCTTGGCTTAAATTAATTTGATATCAAGCAATCAAATTCCAGATGTCTAGTTATAATTCTCTTATAACTATACTGTAATCCAAAGTTTTCTTATAAATTCATTGAATTTTCTTTCTGACATCAAGTCAAATGATAACATTTGCCTAACCTAAAATATTCTGTGATTACTAGTTGTCTTACCAAAAATCCAAAATCTACAACTGAAGGTCTTTATAATGTTTTCATAAAATCTACCCAAGATATCATCTTTTTAAGTTTTACTCAATCCATGTCCCCTACAGCTGGAAGTGTTACTCCTAATATTTGAGTAATCACAATGTACCAGATGAGGTTAATGATACTTAGCATGATAAATCTCCAATCATACTACTGTTGATGATTAAACTTTGGCATAGAATGTTTAAATTACTTTCAGTAAGTTACACAACTAGTTGATGGTAAAATTTGAATTTGGCTCTTGGCATCTGGCTTAAAATCCTGTGCCCTTAAATACCAAAGCTTCATAGCTATTGTTAGGCAGATGCAAATTTTATTGGGCCTATAGCACAAGACTACTTCATAAAAAAAGCATAATATGTAATTTTCTGTACTTCTTGAAGCACCTTGTTTCATTGGGTATACAATTTTAGCTATTATATTACATGATAAAGACCCTAACTAAAATCTATTTCAGCTTTTAGAAAAGACTTTTATTGGCTGATGTTAAGTTTTACACATATGCCCTTGCTAAGACTGTAGCTATAATGTTTTGGGACACCTGCCTAATTCAGTAAAATAACTCAAAGAAATTGAAACTACCTAGGTACATACACATATACACTATTAGATTGATTGACATTTTTCAATTTTCAGGGAAGTGTAATGTGTGGTGTGATATCTTATCACTCTGCCATTAGGTTTAATGATATTACCATAAAGAATTCAATACTTTTAGAATTATTGTGCCAGTATTCTATTTCTTAGCATCTTAATATTCATCAAGGTGTTCCAGTTTCTGTTCCTCTGTCATCCCATAGGATGAAAGTGGAACAGCTGTTACCAATTCATAACATTTGGACTTATCTTTTTCATTACAATATATTTCCACTTGAGTACATTGGAAGCTCTTACAATGAAGTGTTTTTCTTTATAATCCAAATAATTGGAACATGAAAAGAACTACTAAAAGAGAGGCATAATTTGTCAGTTACATTTCCTTAAAATATTCTAGAATTTATAAATGCTCAAAAATATATAGTAACTACTGCTATGTGTTTCTGTGATGCTTTAAGGGGAAAAAAAGTTAATTACATATTTACATGGCAAAGCCATATGTTTGATAGCTGACTTTTGGCACCAAAAGGAATCCCTTTGATATCAATTATTGCTTTATGGAGGTTTGGGAAAAACCTGAACTGAAAAGGCTGACAAAGGAAATCAATGATAAGCTCTTCAGAATGAAAGAATTTTTCTTCAGTTTTAATGTGTCAAAAGCATCTTTAGTGATGTAGCAAAGCTTTCCTTTTTGTTAGGTGATCAATATATTTTTATAACTAATCTACTTATTTCACACTTATTAATGTGAAATCTAAATTTAATATATTATGTTAAATTTTCAGTCATTTGAGTTTAACAAATTACTACTAAATGCTATTTTGGTGATTTATAACCTTTATGACTATGCACAAAAATTGTTTGATATAACCAAAGAAATGATACCCAAATCTGCTACTTATGTTGTTTCAAATTAAAATACTGAATTAATATTATTTGATACCAGAGTAAGAGCTTCAGGAGAGCAAACTTATTTATTTACTCCTATACTCCATGATCTAGAATAAACATGGCATATTTCAAGAGCATTAATACTGGTTGCATGATTTGAGGAAGTAGTAGGGATGCCAGTAAGAAAAATTAGACCTTGAGTGGTGAATGAATAATAGGCATTTTTTTCTTCTCCAATACTGAAAGCATTTGCCATTCATTAAGTTTAAAAAAAAAAAGTCCCGTTACTGTATCTTTTTATTGGCATAGGGAATTTATTATTTTTATTAAATATTTAAGACATTTTAAAATGACTATTTAGATAATTCTAATTAGTATGATGCATTTTGAATATTTAGATATTTTCAAAACGTTTTGTGTGAGTGTCTAGCTGTTTATGTTAGTCAGGAAAACTAACTATGATTATTTCTGAGGTGATTAAACTGAAAAATGTAATAGGAATTTGAGTGTCAACAGTCAGAAGGTGAGAAAAAAGTGAATGAGGAATATTTCTGGGTAAAAATAAGGATCAGTGGGAAAAAAATAATGTCTTTTTTATGAGCAAGCAAAGCTGTAGTAGAAAATTAAACCAAAATTGCTATAACAAGAATTGAAATAACTTACCTTTTTCCTATTTTAAAAGTGAACTATAATCAAGAGCTGACAAAGCAGACTACTGAATAGACGTTGAGCTCCTGGAAGGGAGAACACAGTAGTTCGAAGCATGAGCATGTAGTGCCACAGCCACCAATGTAAGAGCAAGGGTATGTTCTCCATGCAAAGCCAAGATGCTGTGGCCTGAGAAGAAAGCAAGACCAACCCCTGAAGGAGCATCTGGATGGCTCAGTTGGTTGAGCAGCCAAGTCTTGATTTTCGGCTCAGGTCATGATCTCAGGGTCCTGGGATCAAGCCCCACAATGGGCTCCTTGCTCAGTGGGGAGTATGCTTCAGGATTCTCTCTCTGTCCCTGCTCTTTCTCTCTCTCAAGTAAATAAATAAATCTTAAAAAGAAAAAGAAAAAGAAAAAGAAAAAGAAAAAGAAAAAGAAAACCACCCCTGGAGGCTTCTGCCTCAGCCAGAAAATGAAAGGATACAAAAATGATTTCAGTTGAGACAAGCAACTTCTGAAAATAGATATCATTAAGGAATTATAAACACTCCTAAAAATTGCACAGCCAATGTATTGTTATATACTATTTTCTGTTATGTCTTTTCATTTTAATGTAATCTGTTTAACAATTAAGTCTGCTGTTGTAGTTATTTTAAGAAGAAATGTTGTAAAATGTCAAACTGGCGCTATTTTTTGAAACTAATAACTTTGTTGATGAAACACATGTAAAAATGCAAATATACAGACATTATGCTAAGTAATGATTACCTATTTTATAACCAAAGTAATACTTCAATAATTATATAAAGTAATACTATGATACTAAATGATATTAACTAAGCAATTATATTATACTAAGCATATGCCATATACACATGTGTGTATGTATAAACTATGCTATATATGTTTTTGTCTATAAAACATCAAGTTTCCCAGGCTTGAAGAAGTGGGTCATGTATATTGTAAACATACTTTATATTTTTAATTGAGTCCAAACTTCTTCCTAAAAATTTTACATTCATGAGAGAAGGAAAGAAAAAAAAACTCAAATAGATGGATAGCACAAAGGTCAAAATTTGCCCATTTGAATATACCCAACAGATATTCTTACTGAATTTTCCTTTTGTTAAAAAATATAGGTTTCCTGGGCGCCTGGGTAGCGCAGTCGTTAAAGCGTCTGCCTTCGGCTCAGGGCGTGATCCTGGCGTACGGGGATCGAGTCCCACATCAGGCTCCTCTGCTATGAGCCTGCTTCTTCCTCTCCCGCTCCCCCTGCTGTGTTCCCTCTCTCGCTGGCTGTCTCTATCTCTGTCAAATAAATAAATAAAATCTTTAAAAAAATATATATATAGGTTTCCAGTTAAACTTCTCTTTATTTCCATTCCACCGAAAATCCTCCAAGCCCCAAATTGAAAGAAAGGAAATAAAAATAGAAACCCAAAGAGACAAGAGATATCAACACAATTTTGGAAGATGGAAACAACTGAGAAATGGCTGATGTGGCAGTATGGAATAATTTGAAATGTAAATGCTTTCAGACAGATACACAGAAGAGAAGGAAGCTGATTCTCCCTATAGAAATCAGCAGTATTTCAAGAATCAGAGATAATTATGCTCCATAGTTTCTCTTTAATGTAAGATAGGAATGAAAGACTCATACATTAGTCAAAGTAAGAGGTATTAGTTTCCTCTGCAATACCTGGCTTGTAGTACAGTTGAGCTTCCGACAACATACGTTTGAATTGCATGGGTCCACTTATACCCAGACTTTTTTTCAATAAACACAGTGCAGTACTGTCAATGTATTTTCTCTTTCTTATAACTTTCTTTCTTTCTTTTTTTAAGATTTTATTTATTTATTTGACAGAAAGAGTGAGAGAGCACAAACGTGGAGAGCCGCAGAGGGAGAGGGAGAAGCAGACTCCCTGCTGAGCAGATGCCCAACCAACTGAACCACCCAGGTGCCCCTCTTATGACTTTCTTAATAACATTTTCTTTTCTCTGGGCTACTTTATTCTAAGAATACAGTGTGTAATACATGTACAAAACACACATTAATCCACTGTTTATGTTCTTTGGTAAGACTTCCAGTCAACAGAAGGTTCTTAGTCGTAAAGTTTTTGGAGAGTCAAAAAGTATACATGGATTTTCAACTGTGTGAGGTTTGGCACCACAACCCTCATGTTGTTCAAAGGTCAACTGTTGGGAATTTCACTTTTGGCTTATATATTCCTTCTCCATTAGTTTATAAACTCCCAGGGTACCAAGGCCACATAACTCTAGATAGTTTTTCTTCGTTGTGATCTGGACATACCATTGAGTGATTAAATGGAAAATAGGTTTGAGAAATGATAAATTTAAAACAGTATAGTTAAAACATGTGTTTATTTCTTGTCCCTCTTCAGACAACAGTAATAAAAATGTGTGAATAGAAGAAATACATAAATCCAGATTCCCTACATACAAAAAGTGAATCTGGAGGACCCTCAGTGGATAAAATAGGGTTAGAAATTTTTGAAATAGAGTAGTTTCAGAAGTAGTAATGGCAAGCAATGGAGCTAGACAGGGAATGTTTATGTGATTGAATTAAAAAAACTAATCAATTGGAAGAAATAAAGTTGTAGGAGTAGAAATAGGCATAATATTTGGGATGAGAACAAAGGAAATTCTATTTTATTCCTATCACTTTATTAATTTTATTAAAAGTATACTGAAGCAAATATAATAAAATTTTAAAATGTCAATTCTAGGTGTCAGATGCATGGCTTTTATATTATTTATTATAGTTTTTATTTAATAAAGCAAAACATTTAAGTAAATGATAAAGCTTATATGCCATTTTGTAAAATAACACAAATAGTTACTATAATTTCTAAGTACTATTTGAGTGCTGATGACTTCTAATCTTTTAACTTCAGCAAACCATTTCTTCTAGACTCATGCGTTCAGCTACCCGAGTCTCTATGTAAGTATATTACAGGCATTTCAAATTTAACATGTGCAACATTGGGGTGACGGGGTGGCTCAGTCTTAAAAGTCTTGACTCTTGGTTTTAGCTCAGGTCATGATCTCAAGGTCATGAAATTGAGCACTGGGCTCTACACTGGGTGTGGAACCTACTTAGGATTCTATTTCTCCCTCCCTCTCTGCCCCCTTCCCCACCCACTCTCATGTTCTCTCTCTGAAAAAGAAAAAAAAAATCTCTGAATTTGAGGATGTGACAATAGAAACTTCCAAAACTGAAGAGCAATTTCTTTGAAATATGAAACAATATGACTGAAATTAATATACTATGTGCTTCATTTAGTTCTCTTATTTACTATCAGTTTCCTCATTTAAATGGAGACTGCACTAGGGTATCATTGTCTTCCTTTTGCCATTCTTTTGTGTTATGTCTATACAATAGCCAGAATGGTCTGTTAAAACTAAGTGACTATACATTACTCGTGTTCACATTTCAATGGTTTTTCAAATCACTCAAAGTGAAAGCAAAAACTCTTAACAACCTGCATGGTCTGCTTTCCATTCCATCTCAGACCATGCTGCCATTCTTTTCCTTGCACTCACCCTACTCCGGGCACTATGGATTTCCTGTAGTTCCCAGACAAACCTGTCAGGCTTCTGCTTCAAATACTTGCACTCGCTAGTCTCTGAAAGAAATGATCTCAGAGCATCGCCATGGCTCGCCAGCTCACTTTCCTACATCTTCTCTTAATCCAAAGTCACCTTGTCCTGAGGGTCTCTTGTCCACCCCATCACCACCCTTGCAGGCCAGAAATAAATCCCGCTTGATTGTGGTGAATGATCCTTTTAATGTCCTGTTGGATTCAATTTGCTAGTATTTTATTGAATTTTTTTTGTCTCCAAGTTCATTAGGGATCTCTTTAAATGTAATTAGGTAACCTAGGTGATGATCGGCATTGCGAGGTCTTTTTTCATTTCTTTTTTCAAAAGTTGTATAATTATAAAATGTTGGAAATTTCCCAATGCCTTTACTGTTCAAAACTGACTTTCAAAAAGCCGATGTAGATCTGGTGAATGTTCATTTTAACACTGCCTTCTACTCTCCACAGATAGACACATTACACTGCTTTTAAGGATCTGCATTATCCTACCATTATGTTCATCATCTTCCACAGAATAGTTTCTATTTAAAGGCTTCAGAACAACTGGCCCCTAATTAGGAGACATTTAATAATGGGTATTAGGTATTCCTTTTTTTTTTTTTTTGGTTATATTCTGGTAAAAAAAAATACATAATGTCCAAAGACTAACTTTATTATTTGTCATAGAAAATTACAACAAATGGTCTTTTAATGTAAGTAGAAATTAAGCAGTATGAAAAGAAAGAACATACATGACAGTTATCCTTAAGAAATACTTTATTAAAATACTTCCCAGAGCAGACAGTAAGTAGGAAGGCACTAAAACAGCTAACATTATATTCAGATAGTTATTCTCTTTTATAGACAAATAAGGTATCTGCCTTAAAAATACAAAAGAATTTATAAAGCTGCCAGCATAACTGAGTCCCCAGGAAAAAAAGATAAATAATTAAATAAAAAATAAAAAAGTGTTTAAGTACATACAAAAATAGTGAAAAATAAGGAAGTCATTATTAAAAATGATTACTTGAGACATAAGCTATAATTTAATTGTAAAGATCTTACTATACTAACATGCCTTTGTTATCTAATTCACATTCTTATTACATAGGTAGAATGTATCAAGTTGGTTATTATCAGTGTTGTTACCAGATTTTATCAATTCAGTATTTATTAGGCAGCATCCATTCAAGTGAACCTGTGGTCAAGGAACTTTAACATTTCTGTGCATTGGTTTGCCATATTTTTAAATATACATAAAGTGTTGTTTTTAATGGAAATTTTTTTCATGAAAGATGATATGCAATCTTGAAAGTGTTTTATCTTTGAGACACTTATTTTTTTTCCTTTGGGATTTCAAAACATGGAGACAGGAAAGTTTCAGGCAGAAACAAAAGAAGAAGAAAAAAGGAGAAAGAATGAAAACGAAACCCAAAAACTGAACTATCAGCATTCACTATTGCTTGCATTTATAAATATAAAAAAGCCTGACTGACTTTGGTTAATTTCTACATAATTTCCCTAATTCCATTATTCTAATTTGTTGGGAGTTTAAAAGAAAAGTAGCTTAATATAGTCACATTGTTTTGTTGGGTTTTTTATTTCTGAGCTACCGATACCTTTCCTCTTTTTTTTATTCCACTCACTGTCTTGTTTCTGAATACATTATTGGTGTTACAATTCTTTTTACAATTATATGCAAGCTCTAAAAGTTGCTTCTGTGTGAAAGAATGCAAAAATATCTCTCCTTACACTGGTTTATTTTATTTTGTGTAACAGTTCACAACTTCATGGAAAACATTTTGTTTAATACCTCAGAATTTAGGGGCACCTGGGTGGCTCAGTTGGTTAGGCATCTGACTCATGATTTTGGTTCAGGTCATGATCTCATCGGTCCTGGGATCGAGCACTGTGTTGGGATCCCCATCCTGTGGGGAGTCTGCTTGGGATTCTCTCCCTCTGCCCCTCCCCCTGAGTCCTCTCTCTCTCCCTCTCTCTGAAATAAATAAATAAATCTTTTTAAAAAAATTACCTCAGAATTTAGATGTAGTAAGGTGGATAATCCAGAATTAAAATATTATACATGTGATGACCTCTGCTTTATTTGCCAATGCAAGATACTTGAAATGTGAACTCTTCCATTTTATATTTAACATTTTCTAATTGATTTCAAATATTGAACTTGGTTTTCATCTATTACTATCACAAAATTATTTGTGTGTGTGATCCAGTAATTAAATGTACTCTATTACTTCTTTTGCTTGCTGCTATGAGTGGCAACATGAGCATTATTGTTCAGACAACACTACAAACAAAAACTGAGACTAGTCTTCTAGTACTCTAATTTTTATACTTTGAAAATATTTTTTATTGAGTAAATTTTTCTTTCACTATATTATTTTCCTTTTAAAAATGTTAATTAATATGTACAAAAGTATGCTTTTAGTAATTTTTTAGGAATGGGGATCATGTAATTTTTGGAAGTGGGTTCATTGGGCTTTGAAAACTATAATTTGTGCTTTTCCATTAATGCTAAGATGACTAGTTCAAATATAAAGTCTGGATGTACAGGTTAATTTTGTCCTCTATAAAACTATTTTGATGCCAGTAGAGGATAAATAGATTTACTAAGTGGTTTTTACAAAAAGCCACACTATTAAAGAAAAATATGTACTATCACAGTCATTAGGTGGATTTGAAAATTTGATCCATGAATTTTCTTAATGTTGATACAAAAGTTTCCACATTTGAAAGGTATAAAATTGGTAGTATGTAGGTACTTTAACCAGTAATTGAACAAATAATGATATAGATAAATATACATATGATTCATAATTTGCTGAAGACTTTCTTAATTAGAAGCAAAAAGGAACGTAATTTATCAGATTTATCTAGCCTTATTTGAATTTAGTGAAAACGTTGAAAGCATAATGTCTTATTTTACCTACCTTCTGAGTTCTCTAAGAATAAAGAAAACAGTATCTGTGAAAAGACATTAATTTATTTAAAAAAATAATTTGTACATGCTTTAGATTGTTCTCCAGAAGCAGAGATTGGGATGGGTAATGGGACATTACAATTTATTAAGAACATCTTCTCAAGAGAACAAGTAAAAGAGTCAGAGAAGCAGGAGAGGGAGGAGAAGGAGCTCCGTGAGAATGTGTTTTCAGATGAAGTCTAGCTGTTCCCATGGGGGAACTCTGTAATGTAATTTGTGCTGCTGAGTTTGCTCACACCTGAGATAGGGCAGTGGATCATTTCTACATCTATCCAAGTCGGTATTGCCTGTGGAGTTGTGCTACCAGTGTGGTAGGACGCAGCATAAATCCCAGGCCACAGGGTTAGGCAGCTTCAATCATCAAAGGGTGTCATTCAGAAAGTTTACACATGTGAGACATTAGTCTCAGTACCTACACCAGGATCAACTAAGGGTTGAGGACTCCAATCTAACATGGTGGTTTGGGGTATGTTACTGTATAAGTTTTCTTTTTGTGCTGTATCAAATTATTGAAAACTCACTGTCTTAAATTTATTATCTTACAGTTTATTACCTTAACAATTCTTACAGATCAGAAGTCCAAATATTATCTTACCTGTCAGAAGTTCAAATGGGTTTTACTGAGTTAAGTCAAGGTATCAATAGTATTGCATTACTTCTGGAGACTATAAGAAGAATCTGTTTCCTTGCCTTTTCCATCTTCTGGAGGCTGCCTGTATTTCTTGGCTTATAGCCACTTCCTATATCTTCATGGGCCTATGGCTTCAACACCTATATGCCTATGGGCTACAAAGGAGTTCTGTTGGTGTGGAATTCATAGCCAAAAGAGTGGTATATTCCAATCTTCCTATCAACCCTATTCTCCTGTCTCCTTCTTAGGAGGATCTTTGTGATTATATTGGGTCCACATGGATAATACAAAATAATTATCCATCTCAGAAAACTTAATCATATCTGCAAAGTCCCTTTTATCATTTAAGGTAACATATTCAAGGGTTCTGGAGATTAGGACCTGAACATCTTTGGGAGCCATTATTCTGGTTACCACAGGCACCAAAAGACTCAGCTATAACAACTTATCAATAATAAGTCATTGTAGTCATACAGAGATGTACTCTCTAAAAATTTCAAAAATTAAGCAGTAGAGCAATGTGTATAAAAGTAGAGGAAGGAAACATGACTGTTTCTTTCCTAACAGCATGATCCTGCTACAAAGTCAAGCAGCCAGCATTGTCCAGAACTAGGAGTACGGTTCATACATTCTACATTTAGTAAAAAGCAAAATCGGCATGCTTATTTTGTTTCTGAGCTTAAGAGTTATCAGGTAATAAAAGTATATTGAGCCATATTTAGTTCATTTCTCATTAGGTCAGTAGAGTACCAAAGAGAGAGAAATTGGGGAGAAATGATAACCTTTTCAATTATTTACGTTTTGGAAGCACATATGCAGATATAACATTCTTCCTGTATTATATTAAGTGTAGGTTAAATATATTAATAGTCAGAAAATAAAACCTTGGGAACATTTGTTTGGAAACTGGGAAGGAGTAGTGAGACATCTATAGTTAAGTTCTAATTAAAACTGGCTTAAACAACAACAGTGGCAGTAACAATAACAATACAAGGAATTAAAGAATCCCATCCTGAAAAGTCCAGAGGGTAGAGTTTAATTCAGACATGACTGGGTATAGGTATTAAAATAATGTTACCAGGTCTCAGACTTATTCTCTCCTTTCTCTTATGTACTAGATGAATTGTACTCCCTTTCAAACTCTCTTCTAGCAGTGCCAAATTGGATGTGAAGAGTACAGGATTTACTTTATTTCCCAGTCATTCCAAGCACATACAGAAAAATGATGGCCCAACTATGCAAACATTTTAAAGTAAAATCCTGGAAAGTGGTCACTGTGGTTGTCTAATTAATGCCCCCCCCCAAAATATGCTCATTTTAATCCTTAGAATTTGTGAATGCTAATTTATATAATATGATTAAGAATTTTGAGACATGGAGATTATCCTGGATTATCTAGATGTGTTCTGAATGCAATCATAAATACCCTTCTCAGAAGGAGGCAGAGGGAAATATAAGACAGAAAAGGAGGCAGTGAGACAATGGAGGCAGAGATTGGAGTGAGGCAGCCACAAGTCACAGAGCACTTACAGCTATCAGAAGCTGGAGAAGTATGCAGTGGATTCTCTTCTGGAGTCTTGGGGGGAAAGGAGAAACCTTGATTTCAGCTGCTTTTGCACTTCTGGCCTCCAGAATTATGAAAGAATAAATTTATCTTATTTAAAGCCACTAAGTTTGTGGTTGTTTGTTAAAACAGTTACAGGCAACTAATACAGTTATTTTAGCCTGGCTTGAGCCATATATTTATTTGTGCATTGGTCATTGTGACTCAAAAATAAATAGCATTAATTGGTTTGGCCTGAGTTATGTGTGCACAACTTGAGCAGAGGTATCAAGTGAACTAAAGTCCCATGGACTAAAATTCAAGGAGGGATGGTTTTTCACATAAATAGGGTGTTGGTTTCAGAAGTTGGGTCGGTGGAAGCTGGGCATTCAGAAACAGCAGATGTATATGACCTATGGGACTGTATAGATATGGCTAGTATATCCCGATGTCGTACATGGCTGTCTATAAGCTTCAAAGTAGTTCTGTTGGTATAGAGACAAGGTTCTTTCTTTGGGATCATAGTGCTGCGAAGTGAGTGGAGAGAGGTAAAGATTTGTCTTCATCTTCTCTCTTTGTCTTTCTAGCATATATACTACTTTTCATAGGGAAGATTTAAGATTAATTGGAAGCAGAAAAGTAGAAGTCAGTTTATGCCTTTAAAACCACCACTTCATGTTTTGATTCTTATTTTTATGGAAATTACTCTTAACACTTGTCTTTAATTCTATCACTTTACAAACTATAAAAATGCATCTACTATTCTTATGGATTACATCACTTGGAAATAAAAATAAAAAATATGCCTAAAACATAAGACCCATGAAAATGGACCCAGTTTTTATTTTGTAAACTCTAAATCTTAAAGTGAGTGTCTAACTCTTTTATTTATTTTTTCCCTTCTATATCAAAAGTCTTATCAATTATGGTTACCTCTTCAATCACAATAATGTGCTTGTTTCTCTTTACCCTAAACTAATGAAGAAGGCCAGGAATCCTTTCTTTAATTTATTACTGTCCTTGTTTCCTCACTGATCTCAGTCTTATTATTCTGTACCCAACCAGAGAAGTACTAACAAATCAATTTTAAAGTATGTCTTGAATAAAAATTTACTTACTGAAAAAAAAATAGCTCTTCATAAGCTATGAAATTAAGTTCAAGTTCCTAGCTTGGCATTCTAGACACTCCAAATCTAGACTAAGCTGTGAAGCATCCATTAAAATCCTTTTCTCCCCTTGAATTGCTATTACACTTAAATGTTTAACATTTTTTATGCCTGTCTCCTATGTAACCTCCATTAAATTTTTCTTGGTAAATTTTACTTATCTTACAGAACGATGTTTCCCAAAGTGTGAACTGAAGTTCATTTGCTTCTGAATCATCTCCAATGTACTTAGAAAATTCTGATTTCTGCCCTAAACCCCAGGCTTACTCAAAGGAAGTCCTGATTCTTGTCAAGCTTCCTTGTTGATTCTTTGATACACTAAAGTTTAGGACTCTACTTCAAAAGTTGATCCTCCATTTCCTTCACAAACCTCCTCAGTCACCAAAGCTCACCATAATATGTGTTTTGTTCAATATAATATTAAAATTCCAATCTTTGGAATTAAAACATCTTAGTCCCATTGCCGTATTTATTTTAATGCATGCATAGTTTTTATTACGAACATTTTGAAGGGTGGAGAAAAGTAACTACTTATTTAACATTTTAACATAACCTAAGAAATATTCTGAACAATTCAAATTTTCCAAATCATAGAAAAATGTCTTTAAATGCCATGTTATTTTCTAGGATACTTATTAAAGTATTGTAACTACTCAAATTTATTCATAGAAAATATTGAACGTAGTTTAATCTTTTTTGAGCTTAGGTGTACTTCACATTCACATCTGATATATTTCTCACAATTATTTTTAAAGTTGATAATATTATTTCCATTTTATCAATTAAGAAATTAAGCCATTGGAAATCCTCTGGTTGCAAATTACTTATATTTTTCCCAGTGTCCATTACAAAGTTACTGAGTATGTCTCTGCCTGGACTTTTGCCAAGTTATCTAGCTGTAAACCTTAGATACTTTGTCATTATGAGACATTGGTTTATATAAATCATTCTATGTTGAACCAGCTTATGGGGCTAGCCAGGAAGGCAAATGCCTAGGGCATGTATTTAAAGGGGATGCTAATATATTATTTTAAACATATTAGAGTTATGGTGCCCATTAACTGAGGTTTGCATAGAGAAACCCCTATATAAATGGTTAAATGTACATTGATCAAACTCCTATGGATTCAGACAGGATATAAAAAAGATCACAGATAGTAAAAAAATCTCTTGATAGTTTTTAGCAGAATGACTGTGAACATATAGATTGGACCAGTGAATAGAGAACAATTGTTAGCGAAAATCATCTGAAGTCAGAATTCAGTCTAAAATCAAATAATACATAATTATGGTTTGGTTTGGTTAATGGGAATGGCTTGTTTTGTTATGTAAATTTTAAACAGGTTAAGAAGTAACTTTGGCATTAGAAAATCACATATTGAATATTAGAATAAACATTTATTTAAAATATAAGACGAAAGTGTGTAATTTTTATTTAGTAAAATGTATATTTCTTTTTGCTTCCATTAAATGGATGGTGTACACATATTAATAGAATATAATTTAAATCAGGACCCACATAATTGGTCTCTTAAATATCCCTCATGTTTTAGTCCAGGCCTAAATATGTGTTTACTCTTTTGAGCTATGATTTTGTTTAAATGTGACATTTATTGATACATTAAAATGCTCTCAGAAATGCTATTTTTCAACCTTGTGCATATTTCCTTTTCAGTCTTTACTCCTTCCTCACTGTCAAGGTATCAGCTGTCATTTTCTGCATTTTCACTGTGACTCTAGCAGCCAGATGAAATACAGCATTTGAAAGTTAGATACCATATACTGAGATCCTTGAAAATGCTTGTATATAATCCAGTGTACCCTTGGAATTCAGATAACGTTATATTTAAAAAATCATATAAAAATTATAAACAGATTTAACTAAAGGAGGCACTGAGGGGAAATTTCTAAAAATTGCATGAGTTTAAGTATTTAGCTAGTTGGTCTTTCTTTTGTGTCTTCAGAAGATTTGTTTTACTTATTTGTAATTTCTTTGCTGTTTAATAGATTGTTGCATCTGTATGAGGTTGAACTTCACATTGGACAGATTTTTTTACATACACATATTATACTGACTAGCATTTATAGGGTTCAATACTAGTTCTTAATAAATTGTTGAATGAATTAATAAATGGATTATTCTATTACAAATCTCTACAGTTAAACCAACTTTGCTGTAAGTGGGAAGATATCAATATCAGTATTTGACAGATAGAGGATCCAAAATACATGGAAGATGAAAGTATTTTAAAGGTCATGTAACACAGAACTGTCATGTACTTTGAAGTACTTTGCATATTAGTTTCTCTATCCACAGACTATGGGTTGCCTTAATAAGTGCAGACAGTGACATCATGAAGATGATGACATAGGTCATTCCTGCCTTCATTCTCCCTCACAAGAGCAACTAACAAATATTCAAGAACAAGACACCACTGAGAGAATCCTAGAACTTGAGGTGAGATTGAAGCACCCTCCTGCACCTCAGAGACCAAGACAGACTGCATTAGAAGTGTAAGAGAAATGGCTACATTTTGATCACATTGCCCCTTTCCCAAGCCAGCACAGCACCACATGGAGAGGACTCCCCTGAGCCTCCAGTTCTTACAATGAGAGAAGAGAATCCAGGAGGGACAATCAGTCTCCCCCAGCATTGTGGGTTGTTTTGTGGGGGCACCAACTCTTATCTCTTACCACAGCAATTGTAGGGGAATCTGCAGGGTTCAACCACTAGGAATCTGACTATGACAGAGAACAAAATGCTTTACCAGCTTTAGAGCTGCTTCTTCTGCTGCAGGATCAGAGAACCTAATTTATAGCCTTACTAATTGCTAAATACAACCTTTAGCCTATCTGACCAAGGAACCTAAGGTCATGGGAAGCTGCATAGCCCATTGGACACCCTTATGTACAGTGACACTTAAATAGAAAGCACAGCCCATAATTTCCCCTGTTTGCTTACCAAAACTGGTTGCCTGATCTGTGAAATCAGTGCACACTTAGACCTGATTCAGTTTCCCAAACATTAAGCTGTACAAGGTCTGGGTCCTTGTTTACTGCTGTATCAGGACAGAGAAGCTAATTCATAGTACCTACTACTACTGGGTAGGTAGTAGACTCAATATAGTACCTAGTCTTGGCCATTTGGTAAGTCCAACCAGAGAATTCAGGCAACTGTTGGGCCCATTCTACAGCTTCAATTGTGTAGGAAACCAAGCAGCCCTTTCTAACTGTTCTGTCAGTGGCACAGTCCCCATTCCAGTCCTCAGAACACAAACAGTTGCCTCTTCCCAAAATAGACCATAATAGCATGCCCCACCTATCCAAAGACATTACTGGCATTCACACCTGGAAAGCGGGACTGAGCTGAATGATGATAAGCTGTCCCTGACAAAGCAAAACTGTAAAGTCTGGAAGAGGAGCCCCACTACTCAAATATGAAGATACTAATGTAAGAAATCAAGGATTGACACACACAAAATAGGTAATATGACCCCACCAAAGGGAACTGTGAAGTTCCATTAACTGATGCTAAAGAAATGGAGATCGATGAACTGTCAAAGAATTCAGAAGACTCTCCTTAAGGAAGTTTAGTGAGCTATAAGAAAACAAACTGATTGCTAAATGAAATTAGTTAACAATGCATGAATTAAAAAAAAAGAACTTTGACAAGAAAATAGCAACCATAAAAAAAAGTGCCAGAAATCCTGGAATTGAAAAATACAATAACTAAACTGAAGAATTCAATAGTTTCAAAAGTAGACTCCACTATGTAGAAAAAAGAATCAGCTACCTGTAGGATAGGACATTGGAAGTTATGCAGTCAGTGGAGCAAGAAGGAAAAAGAGTGAAAAAGAGTGAAGAAAGCCTATGGGAATTATGGGACACAATGAAAAGAAACAATATTTGCATTTTGAGAATTCCAGAAGAAGAGACAGAAAAAGGGATAGAAAATATATTTAAAATAATAATGACTGAAAAATTCCCAAACCTAGGGAGAGAAATGGATATCCAGATCCATGAAGCCCAAAGGATCCCAAATAGATTGAACCTGAATAGGGCTACACACTATAAAGACACGTAATTATATTGTCAAAAGTAAGACAAAGAATTTTAACAGCAAAAGAATAGATAGATGTTACATAGAGGGGAACTCCCCTTTCAAGCCAAGAGAGAATGGTATGAAATATTCAAAATATTAAAAGAAAATAACTGTCAACTAAGAATTCTACACCCAGCAGAGATATCCTTTAGAAATGAAGGAGGGTTAAAGTCTCCCCAACAAACAAAAGCTGAGGGAGTTCAATACCACCAGACTTGTCTCACAAGAAGTGATAAAGGGAGTTCATGTTAATTAAAAATTAATTAACATCATAAAAACACAAAATGGTAGCATAAATCTCTCTTGTAGTGATAAACATGATCATAGTTAGGCTCTGCAATATGGTAACAGTGGTGCATAACTCACAACTATAGTTTAAAAGTTAAAAAAATAACCATTATTACAGTAACCTCTTATTAGTTAACACAATATTAAAAATAATGTAAATTATAGCAGCAATAACCTGAAATATGAGGGAAAGAAGACATAAAAGAGTAAAGTATATGAATTCTATCAAAGTTGTTATCAGTTTAAAATGGGGTATTATGAGTTTAAGATATTTTATGTAAGTCTCATGGTAAGCACAAGAGAAAATTTTGCAGTAATTGCACAAAAACACAGTAAAAAAATAAAAGCATATTGATACCAAAGACATCAAACACAGCAGGTTAAAAAAACAAGGAACAATAGATCTATAAAACAACCAAAAAACAAACAAACAAAGAAAAAAATGTCAACAGTAAGTCCAAACTTATTAATAATTACTTTAAACATACACAGATTAAAATTTCTAATCAAAAAATATAGAAGGGCTAAATGGATTAAAAAACAAGACCCAACACTATGCTGTTTACAAAAGACTCACATTAGTCTTGATAACACACATAGATGAGATCGAAGAGGTAGAAATAGACATTTCAAGCAAATGATAATAATAATGATTAAAAAGCTGAGGTAGCTGTATTTATATCAGACAAAACAGGCAAACTAATAATAGTAAAAAAAAAAAAAGATCATTCTATAATGATAAAAGGGTCAATACATCAATAAGATATAACAGCTGTAAATGTATATGTGCCCAACATTGGAGCACCTAAATATATAAAGCAAAACTAAGAGAGATTAAAGGAGAAATAAGCAGTGATATAATAATAGTTGGAGACATTAATACTCTCAACAAAGGATAAATCAATGGGTTTTAACAACATAATAGATCAAATGGATCTAACAGACATATACAGAACATTTTATCTAAAAATTGCAAAATATACTATCTTCTCAAGTACACATGGTACATTTTTTTAGGACAGGCCATATGTGAGGCCACAAAACAAGTCTTAGTAAATTTAAGAATATTAAAATCATACTAAATATCTTCTCCGATCACAATGACATGGAACCTGAAATCATTAACAAGAGGGAAACAGAAAAATTCACATACACAGAAACACTTTCCTGAACAACTAATGGGTCAAAGAAGAAATTAAATGGAAAATCAAAAAGTTTCTTGATACAAATGAAAATGGAAACACAATATACCAGAACTTATGGCATGCAACTAAAGCAATTCTGAGAGGGAATTTCATAGCTATAAATGCCTAAATAAAGAAGGTAAAGTTCCCAAATAAACAACCTAATTCTATGCCTTAAGGACCAAGAAAAAGAACAAACTGAGCCCAAAGTTAGCCAAAGAAAGGAAATAATAAGGATTAGAGCAAAAGTAAATGAAACAGAGAACAGAAAAACAATAGAAAAGATTAACCAAGCTTCGAGTTAGTTCTTTAAAAAGATTAACAAAATCGATAAATGTTTAGTGGGTTAACCAAGGAAAAAAGAGAAAGGAACCAAATTTAAAAAATTATAAATGAAAACAGGAGATATTGCAATTGACACCACAGAATTTCAAAGGATCATAGGAGGCTACTACGAACAACTGTACACCAACAAACTATACAACCTGGAAGAAATGGAAAAATTCTTAGAAACATACAACTTACCGAGACCAAACCAGGAAGAAATACAAAGCCTGAATAGACCAATTATTAGTAAGGATTTGAATCAATAATCAAAAATCTTCCAACAAAGAAAAGTCCAGGACCAGGTGGCTTACCAATTATTTAAAAAATTAACACCTTTTCAAACTCTTCCAAAAATCTCAATAAAGTACACTTCCAAACTCATTTAAGGCCAGGATTATTCTGATATCAAAACCAGAAAAGGACACTGCTAGAAAAAAACTATGTAAGAGATCAGACTTTTGGTTACCAGAAGTGGGATGAGGAGAATTGGAGGATGGTGGTCAAAAAGTACAATCTTCCAGTTATAAGTATATACTAGGGATATAATATTCAACAAAACTGTAGCTAACACTGTTCTAGGATATATAGGAAAGTTGTTAACAGAGTCTATCCTAAGAGTTCTCATCGCAAGGATAATTTTTCCCTATTATTCTTTTCCTCTTTCTTTACTTTTTATTATATCTACATGAGAAGATGGATGTTAGCTGAACCTATTGTGGTAATCATTTCACAATGTATGTAAATCAAACCATCATGCTGTATCCCTTAAACTCATACAGTGATGTATGCCAATTATTTTTCATAACACTGGAAAAAATAAATACAAACAGAAAAAAATTTATTCAGGAAGCCATATATGGAGGATAATAGTGGAAAGCTTGGGCAATATTTATAAGACCGTTTAACTTTAAGAATACCTGTCACAAAGTGTTCAACCTGCATAATTCATTATGTACTGATACAATAGGAAATCTGTTCATAAGTTTCTAAAATGAAAGATAATAGGCCTTGCGTTAATGCATAGGCATGCATCTTTTCCTGTTTAGTAATATTTTCTGCTTACGATTTGTTTTCAAAGTGCTTTGGAAAATATTATTTTACTGTATATTCAGTATATGGGAAAAAAATCCTTTTCCTGAAGTGTGTATATGTCAGTTTATAAATCATTCTCTTAAATTATTCTTTTAGGAAGAGTATATAAATTCTGAGAAAGCACAGCACATATAAACATAACTTTGAATATAGATACAGAATAGTAATAAATAATCCATATTTTAGCTACAAATCCTTTTTAGTCAAAATTATGCTTGAAGATATTGTAACATTTGTAAATCAACCTGCTTATGCATAAATGAAATAACAACATTCAAATTGGTAAGAATTTCCCTTTCCCCATCATAATAGAATATATTATTCTTTTCTCTCCCTAGGATTTAAATCACACACTTTAGAAAGGAATATCAACATAAGAGAATGATTTCATGTAGGAAATTATCTCTTTTGAGTAGTTTGTGACATAGTCCTCCTCTTCTTTCAATAAGGATTTACAGTAGTAGAAGTTGCGACCTCCATATCAATATACAGTTTAATTGACATTTCTTTACTGTGATGAGTTCTGAAAAAATGAGTATTTATAAAAAAAGTAATACAACTTAAAGACATTAAAATTATAAATATAAGTTAACATTATAAATGAGTATATTAACTCATTTGTAAGGTTTTTCGTCTTAAGTTTCATCCTTTAGTCACAAATATCATGTACACAATTCAAATAAAGGTACACAATTCATGTTGATGACATATGGAACATTTTAGAGAAAAATGCAATTTGTTTGAGTCTATATACATATTTCCAACCAAATCGTTGTTGAAAACCTACCCATAACATTTTTCTATCTCTATTATAAAAATAGGAAAGAAAAACATCCTTAAATATTTGTTTAAAGAAAATTAATTTTTTTTCTTCTTCCAGATGAATCATCATATTTCCTTAATTTGAGACTCATTTAGTTCAATTTTTGTCATGGCAATATTAACTGAAGTTTTTATTTTGTTTTAATTTAATTTAACCTTTAAGTCCAGCTCCACATTTCAAATAGTGTATCTTTACTATACAAATTTTACTATAAATTAAACCCCTTATTTTTTTTAAGATTTTATTTGTTTATTTGACAGAGAGACAGAGCATGTACACAAGCAGGGGGAGTGGCAGGCAAAGGGAGAGGGAGAAGCAGACCCCCTGCTGAGCAAGGAGCCCAATGTGGGGCTTGATCCCAGGACACTGGAATCATGACCTGAGTTGAAAGCAGATGCTTAACCAACTGAGCCACGCAGGCAGCCCTAAACCCCTTATTTTTAAGAAGTGTTTGAGAGATATGCTATAAACAAATAAATAAGTAATGTTACATTAAATAGAAAAGATGAAAATTATTTTTTATAGAAACATGTGTAAAAGAATTCAATATAATGAAACATTTGGGTAGTTGATAAACAATGTATGTCTCTACCAATAGGTAAGTTTCTTTGTATAAAAAAAATTACAGCATGACAATTTTAGAAACATCCCAAGGGATATGAATGAGAGTGAGAAAAATTCTTTATTATCTAAAGAATAGAGAAACATCCCTTCATTCAAAAAGGTGATCCTGGAGACCCACTGGAGTAACAATGGTGGCATTGACTCAACGATAAGGCATGACTGGGCTCATGATCTTTAATTCATTTTCATAAATAGAGGGAAAGCAATAAGATGAAATTTTGTCCTTTGAGCATGGGGCTTTTACCAGTAGAACTTACAGGAATCTTTAGTTTGTAGTTAAAGATTATTTTGTTAAATAAGGCAAAGCTTATCCTACAGGACTGTGAATCAGAGATACTAAGCTCTATATCTGCCACATACCTAATTCCCAGGATTGTTATGAAGAGTAAATGAGAAAGTTTTATGACCTGATTATTACCTACTTGTATGTGGATAATATTTAATAAATTTTAGCTGTGATCCTTATTATTATAAGTATTCAAAAAGAAATTTATTTAAATTTCACGTCTTGCAATCTACTGAATTAAAAAAAATACATTTGAAGATACTTGCAGTTGCTTATCCACTATCAATTCTATTTTACTTCTTTGTTAACAAACCTTCATTTTGTGGTTTAACGATGTGCTCAGTTTAAGAGTGACATACCCATTCTAAGATATCTAGTGAAATACAAAGAGAGGTTTTTGTGTGGGGATTAAAGGAAATTTCCTAAAAGAGATGCAACTTGGCCTTTTGCTCTTTATCCTTCTATTTTATGCTTGTCTAGAATAGGATGTGATGCCAGAACTGTAGCAGCATTTTGACACTATGAAAAAATGACCACAAGGACTTCTAAGATTCCATGCTGACATTCCTGAGCATCTAAACCACTATCGCCAATTGCCTAACTCAGACCTGTTATTACATAAGAAAACTAATCCATTTGTGTTTAGTCCAATGTAGTCATGTCTCTGTTACTTGCAATTGCATACAATGCCTCATTAATTAATCTGCCTTGTGGGAGGCAAAAGAAGCTTAACCTGTTTATCATCTGCAACTCCTAAAAATATTGTTTATAAAATTCTTCTTCTTTCCCTGTATTTTTACTGAATATTCTGTGTTTTTTTTTTTGTTTTGTTTTGTTTTTTTTTTACCAGACGTGATTTCAGAAACAGCGTGAAATCTGGCTTATCATTTCCGCAAAAATAGATAAGGTCTTGATTTTTCATAAAATTAATATAAAATGAACATTGTGAGATTAACTCTGGGAGAAAAATACAATGAAGTATCATTCACATTGATGCCTTAAGATTCATAAGAGGTCGAGGAGCAGGAATGTAACCCACTGCTATAAATAAATACCAAAAACTACAATTAATTCTCAAAGGGAAGTAAAGATAGTGTTACTGGGATCTCATGCTCTGCAATGAGAACACAGAATTAATGGTTGCCTCTTTCTTCAACTTGCACTGCTGGTAAGAATAATAGCCAATGGTACATTGCCTTCCCATTAGAGATAGTAACCTCCAGAGAGACTATGAAGGCAAAGAGCATTCCACAAAGTTGTTATTTGATAAGGGTCATTGGTGAGTATATTGAGTTTCTTCTCTGTGATTTCAGAGGGAGAATTTACAAAATGTTATGGCTGCTTATTTGCCATTGAGATCCTGAGCTGGAGGTTTCATTTATGGATATATTAGAAGCTCATATTGCTGCATGGCAGCTGATATAATGTATTTTAAAATTTAAGGAAGTAAAAGGCCAAGATGCAGACCCAGCTCTACCCAGGGGAGGACTACCTATTGTGTAGGTTCATTACCTGAGTGAATAACAGGAAACTGTTCAGCTTCTGTGTTAAAGTTGATAAGCCAGACCATTTATTTTGAAAGTTCATATGCAGAAAATACACTACAACTTCTAATACTACAAAAAATATCCTTAAATGATAAGCTCTGAAGTATATACTATCTACATATTTGAGGCAGCATTTTAGATGCAGATTTGAAATGCAGTCATACACACACACACACACACACACACACACACACACACAGAAACCCATCCTTCATTCTCAAGACTTTTTATGCTATCTGATTGTATAATATGAAAAATATGGCTTAGCATAAGACTATTGATGGCATTTTGGAAGGGCATCAATAATGTTCACATTAAAAATATATACATTAAGATCCACTTAATGCTGACAATATGACATTTATTTCCTGCTACTTTAAATATCATAGATTGTGTCTATTATTAATGCACTTTGATATGGATAGTTTTGGAAAACATTTAACCAAGGGACCTGATGTTTATGTATAGTATTGTTAGCAATAGATGGCCAATTGAATCAAGTTTTACTAATTTATTTTATAAATATATGAATTATTAGTTACTCCCACTCCTTCTTCCAAGCCAGGAAGTTTTCTTGTGATTTTAATTTATCTGATTTTATATAACCATGCAAAAGAAATAAGGTAAATATAAAAAAGAGTATTTAATTCTTTAAGAAATTTGATGTTATCGAATAGTTCATTCATTTAATCATTTTTATTCACTCAGAAAATATTGGGTGAATTTCTATTTTTTTCAAGACACTGTTAAAAGCTGCAAGGCATGCAGTCGTAAACTGTTGTTAATGTGTTTAAAGAGTGGAAATTGATCTTTTCTTTTGAAACATTTGAAATATTTCATCCAAATTTAATTTGTTAGACTGAAGAGTGTGACCAGGGTAGAGCAGATTTGTTAAACTGAGGTTGGAGAGCCCCTAGAAAATCCATATCTGGGTTTTGGCTTTGACAAATTACTTGAACAAGTCTATTAATCAGAGTTTATATGTGTGTGTGTGTGTGTGTGTGTGTGTGTGTGTGTGTTGGCAGGCAGTCTACAGCTTCTAACGGAATGCCAAAAACATACCTTACCTTTTGTCCACCTCTAACATGAAATCACTGGTGTAAATAAATCTATTTCAAAATCTTTCTCTAGCATATCACTTTAGTCTTTGTCGTTGAACCACTGGTAATTCTAATCCACAGAAATGAGCTGGTGGTGAGAAATAAAGACCCCTTTGAAAAATTTGTGGGAGATAATATTGAAAGAATAACTATTGACAAAGTGTCTTACTTTGGGGCCTGAAGCACTTCATGGGCAACTTCTGAGAGAGTCATACATACACGCAAAGTGCATATTCCCCAAAAGACTAAGACCTGTGGTTATTATACCTATGCATTTAATCCTCATGATCTTTTTAGAATTTAATTTAATTTGAATAGATACGATTGAAAGGCTTATGCAGATTCATGTTAAGAGATGGAAGAATGGAAGAGTATTAAATGTGTTAATAACAGTAGGGCTGCAGAACTCAGACTATATTTACGGACAAATTGAAGGTTTGGGTATAGTACGGTGATCTGGGGAACTAGTGGTGGTTGGTTTGTGCATATTGAGATCTTGTTTCAGGAATTAGCAAGGAAGACCAGAAGAATTTGAGCATAGTGTTTAACCTCAAGCTTAACTACATTTGAGTTATAGAAGCTATAAAGTTATTTTATTAAAAATTACAAAATTATTTCAAGTATTACCATCAGTCATGGTTGACTGAATTACATTATTAGTCCCTAGTCTGAATATACAAAACCAGAGCAAAGTCTTTTTCAAGGCTGTTACTTTAAATTTGTTTCTATTAGTAAAAATTAGTAGTGAAAATTTAAAAAGCACGTATTAAGTAATGCAGAAGTGAGAAACAGAAAGAATTTAGAAATTATAAATTCCATGGAATTAAAATGTGAAACTCCATAACTCTATTTTTAAGGTAGGATGTGGGTTTCATGAGCTTTTTAATTAACCAACAAATACATATTTATTTCTAAAGCTAAGGTAGAGTTTTGGTATTATCATACTCTTAGTTCATATAAAATGAGTTTAAATTGTACTTCAAAGCATTTTATATTGTTGTTGTGGTCAAGGTAGAAGTATGTAGTATGAATACTATTATGCCTTGGTAGAAAAACACTATTGCTCTATCTTCATCGACCCCAAAATTTTGGAAGGAGCATTAGCTCTTTTTGGCCATCAAGGTATTATCTAGTCTACTGAAGCAGTGCTTATTAAATAGTCAGTAAAATACTGCCTATTTGGAAGCTAACTACCTTTGGAAACTGCATCAGCTGTTACAGGTCACCAGGATAGTATTAAGTTACTGCTTCAGTGCACTAAATGGTACTTGGTGGTCTGAAAGACTAGAGGCAACCTCTAAAGGCTGACTGATGAGTAGGGAAGAGAAGGCAAATAGGATGAATCAGGTTCCTCTAGGGAATATTTACTTTAGAACCGTAACTAATAGACAGGACTTTTGAGCCTTAAGGGGATAATAAGCTTTTTTGTTTACATGGAAATTTTAAAATATGACCATTTAGAGTCTCAAGCTGTTCTTTTTTCTCTCATTTTCCTCTTCCAACAGTTAAAATACAAGGGTTTTTTTCTCATTTTCCTCTTCCAACAGTTAAAATACAAGTTTTTTTTTTCTTCAGGACTTTAACTTTAATAGCATTCACAGCATGTTGCTATGAGTGTTTTAATAATAGAAAAGAATTATTAAATTACTGATATTATATAGTCGGTTTTGAATTAACTAAAATTAAGGTCTAAAATAGAGCTTTTAGTGGTATTTCATTTTTATGAATTTGCATGTTTCAACTGAGTTATATGAAATTAGCTTTTCTTTGTACTTACATAACAAATAGTGATCTTAAAAGCAGCATATATGATTGGAAGAAAAGTGTCCCTTGGCAACACTAATTCAAGGAACTTTTAAGAGTTTAAAAGACAAAGACAAATACTGCATGATCTCACTTATATGTGGAATCTAAAAAAAATCCAAACTCAAAGAGCAGATTTGGGGGTTGCCAGAGACAGGGGGTGGCAGTGGGCAAAATGAGTAGAGTGATCAAACGGTGCAAATTTTCAGTTATAAGATAAATAAGTTCTGGGGATGGAATGTAGAGCTTGGTGACAAATGAAAACATAATATTTACTATACCCAATCTAAGATAAATGAGGATCTGCTTCTACCCCATTGGTGAGATTCACTGATTGAGTACATGACTTGCAGTTACCCAACAATAGTTACGGTGTGGGAAGAGGAGTTACCATCTCTGTAAAAGGAGGTTGTTTGACTGTTATTCAGGACTAGTGGTTTCCTTGATCTAAGTTTGTTTATACAAAGCAGAATAGGCATTGCACTAACAACGACAGCAACAACATTAGCTAACATTTACTGAGAAGTTTCTACTTGCCTAAGGTATCCGATTATTTTAGGAACATTAGTATTTCTAATACAAAACCGATCAGGTGGGCATTATTATAAACACTATTCTACAAATGAGGATTCCAAGGCACAGAGAAAACAAGTCATTCCCAAGGTCATTGTGATGGTATGTGGTAGAGTCCAGAGCCCATGCTCTTAACCGATATGGTATTTTGCCTTGCTTGTCTATATCTTTAGACTATTTACATAAATTACACATCCTTTATAGAGTATACATAAAGTATAAACCAGATAAATTTTTGGTACGATACAGAACAACACACAGAAAAATATCTTCGAAGTCATGTCAAAGTAGGCATTGTTTGACTTTGTTCAGATGCAAACAGGCTGGGGACTAGATAGACTGAAAAGCAAGAGGGATTCTGCAGAAGAATAGTCAACAATATCAAAGGAAATGATTGGTATCTTTTAAAAAATAAAGTTCTACACTTCATTCTTCCAACAACGTGGGAAGTTGGTCACACACACACGTTTCCTGAACAGAGATTAAGTCAAGTCTTTCTCTTTCATTTTTTTTAACATAAAGGTAGATGATTTTATTTATTACCAATAAATTTTAATTTGAACATCTTTCAAGAATGGATACAGAAAACAGATCTCTGCCTCTATTGCATTCTTATCATGTAATAATTAGAAAGGATCCAAGGTACATGGAAATAATGACAATATATATTTCTCAGAATTGTCTTACAGATTACATACTACATAGGACAATGTTGGAGGTATTATTGAAAGTGAAATATTTGTCTTAACTACCCATATATTTTAGGCAAATGATGTCAAAATGTTCAGATAATATTTGGATCTGGTTTATCCAATGAGTTTTGTCCTAAAAATGCATGAATCCAATGCAACATTTATATTTTAAAGACCCAGAGCTAAAGAAGATATGTAAAATAGATAGAAATTTTGGTATAAACTATTACTCCCTATTATGCTGTGCTATAACACAAAATGTCACAACTAGATAAATTATGCCTCCTAAGGGCATTCTTCTGTAATATAAATCCATATTCTTCATATCTGATTAGAGCTTGGACTTGGATTATTCCACTAAAATTTTATATTTTAAATTTATTACAAATTTAATTAAAGTGTGTAAGATTAATGTAATAGACTTTTGAAGAGGCACTGATAATAGGGGTAGGGAGTGGCATTTTGAAGGCAACATTTATTCCATTTTTTGTAGACTCGTGATCAGTGACAGACTATATATTGGGTTTGGAGACAAAAATTTGCTTATCAGGATGGTACTTTCCAGATGTTAAGGATAAATTTGAAAATATTTGTGATACTTGTTTTTATTTTCTCTACCTATAACAAAGGATTATGAATTAAAGTTTCTATTAGACATTTTTTTCTCTTTTGCTTTCTGCATGCTAATTCTTAGTGAAACATTTTCTCTTATTGTATGTGTAAGCTTAACATGTGAATTCCTTCAACTGTATATTAATTTTCTTTAGTTTTATCAATTCTTTCTACTAGTTTTACTGAAAAATTTGCTTGAATGGAGGAACTACAGGGATAGATAGAGAGATGATAGATGATAGAGAGATAGATAGATGATAGATAGATAGATAGATGATAGATAGATAGATGATAGATGATAGATAGATAGATAGATGATAGATAGATAGATAGATAGATAGATAGATAGATAGATAGATAGATAGATGATAGATAGATGATAGATAGATAGATAGATGATAGATAGATAGATAGATGATAGATAGATAGATAGATAGATAGATAGATAGATAGATAGATGATAGATAGATATAGAGAGATGCATAGATATACAGATACATACATCCATACATGCAGGTTCATTCAGTGACTTGCATTTTGCTGACATTTGTATATGACCTGCTCATTTGAATGTTCCTCTTTATATTTACCCAGGTTTTGATTTCCAGTCTCACACTACCCCTGATTGGCTGAACCTAAATCATATTTGGAACACTAGATTCATCAAAAGATTATGGAAATAGAGATTACAGTTTTTCTAAATGTGATCAAAGAGGGCACTTCAAGAGGAAATTAGAATAAGTGTTGAGCAAGCCAGTCTAAGATTCAGCAAAAAGTTGCAAATATTTTTTCTTAAAAAAAAACCCTCCAAAAATGCCATGTTTTATACACCAACCTGATAGCAAATATATTTAATAATGCAGTTTTATATCTTCAAAATTACTTTTTATGTAGCATCAACCAACAAAAATATTTATTGTATTTTTTTCAGTACTTTGTTTTCCTTGTGCATAATGCATTTTAACTTATTAAATACCCCAATCAGAGGTGTACCTAAGCTTCAGTACAAATTTCTCTATAAAAGTATAGATGGAATGAGCTTTCTAAAAATTAAATGGGGGAAAATAAGTAATCTCAAATAGAGATGTGGATAGTTAAAGGAACAAGGATTCTTCGGATAGGTGTAATATTTCAACCAATATCAGTGTAGGAATATATGGAGTATATAAAGTTATACACTGAGTACAGAAAAGAAATTAATAATCCAAATTAACTTCCATGCTGAGTAAAATAAAGTATTAGTGTTGTGTCAGGCCTTGGTTTCAAATAACCCCATGATTTAAGGAATAATGGTCATTTTTAGCAAGAGTCCAAATCCTATTTCATTAGAATGCAAATACATTAATCATTATGAAAACTATTATGGCTAATTTCAAATTCTAAGTCATTACAAAGTGATATTAGCTGCAATAAATTTCTCAGTACAAAATGTTGCTTTCTAAGAAATGATTTTAGTTTTATTTAATTTGGTATTATGGTATTAATTAGTATCAGAGTTATAATATTGCAGTTTTACCCTGGGCATTTTGCCACTCCAAGTGCTATTTTTGAAAATAAATCAAGCTAGAAATAATTATTTTTATAGTGTGAGAGCAATGATTCTTTATTATGAATTAGATCCAGGAGATGATATTTCAAGAGCTGTTTGTGCCATAATATTGTTACCTATTACAAACCCTCACAGAATTATAAGTACAGGAATGAATAAATACTCCATATGCACATAGAGAAGGTAGGTTTATATTTTTTTCTCCTTTTAAAAATACTTTAATCCCAGGACCTTCCACATATTGACATTCTTGCTGGTATCCCACTTGGATAGTAACTGGTTCTCCTGCTCCTACAAAGCATTGTAGTGCCTATTCTGTACTAACGCTTTGTGGTTCCAGAATTTTTTTTTCTGTTCTTTAATTTTCTTTAATGGTTTTCTTTAATGGATGTTGTACCTCTTTATCCTTCTGCCTCATTATTTAAAAATTTCATTTTGAATCCTTACCCTAAAAAATTGGATTTATTAATATATTTCATACATTATAGGAGAAAAGGGAAACCTTAATTTTAAATGAAATTAAAATAATATACGGCTAATGCCATCAACCTCTAGTGGGGATTTAGTTGTGAATTTCTCTGAAAGTTTTCAAAGGAGACTGGATTCTTCACCAGTTAAAAATGCTCTTGCACAAATGCCAATGATAAAAAAAAAAACAAATATCATATCAACATAGTCTATTCTTTGTCTAATTACTACATTAGTGATATTTCTCTAATTTTAATTGTAAAATATCACCTGCTTTTAAAACCAAGAGCAAATAAGAAAGAAAAGAAGAAAAAGAAAAAGTGTAATACTGGAATTCATTCAACACTTGGAATTTCTTCCATATCATTTCCTTGAGTTTCAAACAACTGGCATACAAATGTACTCTAAATACAAAATTCTAAATAAACATTGCACTCATGTATGATTTTCATATGCACAATCTAATTTGAACATTGTCAAAAAGTTCTCTATTTGACAGAGCATGCATAAAATACAGTGGTATACTTTTAGACTGAGATCATCATTGTTTTCAGGTATAAATTTGTGTTTACAGACTTTCTAAATATAATGATGTATTTTTTATTGATTTATAATTTTAATTTATCAAATGCTTTAAATGAACTGTATCATAGTAGCTATAAATAGATAGAAAAAAACAAAATTTCAAAATGCTCCTGGCAGCATGAAGTTTTAAGGTATTCTCTACCCCATCTGTAATATAAATACTTGATTATCATTAAAATGTGTTGATCCATTATATAAATTTATGATTATTTTTAAAAATTTAATAAATTATAAATATATTTTTTGTATTAAAACATCTAATAAATTAAATCTTTTTATTAGAGACTTCAGGAAACAAGGTGTTATTGACCAGCATTGACTTTGCACATGCATCTAGCTTCCTACTTGGCTAAAGCTTACTAATACTTTGCTCTATTTATAGTAGCTACATTTCTTCAATCTAAAAATTTAGCCAGGAAGCATAGGATCCATAAAATCCTTTTATTAGGTTCATTTCAATAATGGGGAAATTTTGTTTAATATATGTGGTAGATATTTTAGTTCAACGAAACTGTTTATACCACCCAGAACAAAGGGAAAGTTTGTTTGGGAGATAATTGTCTAACTTAATGCTAAATCAACTATCTTTGTTTTACAATATGGCAAAAAAAAAAAATTCTTTCTTGTAATAAACAATTTGGACTTATAGCAGGTCACTTCTGCCCAATCCCCAACAGAAAATAATACAAAATTTTACATTTCTATGATTCAAATTCTGACAAATTATCATCCATCCTAGTGACAAAATATAGCTCTTAAGGATTTTATTTATAATCAAAACTTTAAAACTTTGTAATTATAAAATATCATGCATCCCAAACAATATTAATTCTTTTTGGTCTCTAGAAGGCTTCTGATTAGGAGATTGTATTAAAGAGAAACATAAAATCAGTGTGATTTGTTGTGGGTCTACAGTTATATATGTGTACATACAGTCATATGATTAGTTTTGCTTAACCCACTAACCATCCCAGCCCCAGGGAACTCACATCAGCATTTATTTTTTTCTTTATACTAAACCCATGCAGACTTGTCCTCTGAGTCGCAATTTAATTGTATTCATTTTTGTAAATAAAGCCATCAGTCTTTTTTTCTGTGTGATACATTCATTATATTAAACTTCACATTTATACAATATGACAGTAATACTTTGTTATAATTTAACAACTGCATAATCCTTTGATCACAGTGAGTAAAGAATAAATTCTATTCTGTAATAAGTGTAAATGGTTAAAGACACTCCTTGCATGAACTCCGGTAACCTTTGGGATTCTTCAAATTCAGTATGCTAGTGAATCATCAAGGTGACTTTCTCAGAAAATGAATGTTCCAAGGAGGCTAGGAAAACTGTTTACATTTTTTACATAGTAGTGGAAAATTAAATGTCTAATGAAAAACTAATGATGTACATTGAAAGTATATACATGTTAAGAGAACCAGATAATATTTACAGCAACTATATTTAATATTCTATAATATTTATAGCAAATAATTTTGAGTCTGAAAAATGTTTAAGGAAACAGCTTCTAAAACAAAATCAAAGGCGGTTGAAACCAAGACTGAGTGATTCTGAGAAATACAAACCCTCATTAGGTCTATAATTTTCAGAATGGAAATAAAAGTGCTTGTTACGGTATAATAATCATAAAAGACTTTGATGATAAGAAAATTTAAAAAAATCAAAATGTTTTATATTTAGAATTTTATAAGCTATAATAATGTGATAATATAAATACCACCCACAAATATAAATACCATTTCACTAACATTATAACTGCTCATAATCTTGATAAACAAGGAGTAATTTTATTTTAGCCAATTACTTCTTAAGATAATTTTTAAAATCTTCATTCTTCTGCCTGCATTATTACCATCATTAGGAAATGTTTTAGATAGAGATGCTGCTGAATGCTATCTACAGATTTTTGAAATTATATTTTTCAAAACTATAGAAATTTGGAGAAAAACTTGACAACCTGTGAAAATATGTTCCCTGTCACTTTTCAGATATGCCTTATAAAATTACAGTGCCTTCTAAAGGAAAAATATAAAAACTAGAAATTGGCCTAAAATATCTCTGAGTACGGTGTGACTTCCTAATCTTAAAATGCACTGATCTTACTGTGATACAATTAAAGTAAAATTTTAATTAGTATAGCATTACACAGCATGCCAAAAAAGCAGAGTTATTTTCTATATAGTTATAAATGCTGCTATCTCAAGAGACTTTTATTATAAATCAGCATGATGTAAATGGATTATTCATATTGTGTAATATTAGGTAGTTACTAAAAATCTAAAGTACTGGGGATATTTATTATTTGAAATTGTTTCCATAGAATAAACTCCCTAACAGAAATTTATGAAATAGAATACCTATAATTCTCTGAGCCATTCAGGTACTTTGGGGCTACATAAATAAGGAATATAATTAGTTAATTAGTAGAGGTTTATAGTCTCACATATTTCCATTTCGTTCACCAGAAAAATACTGGCACTATATTAAAAAATAACCATTATGTACATTATGCTGGGAATTTTAATGTTTGTGATTTATGTACTGGATTACAAAATAGTAGTTTGAAGACATTTGATTTGAGTTTAATCACCTAGTCCATAGATTCAAGGAAGTCCCTGGTGTTATAAGACAGATCCAATTTTTTATTATACATGATAGCATATACATTATTAAATGAAGGATATAATTAACCTATTTTCTTACCTACTTAAGTCCCTAAAATCACCTGGCAGACTTTGTTGTTACTTGGATTCATACCAACAATTTGACCTCAGCCAGGTTAATTAGAGCCTTTACATCTCAGGGTATTCTTCAACAAAACGGGAATAATAATACTGGCAAATCTCCTTTGGCTAGAGTGAGGGATAAGTTGAGTTTGTGCATGTAAATAACCTCACTCCCTTCCATATTTGACTTTCAGGCATTTAAAATCTTTTCAACTGACATTCCTCTGCTGATATCCTAAAATTCATCTTCATAGAGCTATTTATTGCTCACATTTATCATGTACTTCTCTTCTAACTTTCTGTACTATTATTGAACAGCTATTTCCTGGGAGTGGAGGTCTATGTCATCCCACCCACTCCTGCTCCACACACATTAATGTCCTTCTCATCCTTATATGTAGATTCTAGAGTGAAGACCATCTTCCCACTGAAAACTAGCTTGTCTCCCAAGTTGTAATAATGCCTCTTGAATCCTTCACAAAAATTCATATCCACTTCATTCTTGGCATGTTCCTTGTGAAATTATTTATGTTTATATCTATCTCACTGAGATTTAGGCTTTTGAGGGTGATATCTGTTTTTAATTCATCTTCATATTCTGCTACCTTTAATTTTTAAATACTTTCTTAATAAATTGTCTATTCAAATGTGAATATTAACTCTATATACATACCATAAAATCAGCATAAATAAATGATAAGTAATGTTTAATATTAATGTAGCAAGAATAATTTCAAGTTAGTGGACAGCTATAGTATCCATCTCCAGAGCTCTCCATTCCTGATTCCCATCTATCCACCATCTGTTTTCTCCTGTGTTGAGTCACTAGTGAGGTGAATAGCCAAGTAATATGCAGAGGTGTGAGACTCAGGAGGCCTCAGGTTCTAGTCAGAGTACAGAGAGACGAAGCTAAGGTTGTGAGAGCTGATGGGAATCTGGTGAATCAAGGAATTTCCTTCTAGTGCTATGAAATGAGGACTGGAAACTTTGCAGAAGCTTCTGTTTATCTCCTACATGTAAGGGATGGCCACTATTCACATGGACGTGGATTAATAGACAAAGGAAAACAAAAACACAACAAAACAAAACAGAATAGGCAGCTCTTTGTATTCCAACTGTTGGAAGAAACTAAAAACAGCTTGGATAAAACATAATAAAAATACAAAGAAATTCAAATATAGCCACATGAAAAATTTTCTGAAACAGACAAAAATAATTCGTAAAAATGTGATATTTATACTACAATAATTCAGTAGCTTATTTGAAGTATATCAGTATAATATAACCATGTAGTAGCTTATAATATCAAGTAGAAGAAATGTATCAGTTGGAAGAGGAAAACATGAGGATTAGTAATATGAGGTAATTGCAAAAGTCAATCTTGTGTGTATTTTCAGATAGTTTCTCAATATTCATTTACATGTTTTTTCAAAACTTTGTTGTTGTCTTATCCTTTTTATTCTTATATGTTGTGTTATCTCTCTTTTTTTCAAGTTTTTATTTAAATTCCAGTAACAACATACAGTGTAATATTAGTTTCAGATGTACAATTTAGTGATTCATCACTTCCATACAACGCTCAGTGTTCATCACAAGTGCCCTCCTTAATCCCCATCACCTATTTAACCCATCCCCCACTTCACCTCCCCTCTGATAACCATCAGTTTGTTCTCTAAGAGCCTGTTTCTTGGTTTGCCTCTCTCTCTCTCTTTTTTCCCTATGCTCATTTATTTTGTTTCTTAAATTCCACATATGAGTCCTAAATAGTTTTAAAAGGAATAATTTGAGTTTTAAATATTCTGTTAATAGCAAGAACACATTTTAAATAATATCCCTTTATGTCCTTTGAATCATTTGTTGTCTTTTAAAGCATTTTTGACATTATTTTACTATTTCATATATGAACATCAGTTTTAAAGGTACTAAATAACTTCTAACATATCATGATAAGAACAAAAACACATATTAGAACACGTCTTCATTTTTCATAAAAATATATTTTCATTACAATAATTGAACCATGCTTTTTGATTGTGAATAATAATTTGCTCTAATTTTAAAATATAAACTTATAATATTAGCATTATCTACTATGCTTCCTGTTATTAGTAACCAGGGTTTTCTTGTTTGGTTGGTTTTTTTGGTAGCTTTCCAAAGGCCAGTTTTTAATTTTTTTAAAGTAATCTCTACACCCAACATAGGTTTCCAACTCACAACGCTAAGATCAAGACTCTCATGCTCTACCAACTGAGCCAGCCAGGAGCCCCTCCAAGACCCAGTGACATTAACATGATAACTTTTTAAACAACATATTATATATGTGGATATTTAATATCCTATTTAAATCATATTATATATGCCTTAAAGTATGTATTTTCCCTAATCTACAGACAGATATTACAAAGAATTAAATTGGACTTAGATAGCTATATTTATGCAAATCAATTCTTTGGCAGCTATAAGACCTAGATTTGTTTTTTATATAAGTAAATACCCAATTGGGTAAGTTTTCAAGTTAAGAACCAGAGATAAAACAAAATGAGGAACTCTGCAATCTACTAACTTATACTCAGCCAGGAAACAGGAATGCTGGTTCTATAAGGTATGTGGCAAAGTGGTTATAGCCGAAAATAATGTCGAGACTATTGGAATTGTTAATGGTTCAAGGTCTTTTGTGTTGGATCAATACCAATTTGAGGATGTTTAATGCAATTCTGAGGTTTTATTATGCCAAGCATACAACAAATAAAACAACCATTCTTCTTTATTATTCATAGCTGTTTACTGTCTCATTGCCTCAGCCTATTGCTTTCAAATTATGTTCTGAATGTATCTTTGCATAATTAATAGATTCATTAAGGAACTTTTATTAAAAAATTGTTTTCACATGAATCCTGCTTTTCCTATAGAGTTTAGAAACAGATTAAAGCATCTTTTAGGACCCCCTCCCTTTTTTTTTTTTCTTTTTAGCTGGCTAATAAGTCCAAATCATTAGAAAAAAATTGAGCCATAGGTAAAAATCATCTCTGAAAAGTTTTTGAGTGGGCCAAGTATAGGAGAGGAAATATTTTAAACATTGTCATTCTGAAATGCAGAACAAAGTAAAGTTTTATGAAATACTTTATTCTTCTCATGAGGTACTATCCTATTACGTCCTGTGTGAGAGGGTGTTTATGGGGAGATAGTGTGACAATTGAAACTTGCTAATTCATGCTTTTGAAGTCTTTTCAAGTTTAAAGAACTGCTCATAGTTAACCACTCATTGATTACAGAACTTAACTCTATCTCATGACAGTTTCCTTTATTGCCCTCTTCCTTTGTAAAATGGGATCCAGATAACTGGCAAAACTAATCATATGATTCTGAAGATAGTATTGGGTTTGACTTTATCTTTATTATAGAGTGGCTGATATCAGTAGGAGTATTTAAAAGTAGACATTATAAAGTAAAAAGTACATTCAACGCAAACATAATGTTTTTATGGACAGAATCGTAACACTTTGCTACTGATAATCTCTAATACTTTTTAAATTTCACGTTACTATTTGATACAAACTTACAGAAAATTTGAATATCAAAATGCTGGAAGCTGTTTAATTTGACTTTAGTTAAGTAACAAAGCCACACTGTTTATGTTTGAAGTACTATTTGAAGTCATGAAATCATTAAATTTGTACTGAAGTATACTGAATACTCAAATGTAAACCAATTTTATCTTTTCTATTTTTCTGTATTAATTTTTGAAATTACAAAACTCAGTCCCCATTATTTTAACTCTGCAATTCTAAAAAATGGCACAACGATTTTTGACATCCTTTCCTTGAGAGATGGAACGTATATCCTCTCCCCTTAGATCTGGACAAGATTGTGAATGTTTTAGGTAACAGGATATGGCAGAACCAATGATGACTTTCATGCAAGGCAAGGTCAGAAATGACCATGCCTCTTCTTGGTTCTTCTAGAATGATCACTCTCTTAGAAAGCTCCTTTCTGGAACTTTGTCATCATGATGAAAACACCAAGCCACACACTCTACTCTCTGAATCTTGTCAGCCCAGAAGTAGATATGCAAGGGACAAATTTATCTGGAAATTGAAGTTCTCATCTTCAGCTCTTCCAGGTTCTCATCTTTTAAGGTATCCTCAGTTGTTTGAATCAATTTTAGCCATTGCGTATCCCCATGTGAGGCTTCAAACGTTATGCAAAAGAGATGTCATCCCTGCTTTATTGTGTCCAAATACTTGATCAACAGAATTTTTGAGACTAATCAAACTGTTACTTTATGCTACTAATTTGATAGTTTATTATGCAGCAATGGCAATCAGAAAAAGGCACATTCGTAGTTTGAATTAAAATTTGTATAATGTTACAGGGTACTCAATTATTAAAGCAGAATTTTTTTTCTTATTAATGAAACATTTTGTCCTTTTAAGAATTTGGAAACTTTCCCAGATCCTACAACTCAAATCCTCAAGTCGTGATTTACTTTTTAGCATTGAGATTTGTTTTCTGTATCATCTATTAAACAATATGTTAAGCATATTCTTATGTATTTGTATTCAATTGCTTTGTAGTTTTATATTTCATCCCAGTTTTATTGGATAGTAATCTTTCTTACAACAGCATAATAATTTCCCTGTTCCAACTTGTATCAAAACTATATTTATATGATGGATTTCTTATGTGCCAAACACTTCATCATTTTAGCTCACAGGAGTTTGACTTAAAATGCTGGTGACTAAATAGATAGCAATAGTTTCTATTCATTGCTCTCTCGATCCACACTTTCACAGGCAAATAAATATTAAGTATTTCTCTTATAACAGAACAACTCTGTTTGCTTAATAGAACAGTTTATTTCAAGAAAAGAAAAATAACAATATAAATCAAATGCCCACTGCTGGACATATACCTTATCGTTTTACTGTTAGAAATTAGTATACAGAAGTTCATATCAACTCAATTATTTTTTTGAGAGGCTTCTATTTTCTGTCTCTCCATGTATCTACCCACAGACATATAAGCACGTACACACATATTACACACACATATTTCATCAAACATATGGGTAATGGATTCTATATATTTTATTTATGTATTTATTTGCTTACTTATTTATGATATTTTACAGACTCCACACCCAGCGTGGTGCCCAACACAGGGCTTGAACTCATGCCCCTGAGATCAAGAGTCAGAAATTTGAGCCATCCAGGCACCCCTGCATTCTATATGTTTTAATTAAGATGTATTTTCATAGAATTCATATATATATATATATATACATACATATATATATCATATTAATATATACAATTCATATATATATGTGTGTGTGTATATATATATGTATATATGAGTTGCCATAGGGTCCTTTGAAGAAGTACTGATGAATTAATTCTCATGTATAACTGACTTGGAATTGTAGAATCCTGCTTCCTGGAGATGTAACCACTTCTGCAGTCCATGGATTCCATGTCTGATTTCATGCTCAGGTCTGAAAACTGGTATGGAGATCATGAATCTTTATTTAGATGATTGTCCTCAGGCTTCTGGATATCTATCCTTGATTTTTTCCTATGCTACAGCTATTCGCTTATTTACTTGTAGACTGGAGATTGTTCTACTAACAATCTTCTCAACTCTATGTGAGTCAGGTTCCCTTGGTCACTACTTGAACCTTGTTAGTTATTATCATAATAATAATGTAATCACCTGGCTTCTGACAATTAAGTGTTGTAATCTGTTCTCTACTATTTTGAAGTCTTATAATTCCCATTTCAATCAGACAAGCTCTGTAGCAGCCTCTCTTACTGTCGGCTTTGGCCTTATGTAAGAATAGCATGCATCAATCCAGCATACATAATAGGCATTGAACAGAAATATTTATTTTGTACTATTTGTTCAAAGAAGAACACATGAGTCTGAGAAGCAAGGCATAGAAAAAAGAGTGTCCCCTGTTATCATCACTTCTAATGACCTACCAGGAATTTTTATGATTGAAATTTCCACACATCTGGGCACTGCAAGATTTAGGTCCTTTATCCCAAAGGGAACATACTTTTGTAAGAGGAAATGCAAAAGTCCTATTGAACAGTTGTCTATACCTTCCCCCTGGACACATTGGGCTTTTTATCCAGGGAGCAGCAACCAAGAAAGAAAGGCAGTGTTTTTTGGCAGATATTGACATGGATCATAAGGTGGTATATGCTACTCAATAAATGTAGGGAAGAATAATCAAGGGATTTTTGATAATATCTTTCCTAATATGAATATGGTTGAAAAAGTACAATAACTGCAGCTTAAGAAGGTCACGGTGACCTGGGGCTCAAGCACCTTGGGAATGAAGTTCTGCGTAATACCAACAGGCAAGCCATTAAGGCCAAAAGAGGGAGTTGCTGAGGGCAAGGATAATCTAGAATGAACAATGGAGGATGGCAACAGTGAGTATCAATTGAGGTACCAAGGCCAAGTGCATTGGCAAGGGCTGAGGTTTATTCCACTAGCATCCCTTTGTTAGGTTTTCTATCAGAAAGAAATGCTTAATGGAATCATGCAGTTGTTGTTCCACATACATGTATGGAGAAGCGGATCCAAGTAGCACAAGTGGTTGGAAAGAGGTAGACATGGTAATATGCCACCCAGATTCAACTTCAAGGAAGAGCTTGCTGTTCTGAGGAGTGTGGTCAGCAGACTGCGTCCAGCTATCACCTTCTTTAGGGTCTCCCCAGCTGTAGAGAATAGCCTTGGCTGAAGTCTCACTTCCTCAAGGAATCTTACATCCAGTAACTAAACAAGGCAGGTATATAAAGGCCTGGCCATTTTGGTCCAATTGGGTAAAACTGGATGAATGCCACTCTCAGGAGCTTCTCCCGAAGGCTGGCCAAGGCTTTGTCCAACCTGCATCAGAGTTTGATTTGTTCATCTTTCCCATTCTGCTTCTTCCCTCTTCTTTTTGTGAATTTTGATTCCTAATAAATATGAAACACCTCCCTCTCTATCTCAGAGTTGTCTTTTAGAGAACACACGGGACATTCCCTTTAAATGCATTAGTACATAGAAAAGGAACAGTTAAAAAGTGAATTCTTTGTTATTTCCGGTAGCATAATCAATTTCTAGGTAGAAGCAGTAGCTGCCATTTGAATAAATCATCAACTTTCCTATAAAAAATTATCTTAAATAGTCCTTCGTAAAGTGACTCTGGCAATTACTCATTTGTTCTAATTAAATGATGTGAAGATAATCCTGAATATCTAATGATAAAACATGATTATGATCATGATTATAATTAGATTTCCAGTTCTTTTTGTGCCTTGAAAAGATCTTTTATATTCTACTCTACCATCTTAATTCTTTCTCTTACTAGAGCTGCTATGTTTCCGTATCTTTGACATATGTTTAATGATTATAGCTTCAACATTTTTGAGCTGAATAATGAAGCTTCATCAGACAACTGCTACTGGTAACATATGTTTTATCTCTATGAAGAATGCTGTTCACTGACTATACATTCCCCTTTAATGTAATTTTGTAAATTAAATCAGATGCAAAAAATGTATTTTCAAATAAATATATCATTTTAAAGGGAGAGTTGTCATTTATATCTGGGGGTTCTGGTTAACAAAGGAATTAATTTATAGCTAGTATTTTAATATCTATAATAGTTGCCATGGTATTTATTTGATTGCCTTTCAGTCAATCTCCTTCATCGATTTAATATTTCTAATAGGCTCTATTAATACATAGATTTATAGCAATTAAGATTTACTAATTAAGTTGTTTACCTAATACCATAAGGCATTTAAGTGATATTTCCTTTTATTCCCAGTATTGTGCATTTTTCAATATATTAAACTATCTAACATGTGGGTCTTCTTTCATGGATTAATAATTTGATTTTTAAATTTGAAATATCTATCATCTATCTATCTATCTATCTATCTATCTGAAAGTGTGCTCTTTTCTCTTTTGGTAAACAAGCATGTTGACCAAAAAACAATAACAAAACAAAATTAACACAAACTAATTTATCATTAGTAGGGCAATGATATATATGGCCAGGTTGCTAAGCATCCAGATTTATTTATGACATACAATATTAATGACAAGACTTTAAGGAAAATAAAATTGTGACTTCCTAACCAATTGCAAGTTATAACAAAGCTGCTAAAATAAATACATACCATGAAGCACTGTGGTTACATAATGCACCTAAAATTAATGTATAGATATTAACTCATTCATATATATATACATACACAAACACATGTGTATATTTTCTGCTATTCTGCAAAAATGTTTCTCTATGGTTTCCTACTCTTCTCTCTACCATGTTACAGAAGTGAATTGTACTCATTATCCAGAATATTCTTGAAAGAACATAAGTCAGATAGATTCTGACACTCTTGCTGAAAGCCCATCAATGATTGACTCTCACACTTAGCATAAAATGAAAACTGGTTAGCCAGTGTAGTAATTTACTAGGGCTTCTGTAACAAAATACCACCCGGGAGGCTTAAACAAAAGACATTTCTCATATTTCTGGAGCCTGGAAGTCTAAGATCAAAGTATCAGCAGGTTGAGGCCTCTCTCCTTAGCTTCTACATGACTATCTTCATGTTCACATGGTGTTCTCCCTCTTGGTGTAACTGTGTCCTAATTTCTTCTTCTTTTAAGTATACTAGTTATACTGGATTAGAGTCTACCTCAATGACTTCATTTTAACCTAATGACCTTTGTAAAACCATATCTTCAAATACAGTCACACTGTGAAGTCCTAGGGGTTAAGACTTCAACATATCAATTTGGGGTAGCCTACTTTAGCCCTTATGGCCAGGACACAAAGGTTTACATCACCTAACTACTCTCTCCCTAGAACAATTTGTCTCTGTCAAAAGAAAATTCAGAGAGTTTTCCTTGAGCTGTTCGTGAATAAGGAGACATCAACAGGAAAGTGATATGCAGTTCAGAAGCATGATGTTATAGGCTGGCTTACAAAATGAAAATGAGGAAGTTGTTTAACCTTTGCAATTATTGTTTATTACAAAATGGACATTTCCAAATGGCAAAGGATAGGTTAAAAGTGATTATTTCATGCCATTTTAGGTGTGATTCAAGTTTCATTTATGATTTTCAGAGGCATTTATAAGAAATAAATTTAATTTTGCTTATGTTTATGAAATAAGGTAGACTAAGTTTTTCTTATGTGGCTTAAATGGTTTTGTCTGCCTGAGGTATCTTCAAGCGTGGTCTTTATTTTATTTTAACATCCTTTATGCACTCTGGTTCAGGCACAACACCCTAAACATTTTCACAGTTTTTCAACTACTCGAACCTATTCTACCTTGACACCATTTCCTCTACCATCAAAGCTATTTATACTGATTTTGATTTTGCAAAACTTGCTTCTTTCTTAAAATTTCAAATTAAATGTCATCTCCTAAGATAGATCTTTCATAATAACAACAAAAGTAGAAGTCACTGTATACCATAATGCTACTTTAATTTTCTTTATAACCCTTTTTGCTATCTGAAATTTTCCTTTTTAGTTATGTGTTAAATTTACTTGTCTCAGTTGAATTTAAGGAGAGAGAAAGAGAGAGAAGGAGATTGTGTGTGTGTATGTGTGTGTGTGTCAGAGAAAGAGAGAGAACTCTTTTCTCATGATCATAACTGAATTCACAGTGAATAGAAATATCCTTGTCAGGTAGAAGGTAGACAGTAAATACCTATTTATTTTATGACTTGAATGAATATATTAATGAATCAATGTAATTAAAATAGCTCACTTTTTTTTTTGTACTTCTAGGTGGGAAAGGGGAGCTATAAAATGGGTGGTGTAAAGTTATTGGGAGGAAAATAATGCTAACATTTCTCAATACTCAGTCATTTGCTTAATCAGTTACAGAGTTTTTCTACTATGATAGACTCAATGAATACGACTGTAGCACAGTCCTAACTCTCAAACTGCTTACAACAAAAAGCATTATAATAAGATAAGTCATAGGTTTACTTTTTAACAAGGAAATTGGAGACAGTTATATGAGATGATAAGGAATGACTATTCTCACAATGAAGCAAGTGCCAGGCAAATCTTCCTGCAACTCTTTGGTTCTTGGATACTTTCAATGTGTGTTCCATGGATCTAGCTTAGAGAGTGTTGGGGTGGTCACAGGAATATTCAGAATAATGTTTGATCAAATATCTGGGGGCACTGTGGCCCACCCAATTTAGCACGTAAAATTAACCACAGCCACAAAGCCAAAGAATCCAAGCAGCTTCTAGAGGATGGAAAAATAAGGAACTCATTTCTCCCCCTAGAATCTCTAGAGAGAATGTAGCCCTTTTAAAAACATTGATTTTAACCAGTAAGAACATTTTAGACCTCTGACCTCTAGAACTCTGTGATATTTTTTGTTCGTTTTTAAGCCACGATGTTTCCCAGAGTGTGTTTAGGGAAAACCTGGAAACCTGCTTTGTAACAATTGGAAGTTCTCAAAGCAAGTTTTCTTTTTCTTTCTCTCTCTGTCTCTCTGTCTCTGTCTGTCAGTTAAGTTTAGAAAATGCCTAAGCAGGCAATTTTCTACAGGTTTTGTCCTTATCTTTAACATCTAATATGTTTTGGAAATCTCTCAGAGTTATGATATGAATCTTGTTTAAAATTATTTTAAAAATATTTAACTAGGAAACACTTTTCTTTCTCTCCCTCATGACTTTTGCAACTACTCTAAGAAAAATATTGCAATATTCTTCATAAAATTTAGTGCTGGCGTGACTATTTTTCTAGGACATTTTATGACTGAGATCTAAATATAATAAAATAATAAAATGGATCTTTTCATTTCCTTCTATTTTTTTCACCAACTATTTTAAAATAATGGATGGTACAATAAATAGCTTGTAGTATCTAATATCAAAAAATTGAGCCAGTACCATGCTGTCTTTGTGATCACAACTTTGTAGTACATCTTGAAATCTGGCAACATGATGCCCCCAGCTTTGTTTTTCCTTTTCAACAATTCCTTGGTGATTCAGGGCCTTTTCTGGTTCCACACAAATTTAAGGGCTGTTTGTTCCAGTTCTTTGAAAAATGTCATTGGTATTTTGATTGGGATTGCATTGAAAGTGTAGATTGCTCGGGGTAGCATAGACATTTTAACAACAATCACCATTCATTTCTACTTTAGTTTTATTTTCCTCCACCATTTTGCTGAGTAGTCATATTTCCAAAAGTGGAATATGAGAACCCCTAGAATCGCATGTTAGGGTGAATTTAATGTGCTGAGTCACAGGATAAATATGGTCCAGTATTAGCTCTTTTTGAAAGTTTGAAGAAAATTCCAAAGTATCAGTAAAAGCTTTTCATATTTAAACAAATATGCACAAAACTTGAGATAGAATACAACTCAAGAAGTGTTGCCCATATAATTGATCATCTTCAGACTCAATCTACTCATAAAAGTAATTCTTCTCTATCATTAAGGACACCATACAACATGAAACTTTATGTCCCTTACTGTTTAACATACCTTACCATCGGTTCTGTTGCCTCTTACATTATTTTGAGTATGTTAATTTTTATTTTCAACCTATTTTCCTCTTCTATCTCTTATGTCCTGTTTTTATCACTGTCATCCTCAATAGTTTATGATAATCTGATCAATTCAAATAAATTCAACATTTGGAGGGTACTCTTTTTTTTTTTTTTTTAAGATTTTTATTTATTTATTTGACAGAGATAGAGACAGCCAGCGAGAGAGGGAACACAAGTAGGGGGAGTGGGAGAGGAAGAAGCAGGCTCATAGAGGAGGAGCCTGACGTGGGGCTCGATCTCGGAACGCCGGGATCACGCCCTGAGCCGAAGGCAGACGCTTTAACCGCTGTGCCACCCAGGCGCCCCTGAAGGGTACTCTTAAAGTTGATATAATCTTGGTTGTATATAGGAAGGCCTCGCGTACAGATCAAACGTAGAGTGAGTACAGTTTATGGAGCACATTCTTTTCACCTTGCTTTTAATGGGAATTCACAAGATTGACTTTTAATGTCTATTTTAGCTACCTAACTAGATAAAGTTGGGTCTTGAGGTGTTAGTTTGTGTATCCTGAGAAGTGAGTTTGCATATCATATTATATAATTAATTTGTAGCTATCTTGTTTGTCTCATGAACTAAAGAGTAAATATTGTTTGTATTAAAATGGGATCACAGACATGTTTGTTACCTAGGGTAACACATTATGTACAAATAAGTTACATACTGTTTCTAGTCAATGATTATTTATTGAACAAAATGGATTTATTTTCTCTTACAGCAGAATTTAACAAAAAAATTATTTGAAATAGTGAGCAAATATCACTTTTCCAGGGGTAGAGGCTTTTTGTTTTTGTTTTTGTTAAGATTTTATTTTATTTATTTCAGAGGAGACAGAAGATAGGCAGGGTAGAGGGGTAGAGGGAGAGGGAGAAGCAGAGTTCCCACTGAGCAGGGAGCCAGATGCAGGACTCCATCCCAGGACCCTGAGATCATGACCTGGACAGAAGGCAGACGTTTAATTCACTAAGCCACCCAGGAGCCCCCAGGGGCTAGAGGTTTTGTTAATGACATTTTCCTATTCTTAATTTGGAATTGCTTTTACATCTCTCAGGGTCTTGAAATGGGCTTGCGGCAGGCTCTGTGCTCAGGGCAGAGTCTGCTGCTCTCCTTCTTCCTCTCCCTCTGCCCCTCCCCCACTCATGCTTGCTCTCTCTTCCTCTAAAATAAATAAATAAATCTTTAAAAAAGAGAGAGAGAGAGTGATGGAATGGAAAAATATATTCCATGCAATTTGAAAAAAGGGAAAAAAAGCTGGGGTAGCAATATTTATATCAGACAAAATAGACTTTAAAACAAAGAAAGTAACAAAAGATGAAGAAAGACATTACATAATGATAAAGTGATCATCCAGCGAGAGGATATAACTATGGTGTCTATTATCATGAAATTCCGGCTAGTTGCTGCAGGTCCTGACTGTATTATTTCCGCTATACTTCTCATGAGTAGTTGGCAAATATAAACTTTGTGAACATTCCAGAGGAGAGTTAGGAATTGAAGTGAGTCCTTCAGTTATTGTTTTGAACTGCCTTTATTATAGGGTATAAAAGGGATAATATGAAAATTCAGATATGTGAAGGCATATTTGTGAATTATATATTTGTAATTCCTCTGGAATGTTGAAAAAAATCCTGAAGACTATATGCAGTAGCTGTCTTTCTTCTTTTGTTTTCCTCCCACAAACTTAACCATAGCTTTGGGATGTTCTCTGTGTAAAGAAGACTTTTTCCACAATATTTTTAAAAATGAAAAAAACTTAAAATCTTGCCTTATTTATATATCTATCTTCCCCCCCTTTCTATCTCTCCAAGTTATGTATCACCAGTGATTATGAAGCCCCCCTCTTTTTAGAGAAGTAAGTTTCAGTATTATATTTTAAATTAGAGGTAACTTTGCTTTTGTAACACAGCATACCATGCAATATGTCGTGTTGGGTCAGAATCTTTATGGGGAAAGGCTATTTGCTGAAAAGAAAGAAATAACATTTTTACTGTTGATATCAGTTCAACTTTTCACGATATAAGATATATAATGTAAAGTTTCAAGAGCATTATTTCACACTTTAATATCAAACATGAAAATAAGAGTAAGAAATTGTGACTTCAATTTCCATGCTCTATAAAAATGATTGAGAATGGAAAAGAAGTATAATGAAGTTTAGTGTCAAAGTCTTCTTAAATGGACAGGTCAATATATTTTAGTTCTTCCAAAGGCAGAGCTTATCATATCAAAAAGGCTTAGAGTTCCACAAAGTGATTCCCATGCACTAATTATGTTCCTTTTATATAAGGCCCAATTATGCAGACAGAAAGAATGTTTTATAGTTAAGTTGTGGAAAAACATACTGATTAATATCAAAAATGTCCTTCTTTTTCACTGCATGAAAAGACAATTGATTTGATTACATACAAATTTGTTTATAACGAAGGAAATTGTAGAGAGGTGATATACTGGGTAAAATACTTGCAATGTCTAAAAGATCGGGGATAATAGAATATTCCAAGAAATCTTTTAAAACAAGAAAACGAAATCTCAAAAGAAATATAGTCAACATATGAGAATGTAAAAATCACTAAAGAGGAGTGCAAGTAATTATAATGAAGAGATGCTCAAACTCACTAGCAGTCAGAGATACTCAAATTTTAAAAAATGTTAATTTATAAGAATTAGCATGGCAAAAATTAGATAATGAGCATTTTGGTTAGGAGATGGAAAATAGGAACTCATTCCTGGTGAAGTACTCAGTAAGAGCTATTTTGGAAAGAAATATGGCACTTTTCATTTTGTCATACATATCCTGTGATCTCATTACTAGGTTCTATACCACCGAAATTTACACACAAATATTTTACAGAACATGTGTAATTTTGTAGTTTTGAGGAGACAGGGGAAGTTAAGAGACAATTGTTTGACAACTGACAAGTAAAATATGGTAGATGCTACCATAGAATACTATGGTATGTTTTTGGAATCATCAAACATATGTAACTAAAACAACATGTACATATCTCAGAAATATAGTATTGAGGACCAAATAAGTGTAATGGGTTGTAGAATGCCTGTATCTTTCCTACAGTGAAGATGGAAATGTAAAATAGTACAGTCACTCTGGAAAACCGTTTGGCAATTTCTTATAAAGTTAAAGATATACTATACAGCAATTACACTGTAAGTCTTTTTCCAAGAGAAATGAAAACTTTTATGTTTAGCAAAAATCTGTACACAAACGTTCATAGCAGTTTTATTTCTAATAGTCAAAAAAAAAAAACCCACATAAATTTTCTCCAACAGATGAATAAACTGTGATATATCTATATAATGGAATAGAACTGAGCAGAATTCACCAATAAAAAGGAACAAAGTAATTATTCACACAATGATTTTGTGAATCTCAAGGATGCTATATGGAGCAAAAATACCAATTTGAAAAAGTTACAAATTGCTTCATTCCCATTCTATAACTTTTTTCAATGTTCAAAATTATAGCCATAGAGAACAGATTAGTTAGTATTTGACAGAGCTTAAGGTTGGGGATGGATAGGGCTATAAAAGGAGAGTAGAAGGGAATTTATTTGTGATTATTGAACAGTTTTGTAATCTGACAGTTATACATGAATCTATACATGTGAAATTTCATGTAACTATACAGAATGCAAGTAAACCTGGTATAATCTGAATAAGGTGCCTAGTTTTGTAAATAGTTTCAAAATGTCAAATTCCTGCTTTTAATAATGTAATGTCTTCTTAAGATGATACTGTTGGGGAAGATAAAGAGTACAAACAAACTCTTTAGTATTTTTGTCATTTATTTTGAGTCCAAAGTTATTTTTAAAAAGGAATTTAAAAATAAAGTGAAAAATAGAGTTGGGAATTAATAGTATTACATTAAATTTACAAATTTGTAAATTGATTTCAAAATTAACATATTTATATTACCTTAATTTTTTTCAAACAGGAACATAATATGCTATTATTTCTCTACATTTATCCATTTACTCAAGTCCCTTTTTTGTACTGTTGTTAAGATTAAAAAATTATATATGTATATATGTATCTGTATACACAAACACACACTTAGACATATTAAGTACATACATACAACTTTTTCCAATTCAGCTTCTCTATGTTTAATTCTACTGAGTTTATACTTTTATATTGTGTTTATTAATTTGAAGGACATATTTTACCTTGCAATATCAGATTGGTTATAGTCCTTGTCACAGACCTTTTTGTCTCTTCTAATGTTTGAACTTGCCCACATAATTCATCCCTGTTTTATTAGTTTTTGTTTAATTCTATTAGTTTTTCCTCATATAAATCATAATTCTAAAAATATCAACAATCCTAATTGATGATTATCTTTTCAAATATTTTTAAATATACCAAGGAAATGAAAGGACAAGCCACAGGCTGGGAGAAAATATTTGCAAAAGATACATCTGATAAAGAACTGTTATCTAAAATCGACAAAGAATTCTTAAAACTCAACAATAAGATAACAAATAGCCAAAAAAGAAAGAGGCAAACCAAGAAACAGACTCCTAGCTATAGAGAATAAACTGATGGGTTACCAGAAGGGAGGAGCGTGGGGGGATGGGTTGAAAGGGTGATGGGGATTAAGTAGGGTACTTTTGTGATAAGTACCTAGTGATGTATGAGTGTTGAATCACTATAATGTACACCTGAAACAAATACTACACTGTATGTTAACTAACTGGAATTTAAATACAAACTTTTTAAAAAGATAGCAAATAGCCAAATTAAAAAGTGGGCCAAAGACCTTAACAGGTAACTCACCAAACAAGATATACAGATAGCACAAAGCATAGGAGAAGATGCTCTACATCTTATGTCATCACAAAACTGCAAATTAAAATAATGAGATACCACTGCACACCTCTTAAAATGTTCCAAATCCAGAACACTGACAACAGAAAATGCTGGTGGGGATGTAAAGCAAAAGGAACTATCATATCTTGCTGGTGGGAATGCAAAATGGTACAGCCACTCTGGAAGACAGTTTGGCAGTTTTTTACAAAATGAAACATATTTTTACCACGTGATCCAGCAATTGTGCTACTTGGTATTTATGCAAAGAAGTTGAAAATTTATGTCCACACAAAAACCTGCACATGGATGTTTATAGCTGCTTTATTCCGAATTGCCAAAACTTGGAACCAATCAAGATGTCCTTTGGTAGGTGAATGGATAAATAAACCAGTATATCCAGAAAGCAGAATGTTACTCATTGCTAAAACGAAATGAGCTATTGGGCCATGGAAAGGCATGAAAAGAAGTTTAAATGCATATTACTAAGTGAAAAAAGACAGTATGAGAAGACTACATACTATATAATTCCAGCTATGATATTCTGGAAAAGGTAAAACTATGAAGACAGTACAAAGATCAGTGGTTGAGAGGGGTTGGTGGGGAAGAGACATACAGACAGCACAGATTATTTTTATGTCAGTGAAAATACCCTGTATGATATTATAATAATGGATAGATCTCATTATATGTTTGTTCAAATCCACAGAACATACAATACTAAGAATGAACAAGGTCGTCAGCTATGGACTTCAGGCGATTATGATGTGTTGCTGTGGGTTCATCCTTGGTAAAAACTGTACCACTCTGTTGAGTCCTATTGGTAATGGGGAAGACTATGCATGTGTGGGCACAGGGGGTATTTGGGAAATACCTGTACCTTTTTTAAAAATGTTGTTATAGATCTAAAACTGCTCCAAAAATAAAGTAAAAAAAAAAAAAAAAAACAGAAGAATTAAGTTATCTCACTTAACTTGATAGTAGGGACTTAGTTGTTATAAGAGATATCTAATTATACCCCAAATATGTACAGAAGTACTGGATCAGGAGAGAAAAAGTACTTTTGAAATTGTATGATTTTTATAATAATGAAGTTACTTTATAAATTGACAGAGTGCTTAGTAATAACCACCTCTGTCAAAATTTGGCTATGGTATTATAACTGTAAGAAGATATAAGAAATTCACCCAGTGACAGAGACATGAAAGTAGATTCAAAGAAACTCTCAAGGAGGAAAAACATGTTATATCTTAATTAAGCTAGTGATAAACTTGATAAGAAAAAAATAACTGTCATATAATTGTAAGAGCAATTTCCTGATACATTAGCTACTGTTATCAGGACAAGGAGATTCATTCCAAAGTTATTTAATGTACGTGCCTAATTTAACTAAAATTGTAACTAAATTCAGCAACATATGAATTTTAAAAGGTGGGTAGTAGAGGATTGTCAGCTAGCTATGACTCTACTCCAGTGAAGCAGTGAGATTGACAATACACTTTTAAAGATTTATTTATTTATAATAGAGAGAGGGAGAGAGATCATGAGCAAGGGAAGGGGCAGAGGGAGAGGGAGAGGTAGAGAATCTCAAGCAGACTCCCTCTGAGTGTGGAGCCCAACATGGGTCTTGATCCCAGGACCCCACTATCATGACTTGAGCTGAAATCAGACGCCCAAGGACTGAGACACCCAGGCACCCTGACAATAGACTTTTAAAGTTAATAAGGCAAATATAACCAGGTTTACTTGCAGTTCTTTGTAATACGTAAAATAAACACAACTGTGAACAGTAGAATTAAATATGGGGGAGTTCATAAATTTGTATCTGCCTCATTTTTCAAAATAGAATAGATAGGATTTAATAACTAGATACCAGCTTTTGCTCAACTTAATGCAAGTATGTGTGCATTAGGATGATTCTGATTTTAGTGAAAGGATGGAAGAGCTTAACAAAGGATAAAGAATAATTCAGTGGGAGAAAACGTGTTATTCAAATGACATTTTTTTTTTTTTAAATCACAGGTAACTGACAATAAAGACCAAGACACTTAAATATTTTACCTCAGTCAATAAGTTTAATGGTTTTCCATACACAGATTTGCCTTGCTGGTCTTAGATGGGGGTAAGTTTAGCCTTAAAGGATAAAGCTAACACACAAATGAAATTTATATGATAGACTGTGTCTAACTGAATGTACCACCAGCTGTCCATTTACAGTTCATTTGGAAGGTAATCATGGTTACACTTGTTGCTTTCGTTATGTTTATAGTTGTCTTTGAAGGTACTATGAGAGTTCTCTGTTCATAAAATTTTATTTTATGCACTAGTAGAGTACCTAAAGATATTTTACTTTTATTTTTATATACTTAATATTTTAAAATAAAATTATTAGTAACATGGTATCTAAAAATTTACCTAGTATCTAGAAATGAGTTAATCAATGAGAAATATTAAAGAACTCATCCTATTAATATCCTGTAAAACCTACAAAGTATTGATGTGGTTATGTTTCCAGTTAGGAAACTCTACTGCAAAGTTATTATTACATAATTGCATAACTGTGTCTTATCACATAATTAAGTTAATATCATTTTTCATTATTTTGTTTCAACCATTAAGTTGTCAGTTCAAGGAATTTAATCAACAACTCTTGCTGAAATTATGTTCAGAATTGATCTTCAAAATTGTTATTTCTTACCACGTTTCTTATAAGAGGTACTAACACATTTTAAAAAGTTAATTGTTCAATAAATATTAAAATAATATTATATGCATTTGGAAAAATTAATGACTATTATATATTTATTGTGACATGCCATTTCACCAGACAACATCAGTCTAATCCACTAATTTTCTTTTGTCAGAAATTTTTACCACAATCCCTGATTTCATTTATTTGAGTCTTTTCTTACATATATGTTCGCACTACACATAATACATGATATAAAGCTATCAAGCCTAACCTGAAACTGTACAGAAAATGTCTTCATCATGCCTCAGAAAGTGAACCATTGATGGGATTTTAAGGTTAATTCCATCAGGCTTAATTTTGTGGCTCATATTGCTGGTTTCTGTCAATTGTTTCAGCATCATTACCCCATCATTTTATATGGTGGTTCTGGGATCCTGAATATGTTTATTACTTGCTTTCTAATAAATGCGCCTGGGTTTTTGAAATAGCAGCTTTCCTCTGCTTCCCCCATTTCTCTATTATTTCCTTCCAATAATTTCCAGGGGATATTTAATGTAGCAGTCTCTGTACATTTCTGAAATTTAAACATTTTAAGTCTAAGTCACTATCAGAGTTTTTGTAAAATTGGAAATTTCAGGTTACTGTTTTAATAACCACTCAACTTTTCTATATAACTGTGTTCCAGAGTTTCCTATATCAAATCTCACTAACCAACACTACCGTGCAGCAAGTTCACGCTGAATCTTCAAAGAAGACATGGATGTTTTCAATATTAACAATCTGAAACTCACTGATAACCTCATATGTGATATAATAATAGAGGCTTCCTAGGATTCACAATTCAATTATTGATTCAGTCCCAGTGGTAAAACCTAGTGAAAATACCAGCTTAACTATTTCCAATCAGTATAAGTGTATCCCTGTGTATGTGTCAATGCTTTTGACACAGCTAGCAGTCAAGTTGTGAGCGTATGTTTGGCATATACACATGTGCTAACTGTAATACATTAATCATTTGGAAAAATAACTTCTTTTTATTACCCATAAAAGGAATAATTTTAAATATGTTCTATTTGATGATTAATAAATAATTGTTGGATAAATGCTTTGCCTTGCTGTATAAAATTATGACTGCACTGTATATATGGCTTTAGGTATGTGTCCCTTTTGACTGCTTCAAAAATAAAGTTAACAAGAGAAAATAAAACCCACTATTCATATTTATTTCTGAACTCTGGAGTTTACCAGGTTCTGAAAATCACAGATAAAATTATTTAATACCTAACATATCTTTCAATTTTCTATAATAACTGGGAGATTTCTGTATAGAATAGAGAATTTAAAAAGGAGTATATCAATTTATTGAATTCAAACTTTATCTCTGATTTTCTCTAAAACTCTGTGGTCCCAGAGTTTTTACTTTCAATAAAGTCATTTTTAAATTTGTGTAGAGTGAAACTCAGACATTATCAGTGTGAGCTTTGATGAGTTTTGATGAGGATGAGTTTGGTGTACAAAGTATAGGATTATCCATCATCCTAGAAAGTTTCCTCATCATACACTTTCCAGCAAATACTTCCTATAGAGAGGAAAGTTTTAAAAATTTTTCGTCATAAATTAGTTTTTCCTATTATGGAATTTCATATAACTGAATAATACAGAAGGTATACTTGTGTCTGGTTTCTTTGCTTAGAGGTGAATTCATATGGTATCATGCACATATTAGTAAATCATTTCTTTTTATTGCTAAGTAGTATTTCATTTAATATATGCCAATTTGTTTATTTGTTCTTCTCTTCATGGGCATTTCATTTTTTCCTGTTTGGGGCTATTGTGAATAAACCTGCTGTAATCATTACGGTATAAGCCTTTTTATGAGCACATGTTTTAAGTTACAGGGGTAAATATCAAGGCATACAATTGTGTGATCATAGGGTAAGTCTATGCTTATCTTTATAAGACATTTTCAAACATTTTTCCTAAGTAGTTGCTGTATTTTACAGTGTCATCAACAATATAAGAATGTTCTGAATAGGGGCGCCTGGGTAGCTCAGTGAATTAGGCATCTGCCTTCGGCTCAGGTCATGATCTCAGGGTCCTGGGATGGAGCCCTGCATTAGGCTTCCTGCTCAGCAGAGAATCTGCTTCTCCCTCTCCCTCTGCTCCTCCCACCTGCTCATGCTCTCTCACTCACTCTCGTTCTCTCTCTCTAATAAATAAAATCTTTAAAAAAAAAAAAAAAAGAATGTTCTGAATGTTTTGTATCCTTGCCCACGTGTGCTTTGATTAGTCTTTCTAATTTTAGCCACTCTGGTAGATGTATAGTGGAATCTCACAGAGATTTTAATTTAGACTTTCGTGATGACAAATACTAAATGCCTGTTCTCAAAGACTGAATGTAACATTGGTTTTACTTATTTTTTATATATTAATACCATTCCTGAGTAAAATTATTGGCTCATTTTATTTGTGTGTGTGTGTGTGTATGTGTGCAAATCTTTTTTTAAAAATGCAGTCTGTTTAATAGTTATGGATTATTTAGTTTTCTTTTAATATTGTGTCCCTTTTTTAAAGTTTTTATTTAAATTCCAGTTATTGTGTCCCTTTTGGTAAGTTATGCTTTTCAAGGAATTTGTCAATCTCTTTTAAGTTGTCTAGCTTATCGGCAAATAGTTGTTCGTTATATTTTCTTATTATCCACTTAACATCTGCAGAGTCCACATTGTCCACTTTCTTTTCTTATATTGGTATTGTGTGTTTGTAAACTTTCATTCTTAAGTCTTATTTGATTTTATTAATTTCAAATATATTTTCAAAGAAACATTTTGGGCTTGTTTATTTTCTTTTTAAATCAATTTATTGAGATACCTTTGACATATAGAAATTGTATATTATTAAATGTGCTACTTGATGTTTTTGTATACATGTATACATTATGAAAAGATCACTATAGTCAAGCTAAAAAACTTATCCATCACCTCTGTGTGGTTACCCTTCTGTGTGTATGTGTGTGCATTAAGAAGATTTAATTTAAGATCTCTATCTTAGAAAATTTTCTAAATGTACACTACTATGATAGTCCCTACAGTAATTATTATCACCATGCTACATATTAGATCTCCAGAATTTATTCGTCCCATATAGTTGAACCTTTGTACCCTTTGCCCAACATCTCCCATTTCTCCCATCCCTTAGGCCCTGGCAACCACCATTCTACAATCTGTTTTTATGAGTTTGACTTTGTTAGATTCCACGTATGAGTAAGAGCATGTGGTATTTGTCTTTCCATGTCTGACATTTCACTTAGCATAATGTGTTCTATTTTATTTTCTATTTCACTGATTCTCTTCTTGTCTGTGTTATTTCCTTTCTATAACTAATTTTTGTTGTAATTCATTCTTTACTACTTTTGTTTAAGGCAGGGATACATATAACTACTTTCTCTTAAAAATTTGTAAACTTATGTCCAAAAATGGGTTTAACTTCTTTACACAAATTGTGATTTGTTGTATTTTTATAATTCTCAATTCAAAACATTTTCTAATTTACCTTATTTTTCTTTGACCCATTCTATAATAATTGCTGTATAATTTTTGCATGCTTTTTTTCACATACTTTGACCTTTTCTAAGTATCTTAGAGTTATAGTTTTCTCGTTCAATTATTTTGTGGGCAGAGAGCATCCTCTAAAATATTTCAGTCTCCTCAAATTTATTGACATGAGTTTTCACACTTAGAATAATATTTAGCATCATTATATTCCATGTATACTTGAATTCTACAGTTGTTGATTGTAGTATAAATATCAATTAGGTCACTACAGTTAACGGAGAGGTACAGTTTGTGTGTAATTTACAACATACTGTAATTTTTGGGCTAATTATCTATCGATTACTAAGGAAGGGGTACTAAAATCTCTGTGATCATGTTTGTCTATTTCTCCATTTATTTCTATCCATTTTTCACTCAAGAATTTTTACATAAATCAAATTATTACTGCATAATTTACACATGATAAAATTCGGTCATCTTAAATATACAGTTTGATGAGATAGAACATATATCATATAACCACTATATTATTCAAGGTACAGAACATGTTCATAATCACGAAAGCTTTCTTGTTCCCTTTTACTATGAATCACACCCACATCCATTGAGTCTAGGCCACAAAGAGTTGTTTTCTTTAGTTATATATTTGTTTTGCTTTTTCTATAACTGTATAAAAATCAATGATGTATTCTTTCTTGTTTGCTTTTTCACTAAATCTCTGTATATATTAATTATATTATTATATATTATAATTAATTAATGGCGTTGTCTAATCAGTATGCCATTCCTCATAGCACAATTTGTTTTTTCTCATTTTCTGCTCTCAAACATTTGGGATTTTCCAGTTCTGACTGCTACCAGTTCAGCTACTACGAACATTCATGTGCAAGTCATTTTGTAGAAACATGATTTTGTTTCTTTTTGGTAAAGACCTAAGTGTATGATTATATAACTATATTATATACAAATATAACAATATGAATGGATAATTAACTTTATAAAACCTATCAAACTCTTTTCCGAAATAGTTGTGCCTTTTTGATTCTCATCACCAATGTGTGAGAGTTCCGGTTGCTTCACATACTGCTCAACCTTTGGCATCTTCAGTCTTTTAAAATTTTGGCCATTCTAGTAGGTATATGTTGACCTCATGTAGATTTAATTTTTATTTCTGTGGTGCCTGGAATTGTTGAGAATTTTTATGTATATTTTGACCATTTGAACACCTTCTGTAAATTTTTCAAATGTATTACCCATTTAATTGGTTCATCATCTTACCATTGAGGGGTAAGAGTTATTTATACATCATTTGTATTTATATTATACTATATGAATAGAATATATTTTCATTATAATTATAATGTATTTGTAGTATATATACTCATGATATTATAAATATGGTATTATATATTACTATGGTTTATTGCATATATTTATATTCTTATTCATTTATTTATTGTATAAACAGTGAGTTTTTTCATCTTCTCTACTCAAAATTTTATAGTTTAGGATTTAATGTCATCTGTGAGTTAATTTTTATATAAAGTGAAATTAGAGTTGAAATTCACTTTTTCCAAATAGATATCTGATGGCATCTTGTATTTTAAAGCTCTATTATTAACAACATACATTTATTACTAAAATAATTTTGTTGAATACCTTTGTCATAATTAAATGTTTTCTGTTACGTCCATTAATGTTGCTTATCTTGAACTGTCCTAGCCTGATTTTAACTTTCAAAACACTGCTTTATTTACTATAAATTTATCTTTCATAGACATTCCATAGCAAGGTTGTGTTTTTTCTTATCCCTTTGACAATTTCTTCATTTAATTGGAGTACATTTATAGTTAATGTAATTATTAATAAGATTGAATTAGGCTGTTTTTCTGTTGTTTTTCCTCCTATTTGTCATCAGATTTTTTCTTTTTCTCCAGTTTCATGTGTTTATTTGTATTAATCACAACTTTTTTCAGTACTTTGTTGTAGTCCCTAAACTATATGTTGGCTGTTTATTACTTTAATATGATAGTGTTTGCACTAAGGATTAGACTATGTTGCCTTAAATTATCACAGTTTACTTAGTAATATTCCACTTCATATAAAATATTAAAAATTTGCAATAGTATAGTTTTATGGACCCACTTCTGTCAACACTTTATGGTATCATCATATATTACATCTAATTACATTATATTATAAATTAATAATTTTACAGTTTTGTTTTAAACCTTTAAAAATATAAAGGAAAAAAATGAGCACTCAGTTTACTCTCAAATTTTTATTTTTGTTGTTCATTACTTTCTGAAGACTTGAATTTCATCTTTTGTCATTTCTCTTCGAGCTAAGAACATGATGTAGTGTGTTTTTGTAGTGCAGATCTACCATCAATAAATTCTTCCAGTTTTTATTTAACTGAAATTTTCTTCCGTTTGCCTTCAATTTTGAAGGATACATTAAGCATATGTAAAATTATGAGGTAGTAGATTTCTCATGTTATAGCTTTGAAATGAATTCATTATATGAAAGAAAAAGAACAATCTCTCCAATAATTCTGTCTAGTAAAATTTACTAGGATGAATGCATTTAATAAATATGGAAACACTTGTTAGTGCTTTTTTTATATTCCCTATCTACTCCCTGTACTTCTATCCTCTTTTGAAACCAATCCAATCAGGATTTAATCTTCATCCATTCATTTTAAAAGCTCCCTTTTCAGTCACTAACTATTTCCACATTATTAAACTGCTCATTTCTCTTGACATCTCAGTAGAGTCTGAAGTAGTTGTTTTCTCTCTCTCTCTCTCTATTTTTTATAAAACATATCTTCATATAGATTCTGAAACACTGTGCTACCTTTGTTTGCTCAGTACCTCAGTAACTCCTACTTTTAACTCATTATTGGTGGATCTTCTACTTTTTCCCACTTTTAACTCTCTGTTCCTAGGTTTTCTATCACATCCTATTCCTAAAGTTGGAGTGACCCAAGATCTAATGTCTGGTCCTCTTTTCTCTCTGTAACTATCTGTATTAACCCCTTAAATAATCCCAACTTTTTTTCCTTATTACCTTTGTTTCCATAGACCCCAGAATACAGTACAAGAGGCAGAGTACTTTCTTGTGTTAGTTTCTTATTTCTGCAACAAATTACCAAAATATTAATTGGCTTAGATAGCATCTGTTTATTACCTCAAAATTCTTGCAAGTCATAAGTCTAGGCATCACTTAACAGGGTTCTTTTTTTTTTTTTTTTTAAGATTTTATTTATTTGTTTGACAGAGAGAGAGACAGTGAAAGAGGGAATGTGAGCTGGGGGAGCGGGAGAGGGAGAAGCAGGCCTCCCCCTGAGGAGGGAGCCCCATGTGGGACTTGATCCCATGACCCTGGGATCATGACCTGAGCCAAAGGCAGATGCTTAACAACTGAGCCACCTAGGAGCCCCAATAACATGTCCTTTACTCAGGGTCTGACAAGGCTGAAGTCAAATGTGTCAACAAGGATGCATTTTCACCTGGAGACTCAAATAGGAAATTATTCGCTTCCCATTACATTCAGGTTGTTGGCAGAATTCATTTTCTCATGGGTAGAGCTCACAGTGGCTTGTTTCTTCAAGTCCAGCTGAACCATGTCTTTCTTTCAAGGTTTTCACTTGATTAAGTCATTAGCCATGAAGGATTATCTCATTTTTTATTAACTCCAACTCAATGGACTTCAAACCTGAATTATATTGGTAAAATTCCTTCTCTTTTGCTGTATTCCATTTGCCAGAACTGCCACATATTCCACCCGCACTCAAAGTGGGATGGGTTATATGTGGCATGACACCAGATATAGAGAGAGAATTCTGCCTACTACGTTGCTCAATAAATATTTGTTTAAAAAGTTAGTGAATAAAGATGGGAAAAGGCAATTATACATTCTAATGGGTCTATTTACATACTTTTGATCCTCAGGTTTATATTGCAGTCTTAGCAGGGTTTAATAGTTGTATAATTGATGGTAGCAAATCCGCATATTTTAACTTAACATTGTGCAGCTAGTAACAAGGACCAGAATGAAGTAAGAGTTAGAGTAAGGAAAATGTAAGACAAATACAGAAAATATTTAGTGACCAACTAGGTGTGGAGATAATGAGCCTTCAGGGAAACACTCAGTTTGTTAACACTAACAATTGAAAGAGTGTCAATATTCTGTCAAAAATGGTTATACTAAGCAAAGTTTAGTCCAAGGGTCAGGGTCCTGAAGGTTCTCCATGATCTTTCACAACAGTTTTTCTAAATCCTGACATAGCATAAAAAACGATTTGTTTAGCATATAGCATTGCTACAATGCAATCATATTTATTCTTACTTTCTGAACTTTGTCGGGATAAATACTTTGATATCCTGACAAAGTTTGTTGCATATATTAATAGTTAATTTCTTTTAGTGTTGAGTAGTATTCTGTTGTATGAATTCTCTACAATTTGTTTATCATTCACCTTTGGTGGATTTGTATTTTTGTTTTTCACTGACGGACAAGGCTGCAATGAATTTTAATTTATGCCCACAATGTTTTATATTTTCCATTTACCAGATTAGCATTGCACTACTACATATTTACCCAAAGAATACAAAATTATATATATAATTTTTTATATCTTCTTTACTATACACTGGTTGATGGACATGGACTGTTTCAATAATTTGGTTATTGTAGATAATGCTGCCATAAACATTGGGGTACATGCACCCCTTCGAATTAGTATTTTCATATTTTTTGGTTAAATACCTAGTAGTGTAGTTGCTGGATCATAGGATAGTTCTATTTTTAACTTTTTGAGGAAGCTCCATACTGCTTTCCACAGTGGCTGCACCAGTTTGCATTCCCACTGAGAGTGCGGGAGTGTTCCCCTTTCTCCACATCCTGGCCAACACCTGTTTTCCTGTGTTGTTGATTTTAGCCATTCTGACAGCTGTGAGGTGAGATCTCATGATAGTTTTGATTTGCATTTCCCTGATCATAAGTGATGTTGAGCACCTTTTCATTTGTTGACAATCTGTATGTCATCTTTGGAAAAATGTCTGTTTGTGTCTTCTGCCCATTTTTAACTGGATTATTTGTGGGGTTTTTTGGTGTTGAGTTTTGTTAAGTTCTTTATATAATTTGGATACTAACCCTTTATTGGCTATGTTATTTGCAAATATCTTCTCCTGTTCAATAGGTTGCCTTTTTGTTTTGTTGATTGTTTCCTTAACTTGCAGAAGCTTTTTTTTTTTTTTTTTTAATGTAGTTTCAATAGGTTAGTATTGCTTTCTTTTCCCTTGCCTCTGGAGACATATCTAGAAAAAAGTTGCTACAGCTGATATCAAAGAAATTACTCTTGTATTCACTTGTAGGACTTTTACACTTTCAGGCTTCACCTTTATGTCTTCAATCGATCATGAATTTATTTTTGTATATGGTGTAAGAATGTAGTGAAGTTTCATTCTTTTGCATGTACCTGCCCTGTTGTCCCAACAACATTTGTTGAAGAGACTGTCTTTTTTCCACTGGACATTCTTTCCTCCTATTTTTGATTAATTGACCATATAATTGTGGGTTTATTCCTGGGTTTTCTGTTTTGTTCCATTGATCTATGTGTCTATCTTTGTGCCAGTACCATACTGTTTTGATCACTACAGCTTTATAATATAAATTGAAGTCTGGAAATGTGATACCTCCAGCTTTGCCTTTCTTTTTCAAGATTGCTTTGGCTGCCCAGGTTCTTTCATAGTTCCATACAAGTTTTAGGATTTTTTCCTCTAGTCCTATGAAAAATGCTGTTGGCATTTCGATAGGGATTGCATTAAATGTGTATATTGCTTTGGATATTATAGATATTTTAACAGTTTTCTTCCAATCCATGAGCATCAGATGCATTTCCATATCTTTGTGCCATTTCCAATTTCTTTCATCATTGTTATATAATTTTCAGGGTACAGGTCTTTCACATCTTTGGTTAGGTTTATTCCTAGGTATCTTACTAATTTTGAGTGCAATTGTAAATGGCATTGTTTTCTTAATTTCTCTTTCTGATGCTTCATTATTGGCGTATAGAAATGCAACAGATTTCTGTACATTGATATTGTATCCTGGAACTTTTCTGAAATCATGTATGAGTTCTAACAGGTTTTTTGGTGGAGTCTTTTGAGTTTTCTATATACAGTATCATGGCATCTGCAAATACTGACAATTTGGCTACTTCCTTGCTGATTTGGATGCCTTTTATTTCTTTTGTTGTCTGATTTCTTTTTGTTCTCTTTTTATTTCTTTTTGTTGTCTGGCTAGAACTTCTAGTACTAAGTTGAACAAAAGAGTTTTTGCATCTATGTTCATCAGGGATACTGGCCTGTAGTTCTCTTTTTTAATGGTATTTTTATCTGGTTTTATCAGGGTAATGCTGGGCTCATAGAATGAATATGGAAGTTTTTCTTCCTTTTAAATTTTTTGGAATTGTTTGAGAATAATAGGTATTAACACTTTTTTAAATGTTTGGTAGAATTTGCCTGTGATGCTCTCTGGTCCTGGACTTTTGTTTGTTGGAAGTTTTTTGATTACTGATTCAATTTCTTTGCTGGGTTATTGGTCTGGTTGAGTTTTCTATTCTTTCCTATTTCAGTTTTGGTAGTTTATAATTTCTTCTAGGTTGTCCAATTGTGAGCATGTGGTTTTTCAAAATATAATTGTTTGCATTTCTGTGGTGTTTGTTGTTTTTTCTCTTCTCTCATTTGTAATTTTATTTACTTGAGTTTTTTCTCTCTTTTTTCTTGATAAGTCTAGCTAGAGGTTTGTTAATTTTATTGATTTTTTTCCAAAGAACCAGTTCCCAGTTTCATTGATCTGTTGTATTGTTTGTTTAGTTTCTGTATCATTTATTTCTGCTGTAATCTTTATTGTTTCCTACCTTCTGCTTGTTTCAGGTTTTGTTTGTTGTTCTTCTTCTAGCTCCTTTAGGTGCAAGGTTAGGTTGTGTATTTGAGAGTTTCCTTGCTTCTTGAGTTAGGGCTGTATTGCTATAAACTTCCCTCTTAGAACCACTTTGCTACATCCCAAAGGTTTTGGATTGTTGTGTTTTCATTTTCATGTGCTTCCACGTACTTTTTTATTTCTTTTTTTTATTTTCTGGTTGACCCAACATTGTATAGTAGCATGTATAGTAGCATTTTTCTTGTGGTTGACTTCTAGTTTCATTGCATTGTGGTCGAAAAGATGCATGGTATGACTTCGATCTTCTTGAATTTGTTGAGGCTGGTTTTGTGGGCTAATAAGTGAACTATTCTGGAGCATGTTCCATGTGCACTTGAAAAGAATATATACTCTGCTGTTTTAGGATGAAGTGTTCTGAATATATCTGTTAAATCAGTTTGTTCCAGTGTGTCATTCAAAGCCATAATTTCCTTGTTTATTTTCGGCTTAGACGATCTGTCCATTGCTGTAAGTGGGGTGTTAAAGTTCTCTACTATTAATGTAGTAGTATCAATTCCTTCCTTTATGTTTGTTATTAACTGTTTTAGTATTTGGGTGCTTCTATGTTGGGATCATAAATATTTACAATTGTTATACCTTCCTGTTAGATTGTCCCCTTTATTATTATATAGTGTCCTTCTTTGTTTCTTGTTGTAGTCTCTGTTTTAAAGTCCATTTTGTCCAACATAAATATTGCTACTCCAGCTTTCTTTTGACATCCATTTGCAAGACAGATGTTTCTTCATCCTCTCGCTTTCAATCTGCAGATGTCTTTAAGTCTAAAATGGGTCTCTTGTAGGCAGTATATAGATATGGGTCTTTTTTTTTTGATCCATTCTTTCACCCTATGTCTTTTGATTGGAGTGTTCAGTCTATTTACATTCAAATTAATTATCATATCTGTCTATCTATTGATTGATCAATCAGTTGATCCTTCTATCTCCCTTTAGTTCTCTGTGTACTCCAGTTGTCTGTTCTCCCTAAACATCCAGATCCATCTTTACATTTCAGGAAGACCACTAAGCTCTGCCTAGTTTCCTTTCTGGCAAATGGTCAAGAAACTCTCATCAAAGAATAATCTGGGGCAATAGTAATACTCATTCATTTATTTATTTTTGTTCTTCATGAATCGCTGGCCTTTGTTGCTTGATGTTCAATAGCATGAAAACTGCTTCAAAGATATATTAGGTTTTCATGTAGGAGAATAAATCTGATGTTCAAAAATGGAAATTCTAGTATGGTATCTTTAACCCATTATCTGTATTCAATTTCCAGATGCTATTTATGTTTTCCTTTGATGATATATTATGCATGAGAATACCAAAACTAATTGACTCTCTATGAGTTTTAGTTTTTGCTACTACTTGTGTCCTTCATGTACGGTCTAAAATTAGGCACTGTGCTAGGCACTCAAACCCCCATCCTAGATACCCCATCAACTATGTTAATACTTGATGAGTATATTGACCCAACAACCATAATCTCTACATTACAATAAGGTGAGATATCCGTGACTATTATTCATACTAAATATGTCATTTAGTAAATCCTACATCTTCCTTTACACATCCTGATAACAACTATCTTAAATGTACAGTGAAAAGGGATGATTTCATGTGCTGTCAATAGGTGCAAGCTAGTACTAGAATGGTTTGAATAGCAACAATTCAATGAATTACTTCACCAAACACTGAAAAACACATTAAGGTGTCATCCTTGCCTTTGAGAATAAAGGAGAAAAATCATTTTCTATGGCTTTCAAACTGGCTATCTTTCTGCTCTGAGATGCAGAATCATGGTGATCATGTGGTTGTAGCTATCAGTTAACTAATAGTAGAGAACTTCAAACTTAGAACAAGAGAGGAGCTGATATGAGGTAGGGGGTGGAAATATGGATAGGGTTGTTTTGGTAAGTGTACATCGCCATCCAGGCTACCTCATTGCTAATAGATGGAAAAAGAATTTGGAGTCAAACTAGAGTATTTGAAAACCATATTTTGGTGCAAATATAACTCCAGCAACAACAGTTAAAAATGCCTCTGTAAAGTAAGGTACAAATTAGGGATGATACATTATCAGGAGTCATCAGGAACCTGTTAATGAACAATTTCATTGCCAATCCTAGCTACTTCTTGTCAATATTCTTATATCATTACGAGGTAGTGGACTGAGTTTTTCTGCATTCTAATGTTTCTAGTTTAACAACACATAAATGTGTTTCACCAATTCAGGACCTCAGAAACAAGTTAAGTATTTTGTGATCAAGTAAAATAAATCATTATAAACATTACTTTAAAACATCTGTGACTGTTAAAGACACTGATTCATTTTAAGCCATCAACAACTTCACAGTAAGAAATGTAGCAAATATTCTACTTATTAGGAACAAGGTGCCATTTCTGCTTCTGGACAATGAAATTAGTTTGGTCACTTTGCTTGAATTGATGAAAAGTATAACTTACAGGGGCGCCTGGGTGGCACAGCGGTTAAGCATCTGCCTTCGGCTCAGGGCGTGATCCCGGCATTCCGGGATCGAGCCCCACATCAGGCTCCTCCGCTATGAGCCTGCTTCTTCCTCTCCCACTCCCCCTGCTTGTGTTCCCTCTCTCGCTGGCTGTCTCTATCTCTGTCAAGTAAATAAATAAAATCTTAAAAAAAAAAAAAAAGAAAAGAAAAGTATAACTTACAGTATTACAAAACTGATATGTAGTCTTTGGTAACGGGAAATCACTGGACTAACGGCACATGTAAGGAACCTACTGCAGCACTCCACTGTAGTTTACACTCCTATGTTAGTGCATTTCTACTGCTATTATTCTATTGGTGTTACTTTGTAAAATATCACTTATCTCTACATTTTTGCATTTGAATAGTTGGCAAAGGTGAGTTATGCGCTTCATCCTCTACTTGTTTCACTACTCCGTGTCCTCCTGGTTCCACTAATCTGAGCTTACAATTATTATGTTTCTTTATACGTTTTTTCCAAGATTGTATTTTCTTCTTGATCATCTTGTTTCAGATACTATCCTCCCCAACCTCTACCCACTCTAATTCACTGAGGAACCCACTGTCTCTCAGGCACACGATTTGAGCCCTCATTATTTTCATGATCCTATTTCTTGGGTTTCCTAGTTGTGGCTACACATAAGGGGAGCCATATTAAGCACTATGGTCTCATGACAGATTGGTCTTCTACCACTTTGTCTTCTTGGATACTTATTTTTTAATGTGCTATGTGCTCTCCTTTGCTCTTAGTCCTCAATCTCCCTGGCTTTCATCATGAAAGGATTATTAAATTTGTATTGTGGATTTCTTCAGACAATTAACAGTTTTCAGGCTGACAGCTTTAATCAATATGGAGCAGAGAGATAAAACACATACAGTCTGCTGACAAAATGCCAGGGTTTGAAAATTTAGTGTAAGGGGCACCTGGGTAGCTCAGTCAGTTGAGCGTGTGGCCCTTGGTTCGGGCTCAGGTCATGATCTCGGGGTCTTGTGATTGAGCACCGTGTCTGGTTCCACACTAAGCAGGGAATCTGCTTGAGGATTCCCTCCTCCCTCTGCCTCTCCTCTCTCTCTTTCAAATAAATAAATCTATTTTTTTAAAAGAAAACTTAGTGTAATATTTTGGAGAAATTAACCATTTGAAACCTCAGTTTATTCACTTAGAAAATGAATTCTCTGGAGTAATTTAATAACTGTCACAGGTTAAATCGTGTTACTTGAAAAGATACATTGAAGTTCTAATCTCCAATACCTCAAAAGTGGTCTTATTTGTAAATAAGGTCATTACAGATGCAGTTAATCAAAATGAGGTCATACTAGAATAAGGTGGGTCCCTAATCCAATATGATATGTGTCCTAATATGAAGAGGACAACATCACTGGAAGACAGAGGCACACAAGGAGAATGCCATGTGACAATGTAAGGAGAGAGGGAAGGGCTGTAGCTGTAAGCCAGGGAGCACCAAGAACTGACAGCAAATCACCAAAAGGTAGGAAGAGGCAAGGAGGACTCTTCCTTGCAAGTGTCAGAGGGAACATGACCATGCTAACACCATGATTTTGTACTTCCTGCCTCCAGAACTTAAGACAGTAACTTTCTATTGTTTTGCACCACTGCAACATCAATTTTGCTGCTTTGTTAACAATATCTATAGGAAACTAATAATAATATATTACCTTTCAGTGCAGTCATCATGATTACTTTAAGTAATATATGATAGGCACCTAGTACAGAGTTTGCCTCATAGAAGTACTATATAAATATTAGATGTTGTCACCATTATTCTTAATATTTGCCCTTACAAATATCAAACTCCTTTTTTGCCATGACTCTTCTATTTCAGCTGTGAAAACTAATGTTTCCTTCATGAGTGTGCTGCAAGGAACAAAATAGCCATATTCAGTATGCAAAAGTTTGAGTCACATTTAAACTGTTCCTATCCAATCAGAAAATCCCCAAATATTCAAATACTTCCTGCCAAAATATGAATGGGTTGCAACTATATTTCATATAAATATATATTAAGGACTTCTAATTTGTCTTACCAAAAAATCATATTTTGGATTTCATCTTAGGGCATATTGTAGGGAAAAACTAGTGAAGGTGGAAGACACGGACTTTTTTCTAATAAAATTCTTTGGCACTGCTATGGGATTTGCTGGTCTGTTTGTTTCCCAAATAGCCGTTGTACTCCACCGCTTCTGTCTTTGCCCAAACATTCCCTCAGATGATTCTCTGCTCAGTGGCCAATACTGGAGCCCAGCAGTTGGAGAAAAAAAAGTGACAGAGGAGAGTCTGTGACAAAATCTAGAGGATCAAAGACATACAATTAGCAATTTCAGGATCTGACAGTGAAAAGTCAATATAACTTTTAATAAATGTAAAATTTTCAAATCATTATGAGAAAGAATAGATATTTGCACTTCTAAGGATGTATCTGCAATAGAGAGTATGGAAATAGTTAAGACAAAAGAAATAATTTGAAAATGCCACTTAATTTGTATTAGGATAGAGTGAAACAATTCTCCTAGGGCTAAAATTACTCCCCAGGAGTGAATTAAGCACACAGGGATGCTGCATTAACTCCATGATGCTAATGTGCCATCCCAAATCATCAGAACCCCTCTCTCTTCAGTAGGAAATCACACCCTAGGAGAATTTGACTGATTATACTTAGCTATGCTCATTATAATATGTAGAGAAAAAATGATCCCAGAAGCGTAATTTCTCATGATATGTACAAGAAGAATTTGCCACATATACAAATGTCGATTTTGTCTTTCATAATTTTCCCATTGTTTATGACTTTAGAATGACAAAATAACCATTTATCAGAAATCCAATAAATGCGGCAAAAAAAATATATCCTTTGAAACTTGTATTCGGCTATTCATACAAATATAATTTTGGGGAATAATAAGTTCATGGTTATAATCAAATGTGGTCTCATGAATGTAGCCCATATTACTGTTAATAGTTGTATGTGCTCATTACAGGAAAAATTAGCACAACAAAAACAATGGCAATACAAATAAAAATGGTTGGTAGTTTGGTACAGGCCAAACTTGAAAATATCCTTTAGTCTACTGATAACATACTAGCCATCATGTCTTCCACAGATGGAGTTTTAAAATAAAAGACAGTTGTGTAAACAAGCTAAGATTTTCTCCTTTGTCAATACAATGCATATATTTGAAGTGCTGTTGATTATTTATCTTTACATTAAACATAGTTCATTAGAAATTGTAAAATGTTCAATACATTTAATATTTTGCAACTCATGAACTTTATTGGTAACAAAAAGAAAAACAGACAACAGTTAAAGTGAAACACTTCCACCCTTAGCTCTATTTAAAGGGCCTATTATATTTCATTGAAAATATTGATATAACTTTTATAGCACATATGTGATAGGAAAGCTGATTCTAGGGTATTTAGAACCATTCTGACAATTTGTTTGCCACAATGTGAATCTGGCCCTTCTCTACAGCCAACGTATTAGACAGTAGAAAAGGAAAACTATATACTTCTTACTCATATGTTACCCATATTCAATTAGAAGTTCATTCACTGGTCTGTTTAGGTAATTCATTATCAACTGACCCTGGAATGTTAAATTTTAAAAATAAACAGGTCTGGAGTGTTACTACATCTGCTTTGTATTTTTATTGGAAAACCAGTATTTTTTTAAATAAAATGTGTGCTATATATATGATTATCATTCAGTTCATAACTGCATCTCTAATAGAATTGAACAACTATTCATAATGTATAAGAGACATTGTAATCATTATATATAAAATGAAGATAATATCTTTAATCACAAATTTAGCTAGAAATAAATATTTCATGCTATGATCTTCAGTTATTTTTTTAGCTAAGACATATATTTGCATTAGCACCAAGAAGATATAGGAAAATGCATTCTTTTTTTATTTGATCCCATTTTGACATTATATAAATCATCATCACCATTTTACTATCCTTATTATCTAATCTCCATTTTGGCATTAGATTTCAGAATTTCGTTTATAAATTCTACAAACACAAAGTGCTGTGTTGGAGGTGACCCATAACAGTCATGACAGCTGGATTAAATTTTCAGAATTTTGTGAGTTGTTGGAATTCACATCCATAGCTTGAAATCTGTCATATTGGCATTATTTAAATCACAGAAATAGGCAAAAGCTACAAATCAGAGAGTATTTTCTCCTATTAGGAGTTAGGTTTTCGATATTTATCAACAAATCACTGCAGACACATATGTAAAATAAATCTTTATACTCTGATAGGAAGAATTGCCCTCCAAAAATATAACTATGTGGTAATTACTGGGACCTGTGAATATTTTACATTACATGACAAAAGGTGATCTGCAGATGTAATTAAGGTTATGGATCTTAAAATAAAGACTTTATCTTGGATTATCCAGGTAGCCACAATCTAATCCCATGCAGTTTTAAAAGCAGGGGACTTTCTCAGCCTTGGGGCATAAGAGATAAGAGAGAGGGAGGTTTGGGGCGCCTGGGTGGCTCTATCGGTTATGTGTCTGACTTGGTTTCGATTCAGGTCATGATCTCTGAATAGTGAGATGGGAGTCTGAAGGCAGCTCTGCACTCAGTGGGGAGTCAGCTTCCCTTCTCCTTCCGTCCCTCCACCCTACTAGGGAGACTGCACTTGCTCTCTCTCTTTCCAAAATAAATATATAAATCTAAAAAAAAAAAAGAAAGAAAGAAAGAAAGAAAGAAAGAAAGAAAGAAAGAAAGAAAGAAAGAAAAGAGGGAGGTTTCAGAGACATTTGGAATGTGAGAAAGATGAGTCAGCGTCTATGACCTTGAAGATGAAAAGAGGCCTAAATCAGGTAAAATGGGAGGACTATAGAAGGTGACTCTAATCCTTGTTAAGGGCGATCATTCTTTCAACTAAGAGGAATTTCTTAAATAAATATTTTGGCATTTTCAACACTTTAAAAAATAACTTTATATATATATATCATAAATTATATGTTGATATATAATTTTTATATATTTATAAATATACCTTTACAAATTTATGTATTTCTGTATATATATGATTTAATGATTTCTTATGTATGATAAAAATATAGTTTATTTTTATTGAGTCTAGACATTTTGTTTAAAATATTTGCAATTTTCAATTTTTGTTTGTTCTTTTTAATTTCAGGATTATTTTGGATAATAATCCTTAAATTATCAAGAACAAGTCAGTACAACCCACAAACATTGATGAAATTGAATTGTATCTTTTTTAGAATTGTGTAACATGTTTAATGATTATTTACTCATTAAATGGAATTATTAGAGATATAAATGCCATAATTTATATCATTCCTAAGTCTGGAGTTTCTATGCGCTTCTGATATACCATGAGTTTCAGATTCACTGTAACACATTATCAATTAGAATGGACTGTATCCAAACTTATTTGAATGAATTTAAAATCTTATTTTGAAACATTTCATAGGTTGTGAAAGCCACGCTTTAAGCATGTTCATAAGCAACAGTCCCCCCAGTCCTCCTCTTTCGTGACAAGACCAAAGAAGCTGGATGACGCTAATCTAGAAGGACATTCACAGCTCATGAAAGAATCATCACTGCTAATCAAATCAGAGAGAAAACCCACCACTCTGCACCACTGGAGACATTTCAGGTACTGAATATTTCATAAGAAGGGGGCTCTAGCTGAAGTGGAAATTCTCAACAGCTTCAGGTCGCGTGCAAATATTTACTTAAACATTCTCGCACAGTCCAATTGGTGTGCAGCAATAACACCAGTGAGCCTGGAGTGATCCTTATAAATTATGGTAATTACATATGACATGATTCTCGCTAGGTCATAGCAGCTTGCCTTGGTCCCTCCTGCTTTGCCAGCAGTTCCCCTACTTGCATGATTAAGTGGGCAGGGTGCCATAGGAAATCCGATGCAAACACAATGACAAATGTCAGTTTTGACTGCTTAACTTTAAACTCAACTGTTGATTTACAAAAACATCAAAACACAATCAAAGACTGACACTAAGCCCTTGAGTCCAGAGAATTAGTGTGGAGGTAGAACTTGAAAGCCTTGGAAAAGACTATGCCAGATTGTCAAAATTTGCAACAACTCTTTGTTACAATGACACACAATACCCCACTACATTTTTCTCTACACATTTAATGAACATCTTTGCCTATAGCTGAATATAGAAAAAGATGTTCAAAGATTTTAGTCAAAAAAACCCCAATCATTTTTATTGTTTTTAATGATTATTTTTGCATTGTCCTGATGAGTGCTTTGAATGTTGAATTTCATCAAGGATTAAAATATGAAGAACTAGTTAGGAATGAAGCATAGAACTAAAAACAATTGTTAAGTTTGATAAGAAGAAATTCATTTGCATGAATATTGACCAACCGGCCCATAATTGATTGTTAAATATGGACAGTGAACATTACTTCTTGATACCTTCTCAAATTTTAATCCTTTCTTTTTATCATTGTGTTTTTCCTCTATTCTCAGAGTATCCAAATAAAGTTATCTATTAGTTCTTTATTTATACAAGTGAAGCAGTGTTTCCTTTCAATATTTGCATATATCCTTGTGTCTTGTAATGTAAGTGTTGTTATTTGAAGTACAGTCTAAAGATAGGTTTTCAAGTATTAGTATAAGGACTGGTAAATGAACAGTGCAGAGAGAGGAAAATAATGTAGTGATTAGTTTACCACCTTAAATATCAAGGGTATAATAAATAAGGCAAGATAACAAAGTGTTTGATATGTGAGTAACATTTAAAAAATGAATAATTTCTGTAGCAATAATACATATGAAACCCTCCCATAAATACATAAATGAGGATATTTATTGGTAGTTCTCATTGATGGTATATATCCTATTTATCAAAAGTGAAAATTGAAACTAGAAAAATGGAAACACTAGAAATAAACTAGAGGGGAAAATGAAAATCAAACTATCAAATTTAAGGTGTATGTAATTAATAAGAATAGAGAGCATTATGTTAAGCAAAATAAGTCAGTCAGAGAAAGACAAATACCATATGATTTCACTCATATGTGGAACTTAAGAAACAAAACAAATGAGCAAAGGGAAAAAAGAGAGAGAGAGATAGGGGCAAACCAAGAAACAGACTCTTCACTGTAGAGAACAAACATGGTTACCAAAGGGGAGGTGAGAGGGCAGATGGATGAAATAGGTGATGGGGATTAAGAAGGGCATTTGTGATGAGCACCAGGTACTGTACATAAGTGTTGAATCACTAAACTGTACATCTGAATCCAATATAACATGGTATGTTAACTGGAATTTAAATAAAATTTTAAAAAGAATAAGTTTCTATATTAAACTAAGTTTTTTTTTAGGTTCAAATGAGAAATCTAATATTGCACTGACTTGTTTCTGCCCTTGAACATCAGATGTGACTGAACACGGTGTGACATGTGAAGGTGTAAATTACAATTAAACAAAATATTCCTTTGTGGCTATGGCAAGTGTTTTGCAGCAGACCAAGGCTCCCAATGAGAGCAACTATGCCTGATGTATAAACTCATTTAAAATATCATCTATTGAATGCCTCACAGAGCTTCCAAGGGAGCAGAAATTGAAGATTAATGATCTGGTAGATAAAGAAAACTCAGGATTGCATCATCCCCATTGAATTTAGGGAACAGATTTTGATGTTAGAAGTGTACCTGACCAGCCATAGAAATCTGCATGGATACTGGTACTCTTCTCCTGTGTGTGCTATCCTTAAGTGAGGGAGGGTTTTGTGGGTACTTCCTAGAGAAATGGTTAGGTCATAAGCAGGTCTTATATGTTAAATTTACTCTAGCATTCTAATATGTCTAAGCTACTGGGTTTCCCTCTCTAAAAATATATCAGGAAATTTCTGTCATTTCACTGCCTTTTATCATAGCCAACTATAGCTTTCTATTCCTTCTTCTCTGGTCAGATTCCCTTACAATTTATTCTCACATATATTCCCCATGTTTCTGTAAATATTATTTGGTGAAAATTTTGTGATTCTTTTGGCATGCATTACACCTCTCTTGGGTCATATTTTGTAACTCACCCTTCATTGACGAATGGGACTTGGTTCATGTTATATATCTAGAAGCAATGAGGTATGATAGGGTTTTGTTCTTATTAGGTTCAACGGTTCCTTGCAAGGCAGCTACTTCAGTGGAGACCACTATAGATTCCACAGTCAAAGGGTAACTCACCTCTTTAGGCAGGGAGGAAAGGGATGCTTCTAGGGGCAGTGTTCAGAGCTTTGGTGTCTCCAGCTTCAGCCCATATAACCCTACTCCAATTTTTGGTGTCTCACTTTTCCCAAAGTTGTAAGTTTTAAAATGAGGGACTCTGTGAGATTAAAAATCAAATTCACTTTGTCAATCTTCCACCAATATGAATAGACTGTGGACTTGGTTTTCAGAAATCATATCCTTAAGCTACAGGAGATAAGGGATTTTACCATTGTATTTTTGTTGTTTTATATCATTTTTTAAATGGTCAGTTATAGAAGCTTTTAGGTTTCTAAAGCAAATCTTGAGTCTGTAATTTAAAGCAATGAACTCTTTTTTTTTTTTGGCCTAAATTCTCCAGCACACTTAGAGGTCACCAAACAGCTCCGTTATACTCAGCGATTTTACTAAATTATTTTATGGCAGAAGATATTTGGTCACCCAATGCCTTGCCTTCTCTATGCATTTGTTTACAGGGGACTGACTACAGGTGATAATATGAGTAATTTCTTTGCCACCACATTCTGTAGATTACCAATGTCCTTTTTCCATTGAAAACATGGTTATTCATGTCTTTAAAAGCAAATCAAATATCCAATTTCACATAACACAGTCTTAAATGTCTTTTCTTCTAAAACAAATTCTAGTACCGATTTTAAAATCTTTCTTCCTCTAGCCATTGTTATTTTAATACTCTCTGCCCTCCATTCTTTCCACACAATATCCTGGGGATACACACTGCCACTTAGATCCTTGATGACTCTCATTCCATCACTAAACTTGCTTTGGAATTCTAGGAAAATGTACCTAAATACTTACAATATTCCTTTTATGTATTTGTTTCATTGGCATTTTAAAGGAATATACATAACCTTAAACTCAGCCTACAATATTGCTATTTTCTCAATGTTGCAAATCTTAGCAAATAATATTATCATTCCTTCATTTATGAAGGTCTGAAATCTTCATTACCCATGATCCCTTTTCCTTATATCCCAACCCCTAACCAATCAATCACTGAGTCTACCTTCTAAATAAATCTCTAATTTTATTATCTCTTCCATTGCCACAGACTCTAACTAGTACAGAAAATAATCATCATACTCTTGAATCACTGAGGATCATAGTTCTACAGTTTTAATAATCTGAATTAAGCATCATAGTTGTTTCTTCTTGTCCTGTGATTACATATCCCATATGAAGAAAGAATGGTATTTGTCTAACATGAATCTCATTGCTTTATCTAAAATACATAGTTTCTAATGATGCTGATAGTAAAGCTGGAATGCTTTATGTTACTTCACAAGACACTTTATAACATAGACCAATTTACCAGTGTTATCTTTTGCAACTAGCCTCTATTTTTTGCAATCTGGTTATATAGATACAATAAATAATATTTTGAGCCAATAATAGTACTTTATTTGCCCAGTTAATTTTCTTACTGATTGTTCTTTCTCTATCCCTCATGCAGCAGTGAATTCTCTCTCCTCTCCCACTAGCCTCGAGTTGAAAGATTATACATAACAACAAAGACAAATTCCTCATGTTGAGTTTCAAATAGTTTCTTGAATCTTGTAATAGAGATAGGATTCTTAGAAATATGGGACTTCAGGGGCACCTGGGTGGCTCAGTTAGTCAAGCGTCTGCCTTCAGCTCAGGTCATGATACCAGGGTCCTGCGATTGAGTCCCATATTGGGCTGTCTGCTCAGCGGGGAGCCTGCTTCTCCTTCTTCCTCTGCCTGCCTCTCCCCCTCCTTGTGCTCTCTCTCTCTCTCTGTGAAATAAATAAATAAAATCTTTAAAATAGAAAAAAAAAGAAATATGGTACTTCAACAAGATCTAGTTTTATTTTTTTAATCTTTTTTTTTTTTTTGTGGTGGTGGTGGTGAAGTGTATATGTGTGTGTATGAAACAAAGGTCATGATCAAGTGATGATCTCAGGGCCATTGGATCGAACCCTGGGTCAGGCTCTGTGCTGGGTGTGGAGACTGCTTAGGATTCTCTCTTTCCCTCTCCCTCTGCCCTTTCCCCACTAACTCTCTCTTTCTCTCTTTTTCTCTCTCTCTCTCTAAAAAAAAAAAAAAAAAAGCTATGCATTATGTGATATGACTTCATAGCTTTATGTCTTGTTAAGCTACTATAACCAAAGCCTAAATGATTGGTTTCAGTATCTACTATGATGAAAGTTTCTAGTCATATGTTCTGGAGATTATCTTATTCAGTATTTATATTAATGATTTATACAAAGACATAGGCTATATGGAAATAAGATACACAAATGGCACCAAACAGATGGATCTGTCACACTTGTGTGACAACATAAGAAAAAAAAATGAACAAAGCACAGCAACCAAAAACTGTTCTCAAACACAAGGAAAAGATCAACTCAAATAGTAAGATTTCACTCCACAAGAATAAATGTACTTTGTTTACAATAATGCATTGATTATATTAAGAATAATAGCTAATGACACTGAAACAGTCCTTGTGACAGTTAGTTGGTTAATGATCCTTTTGGGATTATGACTTAGCAATACTGTACACCTGTTTTTAATTATTTGCCTTAATTTTGCAGGAAATATCACCAGGGCTGACTCTGGTCTCACATCATCACCTAACAAAAAGAACAGAGCATCCCTGTAACCCCTGTGTTATTAATCTGTTTGTAAGGTCTCTACTACCCATCCGGGTCTATTTCCAATTAGATGGAGGACTACTCTTAATTGTTCTTTCTACCTCAAGGCTGTTACATCAGAATCAGAGGCTTGTTATTCATTGGATTATTTCCTTCATTGCCCATTTAGATTAATAGAAGAGACAGGGTCAAATATCTTACACTTCTTTGGGGAAAAATCAAAACAAATTTCTTTAGGTCCTGTTAACCAATAACTTATCCCTGATTCACACTAATGGAAAGCATATAAAAACCTAATCATAATTTCAAAACAACGGCTTTGTTCTTTCTTAGGGGAACATATATTCAGTTATTATGTTAGAGATTTTCATACCTCTTTGTTTGTGCATGCTTCTCATGTTAGGTAAAAGGATTGCAAACAGAAAAGAAAGAACTTTCACATACAGTGTGTGTTTTCCAGTATGATTTTAGAAAGTAGCAGTTAGAATTGCAACAGATGGCGCCTCCTTCCCCTCATCTTATTCAATTTTCTGACCAGTACGACCCATCATTTTCTCGGACTATCAAGGAAGATACAAAATGAAGAGAACTTTCTCATCCCTAGCTGCATTCTTTTGTCAGTGCCAAGGGAATTTACTATAGAAACAAGCCTCTCCCATTGGGAAGCTATTTACAAATAACACGGACGTTGTACCATAGGAAAACAGAATAGCTGGTTGTAACATTCCTGAGGCAGGCAGTTTGCTACTATCAACCATTTACCAAGAACAATTTTTTATGATCTAAGAGTGTACACTACACATATACACATCCATACACATATATCACAGATTTTATATTCTCTCATGTAGAGATTTACAATATGATCATAAAGTCACATTTCATTCAATTTGTGAGAAAAATAGCATACACTTGAGGCCTAGACTATCAGACTATCTATTTAAATAGTTTTTTCTTTTTTTAGAACAGTTTTATTGAAGTATAATTAATATATTTAAATCTTTATGTTTTTGCTAAAATAAAATATGGAAAATGTGAAATATATACTAATCCAATATGAAAAACAGCTTTTTGGTAGGTTTTTCCAACTGCCCTTTATATTGCTAGAAACAAAATGGAAAATCTGAGAAATATAATACATCAACTTGCTCCCAATTATTATAAGAATTTTTTTTTTTTGCTAGGAATTAAGTACCCATCAAATTTATGGGCTTAAAATGTATTTGTTTCATTCAGAATACCTGCATCCTTACACTTCTTCCCAGAATTACTAACACTCATAGCTATGACCTGTTAGAATATATATGCAAAATTCTATTAGTCCCAAAGACCTACCATCTACAGGTCAGTATAAACCAGTTGAGAAAATATCCTCTACTTTTATTTACAAGACATCTGATACTGTGTTCTAGAAGTTGCAAGACCTTTAGGAGAGAATTGCTAGCTTATTGTTTTATGGAGACTGAACTAATGGTAGAATTACAGGATGAATCATATGCATTATGCAATCATATGATTATGCAATGAATCACAGTCCACCTGTCTCTTATTTGTACCATTTGTTGTAGTCACATGCACTTCTTAAGCCCATCCTAAACTTCCATATATTTTAAAACCATTACGATCCTTTAATTGTTCATTTTCTTGAGACTAAACCAAGCTTCTTTAAGTAGTCCCCACTTTATCAGATTTCCTTATCTTTGCTAATTTTAGTCCAAATTCTCTATGTGGCCTGCTACTTTTTAGTACTCTGCTCAAAATTTGCTTTGTGGAACCAAAATCTCCAAGCGCTGCTGACAACCAAGGAGCACAATGGATTCATTAGCTGCTCTCTTCTTCAGTTTCTGCTTCCGTTAATTTTGGTCCAATCAAGGATTCCCTGCTGAAGTGTTTGTAATGTTCTGGCCTGCGAACTTCAGATGATCTCAATATGAACTGTTGTGAATTTAGATATATTTCACGATTTGCATGGTGTATGGCTGATTTTTCACTAAATAGAATATTTTATATTTATCACAGTTATTCTTCACTCTGCTGATCAAGGCTGTTTACTTTAGATGTGCTTATAGTATTTATATAGAGCATATATTTGTGAATAATGATGCAATGATATTTAATCTCTGAACAGTTTATTTTTTAAGATTTTATTTATTCATTCATCAGAGAGAAAAAGAGAGCACAAGCAGGGGGAGCCACAGGCAGAAGGAGAAGCAGGCTCCCTGCTGAGCAAGGAGCCCCATGCGGGACTCGATTTCAGGACCTTGGGATCATGACCTGAGTGGAAGGCAGATGCATAACTAACTGAGCCACCCACGCATCCCACTGAATAGTTTATATCACCTTCAAGTGGGATATACTTTCTATAGTTTTGAACTAGTGACTGAGAGATTTTTGGTAAGGTCAGCTCTGAGCTCTGCGATATACTACTAGAGCTCTAGACAAAATTACATCATATCATGGTCGCTGAACATAGTTAAACGTGAACTCTGAAAAAAATGCACTGTATTCAACCTTCCCATATCTGCCACCATTTCTCTAGTGTATAAAAGAAATTTATGTTTGAAAGCCCTTGCTTGTATGTATCTGGGTTAATAATGGCAAGAAAAAAAAGCTTTTTATCTGCATCTAATCTGTAGAGTAATAAGTAATAATGCTCATTTTACATCCATTAATAGTGTTTAATGAGTAACTGTTAATAAAGCATAGAGCCCATAGAAAAGTAGGCATTTGATATGTAGGATATTATAAGTTTCATCTCTACTAAAATAATTTAAAATACCACAGCCTTCATTATTAAAATACGAGTTTAAATTCATACAGTATATCTGTGCTAGTCTAATTATATCAACATTAAGCTAATTAAAATCACATGTATGTATATATATTTTTAATTAACTAAAAGTTGGGGAAAGCAGGTGGAGTTTATTAATTAAACTGTGGTTGTTGGCAAGTATTTTTATTAAATTAATATATATAGCTATTTTTAAAATAGTACCACTTTTAAATGGCTTAACTCATGTAATCACTTGTTAATATTTTCTTTAACTTACAGAGGATTTCCTTATGCCTCAAAGATACTGGAAGGTGTTACTCAATCTTACTTTTGAAATATAATACTGATGTTATTGAGGCAGTATGAAATCACTTCCATGTTACCTTTTCAAATATTAGTGATGATAGAATAAATTTATTCAATAGGTGATTTTAATTAGAATGAATAATTTAATAATGTATGCACATATATATTCAAGCAGTATGTTTTCAAAAAGGATCATTATTCCCAACAAGTATGATGTAATAGGTACAGATTTTAATGACAAATCACAAGTAAAAATCTGAAATTATTTGAGATTCCAATTGACTTAAAACAGAATAACAAGGAAATAATATATTTCCAAAGACAGAAATATAACTATGGTGGCAACCCAAATATCGTATCAATGGTTGTATACAAATGTTAATAATCTTAAAATGTATTGTTCTGGTGTTCTTGAAAAAAAGAGTTCTGAAAATAAAAGTTTAATAGAGAGCTCATACGGCCCTTGCATAATGTTCTTTTAGAAGATTGTGAAAAATGCAGGCTTATGTAATTTTTCTTCTTTAAAAATCAGCTTTACTGAGATGTAATTGATATACAGAAAACTGCACGTGTTTAATGTATATAATTTGATGAGTTTGGACATATGCACACACCAGTGATACTATTACTACTTTCAAGGTAATAAATATACCCATCACCTCCAAAATTTTCCTCATGTCCCCTGTTTTTATGTGTGGTAAGAATGCTTACTGTGACACCTGCTGAACACAATTTTAAGTGCACGATATTGTGCTGTTAACTATAGCCACTATGTTGTACAGTAGATCTCTAGAATGTCTTCATCTTACATAACTGAAGCTCTATTCTGATTGAACAACTCCGTTTCCCCCCCCCCCCCACCTCCTTTTAGCTCCTAACAAGCATCATTCTACTCTCTGCATCTAGGACTTTGACTATTTCAGATTCCATATATAAGTGAGATCATACAGTTGCTATCCTTCTGAAACTAGTTTATTTCAGTTAGCAAAATGTTCTTCAGTTTCACCCATATTGATGCAAGTGGCAGGATCGCCTTCTTTTTTAAGGCTGAATAACATTTCATTGTATGTATATGTCACATTTTCCCTTTCCATTCATCTGTCCATGGAAATTCAAGATGTTTCCATATCTTGGTTTTTGTGAATAATGCTGCAAATAACATGGGGCTGCAGACATCTCTTTGAGATCCTTTTTTTTTTTCTTAAGATTTTATTTATTTATTTGACAGAGACAGCCAGTGAGAGAGGGAACACAAGCAGGGGGAGTGGGAGACGAGGAAGCAGGCTCATAGTGGAGGAGCCTGATGTGGGGCTCGATCCCACATCATGCCCTGAGCCAAAGGCAGAGGCTTAACAACTGTGCCACTCAGGCGCCCCTCTCTTTGAGATCCTAATTGCGATTGTTTTAGGTATGTACCCAGAAGTGGGATTGTTAGATCATATGGTAGTTCTATTTTTAATTTTTTGAGGAACATCTGTACTATTTTCCATAGTATCTGTGCTATTCTACACCACCACCCACAGTGTACAGGGGTTCCAATATCTCTAAATCCTCACCAACACTTGTTCTCTCTCTCTCTTTCAAATAACATTTCATTATAAAAGATTTATATATTATTAAAAGTAGCAAGCAGTATAAAGCATAAGAACAATATAAGCAAAAGTATAGATAAAAATAACAGAGCTGACAACTTGCAAATTCGGTTTTTGTTGTCATGGGATTTCATGTTAGTTAATGCTTGTGAAAACTCTGGTCAGGTAGTCTTACAAGGGAATGTACAAATAAAAAAAATTCCCCTGTTGAAAATAAGGGAAAAGACTACTTCCGCTCCCTGTTTTTGGAGCATTTGCTTTGGAAATCGCCTAATTGTAAGCTCTCTCTCTGCTTGAAATGTATGTAAATCTTTTTAAAACCTAAATAAGCTTCTTAACAACTTTATGATCCAGAAATGGCTTTTTCAAGAATCTGGGAACCATGTGTTCGAAATGTAATCATCGACGATGATAGTCCCCCTCTTTTCCAGTTTCTGTGGAATCAAAGAGCCTAATTCCCACAGGGATTTTCTCCACATTGCAAAACTACCTCATGTTATGACGATATAAGTTTATTTTTCCTTTGGATAAAACCACTTAGCTACACAGAGGGACATCCCAATTGCCAAGGAAATTTAGGATGAACTATGTATAACAAACTGTGCTGTCAAGCCCTCTTACTTGGGGATCATTTGTTTATCATGAGAACGTGTATGTAACAAGCTGTATCTGCTTGGCAATATAAAAGAAGGAGATTTTATTCTACTTTGTAACCTCTTTAGTGGACTGCTTTGTGAGCATGACATTCTTGTTTAATGCTTTTTCAGTAAAAAAAAAAAACAAGAAAAAAAAACCAACTTTCTTTTGCCTCTGTTTGTGGAGAGGTTTTCTGGATTGAGAACAGATTTTGCTTTTAGTTACATTTCCCCAAAAGTCCCCACCTGTAAATTGCAATGAAGTTTCAGATGCTAATTTGTAATCTGGATGACCTCTTATTCAATGACTTCTTTAAAAAATATTATTTACCTTATTTTCTTTTCTTCTAAACATTGGAAAATGCATTATAGGTAATAAAATATGCCACAATTTTATAATCTCTTTTTACTTTTTTGAAGTGAATGAGGTAATAACATTTATCAACTGCAGAAAATTTAAATTTCTGTCATTTGTAAAATGGTAGATACGGATGCCTTACGATTAGATTGTCAATCATCATGTTGCTAAAACAGAGCCTTCATACAATTTAAGAACGATATATCTAAAGTGAATACAAAATACTCAGTATAAAACATTTAAAAGTAAATCCATATTATATTACAATTTCCCAAAGAAAAGCACTGATAACAATTTGCTTTTTGCATTTTATCCATGCTAAGGTTTCTTACCGCTTTGCTAATAGAGCTTTAGGTATGTTAACACACATGATTTTTATATGCATTTTGGACTGAAAACCATTGCCAGTTCATATGGCATTGGCCAGAAGCAAATTATGGATATTTGTAGGCAATGTTGAATAAGAAAATAAAGTACAAAACTTCTAAAAGTGGGGATTTCCAAGGTAATTTTTAATCTGCTAATTTGCAATTTAAGAAGAATATTATGCATTAGGATTGTTTGATTTGAAAGCAGTGTATTCATTCCTTTGAAAATCACACAACTTTCTTATCTTGTCATAGGTGAGGTAACTCATTTTATTTAGATTCTCCCGTACCTTAAAAGAGAATATATTACTTAAAATCTTTGACATTGTAAGTGTAGTTTTTTGGTTTTTTGTTTTTTTGTTTTGGTTCTCTCCATTTGAAACTTCGTTTCTACTGATATTACAGAAAAAAATCTATTCAAAATATGCCAGAGGAGTGAAAATTTACTGGAAAAAAGAAAGAGGCAGAAAAATTAAATTTACCCTTAGGTTTTCTTTCCATGGGGATTCATGTTTTCCATTTTTCTTTCTTTCCACCTCCCATGAAGGTCAGAAGGTAAGGTTTTATGTTTTTATAAAATAAAGTGGTTTAGTGTAGTAGTTTAATTCCACTTTTAATTTTCTGGATGGTCACCATATACACAGTGAATGTAAATATTGAAACTGACTATATGAAAGGGTTAAGATGGTGGAGGAGTAGTGACCCTAAGTTTGCTTCTTCTCTTAAACATAATTGAATAAATACCAAATCATTCCGAACACCCAAGAAATCTCTCAGAAGTCTTAGAAAACAAAGCTGCATGTCTACAAATCGCAAAAATGACCTGTGGAAGGTAGGAACTGTGAAGAGTTGATTTGTGGAAGAAAAGAGCTGTGGGCACTGCAGAGGGGAGGTAGCCCTGATAGTGGAGAGAGTAGTAAGAGAAAACGCAAGAGAAAAAGAGTGAACACACACATAACAGACTCCACAAGAAAACTGTCCCCCCAAAACCATTGACTAGGAAAAAGAAGATTTTTTTTTTTTTTTTTAAATAAACAATGGAGCACAGAGCCTGAAGTTTTGGAGGTCAGCGCCATAGCCAGGGTCGCGCCTGGCAGTGCTCTGGAAGGGAAGCAGGGCAGAGCCCGGGAGCAGGCAGCACAGGCGGAGGACTCCCTGGGTTGCAAGGAGATGAGCACTTCCCTTGTGTGAGTACATTGGGTAGAGATGATCTGGCGTCTATGTGGGCAAAAGAGCCTGCAGGCACCATTGAGATATCAACAGTATAGGAACGAGGGCTGAGGGCAGCAAACTGGCACCGGCTGTATGTTGTGATTTACCATAAACTCCGAAGGGCTGTGTGGTTGCACAACTATTTTCTCGGAGAGGCTGGCACCGGCCAAAGCACAGTGAGACCCTCCTCCAGGGGATCAACGTGTGTCTGCACCGTAGGGCTCTCTGAAGTGTGCGGTTTTGAAACACAGCTGAGCCTGAGATAGAACACAGGAGTGCTGTACTGCCTGGCAGGTGGACAGCTAGGTCAAGGACAAGGTGAAGGCCAGGATCTGACAAAAGCTGGGGGAAAAGGAGAGGTGACTGCCTGTCTGTGAGAGCTGCCTGAAGAGTGGCAGGCACTAACTTCCTGCTCCAGAGAAGAGAGAGCTGGGAGAGGCCTTTTCTTCCCTTGCCCACCAGCACTGATTGACTTCAGTGAGCTAAACAGCTCCAGGCTGGGAACTGAGCCACCACGCCAAGCCCCGCCCCTATGCGCCCTGCAGGTGCATCCCTCCCCCCACCAAGTTCACCTTGAAAATTGGAGCAGTAGGCCTTTCCCCCAGAAGAGCAGCACAAACCCCTTTCAGGAACCAAGTCTACTGCAAAGCTTGAGCTCTAGGGAAAACAGGACCTAGGTTTCTTTGGGTTTGTTTGTTTGCTCGTTTTATTTTATTTATTTATTTATTTATTTATTTATTTATTTATTTATTTATTTGGATACAGAAAGAATTTTTTAAATTTTACTTTTATTCTATTTTTTAATTTTTAATTTTATTTATTTTCTTTTTTCTATCAAGCTTCTCTTAACAAGCAGACCAAAATACACCTAGGATCTATCTCCCTTTTTTTTTTTAATTTTTAAATTTAAATTTTATTTTATTTTGCTTTTTTTTTTTTTTTTTTGACCTCCAAAATGACAAGATGGAGGAATTCACCCCAAAAGAAAGAAGAAGAACAAATGATGCCCAGGAATCCAATCAATACAGGTATAAGTAAGATATCTGAACTAGATTTTCAAACAACAATTATAAGGATACTAGATGGACTTGAGAAAAGCATAGAAGGCACTAGAGAATCCCTTATGGCAGAGACAAAAAAGCTAAAATCTAGTCAGGCCAAAATTAAAAATGCTACGACTGAGATGCAAACTTAAATGGATGCCATAACAATGAAGATGGTTGAATCAGAGGAACAAATCAGTGATATACAAGATAAAATCATGGAAAGTAATGAAGCTGAAAAGCAGAGGGAAACAAAGGCAATGGATCATGAAGGTAGACTTCGGGAACCCGGTGACTTATTAAAACATAATAACATTCATATCACAGGAGTCCCATAAGATGAAGAGAGATTAAAAGGGATGGAAGGGTTTTTTGTTTGTTTTTGTTTGTTTTGTTTTTTGGGTTTTTTTGTTTATGGTTGGTTTTTTTTTTTTAGAAATTATAGCTGAAAACTTCCCTATTCTGGGGAAGGATACAGACATCAAAATCCAAGAATCACAGAGAAATCCCATCAAATTCAACAAAAGCCAGCCATCACCAAGGCATATCAGAGTCAAATTCACAAAATACACAGACAAGGAAAGAATGAAAGCAGTAAAGGAAGAAAAAGTCATTAACCTACAAGGGAAACAGATCAGATTCACAGGAAATCTGTCCACAGAAACAACCTTCAAAGAAATGGAAATCCTGTTGCAAGTGTGCAACTACATGGATGAACCTAGAGAACATTATAAGTGAAATAAGCCAAATAGATAAATACTGCATGATCTCGCTTATATGTAGAATTAAAAATAGTCTAGTCCAGAAACATAGAGAGTATGATTGCCAAGGGCTAGTGGAGAGGGAGGTGTGGGATGGCAGGAGTGGATGAGGGGCTGGGGGTGTGGGATGGAGGGTTGTGGGTGAGGGATATGGAAATGTTGGTCAAGAGATACAGTTTCAATTACAAAGGATAAATAAATTCTGGAGATTTAATGTAGAGCAATGTGGCAATTGTTAACAGTACTGTATCACATACTTTAATTTTATTAAGAGGGTAGGCCTTAATTACCACAAGAAAAGAAAAGAAAATGATGATTATGTGTGGTGATGGATATGTTAATTAGCTAGATTGTGGTGATTATTTCACAGCAACATATAGGTATATCAAAACAGTAAGTTGTACACCTTAAATATATGCAATTTGTATTTGTCAAGTATACTTCAATAGAATTGTGAAAATAATTACCCGTAACTGACAAAGGCAAAATACAGGCAACTGTTTTATAATCACTATCACATTCCATTAAACAAAAAGGCACCCTTTAAAAAATTCTAAATTTGTAATTAACCTCATGGATTAAAATTGTACTAATAAAGTGCCATAAAAAATAATATTCTCATGATGTTCAGATTTCTGTAAAAAGAATGACCTAGCCATGTTTAGGTTAAGATTCTACTTGAATCTTCCCTAAATTTGACACTTTATATGTTAAAACAAAACTCTTTTCTGGAGAAGTACCCTTACTGTTTTCAGAACTTCTTACTTTCTCTTAAATATGTCATCAGCAATGTTTATTCTCTGTGTTCAAAGGTCATTTTCCAAAAAGAAACGTATTGTGTAGCATTCTGTGTGTTTTACTCTGCATGACAAAGCACAGAAATGAATAGCATTCATTGCTGGAGATTTTGCCTAACTGCCCAGGGTTTGAAGTCACTGTTTGGGGGCATTTGGAACAGTCACCATTTTGATACAACCATTTTCCTGCCCTTGCATTCCTTTTCTGTAGCTCCTCTACTCTTTAAAGGCCTTGAGTTCCCTTGCTCAAAATATTATCCTCACCACTTTAAAAGTTTACTGTTAGAGAATATTTAGAGAGACAGATTTTCCTCTCTCAAGTTTTGGCTGAAACATTAATAGTAATATTTACATACCTTCCCTGGAAACTTTGATTCTATCTTAAACTGAGGGGAGGAGGGGTTGGGGAATGGGGTGGCTGGGTGATGGACTTTGGGGAGGGTATGTGTTGTGAGTGGTGTGTATTGTGTAAGACTGATGAATCACAGACCTATACCCCTGAAACAAGTAATACATTATATGTTAATAATAAAAAAAATAAAAATAAAAAATAAAGCCAGACAATTTCATTAAAAAATGCATGAAATGTTTGAAATATTTTATCTAAAACTTTTGTGTGTGTATATGTATATAACTTCAAATTTTATAATACAACCAAAGGTAGATGCTACAGGAGAAATGAGTAAATGTTTATGGTTACATTATTTTAATAAAAACACATTTGTTTTAATGTTAGAAACACTGGAGGACATATTATTGGTGCACTGTTTAATTAAAACAAAGGCTGTAGCCAATAAGCTGTAGTGATTATGGTTAGCTGTTGGGCTTATGATGAGGGTGTTACTTAATGAGAGAAATCAGATTGAGATCACTTTATTTAAAAAATATTGTATATTTTTCTATTTTATATGATCATCAATACACATCAACTTTTCATAAGACCCAAATTTTCAACCATGATGCTTTCCTTACTTTGAATTTCTTCTAACAAAGGCAAGTGGATATTTCAATAGTACTGGCATTGAAAAGTATCACAGAATTCTAAGTTAATTTCCTAAGCCTCTTGGCCAATAATAATTTGCGTAATAAGTATTCTAATTCTATATGCTTTTCTTCTGCAGTTATTTTTGTCAGCACCACATTTTGATCCATGATGATTTCTCAATCACATACTTAATAGTCCAGAGAAATTTGGTACCCATTTGCTTTTTGTCGATTTGCGTTAAAGCTCTTAGGCTTTTCTCTGGTCTTTAAATATAACACTTCCATCTCTATCTGAATGGGTAAGACTATCTTTTTTTTTTTAACTTTAACGATTTTATTTATTTATTTGACACAGAGAGAGACAGCCAGCGAGAGAGGCAACACGAGCAGGGGGAGTGGGAGAGGAAGAAGCAGGGTCTCAGTGGAGCAGGGAGCCCAATTCCAGGCTCCATCCCAGGACTCTGGGATCACGCCCTGAGCTGAAGGCAGACGCTTTAACGACTGAGCCACCCAGGCAGGCGCCCCTGGCTAAGACTATCTTTAGTGGCCAGTCAAGTCGTTTTACATTCATTCATATTTTGAGTAGCCATGATATCTCAGCCATGTGCTCTGTTAATGAAACAAATATTCTTCCCTGCGATTACTTCTCTTAACTATTCTCAAATATACCCTCGCCCCAAAAGTTTCACAGTTAGGATAGCAGTATGAATTCATTTCTAGATGTCTAAGTGATGTTTTCGAGTTTAGATATACTATGAGCAACCACTTGTGTGCTAGATACATTTTTACACGACCTATTTTAGTCAAAAACACCAAGTGCTCGCTTAGACAGCACATACACTAAAACTGGAACGATATAGAGAAGATTAGCATGACCCCTGCACAAGGGTAACGTGCAAATTCATGAAGTGTTCCATATTTTTGCAGATACCTTCAAAAACCCCCCACCAATTCCATTCCCTTAAACTAAACCTTACTATGAAAATAGATGTGAGGATTAAATAATTAGCAACTAGTAAAAGATTATCCTTTTCATAATAGCCAGTGTTTGGAGACATTAATTTATAAAGTTCTCTCTAACATTTCATGGGCTTTGAGTGGTCTACATGATACTAAATAGTTATTTCAACCACTGAAATGATCATATAATATTTCAAAAATATTTATTACCACTCCTTTAAGAAAGTTTTTTATGGGGGTCAATGACGATTCAGGTAACTAAAAGGGAATATGAGTTATATGGTTATTATTGTGAAAGGGCCATAGAAAAACCTTGTAAAAAATCATGCCAAAGGAGGTTTATTCCACATACTGAAGGAATTTATCACTTATGAGGTATTTTGAGTAAGGCAATTAGTTCAGATTTAGTGAAGGAGACTAGAAATGGAAAGAACAGAAATAAAAATTTGTTGAATTTGTATTTTATAACAATTCTCAGAAAAAAAGGTTAATATGGTACTTAAATTGGCTGAAAAAAATAGATTTTTCTAAAACTGGTGTCCCTTTGGTAGTAACTTGTGGGTTATTTCTAGGGATAGAGTGGTTACATAATAAATCCATTAACTGTTGAATAATGAAATTATTAGATAATAAAAAAATGTCAAATCTGTAAAAGATTTAGTTACGAGCAATAAATTTGAAGACTATAGATAAAGGCATTTTGTTCTCACATGGAGATATTATAGTGCTACTTTTATTCTCTACATTTTATCTCAATTAATATCAAACTGAAAATTTTTTTTATTATACAGCAATCACTAAAAGCAATTTTAGCTGTCAAATAGCTGATTTTAGGGAGGTCAAGTTAAAAAACGAGGACGGTTCTCCTTGAAGTACTTTTATTCCAGAGAATTTTAAATTAAATTAGATTAGATTATTTAGGGTGGATGATAATAGAATGACATCCAATGCCATTCTGAGGTAACTTTTGAAAAGATTATAATTCAACATTTTAGTCAACATAACAAATGCACTTTCGTTGGTTTTCTTGATCTAGATAGTGTACAATGAGCAACAAAAGTAACCATTTATCTTCATTTTGAGGATATAAATGCCGAGTTAGAAATATTCTATTTATAGTTTTAGTACAAGGTTGAATGCACTTATCACACTTCATTGGTTGCACATTTTATACTTAGAAAAAGTGTTGAGTCTTTTTTATTGATTTGCAGGCTAAGCAATTTCATTTTTTGTTTTCATACTTTGACCTACAACCCTAGGATCCATTAGGGCACTACAATAGCAAGGTGTAGACACATCAACTACAAAGAAATAGAACTAAAATGACACTGTCTCCAGCTAGGGATGCATTAATAGACCTGAGAATTCAAACGTAGAAAAGGCAATTTTTTCCTGCTGGGAAGTGGAGTCCTCAAGGGAGCCATTTCAGACTGAAGAACATGATATGAAAATCAATAAAGGCCCTATTGTGCTACTGATGTGTCCGGGAAGTGTCATTTTATATCTTGCTAGTGGATATCTGAAGGAAGTTAAAGCTACTTTGCTCATAGTAATTGGATGAATCCTCTTTCATCAGTGGTCTATTTTGCTGCTCAAAGTAAAAGTAAAATATACTGCGGGGTCCAGTTTGAAATGAGATATCATGAAAATGAATTAATATGAAAACTGTTAGGTCTTTTCGGAGCCGTGAAAAAGAAATCAGTGATCAGTGATCACTTTCAAAATTCCTATAATTAACACATGAATTTAAACAGATAACTGTAAATACTGGGCCAATTGACAGGAAGCTGTGGTCGGAAAACAGCACATTGGCTAACCAGGGAAGGAAACTTAAAAGGCATCTTTGCAAATATCCGAATGATTTGCAGACACCAAATAACTGATTAGAAGATTTAATTTTGTGAATATGTATGCATTAAAACTAGAAGAGTTATATGATTGAAAATAGTCTAGATATTAATTCCTGGAATTTTTATTGCTCATGTTACTAAATACTTTTTTTTTCTTCCCAGATCACTATAATAAAAAGTATAAGAACTTTATGGCAACTATCTTTGGTTTCCCCAAAAGTCACTTAATTATCTCATTATTTCCCCCCAAAGTATATTTATCCTATGGAAAATCCTTATATTTTTTGTTTGCTACTATATATTTGAAAGAGACTATGTAAGGTAAGAGCAGCTATTAAAATTGGAGATTTCTACTTTAGATTCTACACTTTTCATCTCTTTTTACTTTGCTTTATTCTACAAAACATTTGTAATGGCTAAAACTCTTCAATTTACATAGTATACTCAGAAATTTTAAAACTTCTGAATTTGAATGTTTACTTAACTCAAATGAGCTTTGTTGTTTATTGCTTAGTGGGAAACTCTAGGAGTCAGAATTCATTAACATATGTATTAGTTCAACAAGCAAGTTTTGGGAGATAACTAGTCATAATGGAAAATAAAGACCTTTTCATATATGAATGAGTAAATTGAATTGACAATTAGGGATTGGTCATTTACATGTATCAAGTCATGTGTAATACACTGGTGCCCATAAAAACAATGACCTCGGGGCATCTGAGTGGCTCAGTCAGTTAAACTTCTGCCTTCAGCTCAGGTCATGATCCTGGGGTCCTGGATTAAACCATGCGGGCTCCCTACTCAGCAGGGAGTTTGCTTTTCCCTCTGCTCCTCCCCTCACTCACGCTCTCTCTCTCTCTAGCTCACTCCCTCTCTCTCAAATAAATAAATAAAATCTTAAAAAACCAACAACAACAACGATGACCTCAAAAGTGAAAATGGTCAAAATGAGGGTAAGTGGAAATATAAGGGAACAAAGATTTTTATTTGACAGAGACAGCCAGCGAGAGAGGGAACACAAGCAGGGGGAGTGGGAGAGGAAGAAGCAGGCTCCCAGCAGAGGAGCCCGATGTGGGACTCGATCCCGGAACGCCAGGATCACGCCCTGAGCCGAAGGCAGATGCTTTTAACGACTGCGCCACCCAGGCGCCCCCTAGATTTTTAATTGAAAAACAGATGAAATTAAGGATGCTAGTATCTTTTGCAAACAAAGGTGGTAATAACTGGCCATTATTACCCTGACCATGTGGAACAAGCAGAGGAAGGAATTCTGTTCTAACTCTCTTGGCAACACTCACCTATACATTTCAGTGTCTGAAAATTCCATGGATCTCTCTAAACCTGTAACATCTTTTATTCATTCCAGATATGTATTCTTTCAAATGAGCTTCATAAAAGCAAAATGTTTGTTGAGAAGACCTGAACTCGTATTATGAAAAAAATGTATTTTACCAATTCTAAGATGCACATTTTTTCTCATTTTGTTATCTGTGGAATCGGAATCCATTCTACGATCAGTAGCAATTTAGCACTATGTAATAGTTGAGCTGGCAATTTATTTATTTTTCTTAAGTAGCAACACAAAATCATGATTCAATATAACTTACAACATCTTAGACTTGATATATGGAATCTAATTATATACATGGCAATTAAAACCCATGAACAGCCATAGTTACACTATGGTTGAAATAGTAGCTATGATTTCTATAAATAACAGGAAATAGAGTTTAGATTATCCTGCATTGGTTCTATTACAAATTTCTTCCTTTTTTCCTCTTGCTGGTTCTGAATATTTATCTCCATTTCCTAAAATTATCAACATGGGAAAAATGTTTTTTTCTATGTACGTTGTCCCCCATCCTCCCTATCCTTCCTACTGCTGATAACTATATTTCTAAAATAAAAATTTGATCATGATATTCTCTTCATTAAAATTTCTTAATCCCTCTACATCTTCAGGATAAATTTCCAACTCCCAAAATGATGCACATTATCTATTATGATCAGAACTTCATTCTTCCTTTCTTTCTCTCCACTTTCCATATCCACCCTTGCCCATCTACAAAATAATTTGCATATCCTCATTTGTGAAACTTCGATGTGATTGCACATGGTGTTTTTTTCCATAGGTAAACTGTCTTGCACAATTATTGAACATAGTATTAACAGCTTTTCATAAATGAATAAGTAAATTGAATTGACGAATAGGGATTAGTCATTTACATGTATCAAAAACATCAATCTAATTACTTATGACAGTTCTAAAGAGGTTGATTTCACTTGTGCAGATATTTTTAAAAACCACACTTCAAATATTTATTTATTTACTAATTAGTGTATTTGTACATGTATGTTCACACACACAAAAAACTCAGAATGTTTTATTCTCTACCACCAAAAATATATTTTATTCTGACCTCTACAAAAATTATCCAGTGGTGCATTACCTGTTCATATCTGTTTTATGCAACAATATGATTCTAGTGCTAGGTTTTGATGAGATGAAGAATAAAACATTTTACTTCAAGGGTCTTAATTTCTATTTCTCTATCTTCCACTAGACTCTAAACTCCAAACTCCACACTCCAAGTGTGATTTCTTTGCAGTTGTATTTCCAACTTTTAGGCAACTATTTGGTTAGGTGAATAAAACTGAGTTTTAGCTATGGTGCATTCTAAAGTATAAAGCTGTTAAGTAACGAACATATTCTTCTATAGCTGAAACTTTTAAGAAATGAAGTTATTTGAAACATGGGTATCGCTGTCAAGAAAAGAGAGGAAGATTTTTGTTTTAATCACTATTTAGTAAACAAAATATTTTAAAATAAATATGTAAACATTTTGTTATTAATATGTGAAAGTAATTTGTAAAACACAAAGATTAATACTGAGGAAAGTGTCTTTCTTGTGCTTGGATTTAACCAAGAGTTGTTTATAGCTTCAAGAAATCATATCACCAGTGGCAGGTGTACTTTTGATTTGAGTCACCAATAAAATGTACCTGTATTGGGGCGCCTGGGTGGCTCAGTTGGTTAAGCGTCTGCCTTCAGCTCAGGTCATTATTCTGGGTCCTGGGATCCAGCCCCGCATCGGGCTCCCTGCTTAGTGGGGGACCTGCTTCTCCCTCTGCCTCTGCTGTTCCCCTTGCTCATGTTCTCTCTCTTGCTCAGTCTGTCTCTCAAATAAATAAAATCTTTAAAAAAAAAATTACCTGTATCAACTACACTTGGATTTGTATTTTCAAGGTGATTCTACATGCAGGTTATGAACCATCATTATTTCACTAATATGATCCAGCAGTTACATGTTGAGCTACATATAATTTTACTAAAATTAATTTTCTTTTAATTTTTTCATTATATAATACAAAATATTATATGCATACACATACAGATTTATTATATTTGAATTGTGAAGAAAGTGTTTCACAGTATTTGTTACAAAAAAAAAAAAGACATTCGTTTCATCAAAGTGAGATCTATTGAGCTAGACTTTGAAGTTGCAGGTGGACTTGATAACATAACAGTAAGAAACTCACATTGTATATTAAATTTTGTGCAGTAGCTATACTGAAATTTTAATTCTGGAATGGAGTCTCTCATTAAAACCACACAGCATGAATAATAAGTATTCTTAAAATAAATAAATGCACTTTCAATTTAAGTGAGTTTTGTTCCATTCCTTCCCTATTTTTCTCCTCCTCTCCTCCATTATTTAAACTTCTGTTCATATACTAATTGTCCTTTGTATTTAATATGGACTTGTGTTTTATGGATATTGGTGGGGAATCTGTGAGTCTGTAGTAGAGTCCGTTCCTCCAAAAAGTTCTTGTGATTATTTTCCATACGGAAGTATTTTAGTTTTATCAATTAACTTCAGATTTCAAATACAAAACTCCTGGAAAGAGAACACTTTTTTAATTGAAGTATAGTCAACACATAATATTATATTAGTTCAGGTGTACAACATAGTGATTTGACAAGTCTATACATAATGCTACACTCACCACAAATGTAGCTACCATCTGTTACCGTATTAGAATATCATTGACCATATTCCCTGTGCTGTCCCTTTTATCCCCATGACTTATTCATTCCGTGACGTGGAGCTCTCCCACTCCACTTCACCCATTTTGCCCATGCCTCCTCTCTGGCAACCATCAATTTATTCTCTGTATTTATGGATCTGTATCTGCTTTTCTTTATGTATTATGCATTTGTTTTATTTATTTATTTATTTTTTAGAATCCACATAAAAGTGAAATCATATGGTATTTGTCTTTCTCTTCCTGACCTATCAGTTAGCATTATACCCTCTAGGTCCATCCATGTTGTTGCAAATGGCAAGATCTCATCCTTTTTTGTGGCTAAGTAATATAAGAGAACATTTTAAATCAAATGTTTAGAATGTACTATTTTGTCTACCTGCTATCTCATTCAAATGAGAATTGCTTCTTTGTAAGTAGTTTTTGAAAGCAGGTATTTTGGTTTGCTTCTTTTATGAAATACTTTTCGCTTTCACTGAGATATTTGCACTTTGAGTGTACTAGCATTATGCGGGCACCCAGTTCCTATCTACCACATTGTGGATTTTCTTTTTCCCTCTATTTCTGGTTAAAATGTAGGGGTCTATGTTCTTTATGGCAGCTTTGGCTTCTGAGACACTATGGCCGTTGCCTTTCAGTTTCCTCTTCATGTTTGGTCGCTTATAGTATTGGGTAACTTGTTAGTCCATCTATGCAAGTAAAATGTAGGTTTTAATTTACAACAGGAATTTTTGTTGTTGTTGTTTGTTTGTCTGTTTTTTGTATAACGTCTAATTGGCTAAATTACCAATAGCTCAGTTTCAGGTTTTTCTATTTCAAAAGCCCTGCTTCACATGACTGGTGCAGGTATGTGTAATATTGACTTCATATTAGATAAACTTCTCTAGAGCTGTCTGTTAGACATTACTTGTTTTATTCTTATGTCTATTTTAATAGGTAACTCTGACCTTGAACTCGCTGCATATATTTGACTAATGAATATTTTATACTCACTATCTTTTTCCATAGCTTCAAATCTATATTTGAGATGCCTTCCAAACTAGCCAAGTTTCACGTGTTCTACTCTAAACTTTTCTTGACATTCCTGATGTTTTAAAAGCCAGGGCCTAATTTTGTTCAGACTGGTTATTCATTTGACCAATTCTTAGGCCTAAAAGGGGAGAAATTGACATTTTTAAGAACAGAAGGCATATCTAGGAATAGGGTTTGTTTGTTTTGTTTGTTACTTTTCAAAAGATTAAATTATTACTGAATTTTTCAACTCAGCATTGGATTCTCTGTGAAAAAGGAGGGTCATGATTTCGTTTGTTCCATGGATAGCAAAGACAAGGTGTTTGAAGCTGAGGAAGTAGGTCTAAGATGTTGCAACCCAAAAGGCGGAAGTAATTAAAAAAAACAACATGATAATTATGATAACACACACTTATATATGTGAGATTATTCCAAACACTTTGTATATATTAACAGTTTAATTCTCGTAATAACCCTGTGAGGCAGATATATTATCACCACAATTTTTAGATAGGCTGTGGCCCAGTGAGGTTCAGATGGTTCACTAATTGTCACAGAGCTATTAAATACGGGTTTTGAGTACAAATTTCAGAATCACTCTTATGCCTATATATTATAGTACATGAAAATTTTTATTTTTACATAGCCAAGTCAAAAGAGAAATTGAAGAAGGTGAGAGATCCATTTGTAAGATTTATCAAGAAGCTGGACCTTAAAGAAAGGGTGGTTCGTATGCTATAATGAAGAGACAATAAAGGAGGTCTTCACAAGTAGCCTGATACAAATCCCAGATTTGACATTTGCCAACAATGTTGCTTTCTTGGACAATTTATTTAGTCTCATTGACCATGAATTTCATGTTCTGTACAATGGATACAACTATGACAACTCTTCAATCTGTTGTGAGGACTAAAGGTTAGGGAACAAACACTATACCATAAATGTCAATTTTTCCTTTTTTTTTTTCTTTTAAGTGTCACTAATAAACCAATATTTTTTAGATGGGGGAAATTTGGGGGCAGATACTAATTGTATAAAGCTCAAAATAATCACTACATGATCCGGAGCATTAAGACTATCCTGGATATGTAGAAAAATTTCCTAAGGGAGACATTTTTGGTATGACTCAGTGTAAGGTTGGTTTAAGGTTCAGTGCATCTTCACTTTCCTTTTGGAAAGCAATCTACCAGATGCACTTTAAAAAATTTTGCATCTCTTTAGTAGAATAATTTCACATCTGGAAATCAAACTGGAGGCAATGATCCTAAACATGTGAGGGAATTTGTGAAGTTCATTATACTTTTAATGATAATAAGTAAACAACTTAAATATTGACTACAAGTAGAAGAATTAAATAGATGATGATATTTAATATAATATTATGCATGAAAACATTTCTGAAAGAGTAGGTGTCTTGTTACTGTAGGTAACAGTCTGTAACTTCTGTGGACATTATTACAATTGTAATAAAGAAACAAAATAAAATTAAAACTCTAGGAAAATCTGGGGGAAAAGGCAAATGTTGGCAAAAAGAAAAAAAGAAAAGTTGTTAAACTGATTGTCGTATCTCTTCTGCTATTACTAATTTCATATAGATTGATCTACGATTGAATTGTTGTTCTTGCTCAAACCAGGAAACATCATTCCAATGCTTTGTCAATGGGACCACTGCACTTGCTTTAGACTAAAATTTGTACTTTATAAAAAAGTATCGATAGTTCATGCTTCCCCCTTTTTTTTTTAAAGATTTTATTTATTTATTTGATGGAGAGAGAGACAGCCAGTGAGAGAGGGAACACAAGCAGGGGGAGTGGGAGAAGCAGGCTCATAGCGGAGGAGCCTGATGTGGGGCTTGATCCCATAACGCCAGGATCACACCCTGAGCCGAAGGCAGACGCTTAAGCGCTGTGCCACCCAGGTGCCCCCATGCTTCCCCTTATTAATGTGATTTTATTAAATTAAAATACTGTCAGTTTAATTATAAAATCTAAGTTTATTTTATTTACTTAATATTTTATGATGTTATAATCCAATTTAGATTATTTTTTGTCTAACTATAATATTAAGATGATTTGGCATTCATTTTGCTTTATTTTACTTGAAAAATCTCTTTTAAAAGGTTTCCAACAACTATGCTATTGTCGATACTATTTCTGGATTTTTCTCAGGCCATCAAAAATCCGTTGTCATCTTACAATATTCCAGAAGAATAAAGTGCTGTGGGCTGCACATCTAAAGTAAACGGGTTCTGTACTATTTCACAAAACAATGATTATGACTTACAGTTGCTCAGAACTAGCCTTGAAAGACTGTGTCGGCCTTATGTGATACAGACAGTTGTATACCAAAGATTTGCAGATTCTGGAAACAGCTAGTACCATAAATAAGTTATTCAGTTGGAATTACAGGAGTATAATTAAGGACTCTGGAGAAGGATCTAGAACAGATTTGTTTTCCTTCATGTAACAAACATTGTAGTGATTGCAATGTATATGTGTATATATATATATATATGTATGTATATATATATGTATCTCATTTGGATTGCATTATGCTGGATACAGCATATATATGCATATGCTGTATATATATGCATATGCTGGATACATATATATATATATAAAATAATATATATATATATGACAGGTCTTCTTAGATTTATATTTGACAGGAAAAGAGAGAGACATATGCATAAATAAATGTAATACTAATAATGACCATGAGAATTTTTCTTTCAGGTTGTTATTGCTTCCATTCTCTCTGTCATTAGCCATTTACAGATGATTCTCCTGAAAATATTTTCCAATCATTATGTTCATATTTACCACCTCTGTTCATTTTTCATTAGAAGCATAGTGATTACATATTCAGTATGCCACCCTGAAGTCATACCAGAAGCTTGTAAGAGTGTAAACTCCCCTGTTCCACCAGTATTTATGAAATGATCATAGTAATCATTAATACAATTAGGTACTAGTCAAACATATTGACAGAACAATTCCCAAATACAGAAGCATATGAAAAGAGAAGGAACATAATTTCTTTAGATTTTTGTTTATATGAAAGGGAAGAAAAAGCAGACACTAATTAAGAAGTAGAAACATCTTATTGGGTCTCTCAGAGAATTATAAATGCAAAAAAAACAAGTTCTAGGTTAAATTTTTAGGAATAATGTAAAAAATCTTGTATAGAAATGGCCTTAGAAAATTTTCCTGCTTTGGCCCCACCAAACATCAGAAAAAAATGATTTGTTGTCCATTAATTACACTTTTACACTGAGAAATTGAGTTTGTACACACAGCATTTCCTGAAAGTGAGATACGTTTGCTTGTCAAATTCACAAGCAAAAGGAGTTTCAAGTCTGTTGTTCTTCCCATGGAAATTTGCACGAATGCTTCATATAAGTGGAGCCTACATAATATCTTAACATTCTAACTGAAAGAAAGTAGGGAAATATAATTTTTTTAAAAAATTTCTACCTTGAGTTTCTACCTTGAGAATAGGTCTTTAACAGATTTGTTTTAGAAAAGTCTGGGGGAAGAAAAGAAAAGAAAATTCTGGAGAGAAAGATGTAAATTTCCAAATTTCCAAATATGACTAAAGTGTTCAAAGGTTGCAGGACAGCTAGAAATCCTGTCTATCATAATATTATTTGGTTTTCTTTAAACTGAAATGATCAAATCCATCCTTTAAAACCCTTGATAAAGGATTACTCAATAATTTTAAAGAATAAAATCATCAAAATTCAGTATATCTTTTTTGTTAATTATGACTACCTCTCATGTGGTATAATACTTCAATAATTTTACCTCAATAGGTGACATTTAATTTAAATAATCTGAAATAAAAGTAGCTCTAAGTGTTTTCTGGGTATGAATAAGTCTATTATTATCAATAAATTTTTCCTGTCTTTATAGTTTGATAATAAAGTGTGTCCTTTCAGATCAAATAAGAACTTCAGATAGAACTATGCAACATGAAAAATAAATACAACTGAATAAAAAATTATACCTGATATTTTAGAGTTTATCTTTAGTATAGCGATTTATTTGTGTATTATATTAAGAAAGGAAAAAAAGGATTCAAAAAACATCGGCTTGTAAAACATAATTGGTCCTATGAAATCTAAGTTTAAAATACCAATTAATAATTCAAAATATTTGCAAAAGAATTGTTTGCGAATTTATTCTAGAATAAATTAAAATAAACAGGAAAAAGACCAAAACTATATCAAGTATTCAATAAAAGGGAATATGGGAGAATCGATTCTGTGATACTTGAGATAGCCAAACAACAAAATTAAATTTAAAATAGTCAATTGATGGACTTTACAATACAAACCAAGAAAAGTAAATGAGATATTGCAAATTTAGGGGAAAAAGACTACAACCATATTAGCACTGCTGAATTCTGATTTTGTATAATGAAAGGCAAATTTGAGAAAAAAAGTTCCAGAAATCAGAGATGAAAGACAAAGAATCGATATGACTAAAGAGATGAATTAATTAATTATGTACCCATTCTTTGAGCCAATCAGTAAACTTATACTGAGCATTTGTTGTTTGTCCTGAAATATTGTAAGTACTTTGAGTAAAAAACAAAATGGCAAAAGCAAAATTCCCCTCCTGGTGAGGGGAGTGTCTATTCTTGGAGTAGACAAAATGAAGAAACCAGAGTACGTGATGTAAATTCTGGTGATAGTAAGTGCTATGAAAAGAAACAAAGTATGTAAAGAAGCTGAAGAATAGTAAGTGATTACTTAAAGTTAGGATGGTGAAGGAATACTTCAAGGAAAACACCTTAAAAAGAAAATGAGTCATGTTAAAATCTGTGGAAAGCATATTTCAAGCAGAAGCAAGCACTATGTACTGTACCTACTATTTTTAGTGGTTATAATACATTTAAACAATCATGTTTAACATGATTGTTAAGGATCTAAGTCTCCAAGTCTCAAAGTTTAATCAATACCACTGTTCTACTCTGGGAAAGTCTATGAAGAATACTTTACCTCTATTATTATTTTATATTTTAGTTTCACATTGTTCCAACCTCCAAAAAACTTAGTTATTAATGTTTCATTAAATTTTCATATAAATTTACTAACATTTTAAGCATCTGTTCTGTTTTTTCATTCATCTTGCTTTTTTTTATTTATTTATTTTTTTTTGGATAACTATACTGCAACTTAGTACAACAGATTTTTGAACACTAGATTCATGTGGGACTCACTTGTGGATTTATTTTCCTGGTAATAGAGTGACTTCTTTGTTTAGTCTTTTTTACTACTCCAAAGTCTGCCTGATGAAATAATTTTAATTAGCCATTTTCTTTCAGATCTAACTCTAAGAACGGCATTGAGGAGTATGATCTAGATAAGAGCTCATTGATCGAATTTATGTTAATTCTTGAGAATATGGCTGACCTTTGGATAGTCACTTGAGAGGCAGGGGAGACTGAAGTTCTTAGAAGAAAGTGCAGTAATACACAATCCATAAGATAGATGCCCCTACAACTCAAAAGCATAAAATCAAATATTAAAGTGAGACTAAAATATGTTCTAAATATAAATGCAAATACATATCAAAATCATCAAATATGTGTATGTTCTTAGACACAGCCATACTACTTATAAAATTAATCTAGAAGATTAATCAGAGACATTAAATTTGTTATTTTTTAGTAACAAGTAAGTAAGTAAAACTTTCAGCATATCTAAAAATATGGCAGAAATCTTCAAATTTTTAAATATTGTTTTTAGGGAATATTTTGTTGCCATCAAAATCATTTTACAGAAAATGCTTTTAAGGAGTGTATATATATATATATATATATATATATATATATATATATATATATACACATATATATATATGATAAATTATAATAAACAGACTACAAAATATCACTAACAGAATAATAGTATCCTTGTAAGTGAACAAAATAATTTCCAAGGTAAGTCATGAAAAGTAGTGATAACATTTAACAAAATGTTAACAATAACCAATTTTGGCAGTTAGGCTTATTGCTGATATTTACTTTTTCTTTTATCTCTTTATTATTTTTTAATTTTTGTATTTGCTAAGTTAACAATATTGGATATAAATTATTAATTAGGAAACAGGGTCCAAAGCAAAAATTACAATTTAAAAATTTAATTCTTTACACAAAATTCCTCCTGCTCTTCTTTTTGATAAAGGGAAGAGGGGAAGCCTGAGTCTTAAAATTTAACATTTTCTGTGTAATGTCTGAAATAATGAACTAATGGAATTCTATCACCTTGAGATTCATGCTTCTCTACAGTTCATGGGAAGGAACACAGGAAGCTAACCCTCTTCTCCTGGCTTCACAATCACACATGCAAGATAAATATGACTAGACCTTTTAATGGGAAAAATAGGTCCAATCAATTCTATTTGTATTCTATTTATACCTTTGTATTTAAAAACCAGAACAGATATTCTTCTTTAAAAACAAACAAAACCTCTTAATTATATCAGAACAATGTGGTTTAATAAAAATATAATCTCCTGAAATAACATATTCCTTAATCCTAAACCTGAGAGTTGGATTGTTTTACAAAGAGCAGAGTGCTAATGTATCATTCACAGTTTCCATGCTAAGCAGAGCCTAATTTTAATCATGAACATATGTTTGAAGGAATCCTTACTGTTTCAAGAGAATGACTCTTACTGCATCATCCTCCAGTGAGATAATAGCATAGTTCATTTTCCAGTCAGGTATAATCTTTTGCTTTCGAGTAGATATGGCATTAATGACTTTCAACCTGAAAACCTGGTTAAAACCTATTTCATGATTAATTAGTCCCCTTTAGAAACTCAATTAAATGCTAGATGCCACACGTTAAAATGGAGAGATAATGACTGACAGAATGGAGAAACATGGGTGTGCATAAATTGTCTCTGACCTGATTTAAAGACTTAAACTGAAAATTTAACATCAAAAAGAATATTATAATAATGTGTCATGTCCATCATTCTCTCAGCCAGGGTAGCATCATCAGGTTTTACCACAGTGTGAATACTGACATTGTTTCATTACGTTTAACATTTGTTTTAGTCGAAGTACACAGTTCCTACAGGGTGGGATATTGTAGTTGTCTTAGAACGTATCGATTTTCATAGCACTATGCAGACTTTTTCACTCTTTGGTAAATTTTACTTGGAGATATTTTCAGGATGATATCAGACCATCACATTAAAAGCATAGAATCAGAATCCTGGAAATAACTGTTTGATGAGATTGTTGGCTCCGAGAAGAACGTTAGAGCCATTTGGTCCAATTTTTCATTTTTTTTTTTAATTGCCCTACTCAGGTTCAGAGAAGTTGTTTGTAGTTGTGGTCATACAATACTTTTTAATGAGTTTATTTTAATATCTGGATGTCTGAACCCCAGATTCATCTGACATCTTTTTTTTTTTTAAGATTTTATTTATTTATTTGACAGAGAGACAGCCAGCAAGAGAGGGAACACAGCAGGGGAGTGGGAGAGGAAGAAGCAGTTTCCCAGCAGAGGAGCCGATGTGGGACTCGATCCCAGAGGGATCACGATCACGCCCTGAGCCGAAGGCAGACGCTTAATGACTGTGCTACTCAGGCGCCCCAATCTGACATCTTTTTAAAAACTTCTCTAAAAAGTGTGTTAGTTACTTGTTTCATAGAAATAAAACTTTATATGAACAGTAATTGTCGGGTACCAGATAAGTCAGGGTGCTTGGATGCAGCCCCGCAGCAGGCTCGCTGCTCAGCAGGGAGTCTGCTTCTCCCCTTCCCTCTATCCTTCTCCCCCACCGCCGGCTCCTGCTTGCTTGTTCTCTCTCCCGTGCGCGTGCTCTCTCTCAAATAAATAAATAAAATCTTAAAAAAAAGAAAAGAAAAGAAAACCATTGGCTTGAAGATAACAGACCCTAAAAATAGGGTCTTAGTGTATAAAATTAAATCTTTTTGTCAAAGACTCAACTAGAAGATCCAAGATCCTCATTGAATAAGTGCATTGGGCAACCATTCTGGGCATAGAACTGTTGTGCACATTGGTCCTGCCTTGTGGATAGAGATTACCGTAACACATACTAATGGAAGATCGTTTAGCTTAGAGCTCATAAAACAATTAAAATACCTTTAGCAACTATAATATAGAGAATACTGGATTAGATGGATCATCCGTCTCAGCTGATATATTTGTTATATACACATATTTAAAGATTTTATTTATTTATTCAACAGAGATAGAGACAGCTAGCGAAAGAGGGAACACAAGCAGGGGGAGAGGGAGAGGAAGAAGCAGGCTCATAGCAGAAGAGCCTGATGTGGGGCTCGATCCCGTAACGCCGGGATCACGCCCTGAGCCGAAGGCAGACGCTTGACCGCTGTGCCACCCAGGCGCCCCTATTTGTTATATTTTTAGCATACTTAGGCATATGCCACTTTACCTGTTATACAATTTCCCTAACATCACTTAAACAATATTAATTAGCTAAACCTCAGTTGTGACTGTTCATATCAAATACATTCTTCTAAGAATTCAAGACATTTTAAGGTGTGAGATTGTGCTTAAAAAAATATTAGTAATACCTTTTTAGTAATAAGATTGTGTATATGTGTGAATCGTAATTATATGGGTTGGTTTGAGTCTTATTTCTTAGCTATTCAACTGAATACAAAATTATAGCTTCTATTATACAAAAATAACAAATACAAATAATTAGCATCCTTGAACCTCTCAAGATTGCAATTTGGCAGGAATATTTGGCAGACAATACAGTCAGGTATCCACTAGGCTATAAATAGAGAATACAGACTATTTCTCTTGGCACTTACGTCAACAAACTATAAGGACAAATACTTTGGACGGTTTCCAAGAAATATTTTTCCTAATTGTTGTTAGATTGTTCAAAGGGAGTTCTTAAAATACAAAATCTTTTCTAAAAGAGAGTTATTTTAATTTAGTTTGAAGGAGTTAAAACACTGGTGACAAAAAAAATTATGCTCTTGACTCTAAATTACCTTTCTTTGAACTTTTGTATACAATGTGAATGAGCACTTCATAGGCCACATTTAACTAAATGCCTTTGTAATCAATAATCACAAAGTACTCATTATCTGTATTTCTTCTAATTAGAACCCACATTCTAAAAATATGCTGTGCATGAATTAAATACAAATTGAATTTACTGACTACATTACAGTATTTTATATGGTTTTCACTGCATGTATGCTGGTAGTTTAAGAACTGACCAGCAGGCCCCAAATTGCAACTGGAGGTTTGAGTTAACACATTTACAAAAAGTAGTATAGTTTTTCTTAAATGCATAGAAAAATAATAGGTGTTCATGCATAGTATTTCAGTGAAGTCATAATTATTTTACAGAATACTGAGTTAAGTTCTCATAAATAATATATAGAACAAGATATGACTATTTATTAATGCGAAATGTTAATTTACTTTGAAATAAATTAGTAAAAAACTAAATATCCTTTGCTTCAAAAGGTAAAAGCAAGTATAGACCTTTTTACCACTGGAACAAATTCCTAATAGTTTAATTTAAAAATTATATGTTGGCCACAACTATTAATTATTAAAATCAATTTTTGTGGTATCAATTTGATCATTTATTTCTTTCTTTTTTAAATAATTTATTTGACAAAGAGAGAGTGACAGCCGGCGAGAGAGGGAACACAAGCCGGGGGTAGTGGGAGAGGAAGAAGCAGGCTCTTAGCGGATGAGCCTGATGTGGGGCTTGATCCCAGCACTCTGGGATCACGCCCTGAGCCAAAGGCAGACACCCAACGACTGAGCCACCCAGGTGCCCCTGATCATTTATTTCTATTATTAAACCATTTATGTTTCAACTGGTTTAAAAGTGTATTTAAATTCTGTGAACATTCAGACTAGTATAAGAAAGAGACTGTGTTACAATATTTTAATTAATATATTTGAAAATTATAACTGCATATTTATCAATTTCAAATTTTACTTTAATTTTTACTAATTTGCTCTTTTATAATTTAGCATTTACTAAAGAGGATATGGTTTTCATAGAAATTAAGGAATTTGTCCAAAATTACATAGGAATAGTATGGGCAGTTAAATGGAAGAAGTATTTAAATATATTTTTCTACCTAATTTTGAAAAGAGTTAGAAGGGTTTTAAGTATATTTTTCTATCTAATTTTGAAATGCTTTTTCTACTACACTTGCCTGTCACAGAAATAAACTGTAGAAAATTACATGCCTTGCTATTCATTATTTAACAAGTGGAAATATTGCACAGATGCTCAACATGCCATCATATTTTAAATGAAAATTAAAATAATTTCTCAAAGATGTATACTGAGAAGTCACCATCAAGTAAAACTAGGGGAAAGGATATTCCAGAGTGAATAGTTTGGGCAAATACGCAGACATAGGAATATAGCATAAAAAGACTTCAGTGATACTCACCTGGCAGGGGAGATACAATGATCAAGAAGGTGGTTTTCCCAGGGTGAGGCTTATCCATTTCAGTCTGGATGTGCTGACCACTGCGATTTCCCCAAATGTGAGAAAGTCAACTGCATAATTTGTGGTAATGGGGGACTGTGTTCCTGCTTCCCCCCCCAAAAAAAAAAAAGACTTCAGTGAGATTAGACCACAGAGGTCACATTGTAGACCATAGAATGACCCAGCCTGTGTCTATTAGGGACAGGGGTGATAGGTAAGAGATGGTATTTGTCTCCTATGCTAGGGCATTAAGAATAGAGTTTGTATTACATGAAGAAAAGTAATAAACAAGATCAGATAGATATTTCTGAATCTCAATCTTGCAGAACAGTAGAAAATATTTAAAGAAAGATTGCTATGGCATTCTTCTCACTATCCTCTCAACCTTTAAATAATTGCAGTTATCCTTCACACATGGTAATATTCGTTCTAGATGCTGTGATTAAAATGATATACCAAGAAATTATAGTGAACTCAAAATAAGCTGATCTAATTCTCTCTCCTTTTTAATATAAACAAACAAAAATTGAACCCAAGCATTTGTCTGACATCGTAAGTGAAGATTAAATTATCTCATATAATCTATATTGATTGAAACTCTGTGAAATGTAGCTAATGGAGTAGATTTTAAGGTATAGTATAATCATAATGATATCTACTTTTAAAATATCAATAGCCATATCCAATAGCCCCAGGCAAAATAAGCCCTTAGGAAACGTTCACTTTCCTCAGGTCTCCCCACCCTCAACACTATTCCCTATCCCCTGAACGTGGACAAAGTTAATCATGTAGTAACTATTATTTCATGTAAGAGTTGTGATCGCATACTCTGTGCTGATGCAGAGTCACAACCCGGGGTTTGAAAAATACTGGCAAATGGCCTGAGCAAATTCTATTTCGCTAGGTTAACCACAATTCTGGTACACAGTCAAGATCAGCTATCTTGCTGAATGTTACCTTCATATTAATTCTCTGTGCCAATAGTTACAATTACAAAGTGTTGAATAGCTTAATTTTTCATGTCCAAATGGTTTTGAAATAATATAAATATTTAAAGCAATCAGAAGAAAATAAATAACTGATATGTAGAGAAACATTTTATATTCTTATAAACTTTGGGAGTTTAATATGCTATAATATATTTATCAAATATAAAAAAGAAAATAGAACTCATACAATGTGATATAATTTATGCCAGGAAGTCATCCTAAAAATCATGGAGTGATTGTTGTAAGTAACTTTTAAAGGGTTATCCCTGTCTGTGATTGTTTTGCATCTTACTTTTTCTTGGTAGAAGTAGAATACATTGCATTGACAGAATAGCAAAATATATTTTAGTCATCAAAAATCATGAAGGTACAGATATAAAACAATAGTTACGGAATATAGGAGGAAACTAAGGTGAAAAGGACATGATTTGTGCTGAGAGAAGCATTCAAAATTATATACAGAATGGTCTGCATTTTGAAATTTTGCAACTGTGGATGAGAACTTGCCATTTATTATATTTAATATATTATATGAATGCCTTTGATCCTTATTGAGTTTAAGTAATTAGTGAGTAGATATTTTAAGAATATTAATAATTAACACCTTTATATAGTAATGACTATGTATCATTTACCCTTGTCAGTATTTTATATAGGTGTGTACACATATATAACAATTTCCTTGACAACTAAAGCAATAATTATCTTTACATAAAACTGTTATTATCTTTATTTTATAATGATCTAATTCAGGCATAGAGAAAGTAAATTGGCCAAGTTTACTAGGGAAATTTGTACCGAGATTATATTGATTAACAGTCCATGCCCTACACATTTTAGGTTTCTATTTTTGTATTACTTTTTTGTGTATCTTGCCTATGTTATATCTGTAAAGATATTTAACCATTAGAGTAAAATTTTAAGTGTATGCTTAAACCATATTGAATTCATGTATACAATTTATGAGCTTATACACTGTTTCACCATAATATGATATCAAATCTAATGCAATTTTAGGGAAGAATTCCCTATACAGTTGATTGTAAGGAATTAATATTCACATTTAAAAGTACAATTCAGCATGCCTGGGTGGCTCAGTCAGTTAAGCGTCTGCCCTTGGCTCAGGTCATGATCTCGGGGTCCAGGGATCAAGCCCCACATTGAGCTCCCTGCTCTGGGGGAAGCCTGCTTTTCCCTTTCCCTCTGCCCCTCACCCTGCTTGTGCTCTCTTGCTCTTTCTGTCTCAAATAAATAAATAAATAAATAAATAAAATCTTTAAAAAAATTTTTTTTAAAGTACAATTCAATTTTCCTTTTTTTTAAATTGTAATATTTCATTTGTTTATACTTATGGAATTATATGTACATATTTCAATAAAAGGAAATTTTCACTTAAAAATTCTCAGATCTTCATTAACTTATCTAGCCAAACTGAAGTGATATTTTCTATGTTTAATTGGAAGTTTTATCTGATAATCTCTAACTGAATTTTTAATATATCTTTAATGATCTAAAATCAGAATTTCACAATGATTAATTACAATTTAATTATGTTAACTATTTATATTTTGAATACTTTCCTTCTCAGACGAGGAATGTGTCAATGGTACTTGTCACTAAATCTATTCTACATTGTCTTGGAGTATTTAGATATTGCAATAAAGTGAGAAAATTTTTAAAAAGCATGATCACTTGAAAAAAGGAAATGAAACTCTCTCTATTTGCAGAATATCTGATTGTTTACATAGAAAATATTAAGGAACCCTCAAAACAACTACTAAAACTAAGTAAATTTAATAGTTACCAGATATAATTTCAGTGGCATTAATTAATTCAAATGGCATGCTAAAAGCAATTTAATGATGCTAACAAACAAACTAAACGGAAAAAAAAATGTTAGATCTCTATATACAGAACTAAAAAATAGCATTTCTGGGAGAAATTAAAAACCTAAGTAAATAGAGAGTTATTCTATGTTCATGAATTGGAAAGCTTAACATTTCTATGTCAATTCTTTCCAAATTGACTTCTGGTAAAATTCCACTAGAAATCCCAAGGGTCTTTTCTTAGATAACATTTTTATTTCTTTTAAAACAGTTTTAGATCTAGCAAAATATTGCAAAACAGTACAGTGTGGTTCATTGATAAGGTGGGCCACTTCAGTGGGGGAGAGAGGAGGGACTATTTTTAATGAATGGTGTTGATACAACTGGATATCCATAAGCACAAGAATAAATTTGGAGCCCCTACCATACACTATATATAAATATAACTCAGAATAGATCAAAGACCTGAATTTAAACCAAAACTATTAAGTTCGTAGAAGGAAGTGTGAAAAATGTCATGACCTTAGATTAAGTAATGTTTTTTAGATATGACACCAAATACACAGCAATCAAAGATAAAATAGACAGACTGTACTTCATCAAATTAAAAATTTTGTGTGTCAAAGAACACTATCAAGAAAGTGAGGGGACAAACTCTATAGAATGGGATAAAACATTTGCAAAATCATGTATCTGACACAGTCTTAGTATCTGGAATATATAGATAACTTTTATAACTCAGCCAAAAAAAGACAAGAATTTTTTTAAAAACTAGGACCAAGATTTGACTAGAGATTGTGTGAAGGGATTACTTCACACTCAGTAAGATAACTAGAATTAAAAAGTCAGATAATAAAAATTGCTGGTGAGGATGCAGAGAAAGTGGAATCCTTGCACACATTGCTTGTAAGAAGGAAATTGGTGAAGTCACCTTTTAAAGCAGTTGGGCAGTTCCTAAAAGAATTAAGCATAGAATTATCATATGAGCCAATAATTCCAATCCTAGGTATGTATCCAAAAGAAATGAGAGCATATGTCCACACAAAAACTTGTATGTGAATTTCATAGCAGTATTATTTTATTTATAATATTTATAAAGAGTGGAAGCAATCTAAATTCTTATCAGTTGACTAAAGGATAAACAAAAAGTGATGTATCTTTATGATGGCGTATCATTCAGTCATAAAAGACTGAAGCACTGTTATAAGCTACAACATGGATAAACCTTGAAAACATTATGCTAAGTGAAAGAAGCCAGACCCAAAAGACCAGATAGTATATGGTTCCATTCATATGAAATATCCAGAATTGCAAATGTATATAGAGAGAAAGTCATTTAGTGACTGCCATGGGATAAATTGGGATGGGGAAGGGAGAAAATGGAATTAAATGCTAGTAAGAACATAGTTTATTTTGTGTTCATAGAAATGCTCTGAAATTATATAGTGATGATTGTTACACAAAATTGAACATGCTAAAAACCATGGTAATGTACACTTTGAAATTTTGCATTTGTTATGTGTATATAACTAAATTTAAAAAATACTATAAACTTAAAAAATAGTACCCGTTATTCCCATATATCTCACACTCAATTTCATCTATTATTAATCTACATTATACATTTAGCATTAATATGGTATATTTGTTACAAGTAAATAGCTTATATAACATATTACTTCTAACTAATGTCCAGACTACATTCAAATTTCCTTAGCTTTTACTTATGTCATTTTTCTGACCTGGAATTCAACATATCACATTACATTTAGTAGTCATGTCTTTGTAACATTTCTCATTGGTGTGAGTTTCAGACTTTCCTTGTTTTTGATGATCTTGTCAGTTTTGAAGACTATGGTTCATTGATACTTAGTAGAATCTCCTTCAACTGGAATTTGTTTGATAATTTTCTCATGATTAGATTGAGGTTAAGGTTTTGGGAAGACGACAACAGAAGTAAAATGGACATTTTTATCACATAATACCAAGAGTTTTCTGTGTGTGTGTGTGTGTGTGTGTGTGTGTGTGTGTGTGTGTGTGTTAGGTAAGGTTTTAATAACTACAGGCCCAGAGGGTTTTTTTGTTTTGTTTTGTTTTGTTTTTTGTTTAATGATATTAATAGGATTTATTTATTTTTAAATTATTTTTAACAATAATTTTTATTATGTTATATAAGTCACCATACAGTATATCCTTAGTTTTTGATGTAGTGTTCAATGATTCATTAGTTGCATATAACACCCAATGCTCATCACCACATGTACCCTCCTTAACACCCATCACCCAGGTACCCCATCCCTTCACCCCTCCCTTTTGTAACCCTCAGTTTGCTTCCTGGAGTACAGAGTCTCATGGTTTGTCTCTCTCTCTGATTTCTTCCCATTCAGTTTTCCCTCCCTTCCCCTGTGGTCCTGGTACAGCCACTCTGGAAAACAGTATGGAGTTTCCTCAAGATGTTAAAAATAGAGCTACCCTATGACCCAGCAATTGCACTACTAGGTTTACCCTAAAGATACAGACGTAGTGAAAACAAGGGGCACATGCACCCTAATGTTCATAGCAGCAATGTCCACAATAGCCAAACTGTGGAAAGAGCCAAGATGCCCTTCAACAGATGAATGGATAAAGAAGTTTTGGTCCATATATACAATGGAATATTACTCAGCCATCAGAAAGGATGAATACCTACCATTTGCACTGACATGGATTGGAACTGGAGGGGATTGTGCTAGGTGAAATAAGTCAATCAGAGAAAGACAATTATCTCATGATTTCACTCATATGTGGAACATAAGGAATGGTGTGGAATATCAAGTGTTTTCAACATGACATCACTATTGATGTTAACCTTAATCACCTGGCTGAGATAGTGTTGGTCAGTTTTCTCCACTTTTTTTTCCGGTTTCTATGTTGTTCTCTTTTGAAGGAAGTGATTATGTGTACCTCACACTTAAGACGTGGGGAGCTATGCTCCACATTCTCAAAAGCAGCATATCTGGGGTGCCTGGATGGCTCAGCAGGTTAAAGCATATGCCTTCGGCTCAGGTCATGATTTCAGGATCCTGGGATCAAGCCCTGTGGGCCACTTCTTGCTCAGCAGGGAGTCTGCTTCTCCCTCTCCCTGCCCCTCCCCCTGCTCATGCTTGCTCTCTCTCACTCTCTCAAATGGATAAATAAAATCTTTAAAAAATTTTTAAAAAAATTTTAAAGCAGCATATCTACATAAATTACTTGGAGTTCTACATGAGGAATTAATTTGTCTCTTCTTCCCATTTATTTATCTATTCAATCATTTATTTAATCAGTATGGACTCACAGATATTTATTTTATACTTTGGATTATAATCCAATACTACTTTATTTCCTTGTTAATATTGTTTCAGGTTTGGCTATTGGGAGCTCTTTCAGTTGATTCCTGTGTCCTTTTGACATATTTCCATCTCTTTTTTGCATTTGTTTGTTATGTTTCTCAGATCTTACTTTTTGGTGGTATAAGTTGCTCCAGGCTCAACTGATATATTTTCTGCATCTGTCCTAGAATTGTCAGTTTCTTCAAGGAACTCTGGTTCCTTTTATTGGAAAATAGTATTAGAAGCAAGATGATGGCTACAGTATGGTGCTAGTTGTTACTGAAGGACCATTATTTCTAGGCCACTCAACTGACAGGGCAAGGAAATGTGTAAGTGTGTGTGTGTGTGTGTGTGTGTGTGTGTGTGTACTAGCTTGTGTGTACATATATATCCACAAACGCTTGTGTAAACATCTGCATCTATTTTAAGCTAAACATAAATTCATATTGATGCATCCAACTCTAATCTATTGCAACATGGATCTTTCTAGCCTCCTCCCCTTACTTATCTATAACTTCTCACTCCAATAGTGAAAAACCTGACTCTCACCATGTGCCATCTAGTTACTTAATTGTTTAATTCCGGTATAAATATATAGTGATTTCAGAATTCTTAACCTTTACCCAATGGGAAACAACTTTATTATCTAGAATACAAATCTGTAGTCTTTCTCTACCTTTGGTTTTTAAGGATCTAAACATTCTGAAGTTACTTAGCTCGGTATTGCTTCCCGCACTTCCTTCAGTAAAGCTGTTTCCTGTATTTCTAATGTGTTTAGATTCTTTTGTCATATTCTGCATTCCATACTGAGATCTGCTGACCTGTGAAATGATTTTTTGAATTGCATATGTTAAAGTTTATTCTATCGACTGTAAATTCTATTGGTTTTGACAAACGCATGCTGTCATATACTCACCATGACAGTATCATATAACAACTTTATTATCCTAAAACTATCTCCTGTGCTTCACTTATTCTACCCTCCTTCTCATCTTGAACCTGTGGCAAGCCACTGATCTTTTAGTTGCACGTATAATTTTGCCTTTTCCAGATTGACATAATATAATCATATAAAATGTAGCCTTTATAGAGGCACATGGGTGGTTCACTCAGTTAAGGATCACCAGGGTCCTGGGATCAAGCCCTGCATCGGGCTTCCTGCTCAGTGGAGAGCCTGCTTCTCCCTCTGCTGCTCGCCTGCTTGTGCTCTGCTCTCTCTCTCTGTCAAATAAATAAATAAAATCTTTCTTAAAAATGAGCATTTATATACTAACTTCTTTGATTTAGCAATATGCATTACAGATTAAACTGTCTTTTTGCAGCTTGAGAAGGCATTTCCTTTCCTCACTAAATAACACTGTATAAATGTACCATTGTTTATTTATTCATCTACCCATTGAAGGAAAGCTTGGTTGCTTGAAAGTTTTGCCAATTATGGATAAACATTTGCATGCAGAATTTTGTGTGAACATAAGCTTTCAGCTGAGATGTTAACTATCGCAGGTGATCATTATTGTGTTCAATAAGCCCCCAAGGATAGAACTTTTTCCAGAGACTAGAGCTTGGAATAAGATCAAATAGCAACAAGGTTGAGAATGGGGTTTTTCAAGAGAGATCAAAATACTAAAGATGGGGCTTTTAACAAGCTCCCAAAGAGGTAAGTCCTTCTGTTGGCTATGAGTCTGCCAGCCCTCCTGACTACCACACCATGGAGGTGGGGAAAGGAGATGTGGATAACTCCAAGCAAAATGCCAAAGATTCCACTGTTTTTACCAAGTTTCACTAAGTTTCTCTCAATAAATGCTTTTGAGTTTTTTTTCTGTGCCTTTGGTTATTTGCAAAAGTTCTCAAATGTTTGATTATCATAGTTTGGCAGTATTTTTGTTTCTTATGTGAGAGAGTGAACTCACAGAGGTCATTAGTTCAACTTGTGAAAGTCCCACACTACTTCGGTAATCTCTTTTCTAATACTTTGCCAAATACAGAGAACATAAACCAGAAATATGCTAAAAAACAAAAACCTGTTTCCTAACCTCTTTCTCTAGACATATAAATTCATGAGTCATACATTCTACCTCCAAAGTTACTATGAATGACACTTTAAGCACTTCTCCAGTGGGTATTATGGGTTGCCATCTTTCCAGTTTCTGATAGTAGCTCACAAGCCACCAACTGCTCAGCAACTAAATCAAAAGTATGCCTTTTAGTTATAAAAATTGTTGTTGTTTTTAATGCCAGCAACTCACTTCTACATACCAGCTTCCTGAATTGGTTATGATAGACATGGTATTGTTATTTCCCTTGACAAGTGATCCTCAATCTCAATGGCATGAAACAGAAAGTTTTTGTTTCCTTCCACTTCACCCAAGATATGTTGGCAGAAGGAGTTCTTCTCATGGTAGCCACTCTAAACTCAAGCTAATGGAGGTTCCATTGCAACAAATAATTCCAAGTTGACAAGGGCATGGGGACTTACTTGCTCAGAGATATAGACCGTTTTTGCTTACATTCCATTGGCAAAAACAAGTCACACGTACAGAACCAGCTTCAAAGGAAGAGAGAAATTGCAATCTAACCATGTACCCTTGAGAAGAGGAGAACTTATAGCAAGAATAGTGGAAATATACTCCCAGAACTCTAGCAATTCATTTATTTAATCATTCAGGTTAGGAAGTAGACAGGATAAAAGATTTGCATTCTTATGCCTTTTCTGAGTAAGTCTTGTATCTGCACTGCTAAATCAGGAGAGTAGCTATAACTGTAGAGTAGTTCTAACCTAGAGATGGAAAAATATATTTCATTTCCAATGCAACCTTAAGTAGATTGATAGCAATTGCCCAAGGTGGTATTTTGAGAAGTATTGTGAAGTCTCTTCAAGGCTCAGTGAAAAAGATTGCCATGATTGATTAGTATGTTTCAGATAAGCAAAACTATTATAGACATCTGAAATAGGTAGTTCAATCATTCTACTCTCCAGAGCTCTAAGCGTACAATGTGAACAGTCATGCACTAGCTTTAGAATAATAGAAATATTTTAAATAAAATATCATGGCAAGTACTTACAATATTTTTATAAAATTTATGGTAATTATAGATATCTCAAGAATAGAAATATCTGGCATCTTGCAGACAATAAAAAGAAATACTATCATACCAACAGTAAAGTACTAATTACAGATGCATTCATATGCATACATATATATGCATATATATATTTGTTACACATGAGCTTTGACTTAAAGATTAGAGAATGTTTAGCGATATGAAATTAACAACCATCAATTGAAACATGATAAGTTATTTGGCATCATTTGAAAAGTTCCTAATAACTGTATTTAATCAAACCTATCAAGAAAAATTTCCCAAGGCAACATTGGACTGGGAACAAAAGATTATGTCAAAAAAGAAAATATTCCTCTTAACTCTATCTCCTCCTACTTTTTGTACTTATCTCTGTGTTGATGTCTGATATGTTTTCCCCAAAAGATTCTACAAAGGAATCCCTGCCAATAATTTGCCATTTGCTTGCATCCCTTCCACTACTACTAGGCAAAATTTGGTCTCTCATGAATGAGATCTGCTACTAAATTTGTAGATGTCACTGAATTTGTAGATGTTTAAATAAAATACCTTAAATTGTATTGAAAACCCCTTTCCTTCTAACAGTGGGACACTCAGATTGAACCATGTGGACTCATCCCATAGAACTAATTATTTACCAGAATGCTTTTCTACCCATTTGGCGAAAATATGGTGAATATAACCTAGTATTAATCTGGATCTTCTGAAGAATCATAAAAAACAGTTTAAAAATGTCCATTCTCTTGGGGTGCCTGGGTGGCACAGTTGTTAAGCATCTGCCTTCGGCTCAGGGCGTGATCCTGGCATTATGGGATCGAGCCCCACATCAGGCTCCTCCTCTATGAGCCTGCTTCTTCCTCTCCCACTCCCCTGCTTGTGTTCCCTCTCTTGCTGGCTGTCTCTATCTCTTCAAATAAATAAAAATAAAATCTTTAAAAAAAAAATGTCCATTCTCACTAGTGACATGAACATAGGCATGGCCATTAAGTTCTGTATAACTGAACAGATCTTTAGTTACATAACTATTACTTATATTACAATAAATTTACCTAAGTGATTTTATCTAGATTGGAATTTACCATACCATAATTATAAATTAATTACTTCTTTTGTCAATCACATATCCTTACCAAATAATATCCATGTTTTGCAGTGTCCTATTCCATAATAGACCATGTATAATGTTAAACTTAAAAAGAAAATAGGGAGTGTTTCATGTAAATATCCATTACAACAGGGCTTCTAGGATTTAGCTGTAATTTAGTCCATTTTCTAACTTTTACAGAAAAGATAGCAAAATCCTCCAAATTAAATAACTTGTCCAAAGTCACAAGTTACTTAGTGGTAGGGCCCAGACTATAACTGTTTTTTGACTGATAATTCAGTACTAAGTATTCCCCTGATATTTTTTGTATTTAAAATCAATTAAATAAAAAAATCAGGGGAATATTTGTTTCAGAGGTAGAGTTTAGTGATTCATCAGTTGCATATAACAACCAGTGTTTCTTACAACAAGTGCCTCCTAATGCCCATCACCCAGCTACTCCCCTGATATTTAACTTAAGTTTAACAAAAGTTTTATATTTTATACTAGATTTAAGGTTAAAATAATTGATATTTTGTATAACATCTTACCCCCAAATGTAGTTGCATAATATAATACATTATATAATGAGTGTGACAAAATTTTGACCTGACACAGTAAGGATGGCTTATCCCTACTTAACAATCTCTAGTATAAGATTTGGCAGTCTCAAGGAGTGAGAATGGAATATTTGAAGGCTATTTCACTCAGACATCTGGCAGTTGATTCTAGGAAGACTCAAAGAGCTGGGACCTGACACAGCAACTCACTATCTCAGTGCGATCTCTCAAAATGTTAACTCCAGCATGGTGTCTTCCATGTACTCATATTTCTTACATGTTATCTCAGGGCACCTAAGACATGTGTCTCAACAGGGATAGTCAGGTGAAGACACATCACATTTTATGACTTACACTTGTAAATCACTCAGTGAGATGTCTGACACATTTTATTTGTCAAGATCATTACATAAGTCTGCCAAAGTTCAATGGGAGGGCACCTGAATCTTCCCTCTTGATGGAGAAGTGTCAACTTCATATTATAGGAAGATGATGTGTGAAGAAATATTTATTGGTATATCTGTTTTTGGAAAATATAGTCTGAAATGGTCCTCTGTCTGGTCATAATAACTCAAAACCATCTCACATTGAAAATACACTCATCCCCTCTACCAAAACTCCCAAGTCTCATCCCGTTATGGCATTATCTAGGATGTCCAGAGCATCCACAATGATAACTTCTTGAATACAGTCCTTCTAAAGATTATCTGTCCCCACACATCCTACATACAATGATGGGACAGATAAAGGAGAGCTACTATAGATCCTCCAGTTCAAAAGCTGGGAACCTGAAGGCACTTAAGAGTCATGGGTCCAGCCTAGAACATTTTCCCAAATCTCCAAATAGGGTTTGTTCTACTGTTTGGTAAGATCTCTTTGTGTCTTGGCTCTGCTAAGTTACATAAATACATAATACACAGTAGTAATGGTATAATAAAAGAGTAAGGCAGACACAAAATATTGTTATGGAGTTAATATTTGTGTCCTACCAAAAATCACATGTTGAAACCCTCATATGTTGATCTCCCCCATGTGATGGTATTAGGAGGTGGTCCTTTAGGAGGTAATTAGGAATAGATGAGATCATGAGAATCCTTATAAGTCCTTATAGGAGTCATGAGCGGGCTTGCTTCCTTTTTCTGCTCTCTGTCATGTGAAGATGCAATGACAAGTCAACAATCGAGAAGAAGGCCCTCACAAGAACTTGATTATGCTGGTACCCTGATCTTGGACTTCTAGCCTCCAAAACTGTGAGAAACAAATTTCTGTTGTTTATAAGCCACCCAATGGCATTTTTGTTATAGCAACCTGAGCTAAGACAGATAGAAAAAAATAGAGAAAGAACAGGTCTAAATACTGCCTTGTAAATAAATGCAAGAAAAGTAAATGGATTAAACACTCACATCAAAAGATGGAGATTGGTAGAATAAAAAGAAGATGAGGAGGAAAAAGAAGAAGGAGGGGGGAGGAGTCGAGGAGGGGTTGGGGGAGGAGGAAGAGGAGGAAACACAGTCCGACTAAATACTCTGCAATACTCCACTTTCAATACTTGGTAGATCAACAACAACCAGAAGGCTTGAACAATACCATAAAGTAACTAGACCTTATAGACAGCTGTAGAATACAATTATGTGGAAATTAAACACATATTTGGGTGAGAGATGCAATGGGGAGTGACTGCTAATGAGTACAGCATTTCCTTTAGGAGTGATGGATGTGTTTTGAAGTTAAATAATGGTAATAGTTGCACAACTCTGTGAATATACTTAAAACCCCTTCAAAAGGATTAATTTCATGGTATGTGAATGATATTTCAGGAAATCTGTTATAAAAAGTCACTTACAACTTATTAATTACATGACAAATTATACTATTAACAAATAGACAAAGGATCTGAATAGACATTTCTCCAAAGAAGAGATTCGAATAGCCAATAAGCACATGAAAAGATGCTCAATATTAGCCATCAGACAAATGCAAATATAATCACAGTGAGACACCATTTCACACCCACTAGGATGGCTGTAATAACAGAGAGTGAGAAAACAAGCATTGGTGAGGATGTGGATAAAGCAGAACCATCATAAACCACTGGTGGGAATATAAAACGGAGCAGATGCTGTGGAAAAGTTTGCAATTCCTAAAAGGTTAAACATAGAGTTACTCTATGACACAGTTCTATCCCTAGGTGTATAGTCAAAAGAAATGAAATTTATGTCCACACAAAATTTGCACATGAATATCTGTAGTATCATTATTTATAATAGTCCCAAACAGGAAACAACCCAAATGTCCATCAACTAATGAATGGATAAATAAAATGTGGCATATCGATACAATTGATTATTATTTGGTAATGAAAAGAAATGAAGTAGTGATAAACACTACGACTTTCATGAATCTTAGAAACATTATGCTAAGTGAAAAATGCAGTCACAAAAGACTATTGTATGATTCCATTTATATGAAATGTCTAGAATTGGCAAATCTATAGCAAGTACAAGTAAATTACTGGCTGCCTAAGGCTAGGGGGTGGGAGGAGGTTGTGGCAATGAGGAGCAACTGCTAATGGTCCAGAGTTTCTAAATATTCTAAAACTTATTGTGAAGTGGTTGCACAACTCTGTGAATAGAGCAAATACCCTAGAAATGTTCAGTTTATAAGTGGATAAATTATATGGCATGATATATATATATGTGTGTATCAATAAAGGTGTTTTTTTAAAACACTTACTTTGTTCATATATGTGCAACTTGTCTTTACTTCATATGGCATCATCTCAAAGGCTGGGGGCTAGATTTATCTCAAGGCTGAAAATTTATGCATTGAGCGCCTTGGGCTCTCTGTCCATTTCTATATATTCTGAATACATGATCTTTCCAATATAACATTTTCAATGTAGGCAAGTTTTTTATTTATCAACCCAAGGCTGCCCAGATCCATGTTCAAAGAGAATGAGTGACCCAACAAATAGCACTTATCTTTTAATAAACTAGCCTGGTAAGTCACATGCTATCACTTCCACTGTACTCTGTTGGTTGGGGACGTCTTGAGACCCTAACCAAATTAAAGAGGACAATCAGCATTTCTTTTTAAGAAGATATAGGATGCGTGTCTGAAAATATGTGTATGTGATAACTACATATTTGGAAAATACAATCTGCTGCAACTAATTAAGAGATGTTTGATGTTAAAACTCACCAGTTTGCCCCATATTACCAAGTCTCTAATTCTAACATACAATTTTATTTTAAATTAACTTCTGCAAGATTTATCTATTTTAAGATTTATCTAATTTGCCTGTGGAGTCACTCAGGAGAATCACCTTTAGATTAAGGATATGGTGTTCTACCAAGATCCCAGGATTTGTAGTCAGAAAAACCTGAATTTGAAAGGATTGTAAACTTAGGAAAAACATTTAGTAATTTGGCTCCTCCATTTACTCACATGGACATGAGTTCAATATTTTTCCTCAATGAGGTTTTGTTTATTTTCTTAAGGGAGTATGCAACCATGTTTATTTTACAAACATACTAGGTGTTTATTGGATGCCATTCACTATTATTATCACTTCCCAAACGTTGACCAAATGAGGCAGGTGCTACTATTTTTAAATGAAGAAGTAGAGTCACATATGGAAGTTAAATAACTTGTCCAAGCTCCTGACATTAGTGCTGGGATTCTGACCTAGGCAGTATGGCTCCAAAGTCCACACTCACTACCACCATGGATGCTACCTTTCAAGAAGAAGGTAGGAGCACGAAGGATGCACCAGGAAGTACTGAAAGGATGGAGACAACTGCAACTAAGGGAAGGAGATGGTTTTCAGCTACCTGGAGACCATGCATGTCTGAGAGTCCTCAGCAATACCTTACAGGCACAAGGCCCTTACTTGGCTATTAAGGAAGAGAACTTGAATCTATTTGATTACACCAGCCTGGCACAGAGCACTGAATAAATAAGAATGCTAGTCATTATTATTGGGTCTTCCAATCACTTCTCACTGCATCCCTGCCTGGAATTGCACATCTTTTGCCGAAAGGTCGAAGTTCAGTTTCCTACTTCTGCTTTGAGCTGGGATCAGCTTTTTTCTCCATGCTTCTCTCCAGACTCCAGGACACATCATCAGGAGAGGGACCATTCCCATGCAGCCTGGCAAACTTCTGGGAGGTCAGATGAATGCTGGGTGCTCCTCAGGTGCAAGGGAGAGCAGACCTCTTCTAGAGTGGCTCCTCCTAGGGGTGGTTGCTGAAGTGGCAGACTAATTGACCTGCATCTTCAGTCATTTGTGGGGGTGAGTGGGAGTGGGAGGGTGGGAGGAGGACATGGAGAGTATAAGAATAATTGGGAAAATTCATATAGTTATTTTGAAAATGGTAAAAGACCTGTTTAATTGAATGTTTATATGTTGGGAAATACAGAGTAAGGACAACAGAAAAATAGTTCATCTCATTGGAATTGTGAACAGAAACATCTGAAATGAAGTCAGCACTTAGGAGACCCTAAAATGGAGCCTGTAGGCCATTGGGGAGCTTAGTCCTATGCATGTCCACATCTAACTTCTTAATTTTTTAAAAACAGCTTATATGTCTGTGGTTTTTGCTTTTATAAACTCTTTCTCCTTCCCACTCAGAGCACATTTCACTTTCCTCTGGAATCTGTCTCCTAGTTTTGAATTCCTAAAGACCCTAGATAAGCCTTTGGTTTTTTTTATGACCTCAATTCTTTCTTTGAAAAAACTGAATATCGGCAGTACTAAAAGTAATAGGAATCAAAATTTTTAGGTTTTGATTTAAATGTTTTAACTTTTCAAGATCCAAATTTCATTGTTATCTCTATACACACAAACACAAACACTCAGTTGCTTGAAAAATATGGTGAATGGTCATCAAATATTAGAAGATATGTGGGCAATATATGTGTTTGTGTTGCAGAGAGGTAGAAGACAATTCTTTCTCAGAAAATAAATATTATGTAATAAAACAATTTATAATAAAAGAAATTTTCTTAATCTGTTAGAACCAAATCATGGTCCTGAATATTGAAAAGCCTAAAGGGATGCAAATTTTTGCTCACATAAATAAAAGATATTTACTGTAACAAAAAATAATCTGCCAAATGTCAGTTAAAATAAAAATAAATCATCTATCCCTATTTTGTTGAGGGTTTTTTATCAGGATAAGATGCTGTATTTTGTCAAATGCTTTTTCTGCATCTATTGACAAGATCATGTGGTTCTTATTCTTTCTTTTATTAATGTGGTGTATCACATTGATTGATTTGTGAATACTGAACCATACCTGCAGCCCTCGAATAATACCACTTGATCATGGTGTATAATTCTTTTAATGTACTGTTGAATTTAATTTGCTAATATTCTATTGAGAATTTTTGCATCCATGTTCATCAGGGATATCAGGCTGTAATTCTCCTTTTTAGTGGGATCTTTGTCTAGTTTGGAATCAAGATAACATTGGCTTCTTCATAGAATGAGTTTGGAAGTTTTCCTTCCATTTCTGTTTTTTGGGATAGTTTGAGAAGAATAGGTATTAATTCTTCTTTAATGTCTGGCAGAATTACCCTGGGAAGCCATCTGGTCTTGGACTTTTTTTTTGTTGGGAGATTTTTGGTTACTGATTCAATTTCTTTCCCTGATTATGGATCTGTTCAAATTTTCTATTTCTTCCTATTTTAGTTATGGTAGTTTGTAAGTTTCTAGGAATTTGTCCATTTCTTCCAGGTTGCCCAATTTATTGGCATATAATTTTTCATAGTATTCTCTTATGATTATTTGTATTTCTGTAGTTATGGTTGTAATCTCTCCTCTTTCATTCATGATTTTATCTATTTGATTCCTTTCTCTTTTCTTATTCATAAGTTTGGCTGGGGGTTTATCAATTTCATTAATTATTTTGAAGAACCAGCTCTTAGTTTTGTCAGTCTGTTCTATTGTTTTTTGTTTGTTTGTTTGTTTCTATATCATTTATTTCTGCTCTAATCTTTATTATTTCCCCTTTCCTGCTGGCTTTAGGCTTTATTTGCTGTTCCTTTTCTAGTTCCCTTATCTGTAAGGTTAGGTTGTGTATCTGAGACTTTTCTGGCTTCTTAAGGGAGGCCTGTACTACAATATGCTCCCCTTTTAAGACTGCCTTTGCTGCTTCCCAAAGGTTTTGGACGGTCATGTGTTCTTTTTCATTTGCTCCATGTATTTTTTAAATTCTTATTTAATTTTCTGGTTAAACCATTCATTCTTTAATAGCATGTTCTTTAAACTCCTTATATTTGTAGTCTTTCCAAAATTTTTTCTTGAGGTTGACTTCTACTTTCATAGTGTTGTGATCTGAAAATATGCATGAATGATCTTGATATATTGTACTTCTTGAGGGTTGATTTGTGACCCAGTATGTGATCTACTCTGGAGAATGTTCCAGGTGCACTCAAAAAGAATGTGTATTTTGTTGCTTTAAGATAAAATTTTCTCAATATATCTGTTAAATCCATCTGCTCCAGTGTGTCATTCAAAGCCACTGTATCCTTGTTGATTTTCTGCTTAGATGATCTGTCCATTGCTGGAAGTGGGGTGTTAAAGTCCCCTTACTATTATTGAGATAGGAAACCATCAAAATCCTGGAGGAGAACACAGGTAAAAACCTCTTTGACCCTAATTGTAGTAACTTCTTACTAGACATGTCACCGCAGACAAGGGAAACAAAAGCAAAAATCAACTACTGGGACCTCACTAAGATAAAAATTTTCTGCACAGCAAGGGAAACAATCAACAAAACTGAAAGGCAGCCTATGGAATGGGAGAAGATAACTGCAAATGACATATGAGATAAAGGGTTAGTATCCAAAATCTACAAAGAACGTATCAAACTCAACACCCATAAAACAAATAACCCAGCTAAGAAATGGACAGAAGACATGAATAGAAACTTTTCCAAAAGACATCCAGATGGCCAACAGACACATGAAAAGATGCTCAACATCACTTATCCTCAAGGAAATACAAATCAAAGCCATGATGAGATACCATCTCACCCCTGTCAGGAAGGCTACAATTAACAACATAAGAAACAACAGATGTTGGCAAGGATACAGAGAAATGGGAACCCACTTGTACAGTTGGTGGTAATGCAAACTGGTGCAGTCACTCTGGAGAACAGTGTGGAAGTTCCTCAAAATGTTAAAAATAGAATTACCCTATGATCCAGCAATTGCACTGCTAGGTATCTACCCAAAGAATACAAAACTATAGATTCAAAGAGATACATGCACCCCAATGTTTATAGCAGCATTATCAACAACAGCCAAACTATGGAGAGAGCCCAAATGTCCATCAACTGGTGAAGGAATAAAGAAAATGTGGTGTGTATGTATGTGTATATATATATATATATATATATATATATATATATATATGCACAATGGACTATTAGCCATCAAAAAGAATGAAATCTCACCATTTGCAATGACATAGATAGAGCTAGAGTGTATTATGCTAAGTGAAATAAGTCAGCCAGAAAAAGACAAATACCATATGATCTCACTCATATGTGGAACTTAAGAAAGAAAACAGAATATATGGGAAGGGGGGAAAGAAAAAAAGAGAGAAGGGAAATAAGCTGTAAAAGACTCTTAATGATAGAAGACAAACTTAGGGTTGATGGAGGGAAGTTGGGGGAAGGATTGGCTAGATGGGTGGTGGGTATTAAGGAGGGCACTTCTTATTATGAGCACTAGGTATTGTATGTAAGTGATGAATCACTGATTCTACTTCAGAAACCAATATTGCACTGTATGTTAACTACTTAAACTTTAAAACAATCCATCAATCAATCAATCATGACTACGGAAAACCATCTTGGAAACAAAGAAAGATCATCAACCAAACAACTAATTTTAATCAATAAGCATTTTATAAAGTTAGATGAATACTTATGGATTAGTAATGGGGAGTTGTCAGTTAAAATGGACCTTGGATATGAACATATAATACTGATTTTTTTCACCATATCAGCTATGCGTGCCTCTCCATGTTATTAAGGCAGTCTTTTAAATTATGTTATGGCAATTTAGCAAAAGTAATTTAAATTTTTTATGGAGTCATTCAAACATTTTGGTTATTTCTAAAAAAAATCAACACTTGTATACTGTACATCTATTGCCTAAAATTGAAACACACACTCACAATAAGGTTTTATGATATATATAGTACTATTACCATATAGATCTTACACATTATTTATGTAAAAAAGTAGAATGGTTCTTAAATTCTCAAAAAATATTTTTCAAAACTACAGTGTATTTTTGTTTCTCCAATAGCATTTTCATTGTTAATTATTTTTACAGTATAATTTTATATATAATTAGGTTTATTTTTAATCTATGAAATTGTATAAAATTTTGTTTATAGCTGCTTTGAGGCATCTACTTTTGGTGTATACTTGCCATCATTGTGTCATGGTTTTCCTCTTAGTCTGTATACTTCTTTAAGGTGATAACTATGTCGTGTTCATATTTCCTAGATCATTCCATGTAACCACATATATTTATCAAATTAATGAATTTGTACTTACTGTGTATGTGCTATGTTTTCTAGATCTCAAAATTAAAGGAAAAACTGCTATAATTATTGTTTGATTTTTTTAAAAAGTGTGGCAGACTTTTGAGGTCTCAATTGTTTCCAGTAAATTTTAATGCAAGATGTAAAAAGATATATATTTGAGTCTTATTTCTTCCATTGTCACTTTCTGTAATAAATTGTTATCAAAGGTGACATGAATAGAATAATAAATCTGAAAAAGTAGTTACTTTCCCACCTTCTTGGGTAGTAGTTGAACCTTTGATTATGTTTCATCAGGAATGCTGCTTTTTAAAGCTTGTCTGTGAAGGTAAGAATTTGTTTAGTTTGCTCATTCACCAAAGCAGAAAATTAGATTATTCTAGAAGACTGATCAGCAGAGCAGAAAGTTAGCTACATCTACAGGTGAGTGGAGGTGGCATTGAGATGGAAACTCATGCTGTGTCACCATGTTGGTGAAATTATTTGAGAAGTGAAAGCATAAAAATCATTCAACAATTTCTTCATGAAATAAATTATATTTCATTGAAATAACCTGAAACAAATCCAGGAAAAATTAAATCTGCTTATAGAGACAGGTAGAAAATATAAGAAAGTGAAATGTGTGGAAACTGAAAGATACGAGGGAAGATACTGAGTAATGCAAATGTGTGAGGAACAGCATTTCCATTAGTATCTATTGCTGTCTTATAAATTATCACAAATGGTGCCTTAAGTAACATATTTATTATCTCACAGTTTCTGTGGGTGAAGAGTCTAAACATTATTTGGTTCAGTCTTTTGTTTAGGGTTTCTAAAACTGCAACCAATATGTCAGCCTTTATCTGGAGACTTGACTAAAAAAGGATCTACTTGGATTGTTGGGAGAATTATTCTTTGTGGCTGAGGGCACTGTCCTCTACAACTAGAAGCTGCCCTCTGCAAAATCGAGGCCACTTGTGTTTTTTTTTGCCATGGGGCGTTCTCCTTAGGCACACTCACAACAAAGCAGATTGCTTCTACAAAACTGATAAAGAGGAAAGTCTATACAGTGAATCTGCTACCACCATAGGATTTTACATAATATAGCATAATTATGGGAGTGTCCTTCCATCATTTTTGCCATAGTCTCTTGGTTGGAAGCAAACCACAGTTCCCATCCAGATTCAAGGGGAGGATGTTACAAAACTGTGACTATCAGAAGTTGGTATCAACTCAGGGCCTTCCCTACACAGAATTTGAGGATCAAGAGCAATGAGAATTGCTGGCTCATATGGTTGTTCTATTTTTGGTGTTTTGAGGATACTTAAAAATGTTTTGTATAGTGTCTGAACCAATTTTCATTCCACCAACAGTGAGCAAGGAATCCTTATCTCTACATCTCTACCTGTTATATCTTGTCTTCCTGATGATAGCCATTCTAACAGGTGTGAAGTGATATCTCATTGTGATTTTGTTTTGATTTTCCTGATAATTAGTGATGTTGAGCATCTTTTCATGCATCTGTTGATCATTTGTATGTCTTCTTTGGAAAAAAGGTTAATTTACTTCCTCAGCCAATTTTTAAAATCTGATTGGGTTTTTGTTATTGAGCTGTGTGAGTTCTTTATATATTTTGTATATTTGTCCCTTATTCAAAATATGGTTGGCAAATGTTTTCTCCCATTATGCAGTTTACCTTTTCATTTTTTGACCACTTTTAGTTTTGTTGCTTTGTTTTGTTTTATTCTGCAGAAGCATTTTAGAAAAGATAGTCTTGTCTTCATTTTCAAAGGAAGCCTTTCATCAAGGCCTTTTCACAGAAGAGCTTCTGTCAAATGTTGAACATTCGAGGGTCCTTGCCCTACCTCCTGAAAATGCATATCAATTTCACAGAGTTTGACTTTAAAAGAATGAAACACTTAACTAAGGTAGTACATTTTCAGGGGCAAATAGGTAGCTCTGAATAGAGTTTTCCCTTTAGAATCAATATAGAATATCAAATAAAGCTGTATATATAAACAGCTTTGGAATCTTCCAGAACAGTTAATTCCCTATTATCGATTATTTACAATAAAGTCCTTCATTTTAAAGAACTTGTTAACTAAATGCCAACGGCGAATGCCATTACTGAAGTGCTGCATCACACCTCAGCACACCTTTGAATACCATGGAGGATTGAATACATACAATGTATTTTCACTTCTACCTTGAGTAAACTGTTATACAGCCTGTAGGAACCACTTCTATTATAACTGATCATATAGAAACTTCCTTTCAGATCATATTGTTTAGTTTCAGAATTTTTATTTGATTCCCTCCTCCCCCCATAGTTTCTATTTCTCAATAAAAAGTGTTTTAAAATTCCTGTCAGCTAACTATAGCATCAATGTTGCCTGGGAATCAGTCTCTGTTGATTGAATTCCCTCCTGACATCGGGTCACATTTTCATATTTCTTCATTTACAAAATAATTTTTTATTGTATCCTGGACATTGTAAATGTTATGTTGTAGAGATTTTAGATTCTGAACATTTTTTATTTTGTTATTTCAGAAAATTTTTGCCTTTGCTGAATTCAAAATAGAAACTTTGTCTTTAATGGCATCGCAAATCTCAGTTATTTCCACTTAGTTGAAATGCTTGGATTCTGTCCCATCTTTCCATATTTAGGGAGTCATCCAGATATTTGGGTAGAGTTTACACATAAACAAATGGACAGCACCGGGCTCTTTCCTGTGTGCTTGTCTATTTCCATTTCCTGTGATTTTCCCAAACTCTGTCCACTCTTTCTTCAAGAAACAAAAACTATGGATTTCATGCCAGAATTCTAGGTATTCTGTGTAGCCAATGCTTTCCTTCAGGTGAAAAGCAAAAAACTCAATCTAATGCAAGACCATTTCTTTTTAAATGCTCACTACTCTCAATTAAGTGTATGATTTTCCATGCTTTCCTGTGCCTTCAAGTAGGTTTTGTGTGCATGTGTGTATATTTTTACCATAGTTTATAGATATTGTTATAGGATGGTCAGTCCATGTGCATGTTCCACGCCCATATCAGGAGTGGAAGTTCCATGAAAAGAACCAGCGATTAAAGGATGCAGTTTAGAGTTCCAGGGTTTTTCGTGCTTTGACTCTGCCTTTTCTGGATTTCTTCAGTGGCTTAGACATGACTAAACTGTCCTTTTTTTTGTTGTTATTGCTGTTCTTCATGAAATTATAATCTCCAAATAAATTAATAATACTAATAGTCTATGACTGCCAAATGGGAAGATCCCTTAATAATTTAATGATATTATTTTGAAATTATTTAGCCTGAATTTGCAGCCAATCTCATTCTTCTAAGCCTATATTCCTGAGGATTTCTTCAATTGGTACCAAACTTTACTTTTTCTCTTTTCTTAATAATTACAAGTTACTTTTGATCCAAGGAAAACTAGAAATTATTGAACCTGAGAATATAATTTCTCTAGAAATATAGACACAGCAATGTAGTGCAAAGCAGAAATTTAACTATTTTCATATTTCTGTATGTTTTTAAATGGAGGTCATTTTCTTGAATAAATAATTATTTGAATTTTGAATAAATAATCCTGAGTTTATTCAATGTCTATTAATCTCTGGGATAGCTAACAAGTGTTGCTTTTATAGCAGTGACATGACCATGATGTCTTTTCACATACAATTTTAGAATATTAGTAATTTGGAAACACCAAGGAATAACTTTGATATAATTAGAATGATTTAAATTCTCCCTAATAATGAATCTAGAAATAGGAATAAATCACTTCTAATTCACACGATAATAATTAATTTTTATTTCAATAATGCTTGTAAAATTCTATTAGAAGGCGATGGACTAATGAATTATTAATAACCTTTTTTCTCCTTATTAGGAAATATATATTGGTGATCTTGATTAGTACCCCTTTATGGAAAGCTTTCACATTTATCAAATTGACACACTGGAAGGGGCTGGCTAAAGACTCAAACATGCCATTGTGCACATAGAGAAAAAAAAACAGAGGATTCAGGTATCATGTCTGCAGTAGGAGTTTCAGAACTGCTGTGTTCTCTCCATTTCTATGGAAGGGCACTTGTTTCCTGTTAAAAGTAGATTCTGTCCTCTGGTGCTCAGAACCCCACAGACTATATAGTCTGAAGACAATTTAGCAATATTGCATTCACAAGAATTCTTAATCTAATATGAGTGCTTGTCTTGGAATCCACTGGTGCCCACCACTCACATACCTCTATAAGGGCTTATACTATTTAACAAGGATTATGCTTAACTCTATTCAGAATAATTGAAGATACTTAACAAATTTAGTATGATGATGATTCCACAGTATCACATTAGCAATTATCCAGTGATCTGTTGAGTGTCAATAGAAAACACTGATGAATATATAACACTGTAGCTCTGTTAGCGTCTTCTATTAGTGTCTTTCTGTTTTTGTCTTCATTTCTGGAAAATGAGATGCAGCACATGAGAATTTTATATTCATAATTTCACAAACCAATTTGGAAATTCTAAGCAACAAAGAAAATATTGAATATTTAAGTGATTTCTAAAAGAAACAAGTTCATACATTTTTTTCTCCTATTTTATTCAGGATTGAACCAGAGAGTTTGTAACACTATATTAAATTATCAGAAAATCAGCATTAAATGTGAAACAAAATACAATTTAAGATGGAAATTTTCTGAGATCTGTACATCTTACTACCCAAAAGACAGATACTATAGTTAAAAATCATTGTGAGGAACAATAATTTTTATGGAATCAGTATGATTTTACTTTTAAACAAAAGAAAGGCTCAAGCTTTTACCTCTGCCTCAACTTGGCATGGAGTTTAATAAAGATAAATGATAATATGAATAAGAAGAGGCATTTCTTACTGCTTCACACTTCAGCACCCTGAACCTTTTCCCACTTATTTTACTTTATTAATTTTAAAGAAGATGACACTTAAGTGTCCTATTGTTGAACTGATAGATAATATTGAAGAAATATGAAGTATTTGGGATTTGAATGTGGAAAAAAAAAACTATTGAAAAGGAGGGACAGCTAATAAGAGCTAAATTGTTAATAAAAGTCCAGGACCAAATAGCTTCACAGGTGAAATAAACCAAACATTTAAAGAAGAGTTAATACCTATTCTTGCCAAACTACTCAAAAAAATTGAAAAGTAAGGAAAATTTTGAAATTCATTCTATGAGGCAAGCATTACTCTGATACCAAAATGAGATAAAGACTCCACTAAAAAAGAGAACTATAGACCAATATCCCTGATGAGTATACATGCAAAAATTCTCAAAAAAAAATACTAAGAAACGAAATCCAACAATACTTAAAAAAAAAAAATCTTTCACCAGGATCAAGTGGGATTTATTCCTGTGTTGCAAGGTTGTTCAATATTCACAAATTAATATGATACACCACATTAATAAAAGAAAGGATAAGAACCATATGATCCTATCAATAGATGCAAAAGAAGTGTTTGACAAAGTACGACATCCACTCATGATAAAAACCCTCAACAAAGTAGGTTTACAGGGAACATACCTCAACATAATAAAGGCTGTATGTGAAAAACTCACAGCTAATATCATTCCAAGGTCAGGAATAAGATAAGCATGTCCACACTCACTACATTTATTCAAAATAGTACTGGAAGTCCTGGCCACAGCAATCAGAGAACAAAAAGAAATTAAAGGAATCCAAATCAGTAAGGAAGAATTAAACTTTCACTATTTGCAGCAGATAACATGATGCTCTAAATAGAAACACAAAAGACTCCACCAAAAAACTGTTAGAACTGATAAACAAATTCAGTAAAGTCGCAGGATATAAAATCAATGTACAGAAATTTGTTGCATTTCTATACACCAATAATGAAGCAGCAGAAAGAGAAATCAAGGAATCAATCCCATTTACCATAGCACCCAAGACAATAAGATACCTAGGAATAAATCTAACCAATAAATCTAACCAATGAAAGACCTGTACTCTGAAAATTATAAAACACTAATGAAAGAAATTGAAGATGATACAAAGAAATGGGAAAACATTCCATGCTCATGGGCTGGGAGAATATATATTGTTAAAATGTCTATAATATTCAAAGCAATCTACACATTTAATGCAATCCCTATCAAAATACCAATAACATTTTTCATAGAACTAGAACAACAATCCTAAAATTTGTATGGAACTACAGAAGACTCTGAATAGCCAAAGCAATCTTGAAAAAGAAAAGCAAAGCTGAGGCATCACAATTCTGGACTTCAAGTTATATTACAAAGCTGTAGTAAAGCAGTATAGGACTGGCACAAAAATAGACACATAGAGCAATAGAACAGAGTAAAATATCCAGAAATAAACCCACAATTATATGGTCAATTAATCTTTTAAAAAAGAAAGAATGTCCAGTGGGGAAAAGACAGTCTCTTCAACAAATAGTGTTGGGAAAACTGGACGGCAACATGCAAAAGAATGAAACTGGACCACTTACTTACACTACAAACAAAAGTAAATTCAAAATGGATTAAAGACCTAAATGTGAGACCTGAAGCCATAAAAATTCTAGAAGAGAGCACAGGCAGTAATTTCTCTGACATTGGCCATAACAACTACTTTCTAGATATGTCCCTGGAGGCAAGAAACAAGAGCAAAAATAAACTATTGAGACCATATCAAAATAAAAAGCTTCTGCACAGTGAAGGAAACAATCAAGAAAATGAAAAGGCAACCTATGGAATGGGAGAAGATATTTGCAAATGACATATCCAATAAAGGGTTAGTATCCAAAATATATGAAAACTGATACAATTCAACACTCCCAAAACAAATAATTCTATTAAAAATGGGCAGAAGACATGAACAGACATTTTTCCACAGAAGAACATACAGATGGCCAACAGACACATTAAAAGATGCTTATCATCACTCATCATCAGGGAAATTCAAATCAAAACCACAATGGGATATCATCTCACACTTGTCAGAATGGCTAAAATCAACTACACAAGAAACAACAGATGTTGGCTAGGATGTGGAATAAAAGGAAGTGCACTGTTGGTGGGAATGCAAACTGCGGCAGCAACTGTGGAAAACAGAATGGAGGTTCCTCGAAAAGTTAAAAAATAGAACTACTTTGCCATCCAGTAATCACACTACTCTATATTAGCTCAAAGAATACAAGAACACTAATTCAAAGGGATACATGTACCCCAATGTTTATAACACATTATTTACAATATAGAAGCAGCCCAAGTGTTCATTGATTGATGAATGGATAAAGAGGTGGAGATATATGTATATATTCCATATATGTATATGGAATATCATTCAGCCATAAAAAGAATATCTTGCAATTTGCAATGACATGTATGGAGCTAGAGTATAATGCTAAGTGAAATCAGTCAGAGAAAGACAAATAACATATGATTTCACCCGTATGTGGAATTTAAAAAACCAAACCAGCAAAGGAAAGAAAATTAGAGAGAGATAAATCAAGAAAGAGACTTTTAATTATACAGAACAAACTGATGGTTACCAGAGGGGAGTGGGTGGGGGATGAGTGAATAGGTGATGGGGATTAAGGAGAGCACATGTTGTGATGAGCACCAAGTGTTGTATGGAAGTGTTGAATCACTATATTGTACCCCTGAATATGACGTTGTATGTTAACTAACAAGTTAATATAAAGACTTAAAATGAAAAAAGAACTAAATTATTGGTGTGCTTGGGCTGTTCAGTCAGTTAAGCATCTGCGTTTGGCTCAGGTCATGATCCCAGGGTCCTGGGATTGAGCCCCAAATAAGGCTCCCTGCTCAGCCTCTGCCCCTCCCCCTGCTTGTGCTCTCTCTCTCAAATAAATAAATAAACATCTTTAATGAAGAAAAAAAAGAACTAAATTGTTAAATTACTGGTGTTTTGCCTTATAATTTGAATTATGAAAAATTAAAATATTTTTGTGTATTTTGTGGATACATATATAAGTACATATGTGTATTTATATGTGTGTATTTATTTATCTATACATATACATATATAACAAAAATTAGCTTTGTGCATATGGATTATTTTCATTTGAATAGCTATGGATAGTCAAATAATTTTGCATACTATGCTTTAATATTGCAAATTATTTTTGAATGTCGTGGATTTTCTTTATTTTTTTCACCTTTTAATACATTTATTATGCATTTGAATATCCTCTTGTGAAGAGTCTATTCCAGTCTTTTCCCCATTTTTCTATTTTCTTTTTGATTTTATTTTACTTGTTTATTTTTATTTTTTTAATTTAAATTCAACTAACATATAATGTATTATTGGTTTCAGAGGTAAAGGTCTGTGATTGATTTATGGACAATTTAATAAAACTGACTTTCCCTTTTTATTTGGAAGTCAGTATAAAATGCTTAGCATTTCACTTTTATTAATTCATATTGAGCCAGCAGAAAGGCTTTTAGGGAAAATATTACTTCTATGTGGCAGGTCTCTGTATAGTTAAAATATTTTTGCAATGTGCAGAACAGCTCTCAAATATAGAAATTATTACTGATAAACATTAAAGATATTTTTTACAAAATATTTTAAACACATAAAACCTTATACCTTATGTAAATCATAAATATCAACTAAAAATTAAGTGGTGATTTCTGGCTTTTCACAATGACACTTTAGACAATGAGTGAATAATGTAACTAATGATAATACTTAATGAATAAGTGAACAAAAATATCTATTTGATTGCATCATATAGCCATGGAGTCATAAAAATTATCTTCTTGGATCTTAGAAGAATTTGGTGGCTAAATATACATGGTAACTACAGCTTTTAACTATTATTATTGTGGACTTTGGTGGTCCTTATGCTTAGTTATTGAATAGAAAAAATGACATTGTGCATAAAACAAAGTCTCAAGATGCCCATATATAAACAGAAAATTTTAAATGATAATATTTTTACAAAATGAGATAAAATTTTAAATTCCAAACCCATTATATCATCATAATCACAAAGATGTTAGTTTTTCTAATTATATGTTAATTTAACTATTGTAAAAACAAAGTTTGTATTGAAGCCAATATTTAAAAGCTCATGTGGAACAGAGCTGAAACTTGACGCAGCTATTCTTAAAAATGATATAGTGTTCTTTTTGCTCTGTGAAATTTCATGGTCCTTCTTTTTAAAACAATGGTTTGAAAATAGGTAAGGACTCTGTGACTGAAAGAAATGGTTGATGTTGAAAACAGTTCTCATTGCTTGATTTGCCAATCAATGAAATCATCTTTGACGCACATGGATATGCCAGTTTCTTCCTGATGGTCAACATCTCATATATGACATTTGTGTGTGTGTGTGTGTTGCATTCACTTGAGCTGGAGACACAAAGCAAGTTAATTTTCTACTGTTCTAGGCACCTAAGAAATGTCCATTTTTCCATTCTGCATTTGAAAGTGTTGTAGGGATCTTCAATGACATCCATATAAATAATGAATAATTGGATGAAATATTCTGTTTTACATATAGAAAACTATAAAGCTTAATTTCTAAGCTAAAATAAAAGAATCCTAACTACAGGATAATAATTATTAAAAAACATAAAATTTATGCAATCATGTAACCCTTTACAAGTTTTTAGCAGAGAGAATTAACTTGCAAAAGTATCATTTTTCTTTAATGTGCAGTAGTGTAGAGTCATAAGTTTATTTAGATACAGATCATAAACCAGAATGTCTCCTGTAAGAAGCATAATATATATCCATTCTTTGTTTTAATTACTACCATTAATCCTATAATTACCCACGAGCCTACAAAAGCAGCACATTTTAACCACATATTTATACAGAAATCTTCCACATCCACAAGACTACATTTCTTTAATAAGAAAAAATAATTCCAGTAGAAGATAAATTTTTGAAAAACTGCCAAAACACAAATGCCTAACATATGTTTTAAATAATCTGTATCTTGTCTTCCTAGAAATCAAATGCTTTTTCTTAAAGAAAAGTTCTAGTCCCACCAACCTAATGGTCACTCCTTTAGCCTTATATAAGATTTTAAAGGAAAAAAAACTTTTATTTCAATAATTTTGGACTCAAATAATGTGATTAATGTTTTCTCTCTTTGTCTCTATGTCTGTCTTTTTGTCGTTTTCCTTCTTTATCTCATGCATATGTTCAAGCACACACCATAAAAAAAGCATAACTCTACCTACCTAAACTATAACTTGTTTAAAATTAACGTTTCAGTAAAACAGTTTACAGTGAATGTCAACCTTCACCAAGATTTAACTGCGGTAATGTTATTTCTTAATAATACTGAAAACTGGAAATAATACTGAATACTGAAATACAAAGAATACAATATAGGATTAGTTGAATACATTTTACTTTGACTAAACAAATATTACAATAGCACTGTATAAATGTATTTATAAGCATTCTCATATTCATGATATCATTTGAACAGAGAAATCCTACTACAAGATGCAATGTGAAGAATGACCAATTTTGTACAAACGTGTGTACACATATAGATATTTATGATAATTTTCACCTATAATCGAGGATTTTTAAGACTGTGATAAGGTAACAAGTGAATTTTTTTATTACTGACTATAACTTTTCCAGTAGCAATGCAATCATTTCTAGCCAAATGCAATATTATCTATTATAATAAAGATACAGAATAATTAAATTCTTAAGAGAAGTATATGACTAAAGCTATGAAATATCTCAGTCAGAAAATGAAAATGCCTTACAATAATGAATGATTACTTGAACAAAAACCTGATACCAGTGTTTTCTATTTTATAACTTATTTGTTAAAAATCAAAAGGGAGTGACATTTTTTTATCATGTTCTCATATAAGATAACAGTACTAAGATTCATCCTCAGAAATAACTTTTGATTTATCCATATCCAATCATTCCTTAGAATATACTTGTAGGCTTACTATATTTCAACGTTTACATGCTATTTTTTGTAGTGTAAGGCTTATGAAGGCATTCTAATGTATGTTTCGTTATATCCTATAAACATTCAATGTTTTTCTATGTCTGTTGAATGTTCTAACTTAACAAAGGAGAAAACTTTAGTTTTTAATTTTGGTAAAGAACACATAACGTGAAATTTAACTTCTTATCCATTGCCAAGTGGACAGCTCAGTAGTGTGGAGCATATTCACATTATTGTGCAACAGACCTTCAGAATTTTTCAAAAGTTTTTTGCAAACCTGAAACTCTGCACCCATTAAACAACAACCCTCCCCACCCCGTCTGCCCTCCCATAGTTGTTAAAAATAACCATTCTATAAGACTTTCTTATCTGGCTTATGTCCGTGCAGTTTGATTTTTCTGTAACCCATCTCAAAACCTGCTTTCCAAGAACGCACCAAGTCTTCTCATTTCCCATTCAGGCTGTCATTTCAGGACTTTCATCCACATCCCATTGGTTGGGACACTCTTTCCCACCTCTTGTATAGCTAACTTCTTTTCCCCCCAGATTTATCAAGAAATAATTGGCATGCATTACTGTATAAGATTCAGGCATACAGCATGATGCTTTGATTTACATATATTGTAAATAATTATCACAAAAAGTTTGGCTAGAGTCTATCTCCTCCTAAAGATAAAACAGAAAAGAAAGATGAAAAAAAAATACTTTTCCTTGTGATAACAACTCTCAGGATTTACTCTCACTAACTTTCCCATATGTCACATAGCACTCTTAGCTATAGTCATTTTTTTTACATTGTATCCCTAGTACTATTTATCTTATAACTAGAAGTTTAAACCTTGACCACCTTCCTCCAACTCCCCCTCCCCCACCCTTAGTCTCTGGTAACCACAAGTGGTTATGATAGCATTATCAACAATAGCCAAATTATGGAAACAGCCCAAATGTCCACCACCTGATGAATAGACAAAGAAGTTGTGGCATCTATATATGCAGTGGAATATTACTCAGCCATCAAGAAGAATGAAATCTTGTCATTTACAAAATGGATGGAGCTAGAGTGTATTATACTAAGTGAAACAAGTCTGACTTCTTTTTCTGTGAGTTAGGCAGGGTTTGTTTGTTTGGTTTTGGTTTTGGTTTTGGTTTTATAGATTACATATGTGAGATCATATAGTATTTGTTGTTTTCTGTCAGACTTATTTCACTGAGCATAACACCTTCAAGCTTCATCCATGTTCCACAATTTCTTTTTGTTTTCTGGCTGAATGATATTCTGCTGTATATATGTACCACAATTTGTTTATCCATTCATCCATCAGTGGACACTTGGGTTCTTTCTATTTCTTGGCTATTTTAAGTAATGCTGCTATGAACACAGTGGTGCAGACATATTTCAAGTTAGTGATTTTCTTTCCTTTGGGTATATTCCCAGAGGTATAATTATGGGGTTATATAGTAATTCTATTTTTAAGTTTTTGAGCATTCTCTATATTATTTCGTATAGTAGCTGTATCAATTTACAATCCCATCAACAATGCCCAGGGTTCTCTTTCTCCATGCCAAAATTTGTTATCTCCTGCTTTTTGATGATGGCCATTCTTAATAGGCGAGAGGTAATATTTCATTGCGGTTTTAATTTGCATTTCCCTAATGACTGGTGTTGTGGAGCAGTTTTGCATATACCTCTTGGCCTTTCATATATCCTCTTTGGAGAAATGTCTATTCAGGATTTTTACCAGTTGTTTAATTGGGTTATTTGTTGGTGGTGGTGGTGGTGATTTTTGTTTTTGTTGTGCTTTTGAGTGGCATGAGTTCTTTATATATTTTGGATATTGGTATATGGTTTGCAAATATGTTTTCCCATTCCATGAGTTTTCTTTTTACTTTGTTGATTGTTTCTTTTGCTGTGCAAATGCTTTTTATTTTGATGTGGTTTCACTTGCTTACTTTTTATTTTGTTGCTTATGCTTTAGGTGTCATATCCAAAAATCATTACCAAGACCCAGGTCAAGGAGTTTTATTTCTGTGTTTTCTTCTAGGAGTTTCAGGTCTCACATGTAACTTGTTCATCTATTTTGAGTTAATGTTTGTGAATGGTGTAAAAAATGGGTTCAGTTTTCTTCTTATATATGTGAATATCCAAATATTCCAGCAAAATATATTGAAAATAATGTTGTTGTTGTTGTTGTTGTTGTTGTTTTAATTCAGTTAGTACTATTGGCTTTCTTGTCAAAATTAGTTGATTGTGTATGTATGAGTTTATTTCTGGGCTCTCAGTTCCGTTCTATTGTTCTATTTGTCAGTTTTTATACCAATACCATACTGTTTTGATGATTATAGCTTTATAGCATAGCTTAAAATCAGAAAGTATGATGCCTTCTGTTTTGTTCTTTCTCAAGATTTCTTTGGCTATTGGGCACCTTCTCTGGTTCCATATAAATTTTAGGAGTGTTTCTTCTACTTCTGTAAAAACTGACATTGGGATCTTGATAGGCATGGCATTGACTCTACAGCTTTTGCTAGTATTGATATTTTAACAATACTAATTCTTTTAATACATGAATACAAGACACCTTTCCATTTATTTGTGTCTTCTTGATTTTTTCATCAATGTCTTATAGCTTTTCAATGTAGAGATCTCTTACCTCCCCAGTTAAATTTATTCCTAAGTATTTTATTGTTTTCAATTCTATTGTAAATGGGATTGATTTCTTTATTTCTTTTTCAGAAAATTTGTTAATGTGTAGACATGCTACTATTTTTATATGTTAATTTTGTATCCTGCAACTTTACTGAATTAATTGATTAGCTCTAACAGGTTTTTTTTTTTTTTTGTAGAATCTTTAGGATTTTCTGCATATAAAATCGTCATCTGCAAATAGAGACAATTTTACTTCTTCCTTTCCAATTCTGAAAACATTTTCTTGCCTGATTGCTCTAGCTAAGACTTATAGTACTGGGTTATATAGGAGCAGTAAGATTGGACATCCTGTCTTCTTCCTGATCTGAGAGAAAAAGCTTTCCACTTTCTGCCATTGAGTATGATATTAGCTAGTGTTTATCAGATATGACCTTTGTTATGTTAAAATATGCTTCTTCTATGTCTAATTTGTTAAGAAGTTTTGTCGTAAGTGGATCTTGATGGGTGCCTGTGTGGCTCAGTTGGTTAAGGATCTGCCTTCGGCTCAGGTCATGATCCCAGAGTCCTGGAATTGACTGCTCAGTGGGGAGTCTGCTTCTCCCTCTCCCTCTGCTGCTCCCTCTGCTTGTGTTCTCCCCCCTTCCCTCTCAAGTAAATAGATAAAATCTTTAAAAATAAAATCTTTGTTTTACAGATGAGTGAAATCTTTGGTTAGGATTGCTACTTGTGCCCTTGCAGGAATAAACATGGTTTGACAAGATCTGTGTGTTGGTTGTTTCAAGTTCCTCCCCCCTTCTCCATCACAGACTACTAGTGGTTCAGCCCTGAAGATTCCCCTGCAATCCCTATGGTGTGAGATCAGAGTAAGGTCTCCTGCAGAGCAACTCACAATGTGGTGCAGGGGGCTGGTTGTCCCTCCTGGGTTCTCTTTTTCCACTGATGAAGCCAGAGTATTCTCCACATCTTGGTGATGTCACCCGGTTTTGTTTTGTTTTTCCTAAACCACTTTATTGAGGTGTGATTGACATGGAAAAAGCTGTACATGTTTGATGTATACAACTTGATGAGTTAGGAGATAAGTATCCACCAAGAAAAATTACTATAATCTATGCCATAAATGTACCTTCCTTAAGTTTTTATTTTTAGTTGTACAATATGTGAAAAATCAAATAGCTTTCAAAGAAAATAATGCCTACTACATTATTTTTCTCCTTGATAATTATTAGTAGCACTACACTTGGTAGTTTACAGACATATACTCTTAAAATTGAATTACTTAAAACCTTATTGATTTATATGATTTTTAACTCATTATTCTAGTTTGCTTGTATGAAATTTTACTTTAAATTTGCAGTGATTATTTATTCACCCAATTTCCCTCACACTCAATTCTTAACAAGAAATACTAAAAATGTATATCGGTAAATATCTGTTAAAATTGTATTCTGCTTGTTGTGGAAGATCTTGATTTTCTGAAGAATGCTGTTATACATAAATGACAACTAATGTTTTATCTGTAATATTTCATTGTAATACAACATACTGATTGATTTTATGTAGAATTAAGTTCTTTAAACAACTTAGGATAAATACGATTTGCATATTTGTAGCTCAAAGCAGTATAATTTGAAAAAAAAATAAATATGATGTTTCCTTTTAGGTTCCTTTCAGCTTTTAACCTTATTCTATAATATAAACACTAAGGTTTTGGCAAAAGTTGATAAAAGTATGTAGGAAGTTTGGGGAAATTCCTTATCTATTTCTGAGGAAATCGGTTAATGTATTTTTCAAAAATGCTAGAATATTTTAAGTTAGGATAAGTCTTAACGACGATGTGAGCTATCCCCAGTCTGCCGTTGACCTCTATAATCATGCCATTCTCTCTTTCTCTTGGGGTTTTATAATTATTTCCTAGAGGAGTGAGGGTCCAATGCCTTAAGCAAAAGTCTTCTACAAGGCGATCACCCAAAGAAAGTGTATTCTCAGGGGAACAGCTGTCCCCATTACAGCCCTGCTCTAGTATTCCCTCCAGACATAATTAATTGGGTGAACTCTTAAAAACTAGTATTCTGATAACCGAATTTTATTTAGGGTTGATAAAAAGTGAGTGAGGATTTTTTTTACAACTAAGAACATGAAATGAATAAAAAGATAATTTTTGCTGCAAGATATTAATTTATTTTTTCTCACTTTTCTAACCCATTTACATTAATATGACCCATCCATATGTTTAACATTAAGTATACATTAAAATTTAGTATATATCTTGGATAGTATTTATCAAAATGTAAAGTGCAGTTCTATTTCAAATAGATAATAATGAAGCTTTTATCTTACAGACCGTTTTTAAAACAGCTTCATCTCTCTGGCCCAAGGGATGATTTTGAGGTAATTTGTTCTGCCTGTCAATGCTATCAGAGGACATTGGTATCTGTAATTCCTAAATGGCTTGTTTAGCAACAGATTCAACCATTTGCAAATAATGTCTCTCAAAAAAAGAAAAGTACCCTTTTTGTGTATAGTGGAATAAAATGCTTTTTGTAGTAGCATAAAAATGGGCAATGTTTTATGAGGTGATCTTCAGAAAAGTTCAGATTTCCAAATCTATTTCTAGAACAAAGGGATAGATATTTAGAATGTCTTAATAGAGATAGAATAATAAATATTTAATAATATTTCTGGTGCTTTTATTGTGCTGTAATGACACATATTTATACAATGACAACATTAATCAACTATTGTGAATATAAAGAAAATCCTTTTATTTCTAATTTCTGGGGAAAAAAGTGTTTATCTGTTGTAAAATATAGCCATCATAAGGCAAGGTAAAATATCTTTGTTTCAAAAAGTCCCCTTTGGGTTCAAGAAAACCAAAAAACAAATGAACAGAAAAATGAAAATGATACATGGTTAATATGTTTTTAGTTAATTTAAAAGAGAGATTAGAGTTTTTCTTTCTGCTTGTTATTGCTGAGGCTGTGATTTGGTCTCAATACAATAATTTATTAAAATTAAATACATAGTGTGGATAATATAGAATTAATTCTTAATTGTATTTGGCTTCCCCATTTGAACTTTACATTGTTTTCCTTTTTTTTTTTCCATTCTCATTAATCATCTGGTAACTATTTTTTACTTGAATTTTTAGATGTTCATAAAAATCAATCTTTAGACCTGAGCTGTGGGATCCATTTTTTTACCCCCCTCTTCACTATATATAAATTTTCTCTAGTTTTTCTGTTATCAATCTCTATAAACATTTTTTTCTTCATTTACCTTTGTATATTTTAGAATACAGTCTAAGCTACTATACATAGAGCTCCTGGCTTAGATGAGACATAATTTTATTTCACACTTACTTAGAAGACATGAGGTGAGTGGTTCAGCCTCTTAGGGAAGCTCAGCTCCACATGATCATTCATGCTGGAGCTGGAGGAATTCTTTTTTATCATTGAACAAGAATTACCATTATTTTGTCCATTCAATCTATAGGAAGAAAAAGAGACTTAAATTCTAGGGCAAGCAATTTCCTTTTAAAAGAAGAGACCAAAATAGTTAAAGAACTCCCTCTCACTTTCTATTTATTATATTTTAGACAAATGGACATAAAAAGCTATGTACAAGAGAGACCAGGGAATATGGGTCAGCTGGGTGACCATATCCCCAGACAATTCGCTATTATCATATACAAAGGGAATAACACATTTTGGGTAGACATTAGCAATGTGCTATATAAAATTAGAAAATTTTGAGTAATATAATATTGATTTTCTTTCTTATATAAACATTGTATAAGCAAATTTAATTCTTTCTGTCTATAGGTTCAGTTGGACATTTTAATCATTTCCAATCCTCTAGACTTCTTTAATGATATTAAGGATATCGTAATCATTTTCTAACCTACTTGAATAGTTAGGGTTGGTTAATTTTTCTACAGGACAACTTTGGAATGTATTGACTATATTCAAGAAGTATTACAAAATGTTCAGCAAACTTTTATCTACTTAAATGATTAAATTATTGGTGCCAGTCTAATCTTTCCACTATATTTCAGCTTTATCTTTTATTGTTGCCCATCCATTCTTTAAATCCATAACTCTATATGTTTACCTTTATGGTTCTGCTTCTACTGTTCTCTTTGCTTTGAGTGTTTACTTTTGCTTTTATTGGAAATTTTCCAAACCTATAAAGCCTGAAACAAATGTTACTTTTTATTTGTCACCTTTTCTTTTGCCCTAAGTAAGAATTGATCTCTGTGTTCTAAAACTCTATAGAATTTCTATTTTGCTACTTATTTTACTAATTTACCTTATCCTATGATAAAATAGGGAATATAATGTAGCACAGTAACTTCTGGATAGGATGGAGTAATTTGCTGCAGACCGATACTCCTCTCATGAGCAATAGAAAAACTAGAAAATTAAATAAAGACCTCAGAAGTAATGAGGATGAGAGGAACTAAGTTTCTGGAGGTGTAGAATCAAATAGTGATGAGCTGACAATCTTCAGACACATTTTTTTCTGAGGATATTTGTGAATCCTGGTCATTGTCAAGAAGCTTAAAATATGAATTTGCCTGGGTAGAGTGGAACTTTTGTAGAAGATCACAACATTCAGGGCTTTTTTTCATCTCATGGGCTAGAGAAAGAAATAAAAGGAACTTTAGAGGATTCCAATATGTAGTGTTACATGCCCTTCTTAAGATGTTTGCCAAATTCTAAAGTCATGTGACTGGAAGATACAAGTTTTTACTTAAAACTTCTAAAAGTAAAGTGGGGTTTTCTAAAGTCTGATTGTATTGAGGAGACAAAGAGTTGAGTTCAGGACTAGACAAAGAGGTAAGACCTTTCAGAAGAAGTAAAGGTCCCAACTAGAATCTTTTAAGGTGTAGGCACAAGGAGAAGGCAAACTGGAGATCCACTGATACTTATCAAAACTGCAATTTCAAAATCAACTCGGCTAGATCCTGGAGCTGACTAGACCCCAATTTGCCTGTCTTGTACAGGAAAGAGTAAACTGTCCTTGAATGATAATAATATAGACTTTAGCCTCTGTAATAGATGATATTTTGGTGTCACATCATCTTCAACAGGATGTCCACATCCCTAGTTGCTAACAGGATTATTTGCTAATAACTAACAAAAAGCCCAAAGAATTTTCCAAAGTATTTCCCTTGGCTAATAAGATATTCTTTTTTTGATAAGTTACCTTTCCTTATGAGGGGGTCAAATCATAGCCAATGATTGTATTTTACAAAGGTACAAAAGGCAGGCCTGTTTCCTCAAGTGGGTCCAATGGTACTATGCAATATATACTTCTGAGACAGAAGTAAGATTGGACAGCATTGGAAGCTACATATTTGCTCAGCTATCTCTTTCCCTATCCTGCCTAATGCTTTCATTATGGGATTTTCTTGACAGGCACTCTATTTCAAGCTTTATTTCTAGAGAACTCACTCTAAGAGAGACTCTAAAATTATTTTCAGCACTCTGGATTTTATTAAAAATAACCAATGAGTGCCTGGGTGGCTCAGTCAGTTAAGCATCATACTCGTGATTTGGTTCGGGTCATGATCTCTTGGATCGTGAGAGCAAGCCCTCCATTCAGCTCTGAGCTCAGTGGGGAGTCTGCTTAAGATTCTCTCTCCCTCTCCCTTTGACCTTCCCAATAAATAAATAAATAAATAAATAAATAAATAAATAAATAAATAAATCTTTTTTAAAATTACCAAGAATGTAAGATTTGGTATGATACAAACCAAAAAGCAAAAGAAAAACAGAAAATAAATGTGATCCAGGTTTTGAAAATAGTAGACAAGGACTTTAAAATAAATATAATTATGTGTAAAAAAATTAGAATAAAAATGAAAAGAAATAAGTAAATGTATGGAGAATTTTACTAAAGAATTAGAATCTATTAAAACAAAATCAAAAATAACTTCAAGAACTATAATTGACAGGTTTAGAGAGTAGAAAACAGAATTAGTCAACTAGAAGAGAGGTCAGAGCAAAATACACAAAGTGAAACACTTTGTTATGGTTGAATCATGACCCCTCAAAAATGATGTGTTGAAGCTCCAACACCAAGTATCTCAGAATGTTATCTTATTTGGAAACAGGATTATTGCCAATGTAATCAATTAAGACAAGGTCATATAGAAGGTGGTGGGCCCTTCATCCAATATGAATGTTGTCCTTTAAGAAGAGGAGGAAACACAGAAGGAAACCAACCACGTGAAGGCACAGAGATACAGAGAGAATGTCACATGAAGGTGGAAGCACAGATTGGAGTGTGCATCTACAAGCCAATGATTGTCAGTTGTCCCCAGGGGTAGGAAATGGGAATGGAACAGATTCTCCCTCAAAACTTTCTAAAGTAACCACCCCTACTTTTTCTGTCTCACAGAAATTGAATGTTGTGTAGAATGTATGTTCATCACTGGCCATATTTGTATAAATGGACAAAGGGAATTGAACCAAAATATTTTCAGTCTGATTTAAGATATCACATATGGACTGGAAACTACCATTGTTGTGTACCAGTCATGAAATTATAATTGTCCTTGAGCACTTTAAGATTTAAGGTTCTTTGGATACTGTTCATTGGACTTTTTGGCTGTTCTTGGGTTTAATGTTTCATATTCTTTTGTGTCTTATCTTTGCTTCTCTCTTGCCTATAGAATTGTGTTGCTACAATTTCAGCTGCTTTGAAACTGATCAAGAATACCCGGGAGTATGAAAAAAAAATTGACTTTTTGTGCCTATTAAATTGAAAGGGATTAGACTGTTTAGAAGTGCTTGATAACTAATTGCTTCCAAAAAGGGATAGAGCTAGACACAAATACTTACTATATCTAATGATGAAATTTATCAGTTTCCTTATATTTTGTAAATAAAGTACTGATAATTGGTGTCATCATATATCAATATTCTTTAAGCTATGGGCAAATGAACTAGAATAAAATATGGAGTGTTTTCTGTTTTCAGGGTAAGGCTGTGGTGAACATATATATATAGATGGAACTAAAGATTAACCATTTACATTGTGTAAAATTCAAAATTACTGTGTCAAAAATAACAAAAATAAGTAACAAATTGTGAAATATACGCAGCAATTTCACTCATTGAAAGTTCTGAATAGGGGCGCCTGGGTGGCACAGCGGTTAAGCGTCTGCCTTCGGCTCAGGGCGTGATCCTGGCGTTACAGGATCGAGCCCCACATCAGGCTCTTCCGCTATGAGCCTGCTTCTTCCTCTCCCACTCCCCCTGCTTGTGTTCCCTCTCTCGCTGACTGTCTCTATCTCTGTTGAATAAATAAATAAAATCTTTAAAAAAAAAAAAAAGAAAGTTCTGAATATATGTATGTATATATGTATATAAATATATGTTATATGAATTTTTAAAATCACAATCCTATACAAATTTATGCAAATTAAAATGTTTAAAAGAATAACTATAAACAAACAAAATAAAAGGAAAAAGTTTCAAATGTCCTATTAAAGATAATTATAATTAAATATTTGACATAAAAATATATTTTCTTTCCAGCTTGAAATTTTATTTATGTATTAGTTTAACAGTAAAATTTTGAAAGAGCTCTCACAAAGTACCATTCCAGAGAAATAAACAAAATTTTAAGATAATCTTGTTTTTACTGAGTGATTCACATTTAAGAAAATTATAAAATCCATGAGTTTATAGAAGCTTATATGCAAGTTTATAAAATAGCAATAAAATCATCTTAAATCAAACCATACCATTTGTTTCTTGTCAGGAACACTGTCCTATCAAGACACTTATTTTAAATTAAGTATTCACCAAGTAACAAGACTCTTTCACTTAAACTTTACCACACTAAACTAGATCTTCTCTCAATATAGTTTAGTTTCCCTGACCATATAGTTTTTATCTTGAACATCATATAAATTGAGTCATAAAACATGGACTCTTTTATGTCTGACATTCTCTCAATATACCCCAACTTACTAACCCATTCTGTCCTATATGGGTGATTGGTCTTTTTCCAACATGTGTCTATTACAAATCATATTGCTATGGACATGTTAAATGTTTTTAATGAATACATGCCTGCATTTCTATGAGGTATATATGAAGCAGCAGAAACGATGGATCTCTATCTTACCTATCTAATCTATTATCACTTATCTATCATCTATTTTTGGGTGTAATTTTTAAATATTTTTTTACAATTAGATTATACATTTCATTCTGAATGGATTTTTGTCTATATTATGAGGTAAGTGTCAAGATTGGCTTTTTTATATATGTATATCTGTTATCCAATATTATTTGTTGACTCCCAACTCTTTCCTCACTAAATTGTATTGAGACAGTTGTTGTAAATGAATTGATAGAAAAGATGAGTGTTTGTTTCTGAATTATGTGTGCTATTACCTTGATCTGTTTGCCTATCAAGCACCAGTGCCTTACTGTCTTGGTGTAGATTTAAAATTATATTTTATATCATAGAAAATTTTATGTAAAGAGAAATTTCTTTTGGCTTATTCCTTTTTCTTCAAACTCACTTGACTATTCTAGGTTCTTTGCTCTCTCTCTCTCAAATAAATAAATAAATAAATAAATAAATAAATAAATAAATCTTAAAAAAGAAAAAAAAAAAGAATTTTAATCCCGACAGTATTGAGTCATCCATGAGCATAGTGTATCCCCACATCTATTAATGTCTTTTTTACTTTCTCTCAGTAGTACATGTCATTTTTACTAGAGAGATCTTTGGCATCTTTTCATAGAATATTCCATGTATTTGGTCTTTTTGAGTTTATTATACATTTTTTTCAAATTTAATTTTTCACTTGTTTGCTATTAGTACATGAAAACATAACTAATTTCTCTATGTTGGATCTATTCAGCAAATATTCTAATTTTAAATTTTTCTAATAATGTTAATTCTTCAAAGTTTCTATAAACCTGGTCATGTCATCTAAAAATGAGAGCTTCAAAGATACAGATGTAGAAAAAGAAGGGGCACATCCACCCTAATGCCATAGCAGCAATGTCCACAATAGCCAAACTGTGAAAAGAGCCAAGATGTCCTTCAACAGATGAATGGATAAAGAAGATATGGTCTATATAAGCGATGGAATATTACTCAGCCTTCAGAAAGAATGAATACCCACCATTTGGATCGACATGGATGGAACTGGAGGGGATTATGCTAAGTGAAATAAGTCAAGCAAAGAAAGACAATTATCATATGGTTTCACTCATATGTGGAACATAAGGAATTGCACAGAAGACCATAGGGGAAGGGAAGGGAAGGAAAACTGAAAGAGGGGAGGGGAATCAGAGAGGGAGACATACCTTGAGAGACTCTGGATTCCAGGAAACATACTGAGGGTTTCAGAGGGGAGGGGGTGGGTGGATAGGGTAGCCAGGTGATGGGTATTAAGGAGGGCATGTGTTGTGATGAGCACTAGGTGTTATATGCTACTATTGAATCGTTGAACATTACATCAAAAACTAGTGATGTACTATATGCTGGTTAACTGAACATAATAAAAATAAATAAATAAAATATATAAAAAATAAATAAAAAACAATAAAAATGAGGGCTTTTTTCCATCATAATACTCACTAAGACATTTTTTTACTTATTACATTGCCGAAGATATCCAATACACTATTGAATTAAAGCATCGATTAAAAAAAAATCCTTGTTCCCAGTCTTGAAGGGAAAGATATCAATATTTCATTATTAAGTGTTAGCTATTTGTTTTTTGAAGATGCTTCTTTTAGATTAAAGATTTCCTTCCTATTTCTAGTTTGTTGATTGTTTTTTACATGAACATGCATTCATTTTTTCAAATGATTTTATAATGTATTAAGATTATTACGTTGTTTTGTGTTTTATTTTATTAATCTGATGAATTTCATTGTTTAGTTTTCAAATTTTTGAACCAACCCTGCATTTCTGGAATAAATGTCACCAAGTCTTGATGTATTATCTTCTTTAGAACTCTCTGTATTAGGGGCACCTGGGTGGCACAGCGGTTAAGCATCTGCCTTTGGCTCAGGGCGTGATCCCAGCATTATGGTATCAAGCCCCACATCAGGCTCCTCCGCTATGAGCCTGCTTCTTCCTCTCCCACTCCCCCTGCTTGTGTTCCCTCTCTCTCTGGCTGTCTCTATCTCTGTCGAATAAATAAATAAATAAATAAATAATCTTAAAAAAAAAGAAATCTCTGTATTGAATTTGTTAATATTTTGTTTAGAATTTTTGTGTCTGAATTCATGAAATACATCAGTGTAGGAAAAAAAATTTTCTTGAAATATACCGGCAAGCTTTTGCTGTGACACTCATGCTTAGCCAATTACAAGGAGTTGGGAATGGTTGCACTTTTCATGTTTTCTGGAAGAATTGCTGCAATTAGTTGTATTTCTTCTTTAAATGTTTGGAAGAATACATGTAAATCTATCTGGCCCAGTATATTTTTGTTGGTAAGGTTTTTAACTATGAATTCAAGTTTTTAACATATATAGAATTATTCAGATTGTCTATATTTTCTTGTATTAATGTTTATAAGTTGTATTTTTGAAGTTATTTTTCATTTCATATATTTTAAAACTTTTTTGACATAAATTTCTTTATAATGTACTCTAATTTCCTATATAATGTTGAGGAAATATGGAATAACAACACTTCTTTCACTGTTGACATTGAAAATTTGTGTTATCAGATACCTCTTTTCATGGATCAGTTTCAGTATTTCTCTATCAATTTTACTGGTCTCTCTCAAAAATCAATTTTGTCTTTATGATTTTCTTTATTTTATGGTTAGGTTTATATTTACTAATTTCTGCTTTTATTTTTATTGTTTACCTCCTTCACTTTCATTATAATTTATTCTTCTACTTTTCTTTCTATAGCCTTTGAGAGGGAAGCTAAAATAATAGATTTTCAATATTCTTCTTTCCTAATATATAAATTTAGATTTAATATATATTTAATTTTTTCAAGGTGCTTTAACCACATTCTATAATTTTTGGTAACTATATTTTCATTATCATTTAGATTATAATATAATATGTTACATTATAATTTCCTTTTTTGAGTTATTTAAGAGAGTGCTGAATACTTCTCAAGCATTTGGGGATGTCCTAGTTATCTTTATATTATTGGGCTCTAACATAATGTCATAGTTCTTAGACAACATCCACATGTAATTTCAATCCTTAAAACATTTTTAGAGCTATGTTATGGTTCAAAAGGTGTTCTATTTTTGAAGTCTGAATGTAGGTTTGATGATTTATCAACTTATATTTTAAAAAATTTGCACATGTATATATTTATAAAACTATGAATTTGATATCTTTGTCTTGAATTGATTTTCACTATTCCATAATGTTATTTCTTACTCCTTATAATCTCTTTTATCTTAGCTTTATCTTAGATTCTTTTAATCAGTGTTTTCAAGGAATAACTTTTTCCATACTTTTATTTTCAATCTTTCTGTGTCCTTAATTTAAAATGTGCATCCTGTGTACAGTATACAGATTGGATTGTTTATTTCAATCTACTGTGAAAAATCACAGAAAGCAGTAAAAGGTAAGTGTTTGGGGTATTTTTATCAAAAATAGTGTAAGAAAATTCAGATTTCCATTCCGGGTCACTGGTTTAGCTTTATTTAGATAGTTTAAGACTCAACTGAAAACTTGTTTATAGCATTTGGATTTACATGAAGTTGAAAGACATGATAAGAATGATTTCTAACTAGCATTGGGTGACACGGTCATTTAGGCATCCATGCTGGGTTTCAGCTCAGGTTGATATCTCAGGGCTGTGATCTCAGGATCCTGATCTCAGGGTCATGAGATTGAGCTCCAAGTCAAGCCCTGCATGGAACCGCATGTCCAGCCCTGTGTTGGGCTCCATGCTCAGTGTGGAGTCTGCTTAAGTTTCTCTCTCCCTCTCCCTCTGCCCATCCCCACTGCTCTCCCTCTCAAATAAGTAAGTAAATCTTTTTTTTTTTTTTTAAGATTGAATTTATTTATTCGACAGGATAGAGACAGCCAGTGAGAGAGGGAACACAAGCAGGGGGAGTGGGAGAGGAAGAAGCAGGCTCATAGCGGAGGAGCCTGATGTGGGGCTCGATCCCATAACACCAGGATCACGCCCTGAGCCGAAGGCAGACGCTTAACCGCTGTGCCACCCAGGCGCCCCAAGTAAGTAAATCTTTAAAAAAATAAAGGTTTCTAACTATGTTTTAATAGTATATATTCTTTCATATGCAAAATTATCATTACTTTTTACATTTATATATGCATTATATAGCTTCTGCCTTGTAAAGCCTTTTACATCTTCTAAGGAAAACCCAGACTATGACTCTATCAATGCCTCCATTTCACGTTCTATTTAGAGAAATATATTATGACTAAGCTTATTTATATAAAGCTATATAATAGATTATTATTGTCTACCATTTTCTATTATGAATGCTTGTTGCATAAAGAGGGCATTTTTCAAACTATATGAAAGGTGTCTATCTAGCTATTAACTAAATCTCTGCCATATATTCTATTACAAAAACCCTGCCGTACATGCTGGCTAGGAATCTGCACATTATTTTCAAATAACTTACGTAAAAACTTCAGTAGTGGATTTATTTGTTCAGAAAAAAAAGTAATTCTTATATTTACCTATTTAATTTATGATTGTATTAAATTATTTATAAATATTTAATTCAAGAAGGTAGCATTATCTGGCATCCTTCACATTGTGCCTTGATTTAATTTAGTGAACTAGTTCATCAAATAGCTATATATACTCCATTTATACAAAATAATATGTATTTCATGACATTAAAATATATTTAAACATGATCTATGAGAGACAAGTTTAATTTGTCATACAAATACCTTCCAATAAATATCATTTCCCTTTAGTAAAATACTCAGTTCTAACTCAATGAAGTAATAGCCATTTAAAGGATACAACTTAAACTCGTTTATTTATTAATGTGATAATAAAATGGTTGTTTTATTTAATTAAAATATGCTTTTATTTAATTTAAGTCTTTGTTAACATTTGTTGAATTATTTCCAGAAGACAAAAGATAGAATGTAATATTTGACAAATTGTGGCATTTCAGAAAATTGGAGGTCTCTGTGTTTTTGTCTGTTTGTTTCCAAATGGCACATGCTTATTTTTATTTAAGTAACTGAATGTCAAAGTGAAAATCTTCCTAAGTTCTCAAATAGTATAAATCTGCTGGTAGGTTTGAGTCTTATTTTAATTAAATTTAAAACATGTTCTTTCAGTTGAAAATTCTCATAACAAACAGGTAGTTAATAGCTTTCTGTATTAACATTACTAATACATGCATCACTTTATACACACTTATATGAAAATATATATATTTTGTATACCATCCAAATAACTTTAAAAGAAGCTACAAAGAAATATATTTAGGGGTACCTGGGTGACTCAGTCAGTTAAACATATGCCTTCAGCTCAGGTCATGATCCCAGGGTTCTGGGATCAGCCCTGTGTTGGGCTCTCTGCTCAGTGTGTAGCCTGCTTCTCCTTCTCCTTGCGGTTCCCCCTGCTTGTTCTCTCTCTCCCTCTCTCTGTCAAATAAATTTATAAAATCTTAAAAAAAAAAAGTATATTTAAATTGGATATCAAAAAAAAGTATTTATGTTAAAGAAACAATTCAAGAAAAGATTACCCTAGGAACATGTATCAGTGATATTATTTTTTGAAAAACTGTTTTCCCCTAATACTTCTCATCCATTGGAATCTTATCTGCTGAAACCACCTATCCTTTTTAAGATCAAGCCTGAAATATCTCACGGTATTATTTATATTTGAGGGGACTTTGGCTTTTTAAAGAGGAAAAGCTTCAAACCTGGAGAATATATTTATTCCAGAAGCTCAGGCACAGCACACCATCTGAGCTCGTATGGGAGGAGAGAAGTCGTTTTTCAAGGAAAGGCAATGTCTTTGAGATAAAAATGGACTGAGCCAGCACAGAGTTTGGGGTGGGGTGGAGGAAGCAAGACTCTGAATCGGAATTATCTCTAGATTCTGCTTGCCAGTGAAGTGATCAAGCTTGAAGTCCAGAGCATAGAGCTTGTTTATGCCCTTTTGTTATGCCCTCTGCTGCATCAGCCATCTGATCTTGCTAAAACTATGATTTTATGAACTTAAATTCCCTCACCTTTGCAAAGGAGCTTCAAATGCCTTCTCTTTTAGAGTTGATGTGAACATAAAAGGAAACTATGCATGAATTACTAGCCACCACAGAAAGTTCAGATGTTTCTCCTCTTTTCTATCATGGCCACGAAGTTTTCTTTCTGGTGTTTTTAAATACTTGCATCTTTTAATTGTTATTTCCATGATAATCATCAAGTTTGAAAACAGAGTTAATTAGATCTGTGAAGTAAAACCAAAGCAATGGGATTAATCTTGTTTCTGAAAATAATATATCAGAATGATGTGTGTGTGTGTGTGTGTGTGTGTGTGTGTGTGTGTGTGTGTGTGTGTGTGAAGGGGGTGGATGAGAGAAATAATGTAAAGTAGCTTTACTTCAATAAATTAAAATTATCACTGTTAAAGATATTTCAGGGAGCTTTCATATTAGGAATGTTTTGATGTGGGTATGGGTTGAAAAGTGGCCTCCAAAATTCTGTTTAAATCCTAATCCCTGGAACTTGAGAATGTGACCTTATACAGAAAAAAAAAAAAAATTAGGGATCTTTGCAGATATAATAAATTAAGGATCTCAAAATGAGATTATCTTGCATTTAGCATAAGCCCTAAATCCAATGATGGATGTCATTTTAAGAAAAGACAGAGAGAAAGGTGAGGCAGAGATAGGCCTTGTGAAGAGTGAAGCAGAGATCGGAGTTACGTTGCCAGAAACCAAGGAATGCCTGAAATAACTAGAAGCTGGAAGACACGAGGAAGATTCTTCCCCTGAGCCTTCAGAAGTGTGGCCCTGTTGACAGGGCCTTGATTTCAGACTTCTGACCTCCAGAACTTTAAAGTAAAAAATTTCTGTTGTTCTTAGCCACTCTGTGGGAATTTGTTACAGCAGTTCTACAAACTAATACAGTGTTCTAAATAATAGCATGCATAAATCACTGACAAACGGAATTAATGGTGAATTGAGTCACCTAGAGTTAGACTACCCTTGGATCAAATGACTTTTTGAAGTTTTGGGATCAATTGATTTTTAAAGTTTCCTTACCCCCAGTTGGGCATTCAAAACATATGTGTAACAGATTGTTAAATGAAGGCTTAAAAAATAGTGCCAGAAAAAGCTTTGAACAATTAAAGCATTATTAAAGAAGATAGAGATGGAGAGTGAGAAGACATTAAATATACATTTTAACTAAAAAAAAAAAAAAAGCCTGGGGTATTCTTATACAAATCAGATAATCACTTCACAGATATTGTATTTTAAATGTATTCATTCTCATGAACTATATTCATTGACCTTGGCTAAGTTGTAAACAAAATTGGGAGTGAAATGGGAAATAGTAAATTCCTTTTCAGTTGTGAGAGATTAATACAAGAGTAGTTTACACAGGAGGAATGGATCATCACATCCTGAAGAAAAAAAAAGGGCGTCATCCAGATTGAACCAGTAGAGAAGGGATTCCTTAGCCAAATTGACAATTTCATAACATTGGGGAATTTGAAATGAGTACCAGTGAATATTCCATGTAACTTATCCTTCATCAATATTATTCTCATAAGTAAATCAAGAATAAACTACAAAATATCTATTAATAGTGAAGAATACACTTAACATATTACTAGTCTTTTTGGAATTCCTAATTATAAGGGTTTTTTAATATGTTGTTTTAGTTAGCTCTTTAGAATATATGAACACTACTGAAAATTTCCCTTAAGGTTTTATTACCCAAATACTAATTTTAAGCAACCTTACCTAAAATAATGTTTCTTAAACTATGCAGGGGAAAAACAAATAAAACCCAAAACATATAAAAGCAACAGCAAAACAGGAATACATGTTTAAAATGGAAATTTCTGAGTCCCAATACAGGTCAGGTGAATCATGAATGTTTTACAACTACTGCTACTTGAGTAAGGTTTATGATCTCACTGTGTTGCAGGTTACAAAGATTACATTCCAGGTAGTTCTAAAAATGCAAGGACACTTAGGGAGGACTCAGAGGGAACTAGCATCAAACATGCCATTTAAGTGTAAGTAGGAGTGCCTGAGGTGAACAACTCTCTGTATGGCTCATATGAACAAAAAGTCTTAATCACAGATTTGACAATATAATAATGAGGATTTTTATTTGGTTGGGTCTGAATTTGCCCTTGTAGAAAAATAGACTGGAATCAGACTGAAAGAACTGATTTGCCAATTTAAGGAATCTGGAATTTAACCCTCAAGAAAGTGGAGTTTTAAATATGTAGCATCATTGAGTTGGTTTTCCTATAATAACGTATGTACATGATGTATGTACCATGAAGGCAAATCTGTTAGAGTTCTCTGTTTTCAGCTGTAGTTTGTACTGAGTTTACCTTTGGAATTTTGATTGGGTTGAAATACACAGAATGGGAGAGCTGAGAACAATGTAAATGAGGCTCCTTAAAAGAACTCATGTATTAAGAAGGTGGGTGTTCCTATCAAGTCTTTCCTACAGTGAAAGATAGGGAATTAAAACATGTGATGAGATTGAACAATAAACAAATAATCATCTAACACTCCGTGTTGGACTTCTTGATTCTGACGAATTCTGAGGTATTCTGTGTACTCGGTGATGGTTTCTGATCCAAAAGGGAAACCTTGTCCATGTACGTCCCTTAGAGAAAGAAGGTGACAGGAGCTCAGCTGTGGCCTCTCAACCCCTTACTGTTGGGCAGCCTGTGGTTGCAATGTGCATCCTTAGTTTAATACTATTGCTACATTGTGTTTTTTCCTGCAATAAATGTCAGATTTTTAAGCATTGTCATTTTGGATCCTTTATGTCTTTAACTGTTGAACTCTGTCTGACATCGTGAAAGCAAGCAGGATTTAGAAAAAAATATTCACTATCAAAATTTGATCATTTCTATATGTATGAGTCTTAATTTAGCCTTCAGAATGTGAAGCCTGATTTACAAAATTACATTTATCAAAATTAAAAATCTGTAACATTTAAATTACAATACTTAATTTACAATATGTATAATATTACCTTTAGTAAAAAGTAAAAATAAATGTGTTTTATTTGGAAATTTAATAGCAATTTGGCCATAGAGTTCAAGTTGTATATAGTATGATGAAAACTTGGAGGGTAAGAATTTAGTCTTACGAATGGCACATTTATTTATTTATACAAATATGTAATGTCCAAAGCTCTCTTAATGAACATTGTCTCCTAACAACAAGAAGAAAAAAGGCTTCCTATCAGGTTTATATCAAATCAGCTATCAAACTTTCCATAATGAAAAGCAAAAATACTCTTCAGGAAAATATTTAAGACCATTTTAAAACAGATTAACATTCATGTTGCTAATTGAGATATTGTTGTAATGGGTGTCTTGCAGAATGTATATTTGATTTAAAAGTACATCTCAGTCTAAAAAGAAAGTACGTTTCAGTCTAAATAGCTTTGAGGGACATGTAGTCAAAAGTGTAAAATCAATGTCAGAAATAAGGACAAAGATACGAAGCTGGGTTTGAGTTCAGTTTCTCTCTTCACATGATGATTATAAATAAAGGAATTATTTGATTTGAACTTAGGCTTTACAAATCCTATTGGGGATACATATCAAATTTTTTATTTTTTGTATTCTGATGTTGCATATTGAGGAAAATAGGTACATAAAATGTATGGAGTAAAACTTATCTTGTACTACAGTGATTGGTAGCAGAGCACCTTCAAAATTCTCCAAGTAGTAATAGAAGTTGAGCAATGAGAACTAAATCCTTTCAATGACAAAATGTTACTATTGTTTATGGTAATATCGATACTCCAAAAGTTTACAGAACTTATTTTCATTCAAGTTAAGACTTACAATTCAGAAATTAAGAGGGTCATAATCTAGAGTTCTAGAGACCGTCTCTTTCAGCCAATGGACAGGGAAAGAAAATGTGCAGAAAGGATACTCCTTCTTAACCACTTTTTCATAGATGTGATGCATGTAAATAGATGTGATGCTTACATACCAATTACAAGAACTTGTAATATGGACTCCAACTAGATCCAAAAAAGCTAAAAATGTAATCTCCAGTCAGGTGAAGCATTCCCTTTGAATGGGAGATCTTTGATGCAGAGTTGGTCATCTCTTGGTGTCCATCTTAGCCACTATAGGACCCTAGAAGGCCAACTAGCATGATTGGGTATCATTACTATATAGTCTTTTCCAAAATATATTCCAAGGATTCTGTCTTGTAAAATAATTCATGAATAAAAAATGACTTCAATAATGTTTATAAAATCATCTATGTAATAATCATTTGCATAAAGTTTTACTATTTATATTGATATATATAAACTCTGAAAAGCCTGACAGTGAAAATATTTTTTGACTTTATCCAGACAGATTTTTCTTTTTTCTTTTCTTTTTTTTTTTTTTAATTTTATTTATCCATTTGACAGAGAGAGAGAGACAGCCAGCAAGAGAGGGAACACAAGCAGGGGGATTCGAAGAGGAAGAAGCAGGCTTCCAGCATAGGAGCCTGATGTGGGGCTCGATCCCAGAACGCCGGGATCACGCCCTGAGCTGAAGGCAGATGCTTAATGACTGAGTCACCCAGGCACCCCCAGACAGATTTTTCTAAATGTATTTTATAAGTTCTAAAAATTCCTAAAAGAAAAACCCACTGAACCTTAAATTTGTAGTTCCCAAACATGTTTACATGTTTATTGATGTATAATCTACATACAACAAAATTGCAAATTGTTAAATGGTTTGTTTTGATAAATTTGGACATAAGTTATGTACCTGTGAAACCATAACCACATATTTCTTCTCCCCATAAAAGTTTCTTCATGCCTCTTTGTGATACCAGTTTCCCTGAACAACCACTGATTGAATTTCTGGGCAATGTAAATTAGTTTGCATTTTCAAGGGTTCAATATAAATGGAATCATGTAAGTAAACTTATTGGTCTGCCTTTTATGCATTATATTTTGAGATAAATCCATGTTGTGACATATTACTAGAATCTTTGTGTGTGTGTGTGTGTGTGTGTGTGTGTGAAGTGTTATGTTCAAATGTTTTCCCAGTGTATTTTTGGGGTTCTTTGCTTTTCTGTTAATAGAGTTGGATAGTTCTTTATATATTCCAGGTATAAAGCCTTTATCAGATGTATGGTTTGCAAATATTTACTCCCAGTCTGTGGTTTGTCCTTCCATTCTCTTGCAGCATCATTCCCTTTGCTAGTGATGGGTTTCTATGGTAAGAACGCACTGGGACTCCTAGCGTTAGTGTTTCGATTGTCATGTTGTATCTTGTGGCCGAGAATTCCTATAGCACATACAAGAAAATTAAGCTAATAAATATGATCAGATTTTGCTTCTTTTGACTCATTATTCATAATATGCTCCATGTTGTAACTTATAATACAGTCAAACCAACAACTGACTGTTGGGTAATGTGCTCCTTTTTAATAATAAATCGTTACCCATAGACCATATCTAAAGATGGTGTATAAGGATTATTACTCTTTTATTACTCTTTTAAAAGCTTTTTATTTCATCAAATAGTCATTTAAACAAGTTTCTATGCATTTTATTATATATATTGGTATGAAAAATTATTCAAATTAAGTTGAGGTAATAACGACTGAAAATCTGAACTGGTAAAGTCCTTGGGCTTAGAGGGGAAAAAAAGAAAATGATTCAATGTATGCTTTTATCTGCCAGTGCTGTTACAATAAATTTTAAAAGCTATCTCTCAATGCTTAATTATAAAACATGCAAAGAAAAAAAATGCATCAAAAAGCAGTTTAGAAGAATGCTTCCATTTTGGCTTTCTACTTCAAGATATTTTCTGGCTTCTCTTTTCTATATTCATGTTTAATCACAGGAAAATCTTTATAAAAGAACATTTTTTTCTTTTAAAATTAGTGACTTTATATCTAAGAACCAAAGTACTGTTGTAGAAATTTGTTGTCTAGTGAATAAAGAACACAGAAAAGTAAGTGTGGAATATTTATTCTTTTTGCAAAGCTTGTACTTGTTTTCTTTAATAATAAGAATATGCTGCACAGAAAATACTTTTTCCCCCCAAATCTTCCATTTATCTGTTTTGTAACTTAGGCAATTTTAAAGCCCCTATTTCTCCCAGAAAAGAAAATTTAAGTAGCATGTTCACTGACACAGCTTAAAGTAAATCAGTATTTCCTATATGAAGGGCGAATATTTGCCCTTTTATAGTTATGTTCATGTTCACACCCAAATCTCCTGACCAAAGTTTCTTCAGGTCTGTCTGTGAAGGAAAGGACAGCAAATCTGAATTCAAATATCTATCTCATGTTCAAGGAATCTCGGATAAAAATTTTAGTCTTCTGATTGAAATGATGAGTTTAAAACAACTTTTAAAGAAAGGGTTTCTAAACATTTGCAAGGCTGGGCTAATTTTGAGCTTAACATTTGTTGAATCCGAAGAGGGCTTGTAAATGGAGCTGTGGCCTACAGAGATAGCTAAATGTTTCATATTTAAAATCAGCAGAACAGACTGAGTCTTCTATCACTAAGCATTTTTGTGAGATATGCAACAAAGACTAATGTCTAATTAGCCAAATCAGCCTCAAATGTCATTCAAAGCTATAGAAATTTATGAACCTATCTGCTTTTTCAGAAATAACTTAGAAAATACTTAAAATGTGTTATACCATCTGAAGGAAAGTTTTATGTTCAAGAATTTTGCACCTGCTTATGTGCTATGTTTTCTAATGAAAAGCTGGATTTCACTATCGGTATTTTTGATAATGCAAGGCAAAATATGTCATTGATGAAATTGAAGTAAGTACCCATTTTTGTCATTGAAACATATGTTGGATGATATATACTGTTTTAATGAATCATATTGAATGATTTCTAACATTATGTGCCTGTGTATGTGTATGTAGATATATGTGTTCACTGTACATATAAGAGGGATAGACTGTTTTGTTTTATAATAATACGCTACATATTTAATATTCGTTATAACATAATGGGGAATGAAGAAGCTAAATTCTATTTCTAGTTCTATTACTCCCTATGTGACCTTGGACAACTTAATTTCTCTTGATATTTGTTTCATTTTGTAATGCTCACTCTTTTTTATTTTTATTTTTGGTAAAGATTATATTTATTTATTTGTCAGAGAGAGAGAGAGAGCACGCACAAGCAGGGGGAGCAGCAGGCAGAGGGAGAAGCAGGCTCCCCACTGAGCAGGGAGCCCAATACGGGACCTCAATCCCAGGACCCTGGGATCATGACCCAAGCGGAAGGCAGACGCTCAACTGGCTGAGCCACCCAGGCATCCCATGCTCACTCTTTTTTAAGATTTTTGTGTTATATGTGATACTTTGAAATGTGGTTACATATAAATACATTTTGGTCTTTGGGTAATTTTAGTGATGAAATCAACAATAAAATAAGACCTTTATTGTTAAGAAAACATCTATACAACAAAAGTCCCCTGATTTCTTGGCTTTTAAAAGAGAAACAGTACTAAATCTAAGAGCAGAGCTGTAAGGACCAAAAATGAACTAAAGATATGGATTCTGCTCTTTTGGAAATAAATCAGAGGTATTTTGAATTCATATTTAGAGTTAATCATAAAAGCACAAATGTGTCAATAGCCAAAACAAATCCTTGAATATTATTAAAAGCAGCCACTTTTAATTTTGTTATTGATTTAGACACGTAAAATACTGGCCCCTTTTAAACAGTTTTCATATGTTTACTTCACTTGGCATTCTCATCCACATATGAGCTGTGACCATTTAACCAGCATAGAGTTGGAGAAGTGTGAGCCTCTTGACCTTGTAAATTACTAATTACCATTAAATTGGTTTCAATCAACTTGAGTGTAATTGAAATAGCATGGTTCTCTGTTTAGGTGAACAATTTATTGAATGCTTATTTTGCTACATCAAGCTGAAAATGTTAAATGATAAGGCAAAGTACTTCCTGAGTCAATATGAGACATGTCTCAATTATCAATGGTAAGACTCTTCAAATTGCATTGTTGACGTTTTGTGTGTGTGGTTTAGTTGACTGTGCATGGGTAAATAGCCAACTACAAATCAAACCTATATGGTTTTAGATTGTCAGTCAATAGTTGCAGGTAAGGATGGCTCTAATATTTTTGAGGACTGGTTTTATTTTTTTTAATGGATTTAAATATTGATCATAATATCATTAAATAATTCTAGTATAATAGTTGGGTATATTTCATAATAAAATTCTGACTGGTATTGTTGCAGAAAATAAAAATCAGACCATTGAGAAACCAAGCGACAATCAGAGAAGTAGGAGAACACAGGTTTATTTTACGCCAGTGGACCCAGATAAGCTTACACTGGAAATTCTGGGCCAGTGGGTAGCAGGGTTACAGAGCTTTTATAGGGCAGTGCAGAGGGTCAGGTTACAAGGGCTGTACTGACTGTTGGTAAGTGGGTTTAAATGGGGGGGGGGGTGTAGGTGGGAACAGTGGTTAGGGCAGTGACAATAGATTAGATAGATACAGATAGAGATCCATCATTTCTGCTGCTTCCTTTATACCTCATAGAAATGCAGACTCGTATTCATACTAGGAAGCCTGTTTACAGAAGCAGAAATGGCTTGTTATCTCTTGCTCAAGTGGGGCTTCTGGTTATCTCTTAGTATTGCTAGTAATTTTCCATTTTCTGGGGCCTGCCGGCCTGGGCCTGCTCTGGGTAATTTTCCTCTTCAGTATTTCTACTATTTTAGTATAAATTCAGTATTAGAGAGCTCACCTATTAAAGACTGCAATATGTGGAATATATCAGAGTTTTTATAATCTCTATCAGTTTAACTGGGTATTTGATTAAATGTCTTTCATTTATCATCTTCCGTATGTTCAAAAAAGCTTTAACCCCCTGTAGAATTTCATATATTATCTAATATTAAATGAAGTATAAAATATAATGATTTTGAAAATAAATGGTTCCCAGAGAAAATATTCATATAACTTTATTAGCTTTATTGAGATATAATTCACATATCATACAAGTCACGCATTTAAAATACATAATTTAATGTTTTTTGTCTTCTAAAATAATTCCCAGGCTTGTGAAACTACCATCAAAATTTAATTTTAGAACCTCCTCTCTCTCCCCAAAGAGGGTACATACCAGTTAGCATTCACGCCTTATTCCTCATCTAATCCCCCCCAACCCGTCTCCATCCCCAGCCCTAGGCAACACTTAATTTACTATGTTTTTCTATATTAATGAGGTATAACTGACATACAATACTATATTAGTTTTAGGTGTACAGCATAGTGATTTGACATTTGTATACTCTGTGAAATGGTCACCACAATAAGTCTGGTTACCATCTGTCCTCCTACAAAGTTAATATAATATAACTGCCTTTATTCACCATGTTATACACTGTATCCCTATGACTTATCTATTTTATAGCTGGAAGTTTATACTTCTTAATTCCCTTTGCCCGTTTACCCCCCATCTGGCCTTGGCAACCATCAGTCTGTTCTCTGATTTATAAATCTGGGTTTTGTTTTTTAGATTCCACAGATAAGTGAGATCATGCAGTATTTGTCTTTCTCTGACTTATTTCACTTAGCGTAATACCCTCGAGGAACATCCATGTTGTCACAAATGGCAAAACTTCATTCTCTTTTATGGCTGAGTAGTATTTCAGTGTGTGTGTGTGTGTGTGTGTGTGTGTGTGTGTGTCCATCACATCTTCTTTTTCTCTTCATCAATGTAATTTTCTTTTTGTCTCTATAGATTTGCCTGTTCTGGATATTTCATATAAATGGAATTGTCATATAGTAGGTGGTCTTCAGTGACTTGTATGTTCCCCTTAGCATATTGGGTTCAAGATTTATCTACACTGTGACATATATGAGGACTTCATTCTGTTTATTGGTGAATAATATTCTAATGTATGGGGTATACCACTTTTTAAAATCAGTTTATCAGTTGATTAACTACTGGGTTGTGTCAACTCTTTGGCTATCATGAATAATGCGGCTATGAATTTTTGTGTACATGTTTTGCATGAATGTATGTTTTCATTTATCTTGGCTGTATACCTAAATGTAAAATTGCTGATAACTCTATTTTTAACAAATTGAGGAACTTCCCAGGCTATTTGCAAGGGCTGCTTCACTATTTTACATTTTCACCAGCTATTTATGAGGTTTCCAATTCCTACATATACTTGTCAAATTTTAAATTTTTTTTATAATAAAATTAGACTCACAAGGCAAATGGCTTGCTTAACTCATACATTTTTCAGCACTACTAGATTTACTATATAGCATCATCCAAGTTTCCTGATGTACATAAATCAGGAAATTTTCATAATAAAATGAGACATAACATTATAGGTTGGCCCAGGTTATCTTTAAAGTAGATATAAAGTGTTTGAGGAAGAATAAGGATACATGCATAGAGCCACATTCATTTTCACTCACAGGTAATATTTTAGTAAGATAAACATGTGTATATTTTGACTTTGAAAGATTGGTCACTTGACCTACATATATAAATATATTACAAACAATGAAGTTTTTATATCCTATGACTCTGATAAAATTGTGATATATTTCTTCCATATGGATATAGTGATAAATATTTTATAGGCAAGTACTGAGTCTTTTTACTTTGGATGTCAATTTTCTTATTCCAATTACATTGAATAAAAAGAGAGATATTAGTAAATTTTGGTGAGGGCTATTGAATATTAGTGATGAAAGCAAATAGGACTAAGGGACATTTTAAAAAGCAATTAATATCATTAAAGAAAAAAGAAATGACCAAATGTAACTATGAATGTTTATTATTACTTTAGTATTTTCTAAAAAGAACTTTATTATACATTTTGATTTCCTTATACTCCATCTTTTATTTGTTTCATGTGTTGGTCTCAAGATTTTTAAGTGTAGAATAATATACTTTGTATTATTATACGAGAGTATCTATTTGGTATACCACATGCCTTCGTAAATATATTTTTCCTGTCAATCTTTTTTAATAAATAGCTAAGAGTGAATGTTTTAACTTATGGACAGAGTGGGGGGGAAAAGTGACTATTGCACAGATATTTCAGTTCAGCTTTTCATTCAAGCACAAATCCATTATTTGTACTACATGGGTATTCCCAGTTAGTAAAATAGTAAGTTACCTTATAATATGGCTGTGTGTCTGGTTAAATATAGCAAGACAACTTTTTCAAAATTTATTTCTAAGGTTTCTATACATAATGACATGATTTCACTGCATTTTAACTTATGTTTTCTATTTTTAAAGCATGTTTACATATTTTATCCTCTGAATTTTGTGTGCTAAGAGTAATTTAACACTAAGTTTGTATGTTGACCATAATTGAATGCCATATTTTATACAGATTTTGAAAAATTATATGACTGATAATTTTGGTAAGCAAGTATATGCATACACATATATTGTATGAAGACATTATATTTAGAGGCCACATTTCCACTGTTTTCATGATCAACATAATACTTTTTAAAATTTCATAGTTTTAAAATAGTATTCATAGTATGACAGTGAGAGTAATGTTTATTTCAAATATTCATGATATTTGAGTGTTTAGCTTTAAAGCTACACAACCAATTGAGCTATTTTTATATTTCATTAGGCTCATATCTTGCAAACCAAAGAAACTCAGCTTAAATTATTAAATAGATGTCTTTCAGAATTTATCCAGAGACTTTGATGATCTTGGAATATCATCATGAACACAAAAGAACAATGGAGGTTGAGAGATTCAGTATAGCAAAGAATGGTACACCAGGTATGCAAGCTAACAAAATAAACTTTTGATGTGGGAAAGATGATGTTAGAGTTCAAAGCCGATGACCAAGAAAGAATTCTTGAGGTGTCTTGGTATAAAAGGTGATTTTATTAAAGCACGGGAACAGGACCTGTGGTCAGAAAAGGCTCCACTGGGGTCATGAGGAGTGGCCCATTATATACTTTCAAATTGGAAGGGGGTTTGGGATAGTGAAAGTCTCTAAGGAATTCTGGAAGCAAGGTTTCTAGGACCTTGAGAGGGCTAGCTATGTTGGAAAAAGGTCATTTATTACCATCTAATAAAACCTTGGTCATGAGACCCATCAGATGTATATTGGTGTGTCATATGCTTGGGGGATGATTGCCAACACGTAGCTTGGGGGGTTTAGAGATAAAGGAAGCTTCCAAAGGAATTTTTATATGTTAAAGTAGACTTACAGGATACTGGGGGAGGGGGTTCTCAGGCTAGGATTGCCTTTTGCCCTTAGCAAAATATTAACATTGAGGCAGTTGAGTCCCTTGAGGAATGTCCCTCTGCCTGTTTCAAGGACTTGTCAATGCGCTGTAGGTAGTAAGGAAATTTAATAGTTTTTCTTCTGCCTTTGTTTCCCACATCACTTTAAGTTTTATTTCTTTTATACCTTGGGTGTAGAAAGAGAAGGAAAACATCAACTTCAAAATTTCTTATTTTGAAAGTTACAAAATCCATGGAATTTGAAATTTACTGTATGATTTTAACCTAACATAATCTAAAAAATGTAATCCTACAAAAATTGTCAGTATTTAAGAATTAAAATAAAACTCCAGATAATGCATTTTTGAAATCCAATTATCTCTGTATAGTATTCAAATAAAAGATGTGCTATACTATAAAACAAGTGCTGATACGAAATATTTAAATTATTAATAATATTTAACATTACCTGCAATTTCTCCCAGGCACTCTTCAGTGAATGAGTTCCTTCTGGATCTGGATTGCATGCACACATTTGTGTCACTTTTTCTTCAGAGGACCCATAATTTTAAAAACTCAGAAAATGGTGGACATGAAAAAGCAAGTATTAAATATTTCTTACTTGAAAATATTCCTCAGAACCGTGGGTGGCAATTCTCAATTGTAAAGAAGCATTATTTAGCAACAATCCCTAAGAATGCAAGGATTTTGTTTTAATATTTTTAAGGATATTTTGTTAAGAAACAACAACAAGAAAATAAGGACATGAGTTAGAAGATTGTGGAATAATGCCAGAATTTTCCATTTCTGTTTATGAATATAAACCAAAAACATTAGGAGAACAAGAAATAAAAGTACAAACTATATTTTGGAAAACTAGAAGAAAACAAAACTATATGCAAAATAATTTTTTTTTAAAGTTTCAGAAAGCAGTGAAAACGGAACATAGAGATGTCAAAATGATGAGGGAATAAAAGGCAAGCTGAAGACAAAGCATAAGCTGACACTGCAACCTTCCCCCAACCCCTACTCCTAGGTGGGACATATGTGACATTCTTCCAGGAATCTCCCAACTATATTAATGTTAGTGCCTTGCTAGAGGGGAAAAACAACCTTAACTTGACCATGGCAATGCCTCCTCCAGTACCCTGTGAGTCTTCTTTAACATATAGAAGTTCTTTTGAAACCTCCCTTTTCTTTACCTCCCCCAACCCCACAGTATATAATCAGCCGCCCCTCACAACGCTGGGGCAGCAGCTCTTTCTGCTCATGGGTCCTGTCCCTGTGCTTTAATAAACCACCATTTGCACCAAGGACATCTCAAGAATTCTTCCTTGGTTGTCAGCTCCAGACTCCACCCCACTGAACCTTACCTGTATTCCAAAGCTTCATCAGAATATCAAGGCTAACAGTAGGTACTTCCCTAGATCTAGATAGAATCCACATTTATCAAGCCACATTTGCATGAATTAACCTTGCTCAGTGGCTATGGTGCACAAAAGAAATTTCCTATTGTGAAAAATTCACAGCTTATTTCTCCATTTGTAGTGATATATAACAGTTGAAGAAATTCACATTAAAAAAAAAAAAAACCCTGAGTTTTGGAGAATAGTTATACAGTTTTGAACACTCTTGTGTGTGTTCACTTACAAAATAAACTTACTCTAAATCACTCTTCCAGAACACGAACATGCTCACCTTCTACGAAGACAATTAAATAGAAAAAAAAACAGTATGTACTCAAGAACAGAGGAATAAAATGGAGGATTAGCCCAAAGTTCAAATGCTAAAGCACTAACTTTCCCCTTCCCCAAATACTGCTACTAAGTCAGTGAAAACAATTAGTACTTTAAAATATTTAAAGATTTATATAGTTAAAATTTTTTATTTTTATTTTTAAATTATTTTATTTAAGAGGCGCCTGGGTGGCTCAGTCATTAAGCGTCTGCTTTCAGCTCAGGGTGTGATCCCGGCGTTCTAGGATCCAGCCCCACATCAGGCTCCTCCGCTATGAGCCTGCTTCTTCCTCTCCCACTCCCCCTGCTTGTGTTCCCTCTCTCGCTGGCTGTCTCTTTCTCTCTGTCAAATAAATAAAATCTTAAAAAATAAATAAATAAATAAATAAATAAATAAATAAATAAATAAATAAATAAAATTTATTTTTATTTAAAATTTTTATTTAAATATTTAATGAAAAGATGTAAGATTCAAGATAAAGGAAGACAGGGTGATACAAGTCTTAGCAGAGTGCAGAAAGGATGTGGGAGGAACAATTAAAATATATAAAAATAAAAAATTTGGTATATAAGGAAAAACATATACTGATAAAAACATAGTATGAGAAATCTAAAAGTGCAGCTAAAAGGAAGAATAATAAAGAACAAAATAAAAAGCTCTGTAACGGAACAAATATATGTACATGAAAAGTTCATCCAACATCCCTACCAAGGGTTTCCCAAGGAATAAAACTTTAAAAATGAATAACAGCAAATTTTTACATGTTAAAATACAAGCATTTTTAAAATTTCAAGTTTTAGAAACACTTGAAAGGGCAAAATATTTTTAAAAAATAATTTAGAATGATATACATGAAGAAATATCCTATTAAAGTTATTGGATTTCAATGTAAGGAATCCATTTGCAAGTAAGGCAAAATACAATGTCATTTATTAATAAAATACTCATATTTCTCCAGTTGTCCAGGGCAGTGCCAGTCTAGTCCTATTATCCCAGGACCAAGCTTGTCGTTTTTTAATGTGTTTTACTATTATAATTACTACTTTTGCTATTAAGAGTTGTCTTAAAATAAATCAGAGTAAAGATAAATAGAACTCCATTTTTGCTTCCAGTTTCTGTTCCAGTGTCCCTGATGGTGTATGAATGCAGGTGCAAAGCTCATAAAATTTTCAACTTTGACAGGTGACTGAAACAGGAAGACCAACAGGAATAATCTTCTCTCTGACCCTTTTCAGATACACCGTAACAGACATCTCCCCCAACACAGTGTGTACAGATCTTACTGGTAAAACAAAGTGCCCCCGATGGAGGCTGGAGACAGCAAACTTCTTCCACTCTATTACAAGTACTCCACTCTTCTTTCTTATCTGGCCACTTGGTGTAGCAATCAGTTGTCCATTTGTGTGTGTGTGTGTGTGTGTGTGTTGGTGGAGGGGGGTATTTTATTGTTTGCTGACTCTTGTGCAATTAGCCATTTTTTATCACTGGACTGATAAAGAGAAACATCTATCTATTCAAAAACTAAGACCTGAATTTCCACTGCTCAATAAAGTTTTTGTTGAATACGTAACTTAAAACGTTTGCCCGCATTTGCCGAGATTTCTACTGTTTACCATTGAGCACCAAACTGATACCACTAACCACATGAAAATCCGAAGCATCAGCATCTAGTTCACAGACAGTAGCTACTTTGAGAGCCCTGTGCCTAAGACGGTGATGAAATGGGGAAGCTCTCTATTGTAATTCACACCTCAGAAGTAGGTAAATATTTTAGTCCCAATTATGATAAAACTAAAAGTAAAAATAGTGCTTAGGGACCCTAAATATGTTATTGCTTAGAAAAAGAATTCAGAGGCTCCTGAGTGGCTCAGTCGGTCAGTAAGTGCCACACTCTTGATTTGGGCTCAAGTCCCGATCTCCGGGTCCTGAGATTGAACCCGGGATCAGGCGCCCTGCTGGGTGCAAAGTGTGCTTAAGATTCTCTCTCTCCCTCTCCCTCTGCTCTGCTCTCTCTATCTAATAATAATAATAATAATAACAATGATTTTTAAAAAAAGAAAAAAAGGAAAAGAATTCATGTTTGTTTTATATATAGCAGTACCTGTAGTGAAATCAATAACCACCGCTTCTTTTGGGATCCATCGTTCTCCTACTGGTTTTGAGCCTGTGTGAACACTCTGAAGCATGTTGGCAGAAGTTTATTTTCTCACAGTTCTAGAGGCTTCCAGTCCAAGATCAGGGTTCCAGCAGGTTGGTTTCTGGTGTGGCCTCTCTGTCTTACAGACGACCACCTTCTCACTGTATTCTCTCAAGGTCTTTCCTCTCTTCCCAAGTGGAAAGACAAAGAAATGTTTGGTGCCTCTTCCCGTTTTTATAAAGACACTAGTTCCATAGTGTCCTACTGTTATGACCTCCTTCAGCTTTAATTGCCTCCTTCAAGGCCTTTTCTGCAAATGCAGTCATATCAGTGGTTAGACCTTTAACATCAAAGTTTGGAGGGAGATGATTTCGTATATCACATTAGTGAAAGAAATTTTTTTTAAAGGAACTTGACCCTTGCATGATATCCTTTCAAGAAAAAGTAAACATGGTGCCAAAGATGGTGGCTGAGATTCTTACTGGTTATGCCTATGATATGGAGACATTGGAAAAGCTCAGTTTGGTGGCTGTATGGCCAGAGAAGCTGTTTAAAATGTCTATAAAGTAAGCTGTGTGAAAGGGAAAATAAGTAAGTAATTATAATTACTTGTGATTACAGGTAAAGAATGTCAAAATTTATATCAAAGCATGGTTGTTAATTTGTGTTGGTATTAACATTATTTGTTAACAGATTCCATTTTATAATGCCAATGGAGAATTATTGCTTTATAAATTGTTCTACTCTGAATATTATTTATTTTTGTTTTTATATGTAGACACAGACATGACCCATGCATATAGATATTGGTGCTATATGAAAATTATGTTTTTGATTCAAGAACTATGAAAGGAAATTTTCAACTTGAAATTTAATAATATCTTAAGGTTTTTATTATTTAAATAACATGTAAATAAATAAATAAATAAAATCAAGTATTACATCACAGAGTTTATGTTTAGATTTTACCACTTGATGAGTAATTCTTAATGTGTTTTCCATTCAAGCACATCTGAGAATTATACAAATCCCCCTTCTGTAACTATGTCTAAGACGTATGACTGGCAGCGTAAAAAGGGAAGAGGAAAAGTTGTCTGACTTTCTGTCAGATGAGAGGAAAGTAAGAGTTTGAAACCATGAATATAATATGATTCCCATCCTGATTAAGAATAATCAGACTTGTTCTTTGTGTTTGCCTTATTTTGGTAAAATTTTCTTAATTATTTTCTTTTCATTAGTTGCTTTACTACAAATAACAATCTTTTATAAGCTAGCGGCGAAATATCTCTTTTCTTTTTCTGGTTAACTCCTTCAATTTCTTGTACTTGCTTGACTTTCTTGAGAACTACAGACTGTTTCCAATACAGGTCATATATTACCATTGCTGCTTTCAGTGAAAATTAGGTAGGATTTATCCTTCTGCTCTAAGTCATGATACAAGTAATTCAACTTGAACACGTTCAGCTCTTTACCTGCAGCTTATGTTAATACTTTAGCTGCTCTATGTTCATTTTCTGCTTCTGCAACTCAACCACTATTACTTGTTACTTAAGCTTTTGATGCCAGGCAGGTAGTCATAGCCCTGAAGTATGAGCTTGTTGCAAAAAATAAGTTCAGTTAAAAATACTGTGAACTTAGCACGAACTGATAAAAAGTATGAAATTTTCAAAGCAAGAGCAGTTGTGATTTTGTTTTTGTTTTTTAAGTGTTACACATCCAGAGGACTGGCTTCTCCAGGGATGCGTGGCAATCAAAGTGAGTTAATCTACACGTAGAGTGAAATAATTGAATACTTGATTAAATTGAATGTTTACTATCATACTTCAGCAAGGAGAAAGAACTTCACAATGCCTAAAGCAGGTCTATGTGAAGAGAAATAAAGTGGACTTTGAGATTTACATACTGCATTGAACACTCCTACTCACCATTTCTTTGCTGAAATACAAACTCAAGCGTTATCTAAGAAATCCATGTCCTTAGAATAAAAACTGCTCCATTTATCTCATTGCATTTAAATGAAGGTTAAACTAATAAGGAACTTGCTGTTCTGGAATTCTGTGAGCAAATGATACCAGGTAATTAATGACGTTATTGTTTGGCCAATAGTCATTTAGCTCTCAGAAGTATAATGACACCTAGGGATCTTTCACCAATGATGACTAAAGAAGAATCTAACATGAACTTGGGGTGTCGGTGCTTTGAACAATCGCAGGTTCATTGAAAAAGTACACAATGTTAGAGAAACTCTACCTATCCTGGTAAGTTCAAATCAAAATAGAAAACTAGATTAATTTTGCCCTTTCACCCCTCAGGGCACCCGCCTCAAGGCACTCAACATGCCTGTCCTTCCCTGGCACACAAATGGATTCGGGTGATTTTTTCAGTTCATCCCTGTAAAGGGATAACTGATAATTTTCTAGGTTGTTTTATCCATGGCATGTTATTAAGGAAATACAGATTTGGAGACTTCAAATCCAGAGGAACAGGTTTTTGGGGTAAAATTTTAAGACTTGTCATGGAGTCATTATGCCTGGCAGCAAATCCTTTACTAGCACTCACATATTCCTCCTCTTTGTGAAGTCAAAGCTATTTCAATTGCCTTTAAGAAAGCTATTCTATAATAATAATATTGCTATTAATACAAAAAACAGCTAACATTTATTGAGCAATTACCACTTGCTATTATTTGTTCCAGTCATTTTACTTCTATTAATTCATCACTCCTCAAAATAATGATATGAGCATTGCTGCCATCCTCCTTCGACATCTGGAAAAATCTTAAGGAATAGAGACGTTAAGCTATATGCCAAGATTACACAACTAGGAGGTGGCAGATTCAGGTTTCAAACGGTTCATGCTGCTGGTAATTCAACCTGAGCACCTACAGCTCTTTTAAGTCCAGTTTACAGTGATAGTTTAGATACTCTGCTTGCCACGCCTCTAGTCTTTACTGCTATATGGCCTTCAAATACACATATAAAATGTATTTATGTTGTATGCATTCATCAAGTTCATTTATTTCTGTATTTATTTATCTCATTTTTTACTAAGGTACAATTGATATAAAATTGTAGCATATTTAAGGTATACAGTGTGATGATTTGATATGCAGTGTGAAAGGGTTCTCCCCATCGAGTTAATACATCTATGACCTCACATACATATATTTACATGTATGTGTGTATCTATCTCTCTCTATATATTTCTCTATATATATTTTGGGGAGAGCATTTCAGTTCTACTCTCTTAGCAAATTTCAATTATACAACCTGGTGTTATCAACTATAGTCGTTATGTTACACATTAGATCCTCAGACCTTATTCATCTTACCACTGAAAATTTGTCTCTTTCACCAACCTCTCCCTATTTCCCCTACTCTCTTGTCCCTGGAAACAATTTTCTACTTCTTTTTTTAAGATTTTACATGTAAGTGATACCATGCAGTATTCGTCTTTCTCTGTTTGGCTTACTTCACTTAGAATAATGCCCTCCAGGTTCAAATTCTTCCATGTTGTTGGAAATGGCAGGATTTCCTTTTATTATTATTTTTTTAATGTTTTAAAAGATTGGCATGAATAAAATGTGTTAAAAGAATGACATGAATAAAATTTTAAAAATATATTTTCTAAATAGCATTATAAGTCTTCTAGTTTCTGTGGAACTATATGCAGAATCTCTTAGAATAAACATTTATTTTTATCTCATTGCATTTAAATGTAAGTTAAACTCATAAAGAACTTACTGTTCTGGCTAATCACAAGTAAAGTACAGTCATTATTGATATAGTATTAACAAAGGAACCCAATAAATCTATGCATTTCTTGTTGTATCTACGTTCTTGAAGCTCAACAGCTAAGTAAATGACAGGGAAGTTTCATTTCCTCCTTTATCAATACCAAAGTAAAGTGGAATTTAAAGTAGCTATGAAACTTGAAACAGAATTGAATGGTGGGTAAGCAATTTTAGACCATTATAAAGACAAACAAAAAGCCATTTCAAATGGAGGGATAGATAAACTATTGTTTACTTTAGCAAAATTTTTAGTTTAGTAAATTTATTTAATAGTATTTTTCTTTAATACCAAAATCAGTATGAAAAATCTGTGTTAAAATCATCTAAATTCTATGATAATGGAATGAAAACATTTTTACTTTGTTTTTCATGCGTCAAAAAAATTATTCATCATAAATAATAAAAAAGGAAATGATAAGAAATAGCTTGGGAGTAGTACATTAGAAGTTTCAGGTTTTAATAATCCAGGAAATAATGTTGGTGTCTGTTTTATTTTTTTATTGATGATTACACTAATGCTTTATTATTGTTGGCCAAATTAGGATGAAAGTCCAAGCATAAGTGATCATTTGTTATACTTTTTTAATAAATTGAATTTGACCTTTGATGGGTCTCTTACAGGTATTTATAGTAGAGAACAATGTTTTTGCTCTACTGTATTAGCTATATTTTATAAAGCATTAACTATCCTATCATAGTCTATAATATTCTATATAATATTAACTATGATTTTATTCACCACTTAATAAGCAACCATTTTTTCTTTTGATATTAATATTCTATATAATGTTAACTATAATTTTATTTACCAGTTTTCTTGAGTTAAGATACATTGCAGCTGAAGGTTCATTGCATCCTTAAATTTTCTTCATTTTTCTTTGATCAGGGTGTAGGAGTGATATCTGTTTTCTGGGGATAACAGTAATTCAGCTAAAGAGTTGCTCATTATAAGACAAATGACTACAGGTTGTTTAGTCTTGTCATGTATTGGAGGCATGCATACAACATCAAGTCAAAATGGACCGATGGACATAGCTTACTAGTGACATTGTTAAATTGGTCAAGTTCAAGGGGCCCTTTCTCTGTTTTATGTCATTTAAATAGTTTAAACATAGCATCATTTAATAAATATATTTTTAAATTATAAATTGTTATAAAAGATAAACATTTTAAAATACGAAACATAGAGTGGAAAATAAAATGTCTCCAGTACCATCTTCACTACCACTGTAATGTCTTGCTGTAGTTCTCTCCATTTGTACATACTGTTTTATATTACTGAAATATTACACTTGGTACTCTTGCTTACTGATTTTTAATCTTAACAGCTTGAAATGCTTTGAATGGAACCAACTCTAATCTCCATAATTCTCTCCTGAGCACATTTACTAGGTTGTAGTTACTTTAGTTGTGTGTATCTATGGATCTCATCCCATATCCTTATTATATTTCTGAAATTTCTAAAAATTCTCCATATTGTAACACACTATTTATTATTTATACGATGATGTTGGATTTAATATTTTCTTTAAAAACTTAAGTAGGAGGTGCAGGTCACCACACTCGTTTCAATGTAAATCCATAGTGTTTTTTTAAACTCGTTTCAATGTAAATCCATAGTGTTTTTTCCATGTTATAAATACATGGAAAATAAATATACAAGTAAAATTGCTTGGATCTACAAATAATCTTTCCAATATGTAATTTTCTAATAAACTTTGTTCAAATTCATTTAGCCAACAAGTACTGAGTACTTACTATGAACTAGACTCTAATGATTAAGTAGTGGAGTCAAAGCACTTTCTCTGCTTAAATACATACACAGAAGGCGAAGTTAAATGAAAAAGCAAAAGGATAACCAGAATAATTTTAAATAGGGACTCCTGGGTGGCTCAGAGAGTTAAGTGCCTGCCTTCAGCTCAGGTCATGATCCCAGGGTCGTGGGATAGAGCCCCACATCAGGCTCCTTGCTCAGTGGGGAGCCTGCTTCTCCCTCGGCCTGCCTCTCCCCCTATTTGTGCTCTTTCTCTCTGACAAATAAATACAACCTTAAAAAAAAAAAAACAAGAAGAATCATTTTTTAAAAAGAATAATTTTAAATAGCAGTATGTGCTTGAAGTCAGGCAGGCAGGGTTATGTGGAGGTATGTAAGTAACTGCTGGGAAGAGACCTCTACACATTAAGAGAAGGATTTTCAGAGTAACTTAGGCCTAATGAGTCATCAATGAATGGGATTGGCTTGGAAAGATAGTGGGATGAGGACGTTGGGCTTAAGCAATATCAAGTGGAAATGCACTAAGAAAGGCACTGTGCTGCTTTTTTTAGGAACAGTATTAAGGAGAATCTAGGGGAAGTGAGATGGGATTAGCAGCTATTAAAATTGGAACAGGAAGAACTTGAAAACTTCATAGAGGCCATTTTTATTTTGGTAGAGATTTTGACTGAGTATAGTGGAAAGCAATTTGAATCTAAATCAAGAGGAAACTGGTATGATTTTTTTTTTTTCCAAAGGACTATTCTAGATGTGAGGATTCGGGGTGGGGGGGAGCAGAAGGGTGGAGTTAGGGGAGCTTGTGAAGGAAACAAGTCGGCTGGGTCCACCACTAGTATTCCCGGGAAATTTGGATGCCCTGGGAGGTTTCTGGGAAGCTAGGTGCTGGGACTCCAGAGGCTCATGCGTGGGTGCTACGACTGTGGGTGGCCCAGAACCTCCCTCATTTGGGCCCAAGCTGCAGTTTTTGCTCTGTGTCTTGGGGCTGGATGGTGGAGGCGTAGTCTTCTGAGGCTACTGGTCAATTTTCTCCCCTGTTTTTAGCAATCCAGTTTTCTTCAAAGCCCTAGAGGGAGTCACAGTGGCAAGGAAAATTGTGCTCCATAAAGTCATTTTGGAGCGGAATACAGAGAAAATCATCTGAAATCTGAGAATGAATACTGGTTTATGCTGGGAAGATACATTTAAAGCATAGAAAGAAAATCACATTTAGAGAGTATCTGTCCAGCCGTTAGCTGACCATTAACCTCAGCTGAGACGTCAGTGGCTGCACGTGACAAAGAATAGACTTAACATAATTAGGTCAGAAAAGTTATTAACCAAATAAACACCAAATAGCAACAACAACAACAGAAAAACCTAAGGGTGGGAAGAATCTGATATGCACAGTTTGCAGCTTTATTTAAAATGGGCAGTTGGGGTGCGCCTGGGTGGCACAGCGCTTAAGCGTCTGCCTTCGGCTCAGGGCGTGATCCCAGCGTCCTGGGATCGAGCCCCACATCAGGCTCCTCCACTATGAGCCTGCTTCTTCCTCTCCCACTCCCCCTGCTTGGGTTCCCTCTCTCGCTAGCTGTCTCTATCTCTGTCGAATAAATAAATAAAATCTTTAAAAAATAATAAAATAAAATAAAATAAAATAAAATAAAATAAAATAAAATAAAATAAAATAAAATAAAATATGCAGTTGGGGCACCTGGGTGGCTGAGTCAGTTAAGCAGCCGACTCTGGGTTTCAGCTGAGGTCAGGCTCAGGGTCCTGAGATGGAGGCCCCCATTGGGCTCCCTGCTCTGTGGGGAGTCTGCTTGTAGTTTCTCTCCCTCAGCCTCTACCCTCGTTGCACACACTCTGTCTCTCTCATAAATAAATCTTCTTTAAAAAATGTGCAGTTTTCAACCACAACAAAACACTTATGAAAAATGCAAAAGACTCAAAGAGTGTATGGCTCACACACAGGAGAAAAGTAGTAAATAGACGCAAGAGAGAAATATTTTTGAAAACCAAGAAAAGAAGTAGGGAAACCAGGTAAGCTCCACCCTCACAGTTTAGCATGAATAGTATTTCTGTTTAGTACCATATGGATATAAAATAATTGAACAATTTTATAAAATATTGAACAATTTTATTTCAAGATTTCACCATTCTGTATACTAATGTGAAGAAGATTATAAATATAGATTATTTTTTAAAAATTATCTCTTTGGGATTAGTACCTCAAACAAGAATTATTTCATCATGAGTTTTAATTTTTTTCCTGAGTTTTAATTTTTAATATTCTGTATACTCAGAAATTAATTTCCCAAAATCTTTAGAAATATATGTTTCCAAAAGTTGTGCTTAAGACTGATCAACCATCTCTCCTAATTTTATAAGCATTTATTTTTCAATATTTCCAAAATATTAATGTGTCACTTACTCTTTTTATCTTGAATACAAATAAACACACGTGCCTGACTGTATTTCTTTTTGTAAATTGTTCATCCATGCCCTTTGCCTTCATTATATTATCTGTGGTAATGATTTGAAAGAGTTCTTTTGATATTAACAAACTAACTGACTTGGCAGGAAACTTCATAATTTCAATATTCAAAACTGTTGTCTTTATAGGTTGAACAGGATTATTGATAAATGCTTGTGTAAGATCTAGTGAAAATTCTTGGTAAGAGGTACTTAAAAATTTTATCATTTTCTGGAGATTTTACTGTCATCTTTTGTGTGCTAAATTTAAATTTTAGTACGTAAAAAAGTTATAGAAAACTAATGAATATTAGTAGAGATTTTTTTTTTCTATTTTAAGCTAGATAGAACTATACAAAGCTGGAGATTTTAATGTAACTCTCAAATATATTTTGATAAAATAATGTGAATTATCTTTGTCATAGGACTCACCTGTTGGGGGCGCCTGGGTGGCTCAGTCATTAAGCATCTGCCTTTAGGCTCAGGTCATGATCCCAGGGTCCTAGGATCCAGCCCCACTTTGGGCTCCCTGCTCAGCAGGAAGTCTGCGCCCCCCTCTCCCTCTCCCCCTGCTTGTGTTCTCTCTCTCCTTGTCTCTCTCTTTCTGTCAAATAAATAAATAAAATCTTTAAAAATATAAAAATAAAAAATAAATCATCTGTTCAAGAGTTAAAGAAATGCTTATTCAGCATTTTGTGAGGGGTCATTGTGACATCAAATGAGATTTGTAGTTTCTTTGGTTTGTTGATTTTTATTTAATTGAACAAATTACTGGTTATTTTTATTCTAAACAGATAAAAGTCAAGATTCTATATTTAAATTAAAATAGAAATGCAGTATATAATTTCAGTATAAACCTGGCACTAATAAACCATATATGCATTTTCTTTCCAAATAATTTTACTCATATTCAATAGACAAAACCATACATGATGATGTGTTCAATATTTCTTTCTTTCTTTTTCTTTCTTTCTTTCTTTCTTTCTTTCTTTCTTTCTTTCTTTCTTTCTTTCTTCCTTTCTTTTTTTTTAATTAGAGGGAGAGAGAGTGCATGTGCATGGGGGGGGTGGCAAAGGGAGAGAGAATCTCAAGCAGGCTCCGAGCCTGATGTGGGACTGGATCTCAGGACCAGAGATCATGAACACAGCCGAAATCAAGAGTCCAATACTTAATCGTGAGCCACCCAGGCATTCCTCAATATTTTATTTCTAAATTTGTATAGAGTAATTATCTGGAGGTGGTGTAGAAACGTATGAACTAGTGTTATTGTTTCTGTTATAGTTTATTATTTTGAATTAATTTGTATGCTGAAATTTAAATGGCAAATTATCAGAGAATTCATTAGTATATAACCGTTTTGGGGATTTTGTCCCTTCATTTTATTTGGATGTTTCTAAACACCAAAATTAATATTTTTGGAAAATGTAATTTATTAATGCAAGTCATATTTTCTTTAATCTGCTACAGACTTGATGGTGTCTTTATATTTGTGTATCGATACTGTATATATGCATATTATTTATATTATACATATAGCTAAATAATCAAATTGTTTTTTCTCCAGGACACTTGCATCATATATCCGTTTGTTTCTCCTTATCATGTTTCTTTATTCAAAGTTTACCGCATGTGAATCCTATAGACATAGGATTAAAGATGTTTGCAACCTGATGGCATTGCATGCTTGCCAATTTAGTCCCATGATTGTTTTGCACAGGAAATCGTGTGTGCTGATACCTTGATTAGATTCACATTCTCAGGCTAAGTTCTGAAAATTTATCATTGAAAAAGTAAATTTACATTTAAATGTTCTCCTGCTACAGCTACAAGTTAAATTCCAATTTAGCCCTGTCAATAAAAATTAAGCTTATATATACAAAAGTCTAATCTGATGGAGTGATGATCAGGTATGATGTATATGACTTTGAATTTGATGTTAGTTAATACTTTCTGAATAGGCAGATAATTATAAGTTACAGACTGAAGCTTAGGAACTTGAATGCTGTTATATAAAAAGTTCTAAATTGAGTTTCTCAGGTTTGTGATGAAAAGCTGCATTTGATTAGTTTGTGAATCAAGTGAAGGGGTGGAAGAGAAAGAATGGAAAGGATTTGGAATGAAGGGAGGTGAATAAGATGTGACTGACAAGACTTCAGATTAATATTCCCAGCAAGTGGCATATTTTCTGCTTTTAAAATACTATGAATTATTTTTAAAAAAGTAAAAATAAAAAATAAAATACTATGAATTATTTTAAAATGTGTAACTTTTTTGGATTGCTATACCATCAAAACTTTCAGGGAGGGAAAGCCCTGAAATTATTACTTGTTAAATTAATGAATAAAATGTATCCAGTAGGGTACTCTTGTCTATACTTTGCACACAAGAAAAGATTGTAAAAATGAATAAACCTCTGTAATTAGAGAAAAGCCTTTTCTAAAAATTCAATCAAAGGGAGGTGTTTGGAGTGCATGACCATTTGACAGAGTGGTTCTGTTGAATTTTTAGGCAATGGATTATCTACTCTAGGTATAAAAGACAACAAATAACAAATAACAAAAAACAATGGTGCCAAAACAAACAAATTACTAAAGAAATTTTTGAAATTTGGGTTAGATTCATAGAATACATTTTAGAAACTGTCTTTTTTTAACTTCATTGCCATGCTTAGAATTCATGCAAGTTTGTTGGTTATTATTAGTTTTGTTTTCTAAATCAAATGCTTATGTTCCAGTGATTTGAAATATGTTAGAGGAAATAAGACTGGCTCAGGGGGACTGATGAATGTGGCAGAGCCGATGAAAGCATTCAGGCTGAAAATAATTTTTTCGGTATGATGACTATGGTTATCCAAGTCAAGGTTCAGGGGACTTGGCTGGAGAAAGCACTGGGGATGTTAAATTGGAGCAGTGAATTAAAGAGGGAAAGTTTATAATGCCAAGAGATTAGGAGAGGATTTGTGAACTATTCTTAGATCTTAACTCCATATAGGGCCCCATGTAGAGTAAGCTGTTATATGTGCGCTATAAGTGGGAACTAAACTTCAACCTTGTCTTAAAATTATACACAAAGATGGAGTGTATAGTATATATCACCTTTCGTGATTGGAATACAAATTCTGCCTCTAACCTCATCATTCAGTACACAATTTATTTTGTTATTTGTTGTAAGAATGTTTCAATGTTTATAGTTTTTTGAGTTGACTGTTCTCATTGCCTTTGTGATTCCCGTTCTTTTTTATGTGATTTTTAAAAATTTTACTTTAAAAGCTTTTGTGTTACGTTCTTTGTACATGCAATACCGTTAAAATGTTTATGCGTCCAGGTAAAATCCTTTTTCCTTCATCTACTTTTCAAGTTTGGAGAAAAACCTTATTTCAGCCCACATAGATGTTTAAACATGTAAAGATTTTAAAGATGCAAATATTTTTAGCATATTTATTACACCATATCCTTAAAATTGGGAAACAAAACAGGAAAAATACATAATTTGTTTAGAAAATGAAGACTCCGGCCCTGGAGAGCTGACAGTGTTAGTTTCGTGGAGAGAAAAGTGCAACAGGGCTGGGCACCTGCTATCCATGGTGAGCAGTAGCAGAGACTTTGGAGATGTTCCTTGGGCAAGAAGGAACATTCTTAGATAACATAGAATGATTTAGAAGTGATAAAATTTTAAATCATATTAACAGCAAATAGTAGGGGCAAAAACAGTACAGATTTTTGAAGTAATGATAGAAAATTATAATTTGAGTGACAAGAGAGTGTTAATTTCTAATCAAAACAGAGAGGGGATGAGATCAATCAAAAGGAAGATGAACAAGGTAGACAGTTAAACCGAAATGTAGAAATAAAATACACCAAGTGAATGAAGTTCAAATGGAGCCTGAAGAAAATTAAGCCAGAAAATAAATCCTTCCCAGAATAAACAGATAAAATGTGGAGATAAAAATAGGCAGAATATGATGAAACTGAAGAAAAAGAATAGTTACTTGAGTAAAAAGTATGACAATATTTAATATATAATGGAAAAGTAATTGTCTGAGAAAAGACAATACGTTGTGTGGTCAATGGCTAATCTAGCTGAAGCAGAAATACACTGTGACCATGAAGAAAGCATGCCTCTAATTGCATCCTCCACGTACTAGTAACTAATCTATTTCTAATATACTACCTTTAAAATATGTTAAATTTGTTAGCTATTCTCTTTATCAAATTATATTTGCTACTATATTAAAAATAAAGCTTTGTTATTTTTATTATAATTGATAATCTGCTAATCACATTATTTCATATAGGTCAATACATTAATATATAAACATTAATATACAATACATACATTAATATATAAATTGAGACTTTAGTCTTCTAATATTGCATAATTGTCATTATGTAGTCTGACTAAACAAGTCCTTTGACAATCTATCTAGATTGAATTATTAGTAGGTATGATAAACCAATCTTGTGCACATCTCTGGTTACTTTCTATAGATTTATTTCTAAATGTGCAATTTCCAAATTGAAGCAGAAGGATGTAATAGTCTTCTCACCCTGAAGTTTACAAGCAAATATTCTATAATATTGATAAAAGCAACAATCCCTTAGTTGGTTCTTACATAAATGATGATACATGTTTTCTCAATAAATATTATGCTGGATATTGACTTAAGGTGATTATGAAATAGCATGGTAGTGACTTGAAACCATTAATACTGATCAAATGGTATAATAAAATTATAAACCTCTATGGTGGTCTTAAATATGCTAATAATAATTTTTTTTTAAAAGTGGAATGAAAGGTGTAAATGTTCATAATTTCGGGTTGTTGACTTATGAATATTTTTCTATATGTTTAAACATTCTCATAATTCCTACAGTTTCAACAGCCAGCTTGTATTATTATTTCCTGAAGTGAGATCTAAAATAACTGTAATTCAATATTAGTAATATTATTGATCTTTAAACTTCTAAAATAAATAGTTTCTTAAGTTAACTACATTTGTCCATTTCACTGTGGTCTGGTACACTCTGCTTGACTTCAGGGAAAGTAGATATATAGTATGCAAGGCATTCAATATCTAGAAAGAATAAGATATCTGAAATCATTAAAGGTTGAAATTAGAATATGTCGCGCATGATAAAATATATTAAAAATTAATACAAGAGATACAGAAGGAAAAAGTACTTTATTTGGAAATGCACTATCATAGTATAAATTCAGTTTTAAAGATGGAATAAAAATTCAGATGGAACGTCACTAACTGCTCCCTATTCTTCAAGATATTGGAATCTATGCAGTTGGGAATAGCCTAAAATATTAATGTGTATTAAAATGGTTGTAAATTCACTTACTGTTTGTTCACTATTCATATAATTTGAGATAAAAATTCATTATACTATCCCCCTCACCTCCTTACCTTCTCACATCCCCGTCAAAAACTCATTACATTATCTGTACCCTTTATATGTTAGGAAAATGTGTATAGTTCAATGCTTTACAGTGGTGTACACAAAATTAAACAATACCGCATAATTATAAACATACCATAAAATGTGAGGGTATTTAAATGTATTATATTTTTGCTCATTGAAACACTTAGCTCAGTGCTTTTAGCATTGTCTATTTCCTTTTTCCCTTCTCTTCCTTTTGGAATTAATGTTTTCTTACACCTTTCTAGTAAACTCCCAGACATTATTGAAAAACTCGAACTGTATAAATCATCCAGGAGAGAGACAGTGTGTTTTATGTAGTTGTATTCTCCAATGTGACTATCTCATGTGTTTCACATAGTAGGTGTTCTATAACTATTGATTAAATGCAGATAATTTGGGATCTATAAATTACATACAAATCTATTTCATGCTTCCTACTTGAATGGAACAGATTAGGATATATTTCAAACAAGGCAGGTCAATTCCTTTTGTTCATTTGTAATCTCGTTGAAGTTAATAGACCCCATAAGTCACTCTCTGGTAGTAAGTAACTCAGTTGAAAAGACATATTAACTCTTTCAGTGTACAATGGAACCATTCATATTTTAAAGATTGAATTATTACAAGTCACTTAGGCGTTGGTGATCATATGTTTATTAAGGAAGTTTAGGATACTGAGCTGCCACTTGCATAAACAATATTTCATGTAAATATACAGTAGAAGAGAAAATAAAAGAGTCAATATTATACCAATAGCCCAACATTCTTATTGAGAAAAAGCTGTCAACTTCATTTTTTTAAAGATTATATTTATTTATTTATTTATTTATTTGAGAGAGAGCGCGCACAAGCAGAGGGAGAGACAAGCAAAGGGAGAAGGAGAAGCAGGCTTCCTGCTGAGCAGGGAGCCCGATGCAGGGCTCGATGTGGGACTCGATCCCAGGACCCTGGGATCATGACCTGAGCTGAAGGCAGACGCTTAACCGGCTGAGCCACCCAGGTGCCCAAAAGCTGTCAATTTTAAAAGAACTTCTGTGTCAAACCACTATCCTCACACTACTTTTTAGAGTATGTGAATGGTTTAAAGGCAATGCAAAAAATATGCAAAATGTCCTCTGTTTATCACTCAAGGAAAATATGGCCTTCTAATGAAGTGAGGCAGAAATCCAGGATATGATAGATGACCTCTCCCCCCACCCTCCACCCCTCCACACACAGAGGGTACTTTGTTCCAGAGCAGTTAAGATGCTACTAGGATGTATGTTTTAAAAAATAAGAGGGAAAAAGGTAAGAATTTACTCTCTGGCTCCAAAATCCTGCAATTTTACTCTCTTTCTTCAGAAAATTTCATTACATATAGAATACAGAGAACTCATAAAGGTGAAGCATATGTATATCATATTGCCTCTGCCTACGTGGGCAAAAGGAAATAAAAATGCTACAGTTCTGGGCATCAGGGTGGCTCAGCCGTTAAGCATCTGTCTTTGGCTTGGATCATGATCCCAGGGTCTTGGGATCGAGCCCCGCATTGGGCTCCTTGCTCGGTGGGAAGCCTGCTTCTCCTTCTCACACTCCCCATGCTGTGTTCCCTCTCTGCTGTTTCTCTCTGTCAAATAAATAAATGAAATCTTTTTTAAAAATTCTACAATTTTTTTGTTTTTATGTAACTTTAATGCCCTATTCTTGGTCTTATGATCCCAAATAAATAAAAGCATATGGACATTATCCTCTAAGAACTGATGCTGACTTAAAAGTTAATATAAAATATCTATTTGCTATTTAAGTCCACATGATAGCAAGAGAGTTTGATTTTTTTTTAAAGATTTTATTTATTTATTTGACAGAAAGAGAGCCAGCGAGAGAGGGAACACAAGCAGGGGGAGTGGGAGAGGAAGAAGCAGGCTCCCAGCAGAGGAGCCTGATGTGGGGTCTAGCCCAGAACGCCGGGATCACGCCCTGAGCTGAAGGCAGACGCTTCATGACTGCGCCACCCAGGCGCCCCAAGAGAATTTGATTTTATTATTAATTTTTAAGAGTAAATTCCTGAATGAAATTCTTTCTCATTGGCACCTTCTCTCTTTCTCTCACATCTCTCATATTTATAGAGGTGAATGAGCTTGGACAATAAGAGGTTGTACATTTTAAGTTTTAGTCCTAGGATTCAGGATACAAAAGTCACTTTTCCATCCTATCCCTACTTATATCCATAAACTTTAGCAAGGCAATAAAACTGTGGACCTTGGTTCTCCTCCTACATAAAATTCATGGATTTCATAGCAACTCAGTTCTATGACACTCTATTAGCCCTTCCCTGTAAACATTTTTCATCTTATTTATTAAAGATTCCATGATTTCTCATCTTAATTTCCATACAACTAACTCATCTTTCTTAATTCCCTCCTTTTTTTGTTACAAACACATGTAAATAACCAACTCTGGATGAATTCAATCATTTATATTCTCCATGTGTGCATAGCAAGGTGCTGTAAAAATGTACAATTTACTTAATATTTTTGATCAACTCCTATGTATCAGGCACCTTTCAAGGATCTAGGAAACAGAAAATAACAAAATATATGAAGATTCCTGGGCTTGTATTCTAATGAGGGAGATGCATAATAAATGAGATAAATTAGAAAATTTTATGGTAATAACATAAGTGCTAAAGAAAAAAGATAAAGCAAGGAAAAAGCATATGGTTTGGCAGTGTGTTGAAAGAAGGCTTTATGAGAAGGCAAACATTTAGTAAGACCTGAAGGGAGGTCTGAAAGAAGTGAGGACATGATCCATACAGATATATGTAGGAAGAGCATTACTAGCAGAGGGAACAGCATGTGCAAAATCCTAATGCAAGATCAGGCTTGGCATGTTTTCAAGCTGCAAGAAGGCTAGTTTACTTAGACAAAGGATCAAGGGAAATTATTATATGTGATTAAAGTCAGAGCAGGTAATAGGACACAAGAGCCTTAGAGGTTATTTAAGAACACAAACACATGTGGCTAACATCATGTGATTATTGGAGCTAGTAGGTTTAAAATCTGTGGGGCAAATCCAACACTCTGGAAACTCAGGCAGGAGTTGTTATATAAATGGGCCAAAAATGACCCCTATACATTAGTGCTTAAATTGTTTACTTCTTCACAGAAGGCTAGGAAAGCTAGCCCTGAGATTTCAAAAGGCCCTTCCACCATTCCATGAAACCGTCTGCTTCAGGATGATGGGCAACATGGTAAGACCACGGAATCACGTGAGCATAGGCCTTTTCCCACACTTTTTTGTCGTGAAGTGAGTTCTTTAAGCAGAAGCAGTGCCACTATGACAGTGGATAAAGCATTCTGCACGTAAGCAAGCAGTATTCTTGACAGAAACATTGCATGTAGGGAAGATAAACCCATACCCAGACTGAGCTAGTCCAGTAAAAAGCCTCTTTTATGATGGAAACCATCCAAAGATATTAACCTGCAAATCTGGTAGCTGGCTGATTGCCCTGAGAAATGGTGCCATAATGGGGACTCAGTGTCAGTCTCTACTGCTGGCTGATTGATCATTCAGCAGTGGCTATCAGGTCAGTTTAGCCTTTGTGAATGGAAGCCTGTTACTGAGCCCATGCATAATCTCCCATCATGGCCATTTTGTTTTTGAGCCCATTGGGCAATAATATAAGAGCCTGGGGAAAGAGGCTGACTTGTATACCCAAAATGGGTCACCCTATAAAATTGATTATCAAAATCCTCCTCTGCTGAAGTCACACTTTGGTGAGCATTGACATGGGATACAAATATCTTATTTTTTGACCATTCTGAGATGTGTTTCCACATACTTCTTCCCTAGACCTTCTTGTCATCTCTGATTATTTTTCTTCCAAGTTATTAATCATCCAGCTACACCATTTGGCCCGAATCCACGAATAAGTATGCAGTTGCTCATCTGACTATTTTCTCCTTGCCAGTAAAATGGGAAATCACGTGCACTGCTCGAAGTTCTGCCCACTGGGAGGATTTTCCTCCATCACTGTCCTTCAGGGATGTCACGGTAAGTAGTGTATGGTGCTAGAGCTCTCCACTTCCAGGTGGTACCTGCATATCCCACAGAACTACCTGGAAACCACTGCCATGTTTTCTCTTCCTCAGTCAATTGATTGTAGGGAATTCCCCTTGAGGTTATAAGTGCAGGCTGGGAGAGAGAAGGTAATGTAGCAGGAATGACATGGACATTTGGGCCACTTTCTCAGTAGTTGACTTGTGCCTTCAGGGCCTGCTGTAGTCAAGTCCTGTATTATACCCCTTGTATTTGATGAAGTGCTGCTGTGTGCATGCCCAACTTTATTGCTGTGTCAGATGGCACCCAATTCATAATGCTCAGATCACAAGGTAACTGGGGCTCAGGGTTAATATTTTATTCTCTAAGAAGGCCCAGAGGACAAAAGCTGTTTCTCAAAAGAAGAGTAGTTGTCCCCGGTAAATGGCTCTATTCATGATTTTCTTGTACTACTGCTGCAACTTCTTAGTTTGAATTTGCCTCAACATATATCATTTGTTTTCTCTGCTCATTTCTCTCCCATATGAAATTACTATTTACTTTGAACTTGATTCCCCTTCTTAAACATAATAAACACTTAACATATGTGTGCTAAATCCTTGGAAATAAAGTAATTTAGAAGTGGCGAAGGTTCATTTAAAGAAGGTCATGTGTTTATCCTTCCACAGTATGTATTAAAAGATGTTTTTCTGCTAGTTATTCCTTTGATTTATAAAAATAATATTTTTTCATCTAAGCCATGACATCAAAATCTGTTCTCTTTGGGAGGTGTTTTTGTTTAAACCCTTAGTTTACAAAATTTTTTGTTTTATTTTTTCTAAAATGGGCTGATTCTTTCCTTCAAATATTAAGGAAATTTAACAGAACTAGAAAGACTCTTCAGTACTGTGAAATAATTTGTTTTTGTTTTGTCCCCATTCTTTCTCCCACTTTTCTAACAGAACTTTGATAATTTTTCTGGACTATAATTTTGATATTGCTTAAATCCGGTATTTTTAATATTATTTTTTTATTATTTTTAATAATATCTAGGGAGATTCAGATAAGTTGAGAATCTTGAGACAGAATCATCAAGTGATTAGTATTTTTTGGAATTTACTCTTTTTTTTAAGGTGCTTTCCATGAAACTAAATCTTTCCACATTGGTGAGAAACAGACATCTATATTTCAAATGCATGGTATGCATAAATTTGGACCACCTTACTTTTCTAATTAAAGTAAGTAATCAAAAACTTCATTTTGTTAAAAAGGGGCTCTTATAGCTCAAGAAATGCTGAATTTTGTCTTTATAGTGTAGAGATCACTTGTCTCAATTCCAAGCTCTGTTTTGCACATTAGAAAACATTAGATAGTTGATTCACAAAATATGTTTTATGTTTTTGTTTGAGTGGCTGGTTAGTTGAGGAGTGGAGATTATTGTGAGGAAGAACGGCAAGGAAGGTGAGTGAGTGTGTGTGGGGAGGCACTGCACAGGAGTAAACGTTCATGGTTAGAGCATATAAAATAAATGTGCCTATTAGGAATTTAAGTTACAGAGATACTGACTAGATGTAGAAAGTAAAGGGTGAGGAGATTCATCTAAGCAAAGATTTGCATTTGTAAGATTGTATATAGCACTTTAAATCCATGAAATTAGGTGCGATTTCTTAAACATAATTTATAGATAGGGAATATAAAGAGGTCTCAGGCAACCACATTCAGAAATTCCAGAGGAGTCACAAAGAAAAGACAATGACAGTCCAGTCATGTGGAGTATGGAATGTCCCAAGGGGAAGGGGAAAATGTCCTTGAATAATGATAGAATGAACCCCTCTCATCAAATATTGCTAAAATAAAAGTCTGATAAGAACAGAGAAATGGCATTTGCATTTTGCAGTATGAAGGTCATTTGTGCCTTTCACAAGGGGAGATTCATCATAATGAAAAGAAAAAAAACTTGAAGTATTTCAAGGGAAGAATATGAGAATAGGTAAGTATAGAATGATGACAACAGAAAACTTTCTTTAGAAGATAGTAAGTGAAATAGAACAAAAAAAAATGAATTAGTAGTCCAAGGAGATTTAGGACAATAACTTTTTTTTTCAGAAATTCTCAAAACCAAAGCCTGTGTTAACATTTATCTCCAGGATTTCTGATTTCTCTTCATGTGGGGAACTGGTGTTCTTTAATCCATCCTGTTGTCATTGTTCAACATCCTTTTTAATCCAGCAATTCATTTGTTTCAGTAATAAGGTGGTTTAGGTCATCTAATCTGGTCCATAGTCTGTTTCTTTGTGTAAAGTTTTATTGGAACACAGCCCACCATTTCTTTAAGTGATCTCTATACTTGCTCTTATCCTATAGCAGTAGAGTTGAGAAGATATAACAGAGACCTTAAAACCCATAAAACCTGAAATATTTTCCAGATATTTCTTTACATGAAATGATCCTCAGCCCCTCATCAACTTATCCAATTTCTGTAAATTAAGTCCTTCTTTTATTTCATCCTTATTTGTTGATATTTAAAATATCACCCAAAAGATGCATCATGGAAAATTCTATTAGTTTCCAGTGTATTGAAACACTTCTTAAACAAATGTGATGGTGGATTTACATTCATTTATGCCATTGTATCAAATCTGGTTGCAAAGACACAAAAGTAAGGTATTAGTTATGTTGATGAAAGTAAAAAAATAAACAAAAATGAGGTTAAAATCATTGCCATTTTTAATGAAACCATGTTATCCAAGATAGATTTAAATGTAAATATAAAATATTGAAAATAACTTTTTTCCTTAATCTGAATTTTGGAATATAATAATTGCTAGCAGATTCTGAAATTATATGGAATGAAATAACCCTCAAATTAAGCATTTTATATTCTGTTGCTTAAATCATTACTTAACTGATGGTTATTGAATTTCAATGTCAATCTGCACTACAAGTCACAAGAAGTAGTGACTGAGTTAAGATACACACACACACACACACACACACACACACACACCCTTATCCTATGAAACAGGAACAAAGAAGCTTAGAGCAACAAAACAAAAGACCCTGTGGTCAGTTCCTTTTGAATTTATGAGTTTTTATTATCTCAAAGCATTTCCCTTGAGAGCTAGAAATATAAAATCAAAGTTCCATGGAAAGAAGATAAAAGGAAAATTATTAACTGCTGAACAAAAGAGTGTAAATAAATTTAAGCAGGCTGTCACTAGAATTTCTAGTAATAAAACCATTTCTTTAACATTCTAGAAATTTCTATTCCTCTTGTATATTACTTTTGAAATAATGTTGTGAAAAGGAAAAAAATCAGATAATATTTTAAAAGATCAATGAAAGAGATTAAAGATAAAAATAAGTTCATTTCCTGAAGAGAAATTAAATATAACCATTGATATAACTGACATTAGAAGGATTACAAGAAAATACTGCATGTAATTATCAGGGCACATCTTTTAAAATCTAGAGAAAATAAATGTTTAAAAGCGAAATGAAAATCACTAAAATTAATCCTCAAAGAAGCAGAACTTTAACATCCAAATATTGCGAAAGAGACTGGACAGACATATTGAAACAAAGACATCAGGACCACATGCTTTAAAACTGAGAAAAGAAGGCTTTTCCCAAAATTATTTAAATGACTTCACAGCATATAAAAATGAAAACTTCCCCTTATTATTTTTATACATTAGAATAGTATTAATTCTAAAATTGTTTTAAAAAGTCACATGTGACTACCATATATGTGTGGTTGTGTGTGTGTGTGTATGTTCAACTCCCTTGTTCCCAAAAACTTATTTCAGCTACTTTTCATAACACATATTTTGTAAGGCTCCTTTTACTACTTTAGAATAAAACTCATTAATTGATAAACTATACCTATGTACACCAAAAATCAATATACTGTTTAACTGTAGTATAAGGAATAAATATAACTCAGCTCAGCTAAAAATTTACTAGAAAACAAAGTTTGATGTATGTGCTCAGACTTAGAAGTCTGTGCCTATAGAAAGAATCAATGTGAATATATGGTTTCAAATGTAGAAACATAGAGTTGGGTTGCACTATTTACTCAAACATTACTGTTGGTGTTAGTGAAGGGATTTTAGGAAATGATTGCCAACTTTCAGTTTTAACTAAAAAATTACAGTCTTTCTTCAATTCTTTGAAAAATTAGTTTATTTAATAACTCCCTCCCCCTAGAAAAACTAACAGAGAAGGCTTTCAGCCACAACTACATTTGAAGAAAACTTAGTGTCATGTATTCAAAGAACTACCCTATGACCAGGCAGAGGTTTATAAATCAACAATACAAAAAAAGAAAAAGGTTTCAATATTAGGAAATGTAGAAGGGAAATTCATTTTATTAACATATTAAATAAAAACTCATTTTAGTAATGAGTGCTAAAATGTAAGTTGAATTATTTCAACAGCCATTCTAATAAAAATTCTAAGTAAAGCAGAAGGGATTATCGAATGATAAAGACTATTTGCAATATCAACAGCAAGAAATATAAACAGTGAAATTCTGAAATCGTTTTCAAGATTTTGTGGAGTAAGCATTGACATGTATTCTTACCATGTTCTTAATGCTGAAATGGAAGTTCAATATTGAAATGAATTTTTGAGGATTTAGATAATAAAATTATACAAAAACAAATAAAAATATCTCTACATGCTAATGAAATATAGAAATTTCAAAAGACTTCTAAAAATTTACTGGAATAAATAAAGTAATTTGATGAAGTGGCTGGGTGCAAGAGAAAGACACACAAATCAGTATTTTATTCCTGTTCTGGCAATCACCAACTTGAAACAGAAGTGGAAAATAAACTCCATTCCAAATAGTCATAAAAACTATCAATTTAGCAATAAAGGTATAGAATTAATAAACATTATACATAAAATTTATTGAAACATATAAATCAAAGGATAAACAAATGGGTGACTAGTAATAATGGTGGAATTTTGGTAATTGGGAGTTCAGTATAATTCTGCATTTACATTGGTAACATTGAAATGAACATACACAAGACACAAAGCTAAATTGGAGTAGAAAAATATCAAACACCAAGTATCAGCAGTAAGGGCAAGTATACAGCACAAACATAGGATTCAGTTTCAAATAACTTAATTAAATGGTTTCTTAGAAACTCAAATAAGAGGGAAATAGTTTGGATCCACAGGCTCCCACGTTTTTATCGTCCAGTCAATATTAGGAACACACTTATGTTCTTACCCTGATAAACGTGCTTCATTTTGCAATGATGTTTCATTGCGTAAAATCTATTGCTACCATCTGTTTCTCATGACAGGAAAAAAAAAAAGCTGATTGCTTAGTGTCTGCAATGTTATGGAAATGATGCCTGCATTCAGTTCTATAATAGACTAAATGACTTACAAGTTTTCCATCCCTGTCACCATTATACATTCTAAATTATGTTTCTCTGTGCTACTTGGGATCTTAATATACATACAAGATATCAGAAAAAAAAGTCTGTTTTCAAAATTTTTGATAGTATTCTAAAAAAAATTTTAAAAATAGTCAGTATTCCCAGCTTAAGAATGATAATTCTGGGCAGTTTTGGACTGATAAAGAAATCTGAAATCCATTATGTTAGGCAGCTAATTAGGCATGAGCAAGGAGGGATAAAGCAGGTGCTGACCACACCCTCGGTTAACACCTCTGAGGGTTAACAGCCACACCTTCAGACCCACCTCTGAGACTAACAGAAGAGGAAAGGCCTAGCCACAGAGCTAGCTTAAAAGCCACGTGTGGACGTTCTAGAGCTGAGCATGCGCACAAAAGTTACAACTTGTCCTTAACTGCCTTTAATGTCACAACAAAAGCTCATTAGACACCCATAAATATAGACTACATAAATAAATACAATTATCACAAAACGCATCACCGGTGGACACGTGTGCAGAGGCCGAAATGTGATATAACCACTAGCTGTCGATCCAAAATGTCAATCAAAGCTAAATTTACATATATACAAAGCGGGCTTGAAAGGATGCAGCTAGAGCTGCTCCTGGCCATTGCCACTCTTGCTCTGCTTTCACTCTTGCAAATGTACTATACTTATCTACTCCCGGTAACAGATAGAGGCGTTCAACAAAGATCCTGATTCTGGGTCCCTTTAGTTATACTTGAGAAATTGTTATTGATGGTATTAGAAAAATTACCACAGCCCCACCAGGAGTATCTTGGGAGGGAAGTAACTTTAAAACGACCCCGGGTAAAATTGTAAAGAACTCAGTTAGATGAATCCAGCAGTTTAAATTGCCATGAGTAGTAGATGAATAGGCACCACAAATTACCCTCTTAATCGGCCAAGTCAGTACCTGCAACATTTGTCGTAGTATACAAGTCGACCGACAGACTTATCCAAATCAAATATGTGAGACACAGCAATATCCAACCAAAGCTTATCAGACTATTTCCGAGGGGAAGGAAAGAGAAATAAAATTCAGTAAAATCAGTAAGATTATTCTAGCATATGCCAGAAATCCTGAAAATGGTTCTGTACATGATTTTTTTTAATAAAAATTGCCTGCTGGCCAGAGAAAAGGCTATATCTACTGTTTAGTGAAGGTATTTCTATTAATAAATACTTTAGAAAGTGGGCCTCTAGTCGCATAGCCTATGAAACCTCTAACTCTAAGGACTTTCTTAGAAAAGATAAGGCTACTCCTTCAGAAGCCTGAATTAAAAATGGGAACTTTGATTTTATATTCATTTTCAAATGAGTGAATTTGAAAGATAAAACACCAACTATTGGAATATTCTGTTATTACTTCACATCTATAAAATTGTGGATCTGGAAAAGATCCAAGAAAATATTCTTTAAACATTGTCAATAAGAATTTAAAATGTGTCTCTAAGATTAGAATTGCCTCAGTACCAGGTGGCAGAGGAGGATTTGTCTTTGTTGGACATATAGACTTAGAAACTTGAGGGGGAAATTACATAAAACCTGATTCAAACTCCTTTCCTTGATACAGAAAAATATATATTTGCCTTTGTACATATAGGTGATTTTAAATAGAATTCTCAGGAATCATAGGGGGCTGTATATATTTAGATTTTTTAAAGTAAATTTTCTTACTCTACATGCATTTACTATTAACAAATTACTTTCAACACAACCTATACACTAAAATATTCCAACACCATTTTTCCCCTGGAGTGTAGGCCCATATTTAGAATATTAGTGTCTTCATGTCTGACAGGCATCTCAAATATATTTCCAGCTGTTGCATTGAATGGTAGCTGTTGTATAATACCTACTATCCATTTCTTCTTTATTCATTCACTTTTATTCATTTATCCATTTATTCATTAACTACTTTATTAACACATATTATGGGATAAGCAATAAAGACACTAAGGTTCTAGCAGACAAAACCCTTCCCCTCACAAAGTCACTTCCCAGTATGGTAGACATACTCAAAACTGGATAAATAACTGAATTTTGGTATAGAATAGTGATAAGTGAAATGAAAAAAAGGGGGGGAGAGGAATTGAGAATGTCATTCAGGAAAACATGTCATTTATAATTAAGAATAGGGTGGTCATAATGTTTTCCAGAGTAGCTGTACCAGCTTGCATTTCCACCAATAGTGTAAGAGTGTTCCCCTTTCTTCACATCCTTGCCAACACTCCTGTCTTGTTAATTTTGGCCATTCTAACTGGTGTGGGGGGTATCTCATTGTAGTTTTGATTTGTACTGATGTTAAACATGTTTTTCATGTGCCATTTGTATGTCTTCTTTGGAGAAGTGTCTGTTCATGTCTTCTGCCCATTTCTTGACTGAATTATTTATTTTGGGGTGTTGAGTTTGATAAGTTCTTTATAGATCTTGGATACCAGCTGAAATGTCATTTGCTTATACTTATACTTATCCGAAATGTCATTTGCAAATATCTTCTCCCATTCTGTGGATTGCCTCTTAGTTTTGTTGACTGTTTTCTTCGCTGTGCAAAAGCTTCTTACCTTACTGAAGTCCCAAAAGTTCATTTTTGCTTTTGTTTCCCTTGCCTTTAGAGACAGTTCCTCAAGACATTAAAAATAGAGCTACCCTACTACCCAGCAATTACACTGCTAGGTAATTACCCCAAAGATACAGATGTCGTGAAAAGAAGGGGTACATGCACCCCAATGTTCTTAGCAGCAACGTCCACAATAGCCAAACTGTGGAAGGAGCCGAGATGCCCTTCAACAGATGACTGGATAAAGAAAATGTGGTTCATATATACAATGGAAATATTACTCAGCCATCAGAAAGAATGAATACCCACCATTTGCACTGACATGGATGGAACTGGAGGGGATTATGCTAAGTGAAATAAGTCAAGCAGAGAAAGACAATTATCATATGGTTTCACTCATATGTGCAATATAAGAAATAGCACAGAGGATCATAGGGGAATGGAGGGAAAACTGAATGGGAAGAAATAAGACAGAGAGACAAACCATGAGAGACTCTGGACTCTGAGAAACAAACTGAGGGTTACAGAAGGGAGGAGGGTGAGGGGATGGGGAAACCGGTGGTAGGTATCAAGGAGGGCACATGTTGTGATGAGAACTGGATATTATATGCAACTAATGAATTGTTGAGCACTACATCAAAAACTAATGATGTACTGTATGCTTGCTAACTAAACATTAAATAAATAAATAAATAAATAAATAAATAAATAAATAAACCAAATGAAATTACCAATAATTGATTCATTTTGAACTATGAAAACATTAATTTCACAAGCTTCAACCTAGGTGCAAAATGAGATCCAGGAAAAAAAGGTACAACAATCTAGATGAATATACTATGAATAAAATTGCTCTGTTTTTTCCTGGGGGGAAAAAAAAGAATAGGGTGGTCAGAGAAAGTCTTCACTGGATAATGAAAATCGGAGCCAAGGTGATTCCAAGAGGAAGATGGGCTGCAAACCATGGGCTATCTGAGGGGAAAAAAACTTCAAGTACAAGGATTAGCCAGTATGAAGACCTTCCACTATAGATACTGTTGAAGGCCTGTTGAAAAAATTTAAGGAAGACAGAGCGCTGAAAGCAGAATGATTGAGGGCAGGGTAGTAAGAGACAGCTCATGTAATGACATAATCTGAATTGTGCTATTAAAGGATTACACAGTCAGGCTGCTATATTGATAATAAACCAGTTAATGCAGCAGTTAGAATAGACCAGTCAGAATTCTACTATAAAATCCAGGTGTAGTTTTGGCTAGGGCATTAGCATTGGGGGCCATGAAAGTGCTCTGAATATGGATATATACTGAGGTCAAGCCAACAAGAGGTTCACAGTAAAGGTAGTATGTGAGAAGAAAAATTCAGTCATAACTCCCCATTGTTTAATTTCAGCAACTAGAATAATGGCGCTGCCTATTGATGAGATCTACAACACCATAGATGCCGAGGTGGAGGAGGAGGAGGAAAGATTGCAAATTCTGCTCTGGATATATTAAGTAATATATATCATCACTCATTTGTGGCAGCAATGTACCTTGCTGGAAAATCATTCTGAGAATATGTGGTTATCCTTGAGATTAGATTCTGGTCAACAGTGTGTAGCAGATGCAGTCAGGAATGGTTTTCAAATGTCCTTAAAAATGAGGATTTACTTATTTATATAAAGGTCTTTGTTCTCCCTCTCCACATTTCTCTTCTCTACTGCCTGGAATACAAACATTATGGCAAAAACCATAATGTCTATTTTCAGCTATGAGGATACCGCCTTGCGTGTGGAAGGTCACAAAGCAAGAATGGTACCGCAGCAAGTCTAGGGGAAGTTGGATCCTGGACGTCAGGAAAGGGCCAGGCTAGCCCTGTATTGCCTATCTCCTGACTTCATTTTATTCAAGGAAAAGAAACCCTTGTCCTAATTAAATAACTGGTTTTGGCTTTTTCTTTTTTTTTTTTTTTTGTTTTTGTTTTTTAGATTTTTTATTTATTCATGAGAGACAGAGAGACATGAAAGACACACACAGAGAGAGAGAGAGAGAGAGAGAGGAAGAGGAAGAAGCAGGTTCCCCACGGAGCAGGGAGCCCAAAGTGTGGCTAGATCCCAGGACCCTGGGATCATGTCCTGAGTGGAAGGCAGCCACTTAACCGACTAAGTCACCTAGGCGTCCAGAAAACATGAGTTTTATACCTGAATGTGACTCAGTTATAAACCTAAGATTACTGAAGTCACTGAAATTGGATTGTTTTGTTTTTGTTTTGTTTTGTTTTGTTTTTTTCTGAAAGTGACTCATTTAAATACCCAACTAAGAGGAATAGGAGTTCAAGATAGGGAGCACCTGGGTGGCTCAGTTGTTAGGCGTCTGCCTTCGGCTCAGGGCATGATCCTGGAGTCCTGGGATATAGCCCCGCATCGGGCTCCTCTGCTGGGAGCCTGCTTCTTCCTCTCCCACTCCCCCTGCTTGTGTTCCCTCTCTTGCTGGCTGTCTCTCTCTCTGTCAAATAAATAAATAAAATCTTAAAAAAAAAAAAAAAATAAGGAGTTCAGATAGAAAGCACCTTAAGGTAGAGAGAAAAATAAAATTAAAATTCCACACACCAGAAGTTTGTGACTGAAAATTGATACATGCAATGTGATTCTAAGTAATTTTGTTCAAGTGTCTTATCTCAGAAATATATTCAATTTCTAGAAAACTTGAACTTTTAAGATAAGATATCAGGATTTTTTTTTTTAAAGACTAGGTAGTGATCCAAAGTACAACACATAATTCTTCCAATATCAAGTACTTGATATTAATTGCATTGGAGGTAAAAAAAAAATCCATATATATGCTCATAAGTATGTTCTCAGGCATCTTAAACAAATATAGGCTATTTCTACAACAAAGTATAAGAAAATAAATATTTTCTAGATCCAAAGAAAAATTTAACTAAAAATCCATTACCCACTATTTCCCAATTTAAAACATTCAAGCTTAAATCATACTGCCTGAATTAAAGATTGACTACTTGATGAAAGTAAGATCAAATCTCTCCATAATTTTACTATCAGTTTGATTTAAAGATCCAGAACCCTTGATGGTGTCAGCTCACTCTTCTATCTTTACCAGTGATCCAAAGTTGTGAGTTAAGATTTTCCATATCCTAAATATATAACATAAGTAAAAATAGAAACCTGAATATGGATCTCACCCTACAGCTTAAGCTGAATGTAAAATTGAATGTAGATAGTTGATAAAACATTATGAACATTTTTTGCTCTATTAATATTACATAATAATGATTATTAATGTTCTGTATATTATATTTCAATTAAAAATATTTGGTGAAAATACAAGAAAGAACAGATTGAAGACAAAAACTAACTACTACAGTAACAGTGTTATGTGAAAAAGTATATAAGTGAATATCTAGAACTGTTACAAAGAAAATGTTAATGTATTAAAATACATTCTTTAAATTGTGTGCTGCTAAGATTGTAAATCCTATTTAAGTTTTTTCTTTTGAAGTTATATTAACAGTTATTAAATTATTAGTTTAATTTAATGAGTTTAATCTTGAATCCTGGTACTTAATCATGCTGTATAAAATTCATTATGCCTTACCTTTGCTTAATTTATAGCATAGATTAATGAAAATGTCACAGTTAAAAAATATCTCAGTGATGCATTTGTAGAAATGATACTGCATTTTGTTATGGTTTCTTATTTACTCACCAATCTCTTCCAGACAAAATTAAAAACTCTAGCTGAAAGAATTATATTACACATTTGTTATATAGAGATAATTCAATATTGAAAAGGCTTGTTTATGCTGCTAAGGATTTTGCTGGTACCACTCTGGCCATTGAATATAGGATCCCTTTTCAATACCACAGACAATATTCATCTACTGTCTGATTGAAAATATGTAAGGGACTAGATTGCCCTACTTTGGGAGGAATTTTTTCCTATATTTTAACTGTGTTGATAACTGTACCAGAAAAGGCCCACCATTAATTTTCAACCATTTGTCTTATTGTAGACATTCCAAAAAATTTTAAAGACTTTATTTATTTATTTATTTTTAGGACAATTTTAGGTTCACAGCAAAATTGAGAGGAAGGTACAGATATTTCCCATATGCTCCCTGCCCCTGCACATGCATAGCCTCCGTTATCAACATTACTCACCAGAGTGGTATATTTATTATGGTTAATGAACCTACATTAACATAAGATAATTATCCAAAGTCCATAATTTAACTTAGGGTTCATTCTTGATAATGTACATTCTATGGGTTGGAACAAGTGTATAATGACACATATTCATCATTATAATATTATACAGAGTATAATAAAATCCTCTGTGTTCTGCCCTTTTATCCCTCCCATCCCCTCAACCCCTGGCAAGAAACATAATTACTGGACCATATGGTAAGAGTAGGTATAGTTTTGTAAAAAATCGCAAAACTCTCTTTCAAAGTGGCTGGACCATTCTCACCAATGATGAAGAAGAATACGTGTTGCTCTACATCCCCATCAACATTTGGTGTTGTCAGTGTTTCAGATTTAAGAGAAAAATGTATAATCTCACAGTACTCTAAGAAGTAGGTAGGAAACTGCAATGTCACTTCCGCCGTATTGTACAGTAAATATAAGTCCCTATGACAGGCTAAACTGACATCTAGATGTATGGAATGGCATGTGTTTAAGAGAAGAAAAGGAATTGATAATTACTATCTTTTACTCTATCAACCACAATCTATTATGCTTTTGATTTTAGTAAATCAAGCATGATTTGGTAATTTTGGTAATAACTAAATACTTCATTAATCAAAGATGTTAAGAGGGGAAAGAAAATGGGACATAGAATAGATGATCCAAATAAAAATCAGTGGTAAATTGATAGATATAAATCCCATTTATATTTGTCATTACTTTAAATGTAAATGGACTAACAGATATTATAAAACTAAGATTTTCAGATTGGTTTAAAAGAAACATATGCAAGACTCTTGACTCCAGGAAACAAACTGAGAGTTGTGGAGAGGGAGGGGCCTGGCGTAACGGTGATGGGTATTAAGGAGGGCACATGATGGGATGAGCATTGGGTGTTATACGCAACTAATGAATCAGTGAACACTACATCAAAAACTAATGATGTACTATATGTTAGCTAATTGAATTTAAATATAAATAAACTTAAAAATAAATAAACAAATAAAAGAAATATATGTTTCTTACAACATACATATCTTAAACGTAAAGATAAAGAACGTTTGAAAATAAAGGACAGAGAAATGTATTTCATTAAATCATTATCTGCAGAAAAGTTGATAAAAACTTTAGGGTGCAATGCATTTCTAGAAATAGAGAGACCACCTGATGGCATGGCAGAGGTAGAGAAAGCTACTTAAGGTCAAAAGAATCAATCAACCTGGAAAATATTTTAAAATTTGCACGCACCTTATCACAATCTCAAAAATATTTAAGCAAAAAAAATCAATAAAAATAAAAGTAGAAGAAGAACAAAATCCACATCCACCTGGAGAGATAGAACAAATACAAAAAAACCATCAAAGTTATAGAAGTTCTGAATAGCGCAATTAAACTCTATTTGACATATACTGCAACTGGCAATGTTCATGTGATCACATATAGATGATAAGGCTCAACAAATCTGAAGCCTCGGACAAAATGGTCAATGGCAATAGAGAAATTAATCCAGATCTTTATTATATGCTAAATGAATAATCACTAAATGCTTGAAATTAAATACACTTTTAAATAACTCAAAGTCAAAGAAGAAAACCCAATGGCAATTATAAACTACTCTGAATTAAGTAATAAAAATTAAATCAAAACTTGTGGTAAACTGAGAGGAAAATGTATAGCTTTAAGGCATAAGATAGAAAAAAAAGGCTTGAAAAACAATCTAGATAGCCTTCTCAAGAAGTTAGAAAACAAACAACTGGGGATTATACCCACTGAACTTAGAGGAAGGAAATAATAGAATAGAAAACAAACATATCATGAAGTAACAACATTGCCAAATTTGATTCTTTGAAAAGACTGAAAACATTATTTAATAGAATGATTAGAAGAAAAGTGAAAGAAAGAAAAAACAGTATAACATATTAAAGGAAATATCATCAAAATATAACAAATGTGTACTAAACACAATAGTATGTTTGAAACAATTTTTCCAATAATCTGAAAATTTAGGAGAAATGAACACATTTCTAGAAATGTATAAGTTTTAAAAACTGAAAGAATAGAAAATTTGACTTTTCAATACTAATTTTAAGAAAATAAATCTGTAATTAAAAAGCCTTCTCCAAATAAATATCCAGGCCCATATGTCTTCCTCAATGATTTCTTCTAAACATTTTATATAGGTCTTAAATAATCTGTTAGAAAATTGGAAGAAGAATTGTTGAGGGTTTCCATGAAGCCAGCCACTTTTATTTCCCAAGCCTGACAAATACACTAAAAAAACAGAAGAGTAGTATCTGAGAGCCAGGAGCTGGCCTGGAGCTAAGCCTTGTACTTTCAACAAGGCTTTGGTGTTGTTAAGAACTCATATGGCACTCAAAGCTATACCATGGCGCTCTTCTTCATAAATAATTTAACGTCAACATCAGAAGAGACCCCTCCGGGAACTCAATGGATCAAGACAAAGCAAGACCACTCCCTATTCATGTATAAATTTAGAAAAAGCAATAATATTCTCCAAACTACAAAAAGAGCCAAATAGTCCCATTTCTGGCTAATACAAATTACTGCTGCTTCTTTATCAATGACAACTTTAGCCTCACATTGTTCTTACTATTTTCTAGATAAGAAATATTAAGATACCAATTAATAGCATTATCTCCACTTCCTGATAGTATCCAATGTAGGGCAAAGCCCCATGTTCTTAAATCCTCAGAAAAATCCCCCAACACAAAACAATTACCGTGTAAGCAGAGACTTGCTGGGAAGCAAGCGGCTTGATTCCCGTGGTGTGCATTCACCCTCAGAGCAGTGAGTCAACCAACATCACTATATTCAAATACAGGTGCTCCTCATAACCCCCCTTTTTTTTTAAGGACGTTGATAAATCTTTTATATTTGAGCTTAGTTGTAAAATGGTGTGAGAGGTGTGAGATGAGATTAGGGAGTTGGGAGAAAGGAGAATGCCAGCCTGAAGGATTTTATAAGCTCTCACCAAAACTCAGACTTTTCACATTGTACCAGTTCGAGAAGGAAGCAAAAACTGATTTGATCCTGCTCCACCTTTAATTTTTATCAATTAGATCAATTGTTAGGCTTCCTAGAGTCACTGAATGGGTAGGTTGTTTGGGTTAAGCAATTTTATAACAAGCTACTTTCCGGATATTTTATCTACAGTCCTACTCATTCCAAACTAGCTGACATTGAAAATTATTTGATACAAAAAAAAAAAAGAAGTAATTCTGACTAAAATATGGCAGAAACTTAATTTTGTGGTAACAAAACATAAGCCACTTCTCTGATCTAATCCCTTCCCACTCTTCCCCTAATTGGCTTTTTTGCTGATCATCAAATGTGTCAATTATGCCCCTACCCCCTCCTTGCTCTTGCCCTTCTTATTGCTCAAAACACTCTCATGGTAGACAGTCTCATTTCTAACTCCTTCACTCCAGGCAGGCTTCTGCTCAAATGTGAGCTGTTCTGACAACTTACCGGCAGGGCCACCCACGGCCTCTGGTCACTCTCTGGCTTCCGGGCATGCATTACACTTTTTTATTGCATGTGTCAGTATATGGCCAGATTCTGTCCTAACACATCATAAAAGCTTAATACATGTTTGATGATACATAAATTAGTTAAAAAGAAAAGTTGGAAATCCATTTACAACCAAAAGCTGGTATCGTTCTGTTCCTATTCTTTTCTGCTAATTCTGAATATAGTGTTTTATTTAAACTTTGAGATAAATGCAATAAAAACAAAATACATTACTTAAACATGAAACCAGCTTCCTTTACTATTCATTTTCTCATTTTTACTTCATACTGAGCGTGGTACATAGCTCTTAATTAACAGGTACGCCCTAACCTGAGAAGAAAATACTTAAAAAAAAAAAAAACAACTTTCAAATATTTCCCTTATCAATCTCCAAAGTTTTACTGATACCTGGGGGTGGGGCAGCTATTAGAATGCAGGTTCTTGTCAGCACGATAAATGATCTTGAGCACTCATTATAGTTTCTATTTACAGAAATTTTAACTCTTACAAGTTAATGAACAAAATAGCAACTTGCCGTCTTATACTATATCACAAGATAAATTGAAGGAGATGTGCTGCTTTCACCTTCCTGAAGAAGCTCAAATGTGATAGATGGAATGTCAGAGCATTATAATAAATGCAAAGGCTCATAGCCTATTAATCCTACTTGATATGTGATGGAGCAAATTAAGAAAGATTATTTCTGCACTGCATCTACTTTTAAATTTTCTTTAGCATCCTTGCCAGCAAAACAGTAGACTCAAAGTTTACCATCCATGGGTTATCTGTACAGCAAATTGATGCGCGGGAATTAGAGGTAAGGAGGTAGAACTATTTAAATCAATTCACTATTCCATATTAATGTTTAGAGAGTATACCATACTTAACATATAGATATATCTATGTTATAAACATGTGTTTCTATGTTATATATATATTCACATATATATTGCTACGTCAAAAAAATTTTTTTACATATACACAGGAAGAGGGAGCTTGACTTAAGGACTGCTTTGAGAAATTGAAGAATATAATTCTTAAAACCTCAGCTACTACTACACTTGGTATTATTTATAAATGATCAAATATACTGTGCCATAAAATTTTGCCTTCAGTTTTCTCTAAAGCAGAATGCCCCCTCTCATTATATTAAATATAAAGCTACCTTAAGACACACTTGTGGGGCACCTGGGTGGCTCAGTCGGTTAAAGGATCCACTCTTGGTTTTGGCTCAGGACATGATCTGAGGCTCATGAGATCGAACCCCCCATTGGGCTCTGCCCTGAACGTAGACCCTGCCTAAGATTCTCCCTCTCCTTCTCCCTCTGCCCCTGCCCTGCTCACTCACTCACTCGAACTGTCTCTCTCTCAAATAAATAAATAAATCTTTAAAGGAAAACCCACACTTGTATTATTTATTACTTTCTTGTCTGTTCCATAATCATATGCCTACAATGTTCATTATAACATATGTTTTAATATTATATGATGTGTTTTTGAGTATGTGCATTGGCATAAGCACGTAATAAGTAATATACTACATGTAATTTGGTATTTAAGCTAAAGATTTGAGGTTATTTTGATGCTTAACTTTAATTTACAAAAGAAAGCATATGATAACTGTGGGAAGTCTTTTTGTCTAAAATAGTAAGAAAATTTTCAAAATAATGATGAAAAGGATGGTTTTAAATTAAAACGCTTTAGCTGTTTCTTCTAATGCAGTAAGAATTTGTTTTTTAATCTGTCCTACAGACTATGGCAGATCTAGTAATTGACAAATTTAATATGTAATATCCTAAGGAATAATAATCATTTTCTGATGTGTGGATGTATTTTCCGAGTGACTTCTCTATTCCTAATCCAAACATGACTGAATCTGAATTTCCATTATGAAATGATTTCAGAAGTAAAATTATGTTTATTCGATTTGTCCCTTATTATAAACTGCTAGATATTTTAAATCTTATAATCATAAAGGTTGTATTGCCTTGCCCTGTAAATTCTTATTTCTTTCATCTTTGTTTTAGTCTTTTGATGGGCTTTTGTGTTTTTATATCCCAGGACACATTAAAACTTTCATTATGTTTAAGGTTTTGGACTTCTAATACATTTTGTCTTTACTCAATCTGAGGTCCTGCAGACAAATACTTTCATTGTTATATAGGTAAGAGATGATCACTGAGGTTTAAACATTTAAAATCTATGCACCGATGTGGTTAGCCATCCAATTGATTAAAATGAAAGGAATTTTAAAGTCTTGGATTCCCAAAACTCTAATCAAAGTGACTTAATTTTAATCTTAAAAATGTACAATTAGAGTACAATAATAATGTCACATGGGAAAATTTGATTTATCCTATTAAGCCCTGATTCAAAAATTAATATGTGATTAAAAGAGATTGTCAGGATGACTCAGAAAATAGAAAGCTCAGGTCAAAAGTGAACAATTTATTCATTAAAATTCAGGGTAAAGAGACACTGTGCTCTCAGAAAAAAGGACAGAACTACTTTTACAAGCTTCATAATTGCCTGAGTGGACTATTTCTCTAAAGAAGTCATTTTTTTCTTACTCTAGATTGATGCTTTGTAAGAATTTTGCTAATTGTTATTTGGTTTTCCGTATGCAGTGATATTAGAAAGATCTTCCAATTTAGATAATATAAGCATTGCAGTCTGTGGGAAAGTTTTTTTTTTTTTACTTCTAAATGAATGAGATACCAATTATAGTTATGTACTTTAGTCTCTTAGTGTGTTCTATTGCTATGTTTCCTCCCAAAGCATAATCATTTCTAGACTATAGAAATAGTACTCTTCAGACCACAGATGATACATGTACAAAAGCAGTGTCATATTTGGCTTGAGCTCCGTGGTCCTCCTCGTAAGATATTTAAACTTACTACTGTGCTTTTTCAAGCTTCAAGGTGGTGGTTGAAAAGTTCAGGGCTGGTTCATCGAACTTGTTCCAACACTGTAAGAAACTTCATTGTAAGGGATGTGTACAAAGGAGAGCCAGGAGGAAAATCAACCTTTTGTGAAATGTGTATATTATATACTAACAGGTCATTTGAAAACAGTGAACATGTGGAGTGACCTTGGTGGATAGAAAGAATAAATAAAATTTCACAGAACGGTACAAACTCTCACCCTTCAGTGCTAGTCCAACACCTGTTCTAATAAATAACTCTCAGGCCCATAATACAGTTGCTGTGACTTGCTTATGTTGATGGTGTGCAGCAAGTCATTTACATTCCATGATAAATAATAAAACATCTCTGGTGCCATAGCACTTCCATTATGCTCTCTATTACAGTCTGTGACCAGGTTGAAATTGAATTTCAAGTTTAAAATCTACCCCGGCTTATTGCAATTTTACAACTGAACTTGAATTATTTAAACTTTTTTCATGGCACTTTTAGAGACCACAGACCAGGGTGTAATTGCTAACTAATTAGATAATATATCTGAGTAAAAGACACAAATTTAAACAGATGGAACGTTATAATATTGCTCTGATAAAGAACTGATGGATTAATGTGTTCTTCACCTATAGTACATTCAATATTCTTTCAAATTATCAGTAAAATTGGTTTAAACATTATATTGAATACCACATTGAATTTTGTTCTTTGATGCATAAAAAATCATTTTTTCTTCTGATTTTGAGTAATATTTCACCCTTTATCCAATTAGGCCAAAGAATTTATGTGATCCAAATAAACTAGCTGCATATATGAGCAGCAGTATTTCAAGGGGAATATGCCCTCAGTGATTTATCAGAAAACCTTGTTAACTTGTAAGGATGATTCATAGGTTGCTGCACTCAAAAGCAAAGCAGAGTGTGTGAGAAAAACCAAGTAGAGAGGCTGGATTCTGAATTTGAATTGGTTTTAGTAACTATCAACACAATTAATACCCTAACCCCTTTTACTAAGAAGTCTTTGTGAAATATACCACTGCACACTGATACCTAATTTTTAATGACTTACCCACCTAAAATTTGGTACTCATGGATTACTCTTGATTTAACGTTAATTATTGTTATTGCTACATTATTTTTATTATTATTTAGTAAACCCCCAAGGCATATTGCTAAAAACTTTGCATGCTTAATGCATTTGATTTTCACAACAGCCCAATAAGGCTGGTGCTCTTATTATTTGCATTATGTTTATAAATAAAGATAGGTTTACGGAAGCTAAGACAGGTAGAAAGACACAGAAGCAACCCCACCCCCCAACTTTTTTTCCCACTGACTTTAAGTCCTTATGCCCTGATTTTACATGCAGACAATTCCTACCTTCAAATTCAGATTATAATTATTTTTTTCTTTTTCCCACAGCTCTTACAGATAATGCTTCTAACTGATTGCTTGATTAGTCATTTTTAAATATGCTATGGGTTGAATTGTGCCCCCTCAAAAGATGTGAAGTCCTAACTCTCAGTAACTATGAATATGACGTTATTTCAAAATGGGGTCTTTGCAAATGATCAAGAGGAGTCATTAGCATTGGCCCTAATCCAGTATGACCGTATACTTGGAAACAAGGGAAGATTTTGACACAGAGAAACATGCATACTTGGAAAAACCATGTCAACAGGAAGGCAGATATCAGAATGATACATTTACAAGCCAACGAACACCAAAGATTTCCAGTATACCACCAGAAGCTAGCAGAGAGGCATGGAACAGACTCCCCCTAATAAGCCACCAGAAGAAATCAACTCTGTCAGCAGCTTGATCTCAGACTTTTAAGCGTCCAGAACTGTAAGATAATCAATTTCTGTTTAAACTGCATACTCAGTTTGTGGTACTTTGATAGAACCGTCCAAGCAAACTAATACAAACATGCTGGGTTCCTCTACCTGAAATAAGAAATACATTACATGTAAATATGTCTGATGAAAAATATGAATATAAATCACTGATATATTTTATTTAAAATGGTGAAGATTTTGGGGGCCTAGGAATCTAAAAATTGAAAACACAGTATTTAATTGTAAAAATACATATTTTTAAAATCCAGTGACTCTTAAATGTAAGATCTAAAAGTCTCATACTAAAATTAAATTTCTCTTTATCTCTCTCTTTTTTTAAAAGATATTATTTTATTTGACAGAGAGAGAGAGCACGCTCAAGCACAAGCAGGGGAAGTGGAAGAGGGAGAAGCAGGGTCCCTGCAGAGCAAGGAACCCACTGGGCTTGATCCCAGGACCAAGGGATCATGACCTGAACCAAAGGCAGACACTTAACTGACTAAGCTACCGGTGCCTCTAATTTACCTCTTTGACTTTGGAAATTAAATACAATTGTATTTAATGTAAATGATTTAATTTACTGAGCTGCAGAGAAGAATTTGTTGTATAGAATTTCCTAACTAGAATTTTTCACAATTATATTTGCTCCTTTCCAAGTGTCTAATTTTTTTTTTTTTTAAGATTTTTATTTATTCGACAGAGATAGAGACAGCCAGCGAGAGAGGGAACACAAGCAGGGGGAGTGGGAGAGGAAGAAGCAGGCTCATAGCGGAAGAGCCTGATGTGGGCCTCGATCCCATAACGCCAGGATCACGCCCTGAGCCGAAGGCAGACTCTTAACCGCTGTGCCACCCAGGCGCCCCAGCAAGTGTCTAATTTTCAAGGAGATTTTAAAATAATGACCAGACATACTGATAACAGTAGCACATTTTAAAATTCACTCAAACAAATAAACAGTTATGCTTCTTGGAAAATCATTTTTAAACATAGAAGAGTAGTTTTAGAAGAAACTGGATTTTCATTTGGACCTAGGGTATTTTTTACTTAGGCCCAGAACAATGCTTGTTTTCATATCTAACCCGAATTTGGAAAAATTCAGGCTGCTTTCCAACAACAGGCATTAAGAAAGCAATTTCATCCTTGGTCTTGGATTTCTTCAAAGCAAACTCCTTTTGCTTATTTTCTATGGGATATTACTACCAGTTTTTGATCAACTGTAAGAACCCATATATTAAGAATTATTTCAAGACTTTCCTGAGAATAATGTTGAACAGAAAACTATAATATGGAAGGTATTTAGCAAAAGTCACTAATGAAATACGTAATTCAATCATTTTTATATTAGGAACATAATTGTCTAAATTCATAGGAATAATGTCAACTTCATTTAATTCTAATAGAAAAAATGAATTTTCCATATTCTTCTTTGACATTAAACCAATTGTTTTATAGAGAATCTCACTTATTTTAATTACAAATGCCCTTTTCTGTGTGAAATGATAAACTCATATCTAATTTGTCTAATTTCATGGAAAATATTTATAAAAATACTGATAATAATTAGTTGCTCAGAAAGAGACTCAGAACTTTTATTCCTAACCCCAGTAAATATTTTCAAACTTAATCAAGGTCAACAACAATAGTTCCTTCACTCTGATCCAAAGCTTCTTGTTAGCTTTCAAGACCTAATTTATAATAAATTGATGAAATAAGGTTTTAAATGTCTTCTAATTCATTTTGACTTTTCATTTTAATGAGAATTCTAGCAAGTCACTTTAACATCTTGCAAACTTATATTACATATGTAATTCAATTTACTCTTTGACAAAAAAAATGGACTGGACAGAAATTGTATGATTATTAATATTTTGCATTGAATATTGTTTAGTATGTTTTCAACGATATATGAAAAATACACCAGACTTTCCTTCTATTCATTTGATCATTTCAACCTCCTTCTGTATTCATATGCAAATTAATGGTAATTCACATCTTATTATAATGAAAATTTATATTTATGATCATGACCATACATTTCCTATACTTATAACTAAAATATATATCATATTTCCATACATAGTACATATTTTTTTCTCATTTCATTGCATTAAAACCAATTGTGGAAGTTAATGAAAAACTTATCAATGTCAGGTCTATGTGGAGAAATTTTGACATGGTCCAGTTTATAAAACAGCGTTTATGACATTACATGTTGTGTCTCTATTTCCTGTCTTCCTGCTTGTCTCTTTCTTTTTTGCCAAGTTGGAAAAATCCCTTTGCCTGTATAAACATCAGTTTTCTTGTTTATGAAGTAGACAGGCTTGACCAAATACTAATGAAAATATCTTCCTATTTATGCTTAATAATTCTATTTTGTTTAGGAAAATATGTACTCCATTAGAATTCAAGAAATCAAAGTAAATATTTAAACTAGATTTAGATAATATAGAATAAATTTATAAAACATAACTTTTTAGTCAATATTGGCTAACTTATGTAATGGTAAAATAATCATAGTGGCTCTACTAACGCCATATCTATTGCCCATTCACATAAAGTTTGACACAGGTCCAGGTGCTTCCCTAGGGCCATTGTGCTCCAAGAACCTAGTTACTTTAATCTTCAACTCCAAAATCTCAACATGAAGTGCTTTTCCTGGTGCCAGAGCACAATAATAGTTCCCTTTAGCATTTCACACCAGCGATTAGATGCTTGGGCCAGAAGTGACCACATGCCTTACTCTCATCACCCATAAACCATTTGTACATCCTCAGTTAATTTACAAGGGATGAGGAGGTATTCCTGGAAATAGAGGTTTTGCATGGATAAGAGAAGTCTCCATAACAAATCACGTTGTTATTTCAATTTCACAGGTAAAGAAAGTAGAATCAGAAAACCTAGTAAGCTGTTCAAGGTTGGACAGTGACTTAATAAAAAAGAGTTTTTTTAATAAAAGGCAATTTTGAAAAATGTGCATTTTTAAACCATAATTAAACCTCAAATATTTATATGTTGTTATATACATTGTATAAATATATATCTCTCTACATATAAATTCACCTAATAAGAAGCACATTCCCAGATGTGAATCTCAGAAAGTGACATGCTTTCATAAAATTTGATTACTCTCTATTCTGTGTGAATGTAGACGAAACTTAAAAATTTCTACATGGTCATTTAAATAAATGTATACCTAAATAAGTGACTTTTTTATTATTAAATGTGCTACTATTAGTGTCTCTGGTAGATTTTGATAGCAGTTTTGGAAATGATTCACAGCAGTCTGACTTTGACTTAAACTTCATACCTTTAGTAAATGCTTATCAGTCATTGATTGCTCTGGGGAAAAAATAAAGATGGAACACTCAAACTGGATAAATTAAAAAAGAGTTTGATAGTGAGATTATTTACATTGTCATAACAGGCTTACAGGCATAAACAAGGAAAATCAAATAACTGGTGACTAGTAGAGAGCTGTTACTAGCCCTAGGAATCAGTGTGCAAGGGAAAAGAGCAGCTACTGGGACCTGAAGAAGGTTTGAATGGACAGGTCCATTCCATAGTGGTCAATATGCTACGGTCACTATTCAAAAGGGAGGAAACTGGGAAAATGGATACCCTCTAGGATATCCAGCCCAGCCTTTTTCCCTGAGACTGATTGGTCCTGATGCCCCAAGTTCAGACCCTCTCAGGTTAATATTTTCACAGGGTAAATCAATTTTTGTCTGTCATGTAAAAAGGCATGTTGTTTGACTGCACTGCCCTAAGGAGGGCATTTGATTATCTAACTATTCACTAAGCAGAATTTCAACTAATTCTATTGTTTTCAGTCCTGCCATCTCCTTCAGAAGTCTCTGATATTTATCAAAGCAGAACTAAGACAACACATATCAATTAATTTCTTTTTAGATGTGCATATGTTAAATTTCTTTTTTTTTTAAAGATTTTATTTATTTATTTGACAGAGAGAGACAGCCAGTGAGAGAGGGAACATAAGCAGGAGGAGTGGGAGAGGAAGAAGCAGGCTCATAGCAGAGGAGCCCGATGTGGGGCTCGATCCCATAACGCCAGGATCACGCCCTGAGCCGAAGGCAAACGCTTAACCTGCTGAGCCATCCAGGTGCCCCATATGTTAAATTTCTAATGTGTATACAAGGAAATATGCATGTTTGGTTTTGTCTAGTACATAAGGACATATTTTTAAATTCCTCAAGAGACCTCCAAAAATGATTAGTGTCTAAAGCAAGAGAACCGCAGGGATTATGCTACATGATTAAGACTGCTTAGATGTGGAGCTAGATCCCTTGGCTAAAAATCCTGGTTCCCTCACGTATCAGCTGTGTGAGTAGGAGTAACCGCTTAAATTCTCTGAGCCTCAGTTTTCACACGTGAAAGTGGAACTAATCTGTAATTTACGGAGATAATACATGTTACCTTCAGTACAGTGCCTGGACCACTAAATTTGCCATTACTCTATTAATAACTAGATTTATTTTGTTTTGCTGTATTTTATATTGTATCATCTGCAGAAAAAAGATCACTGGCCACAAGGAATGAATTTGAGGAAGGGGAGCAGCACTGTTGTAGAGGCCGCATTTTCAAGACAGTTGTATTAGTTTCTTGTCGTTGCTGTAATAAATTACCACAAATTAAGTGGCTTAAAACAACATAAAATTATTATCCTTCTGGTTCTGGAAATCAGAAGTATGAAATGCTTTTCACTGTGCTAAAATTAAGGACCTTGATTTCAGGTGTTTGCTTTCCTCTGGAGATTCTAGGAGAGAGTCCTCGAGAGAGTCCTTTCCTTTCTTTCCCCCTTTCTGGAGGCCACCTTCATTGATTGGCTTTAGCACTTCTTCAGAGCTATCAGTGTAGCACCTTTCATTCTCTCTCCGACTCTGACTCTCTGTCCCTTCCTTGAATTATAAGGAATTTTGTCCTTACACTCACACTACCCAGGTGATCCACCATAATCTCCCCTTCTCAATAACCTTAATTTAACCACATCTACCAAATTCCCCGTGCCATATAAGATAACAAATTCACAGGTTCTGGGGATTGGGACATGGACACCTTCAGGTGGCCATTACTCTGCCCATCATAATTCAGTGAAACACTGATCTCTGTACTGTTGTAAATGCTTCATAGATACAGTTAAGATTAGTAATCAACTGAACATAAAATACAGATATAATCTTGGATTATCCTGGATATTGCTGATTTTGCCTATTTATAATTACTTATTTTTCAATTGCCCTTTAATTTTACACAATAGACATCAAATAAGTTATATTTGCTCATGTCTTCCTAGGACTAATGAGAAATACACACACACACAATACACATCAATACCTATATATATATGTATATGTATTTATATGTATATATATATACATATAAAATTTATATATACATATAAAATTTAATTTTGACCTATATATATATACACATATAAAATTTATGTATACATTAAAAATTTAATTTTGACGGAGAATTAATAGAACATTTAAAAATAGATTTTAGTTCCAATTTGGCTAATTCTTTCTTGAAAATAATCCAGAGGATGTCCTTGTATCAATGAAAGACAATCTTCCTCAGAATTGTACAAGTTACCTGACTACAAAATTTCCCAAAATCCATAAGAGTTATGAAACTGTGTGGGGATAACTGTATTAATTATTATCAATAGTTCCCTCCTCCCCAATTGCCCACATCTCCCCACTACAGCAAATTTTTCTTATCGAGAGATGACACTCTTCCAGTATTCCTTAAAGGGGGAATAAATACTTTCCCGGACTAAACATGTGTAGATTTGAAATTACATGACATTTCCCCACAATGTATAAAGAGTATATTTTATAATTTATTTGCCACCACCTTAACTGAATACAAATGTTTGGAGCTAATGCCTTCTTTATACCATTTACATCCGCATGAGGACGGCTTAATTCTTCCGGCCCTTCTGCTTCTCCGGTACCGCTGCACAGCTAGCTGCTGCTGGAACAGCAGCAGTGCAGCCCGGCAACAACGCGGCCTGGCATAGTAACACGAGCAATGTCACTGCTACTATCACTCCACCCACAACCACCACCAACACAGCCAACATGGAAAGCAGTCAGGAAACTCCAGAATTCCCAATTTCTTTTAACGAAGTTGAATGACTCTAAAATGTCTGAAACAGAGGACCAGTGCACAGAAAGGGAGCATGCAGACCATGGCCTGTGGGTCCAAGAGCTCCTCTCTCCACTTCAGCTGGTAAAGAGACCTGGTCATCAGAGAAAAATGAATGTGGGGAGATGGCAGATTTGGGTGCTCTGGGCTGTGCAGATGTCATACCTTTAGATGTTGCTTTAGAAAACCTACATTTAAAGCAGAGTCATTACAGGAATGAGCCTCCACCACCTTGACTTTGATGACATCCCAACTCACAATATTACCTGTGCCGTATTTGCCAATGAACGTGGGCAACCACTATCTTGGCTTTGTTTGGTGGTTGTAATTTCAGGTCTGTCACTTTTGTTAGGCTTCATTCAAAAGGAAGAGAGAAGATATATACGATAATCATTTTCACTTAACTAATTTTTATTTCTAGCAGGTAAATATAGGTAGTAGGGGCGATCTATGCTTCTTCTACCTTGACATGCAAAAGGCTCTCCTTATACTCCACATTTGAACAGCAGAGGAAAACTGAAATCTCTGATGAGATGTTACATTTATGAATATTAATAAATAAAAACTGCTTGGATGATTTAGGTAAAATATATGTATATTGCTGTCCCACCAAATTTAGGATTTGTACATTATAAAGTACATACTATCCCTTTTACCAACCATCTATGTGTATACCTTAGAATAGGAAGTTAGGGAAAGATGAATTAATAAATTGACGTGCAATTTTTATTATGTAGCTCTGGTAGCAGTATCATTTTCCAGCTACATGTCTGTAAAATCGGCTTTAATTATTATATTTTGCTGATATATTTTAATAATTTCTTTATGTTTTAAAGGCATTTTAGAGTCACAGCAAAGCTGAAGAGCTGGAGAGGACTCATATCCCTTCCCTCCCCACACATGCACAGACTCACTCACTGTCGACATCCCACATAAGAGTGGAACATTTGTTAAAACCAATGAACCAACATTGTCACACCATGACCACCCAAAGTCCATACTTTACGTTAGGGTGTTGTACTTTCTTTGGGCTTTGACAAATGTATAATGACATCGATCCCCCAGGCCAGTAACATAAAGAATAGTTTCAGTGCGTAAAAATTTCCTGTGTTCTACTGATCCTTCCCTCCCTCTCACCAAAGCCTGGGCAACCAAATAGACCTACCTTTACTCTGGAAACAGTAAAAAGAGTTGCAACTTCATATAGTTGCAGTCATCAGTATATAGCCTTTGATGACTGGCTTCTTTTGTTTAGTAATAGACATTTACGTTTCCTCCATGTCTTTTCCTGGTTTGATGGCTCATTTCTTTTTAGTGGATAGATATACCAGAATAAACACAAGGACTTCTATTAACTTTCAGTGAGATATAGTCTAATTGCTACGTTTATCAGTTTTAAAGTCTTTCTATGTTTATCTTTGCTCTCTGATATTCTGTTAAGAATATTGATAGGGGCGCCTGGGTGGCACAGCGGTTAAGCGTCTGCCTTCGGCTCAGGGCGTGATCCTGGCGTTATAGGATCGAGCCCCACATCAGGCTATTCTGCTGTGAGCCTGCTTCTTCCTCTCCCACTCCCCCTGCTTGTGTTCCCTCTCTCGCTGGCTGTCTCTCTCTCTGTCAAATAAATAAATAAAATCTTTAAAAAAAAAAAAAAAGAATATTGATAATAAAATTTTGAATCAGGTTACCGGTGTTTGACTTTAGATGTGACTGGTAAGTGAAACCATAATTTAATAAATACTTTATGTTTTAAAGCATCTGCTTATTCCTATTAATATTATAAATATATTGCTTGCATAAAATTTTCTCATTTAAAATTTTTTTGCATTATCATAATATGGATTGCTACTCTGAAAGTTCTTGATTATTCTCCTTTAAAATTGTATCTGTCACATTATAAATAGAATATTTTAAGTTAATCTTGTGTTGTCTATTAAGCCTTCATTCCACTTTTAATTTCTATTATGTGTGCCAAAGTGTCACTAAGACTGCCGTGGTATATTTCCTAGAGGTTTCAAGTATTATTTAACATCTCTTTTTGGACAAGATGTATTATAGACTGTATGTGTCTTGATCTTCTGAGGATCTTATTTGAACTTTTAAAGACTCATTATAACAGTTTTCTTAACCCTAGTTCATATATATTATATACATATATATAAAACATACAACAAATACATACTGTGTATGATATATAGATTATTTGAAAACACAATTCTTGAACCTCAAAGAATTTAGTGAAAACTAATTCACCTTCCAAACAACCATTTGCATTGGATTATGTGTGAATTGTGATATTTTATAGCTAAAACCCAAGGGGTAAATAAATAATTTCATCATTCTTATATAACCAAGTATTCTCCTTCATTATGAATGACTGTGGCTGGGTAGTTTCATTATAGGATGTTAAATCTCTAATACATCTCACCTGAGAGAAAGAGGAAACTTCCTCCATGAGAGTATTAGGAAGCACCCAAAGACAATGATGTTTTTCACCCCAGGCTCAGTTATTTGCAACTCATTAACAATTCTGTCTTTGTAAACCTTCAGAAATTGATATATGGCATCTATTTAAGGAGAACTTATTAATGTAAAAGGGACCAACTTGGCTCTTGAATTTCAAACGTTATCTTAATTAAATTGGTGTTCTTGTACTACATGTGCCTGGGGGTCTGGGAAATAGATGAGTTCTGTAAATCAAAATATTAATAATGCACATGAATTTTAGTTTATGAAATGTCTCTGGATCCCCAGATATAGTAAGAACTATCTTAATCTAGTTTGTGTTTTCATTAGGGTGCATTTTTCCATTGATTGTCAACTTTCTGGACATTGCTCACAATTGCACTGATCTTTCAATTTTGTTAGTTCACAATAACTATAATCGAGTGTTTCTTATAGTATAGAAGTTATCTGAAACATATTCACTATAAATGAGGTAAATATGTATATGTTTATGTGTGTGTATAAATGTATATATAGGTGAAAATAAAATTCCTTCTCAAAGACTTGCAGATTTAAAATATTTAAATTCCTAGAAAGGGTGTATGGTACTGCTATTAATTTTTAATATGGATTTTTGTGTTAACACAATGATTGAAAGTAACTGGTTTCCAAATGAATATAGGTATTTGTTCATTCTAATTATTTTTCTCCTTTCTCTTTCACATAAATGTCTCATTTGTCAGAACATATTTTTCTTGATTAGTGTTCTTATATTTCATTCACTCTGTCAAATATTAAAAATGTAAGGATTTCAGGATAATAGTGCTTTTTTATTATTTATGTGCATGGTACTAACTGAGTTATGGTTATTTGTGATCTCTTAATTGAATTACTAAATTATAAAGAATGTTAAATATAAGAACACTTAAAGGTACTGAGACTAAATATATGTCTACGGCGTGTGTAATGTATGTGTAGATGCACATACTAGTTCTCTCTTTTCCATGAAATCTAATCAGAGCTTAGTTTACATAAGGTTAAAGAAGACTGTATATAAATGAATCTGAGTTTAAATTTCAGGTTATATATCATAATACTTATTCGGTGCTTGTAGGTAATAAACATACTTCTCCAATAAATATTCATTAAGTGCAGACAATGGCATTGTGGTGTTGTTATGTAGGACACAAAGTCAGAAAATAAACTCTTCATGCCAATATGGAGATTATATTCTGGTAAGAATGATGACTTTCCACAAAATTTAGTGAGTGTAAAGTAGATAGTATAAGCATACAAGTGGGTTGAATGATCAAAGTTATAAGAGAGCATTGTCAGCTGAGGGACCAGAAAACCTTTATAAGCAGCATTTCCACTGGCCTTTGAAGAATAATTAAGATTGGAAATGTAGAGAAAAAGCAGACATTGGAACAGTTCAGTGCACAAAAAATAACTGGAATGAAAAAGATAGAAAGGCAAGACAGCGTGGAGTATATTCTGGGGAAATGAACTATTTATTCAGTTTGATGGCCCATGAGGATCTGATTGATATCAAATAACTTTTAATATTCACATAAAATTAAGAAGCTTAGATTTTATTCTCTATTCCATTAATACCACACCGAATGCCTTTACCTAAAAGTAATAAGTTTTGATTCATATTTAATGAATATTAATATAATAACAATGTATAGCATACATAGTAGATTGATTTTAAAAATTGAATATTTATTTGTCATTGTCATCTTCATTATAGTGGATTATAAATTACCAATGAAAAAACACTTTATTTTTTCTCTCACACAGTCTCTAATTAAAAAGGAAAAAATCAGTTATACTTAGTACAGTAGACTGAAAACTATATGGTTCAATAAATACGACGTATTAATGACCAGACTGGTTGATACTAAAACCTTCTTGATTTAAATTTTATAATTTTTCTATCTAATCACTGCATGTTATGACAATTCAGAATTCCTTTTCAAGCAGTTGGTATGGCAGATCACCAGTACAGTTTTACTAAATTCTGTAAGCCAGGTGACATTCCACATAGATAGCAACTAGCATTATGTGCATTGACCAATCTGAACAGATGCCAGCCATTATGCCATCCCAGTTTTTAGTGGCTAATTCTCAGCATTTACATTAAGTTGCAATTTGACTCACTGTGATTTATTATACCTTACCCATGCCATGTAAATAAGTACAAAGTTGAAGGTTTGAGTTTAATTTTTCAATAAATTGTTATTTTGTTGATAAGCATATTATTTAAATATTTTTCGTGATCAAGGTGAAAAACAATAGGTATGTATTAGTTTTTACCTCCTGTCTGAAATATTTTATTTACTCATTAAAACTCCTTTTTTCTCTTTAATCAAAACATGTAAGTTCATTTTTCTTTTTAAAAAGCAACCATTGATTGAATTTATATAGTTACATCCTCATGTAAAATAACAGCATTTCAGGCGACAATAAAAAAGCAAATTAGTTTGTGTAATGTATCTGGTTCCCACTGCAGCAGCAATTTTCTAACATCTGCAACTATACATATTCATTAAATTTCTCTAATATTATAAAGCAAAAGATTATCAACGATCTCTAAAGAGTTGGTAAGAAACAGAAGTTACAAGATAATTACTGTACTTTACCTGGCTTTTGTAAATTTTATTTTAGATATGTACTTTGTATTTTTACTTTTAGTAAAATTTTAAAAGAACACTATAAGTAACCTTCATCAACTTTTTTTTGGAATACAATAACTATTGAAACTTAAGGTCTTATTTGGTCCTATTAATTCATGATTGGAGGCCAGTTGGTCTAAATTTCACATCTATCAGGATTGCACTTAGGAATGAATGAGCAATTCCAGTTAATTTGTGTGTGTGTGTGTGTGTGTGTGTGTGTGTGTGTGTTTCAAGAGACAGAGAATGTTTCCCTGACAAGGAAAAGTTTGTTATACTGGATTTATTTTTCCCTCTGTTGGGCTCTTGCAAATGGAGAAACCAGGTCCTCCTCAGAATGGCCCATATCCAGTAACTGACCAAGGCAGCACCTAAAATCCCTGGTCATTTAGTTCCAAAGAAGCATGTTTTAAATACCAATATTAACTCCTAAGCTTTCAGTGGTTTTGACCCATGAGTGCTTCATGGGCACGTATCACAATTTGACTTCTGCTCCTTAATTCTACTTCTTCTCTATCCCTTCCAAATTTGTTGACCCCTAAAAATACCCTGCACACCAAATGCTAGCTCAGCATTTCCTCCAAAAAACCCAGCCAGGAACAAGGCATCTTCAGCGCACAGAGAACCAGATGAAACATTGCCAGTGCTGGTTTTCTGTCTCATACATTGGAAAAAAAAAAAAGGTATTGTCCATACACTATGCCACAAAATTTTTTTGTAATAAAAGAAAATGTTTAAAAATGAAAAAAATATCCAGATTGCTCTTAATGGGTGAGAGTATGAACACAGCTATTTCCATGATGAAAGCTGATAAGTAACTTCTCTCCTGTCTGCCTCTTGGGCAGTTTTTCTGAGGTTCTTTGTTTCCATTGAAATGTGCCCCCAGCAGACCCATTTGCCAGCAGCTCTTTTGAAGTATTTCTCATTCAGTCAGGGGGGGGGTCAACCTGTCTCTGTGAAGAGACAATTATCAATTTACAGTTTAAATGTACTCATTTACTTAAAACCTGCTTAAATGAGATATTACTGAGCACCATTTGACAGGCGCCTGGCTAAGTAGTACATACGCTGTAGGCAAAATGTGTAAAACACACCCTTCTGCTGAAGCAACTCACAGCAAGGAATGTGAGCAAATAAAATAATTGTTGTAAAAGAAATAATTTACAAGGTACAGTAGAGCCACAAAGGAGGGAACAATTTATTGTCACCCTCAATGTGTTTATTGATCTGTATCAGCTATTCTTACTCCTTCGACTGTGCTATTTCTAATTTGCTCTGGATTGGTAAAATGTACCAACGCTTTCATTAAAATCCTGTCTAATGTAAACATGAATGAATGATATTCTGTGAAGGCTCACTTTTGACAAAATATGATTTTTATAGGACAAATTAGTGACACATTTTGAGTATTTGAGAAAAAATTATTTTTTTTTAAAGATTTTATTTATTCATTCAAGAGAGATAGAGACAGCCAGTGAGAGAGGGAACACAAGCAGGGGGAGTGGGAGAGGAAGAAGCAGGGTCATAGCGGAGGAGCCTGACGTGGGGCTCGATCCCATGACGCCGGGATCACGCCCTGAGCTGAAGGCAGACGCTTAACTGCTGTGCCACCCAGGCGCCCCTGAGTATTTGAGAAAAATTTAAAAATAACTTTCTGGTTTTCATCTCTATTTCAGTTAGAAGATTCTTCTGGAAAGCTGAGTTTCATATATATTGTTATTGTACTTCTGTATCTTCCACCAGATCATGAAGGAGAAAAAAACCCAGGCTGTTAAACCGAATAGTTTAAGATATTAATTGATAAGCCTAATGACTTAAGAGAACAAAGAGCTAGAGAATGTGAAGGGAACACTTCAAACTCTGCTGGCTTTTGGGGAGAGGGATTTTCTTTAAACATCCCTGGAATTTTGCCTGAACTATTTCTCTTTTCTGAATTACCCTCATGGTCAATGTGAGGAAAGAACCATACCACTTTATTTTTTCTTCCTTTCATCTTTTCTTACTTTCTTTTTTTTTTTCTGCCTCAGAAAGCTTTTATACATTCAGCAAGTATTTATTTAATACTTACAATGTGCCAAATACTATACTTATTATTGGGAATACTGAAGTGAGTAAATCGGATAAAAATCCTACACCTCATAGAACTTATACTCTAGTAGAGTTAGAAAGACAGGAACAAAATAAATAAGTAAAATATGAACTATTTCAAACGGTGATGAGTGCAATGGAAAAAAATAAAGCAGAAAGGGGGATTGGATTTATATGGATGGAAGGGGGTTGTAGCTATTTTAAATATAGCGGTTAGGGAAGTTCTTATTGAAATAGTGGTATCTGAGCCAAAAGTTTAAAGGGAGGGAGGAAATCATACGTATAGCCATGGGAAGAATATTCCAGGTGACGAAAGAACAATTACAAAGGCCTTGGAATAGAATCCTAGCCAGGAAATTCAAGGAAGATCAAGATCTGTGATTCATTCTATTGTTTTTCTCCATGCTATTAAATTTTAAGAAGCTGACTTACACACATTCAGCAAGAAGGGAAGGGACAGCTGCAATGATCCTCATTTGTCATTAGAACAAAACAGGTTCAGTAAATTCTGTGGTTCAGTATTAAGAATATTATGTTCTTTCTATTTAAGGCATGTTTCAATAATTAGTCTGAAATTAGTGAAAGTATGCAGTTTTTGTCTTTCTCTGACTTATTTTACTTAGCGTAATGCCTTTGAGGTTCATCTATGTTGTTACAAATGGCAAGATTTCATTCTTTTTTATGGCTAATTAATATCCCATTGTATGTATATACCACATTTTCTTCATCCATTCATTTGTCAATGGACACTTAGTTTGTTTCCATATCTTGGCTATTGTAAATAATACTGCGATGAACGTGGGGGTGCTTATCTCTTTTCAAGTTAGTGTTTTCATTTAACTCACATAAATACCCAGAAGTGAAATTGCTGGATGACATGGTGGTTCTATTTTTTAATCTTTTGCAGAAACTCCATACTGTTTTCCATAGTGACTAAACCAATTTATGTTCTCACCAACAGTCCATAAGAATTCTTTTTTCCACATCCTTATCAACACTTGTTATTTCTTGTCTTTTTGATAATAGCCATTCTAACAGGTGTAAGGTGATATCTTACTGTGGGTTTGATTTGCATTTCCATGATGACTAGTGAGGTTGAGCATCTTTTCAGAGTCTGTTGGCCATCTGTATGTCTTCTATGGGAAAATGTCTATGCAGATCTTCTGTCCAATTTTTAATTGAATTGTTTTTGTTTTTGTTTTATCATTGAGATGTATAATTTCTTTAGATACTTTGGGTATTAACCCCCTATCAGATATATCACTGGCAAATATCTTCTTTCATTTGAATGTTGCCTTTTTGTTTTGTTGATAGTTTCCCTTGCTGTGCAGAAGCTTTTTAGTTTGACATAGTTTCACTTGTTTATTTTTCCTTTTGATATATCTGCTTTTGGTATCAGAACCAAAATATCATCACCAAAAATTATTTTGATTTTCTTTTTTTGGTAATATTCTGGTTTTCTATCTGCTATTAGATACTAATCAGATTTGAACGGATGCAGAAAAGGGGTTTATTTTATTGATTCACATAAATCCTAACAGTTTAATATTAAATAATTTAGGTAAATAAATGTAATATTATCTAAGAATTAGCTCTTAGAGCTACCTAATCTTCGTATCCAATATTTGTGTTTATGTATTCTTTTTAACACAACGATATTAAAGATTTAAATAATTTTTATTTCATTATTTTCTCTCGCCTCCCTTTGTTATTCCCTCTCTCCCTACTCTTTTCCTTGTTCTTTTTCTGTCCTATTTTCTCTTCTTTCTCTCCTTTGTAAGCACCTCTATGCACAATTTTATGAAAGTAAATACAATAAATCTCTGGGACTCAACTTCTTTGTAATTTCAATTAAAAACAGTGTTGTGAGAGGGTTTTGTTTTCTAGCAATTAAAGATCCTGTATGATTACTTAATAGTTTGTGCATAATTAAGGAAAAAATCTACATTCCTTTAAAATAACTATTCGACTAAAGGATGAATAAGTTATAATGATGCATTCCGTTAGGCAATAAGACTGAGGTGTTATAATTAAACATGAATCTCTCAAACTTTTATGGAAGTCACGAGGTTTGGCCTACTTAATTACTTTCCTTGATAAATACTTCTCTTTTTTTAAAGGTTTTATTTTTTATTTATTTGAGAGAGAGAGAGAGCACCAGTGGTGGGGATGGGCAGAGGCAGAGGGAGAAGCAGACTCCCCACTGAGCGAGGATCCCAACGTCAGGCTCCATCCCAGGACCCTGGGATCATGACCTGAGCTGAAGGCAGACGCTTAACTGACTGAGGCAATCAGGAGCCCCTCTGGATAGGTATCTTGGCAAATAACAACACCGGCATAGCATTTTGTTCTTGCTTCTGTTTCTGGCAGATTCCAACAGTCATGTAAAGACTACTAAAAGATTGAGAAACAAAGGGTTGAATGGCAAATACATGATTATATTTTTTATTTGATTTTTCCATGTATGTGTGTTTAGTTAAATGCATTGACCTTAAAAACTAAGACCTTTTAGTATTTCTCTAAGTATAAATTGACTTGAAAAATTCTTATATCTTCTCAATGAATTATTCAGTAAATTCTCACTTTATGAAGTTCCTCTTGTAAGAGTAAAGGAAACATAAAATCAAAAGCATAAGATGGAATACCTAACTTCAAGATTTGTACAATCCAATTTGTACAAACCAAGGGTCATAAATCAGTAAGTAAGTAAATAAGCAAACAAAGCATTTGTTTTGATGCCCCTCATATTGTTTCAGGATTTCTTTTCCTTTAGTACCTGGAGTTCTTGGTCATGCAGCTTCAAAGAATGAAGAGGTAGACAAGATGAAGAGTGATGGGCAGCAAAACAGAGTTTATTGTGTGATAGTACAAAGCTCCTGAAGAAGAAGGGGACCCAAGAGGGTTGCCATTGGTCTAGGTCTAGGGATTTTTATGAGCTCTTTTACAAAACTATCTTAAGCAACCAGGGTGTGCTAAGGCTTGTCAATCAGCGCTTTGATCACACATCCATCTACCTATTAGGTTAATGTTCATGTGTTGATGGTCTCATCTAAGCTGCAAAACAGGATGTTAGTGTTGTTTTGTCTTAGCTGTCCCGACTCCATGTTTTCTTATTGGGGACACTGGCCCTAACTAACCTAACTAATATTCTAAATCCTGGTGGAAACAGGTCTCTAGCATCACCAGACAACTTAGCCTGTGCTGAAATAGAAATATATTTATACAGGGTCCTGTTTGTAACCATGAGAACACCTGAAAATGGAATGACTGTCCAATAACTGTCCAACTAACTCCTAACAGCATTACCGGGTTCACCAACTTAGCTCTATCATAAGTATCTCATATTCTTTTATCTTTTAACTCCACTAAATGTTGAGGCAATTCAACCAGACATTTAAGAATTTAGTCTATAATCTGACTTTTTAGTCCTTAGATCCCAGGGTCACAGTGACCAAAGGAGAAAGCACGGGTCCTGTTCTAATTAAAGGGCAAGAAAGATGAGCCTATACTCGTTTCCAGGCTCAGAAAGGGTGCACAGTGAATTCTTGCCCTCAGGCTAGTAGGATAACTTCTAGAATATCTGTAATGCCTCTAACACTCTAATTTTTTTTCAACTTGGTTAAAATACGGCCACTTTAGATAGACTATAGATACTCCTTATTTGTAAATATTAACCTTGATTTCACACTAGTCTACTCTGTTTAAAATTGCTATATGTTTACCTAGCCATGTGTCAAACCACTATATCCTTAAACAATAGACAGAATACCTTTCCAAGGTAAGCAAACACTAGAAGTGTTACTTCACTTAATGCTCCCATTAACTGACTGCCTTTAGTGTCGTGCTCTTTGTGAATTAGAATTGGCAGATTTAGGTCTGAATTAAATTCAGTCTTCCTTCTTTGCATATTTTTTATCACAGACTTATTCGCAGCTGTTCATCTTTTTTCCTCCATTAAGTAAGTTAGCACACTCCCACCCCACATTTGTGTTCTGCAATAGATAGAAAATTATTTTCATCTGAATGATATGTCTTTAAATTTTCATTTAATTATTCAGTTTAAAAAGTGGCACAAAATAATGTAAAACTTGATCGACTTTCATCATCCCAACCAAATATAATGCCTGGTATTCATAAAACAATATCACAAACTTTACCATTAATTGTTTAATTCTCACAATATCCTAAGAAATACAGTTTTTTAAAGAAAGTAAGTGGCCCATCAACGGTCATTGGATGATTAATGATCAAAACTGGGATTGATCCCATGTTGTCTGATTCTAAGTCATATCACGTATTAAAATAGTATTTACAATTTTTTAAAAGTGAAGGATAACAAATCATAGAATAAATAATAAACACTTTGTATAATTTTATAGCCAAAAAATACCTTTCATATCAACAACTCAAAAAAATCAGGTTACAGTTGAAGAATATAACTTCTAAATAGTTTAGGGCTACCCCTGCCCCTAAACCCACAAGTAATATTCTAAATCCTGGTGGAAACAGGTCTCTAACATCACCAGACAACTTAGCTTGTGCTGAAATAGAAATATATTTATACAGGGTCCTGTTTGTAACCATGAGAACACCTGAAAATGGAATGACTGTATAATGACAAACACAAACTGGTGCTATCTTAGGCAAACCAGAGTACATGTTCGCCCTATCTAATCTGAACTTTCCTGAGTCTTAAACTCTGGTTTTCCAGATAAAGCTTTTTTATCTATTAGTTCCTTTGCTAACTGAGGTAGCACTCTATATCCTCTCCAACTAAACTGACCTTCAACATAAAACACAGCATTCTGACTACTTTCAAACCTTCATGTTCTTTCCCTTCTTTTATCCCTCTAGCATAATGGTTGTCATATGTTTTGGTCTCAAGATCCTTTTACACTCTTAAAAATTATTGAGAACCCCAAAAAAGATATAGTTCATGTGAATTTTGTCTATTAATATTTACCATACTGGAGATTAAAAAAGAGCATATAAAAATATTTACTTATTTACTTATTTAAAAAATGTACTTTTTACATGAAACACTCTTGTTAAAAAAATATGTTTTCCAAACAAAATAAAAATAAATGAGAAGAGTGATATTGGTTTGTATTTCATTTCTTAAAGATACGGCTTTCAAGTAAAAATGATATTTCTTGCAAAAACAAAACAAAACAAAAAAGTTCATCCAAGAACACAGAACATCAAAGAAGTATTTTTTACTCTAAACAATCATATTTTAATACAATATCCACAGAATATTAAAAATAGGTATACTCAGGTAAAGATTTAATAAAACAAATAATTTTACTGCTTCATAAAATATGCTTTTTTAAGCAAAATTTTTAAAGTAATTTTAAGTAAAATTTTTCTAACTGTGAATATGTGTCATTGTAGAATACGACTGCTAGGACACTCTAGTGTCTCCAACCTGATTTGTCCCATGGCACAGCATTTTAACCCACCATCATTTGTGCCTCACCAAGGCAAATGTCAACAAAATAAAAAAGGCAAATAACATCTCAACATTATTTTGAAAATATTTTTTGTCTATTACTCTAGAACAACGTTTCTTTAAAGATACTGTGATGGGATACCTGGACCAGACTCACCATTATGCATTAAAAGATTTCATAGGATCCATGCTCTACTTACATAATTAGAAGCTCTGAGCTTGCTAAAAATTCATATTCCTCCAGAATTCATATTCCTCTAGTAGTTCCCAAAGAGTGGAGGTCATACAAAAATTTCGATGTCAAAGTTTGCCACTCAGCCTTTTGCTTTACCTCTTTTGTTTTTTCTTATCCACCTCCCAGATGGATAATTAACATGGTATTATAAACCTGCCTTTGGCATTTGAATTACTAATACATTTAATCTATTCAATAAATTCCTTACTGGATATGTCTATAATTAGTGTCTTATGCTTACATCTCTGGGTGGCCTGTAGGAAGATGTTCTTTATTCTAGCATCCTGCTATTTTGGAACACAGTGAGGAGTGTCCTGAAGGAGGAAACAAGAGAGCAGGGAAGGTAGGAGCTTTTATTTAAAATGTCTCCTTCTTCATCCCAGTATCCATAGACTTTAGATTTTAAGTTGATGGATAGCTGGATTGAAGTGTTCAGACATATTTTTTCAGTGCTCAGGAAACCAAGTGCAGTTCTTGGTGCTGAGCATGTCCTGTTGTGTCAGACATCACCTTGACAGGGTTGTTTCTTGCTTGGCTGGTTGTTTTCTTTCTTTCTTTCTCTTTCTTTCTTTCTTTCTCTCTCTCTCTCTCTCTCCCTCCTTCCCTACCTCCCTTCAAGGGTTCATTTTCTCAAGTTCTGCCTGCCAGATTACAGCTGATCTCCAGTTGTTATCAGAATGTGAGTTTTCTCCTACAAGGTTTCTGAGTACCATACAACAAGGGTTATCTCTACACACTATTCAGTTGCCACTAAATATTCTGGAATAATTTGGGCTATTTCTACCTACAAGATCCCAAAGTGATTAACTTTATGATCTACTAAAATCTAATCTCATCAGACTTTCCATCTCTGACATTCTGGGTTACTGTCCAAAGGAAGACTCACTTTATGTCACTATCCTTGATTATCCCTATATTGTCTTTATTACACACACACAAAAAAAACCCCACCAGTTAACACTTCCATTGTCTTTTATACACAGAGATCTTCCTTTCAGTGAGGCCATTTTCTAACTCCTTTTCCATTATGCTCTCTGGCACCACCACACCAGCCCATGGTTAAGCAAAGTCCTATGTCCTTAACCTCTTTACTAACTAGAATTTCCACCTTCTTACTTAATGCTTACATTGCCATTCTTCTTTGACTGCTTCATGGCCTCTTTTTAACCTTCTCAAGTCAGACTCATTTATACTCAGGGTTTCAAAAATAGCCCATGTGCTCATGCTAAGCCCAAATATTGCTCTTGATTTCTAGGACCATATACCCAACCACAATATGCAATACTCAGATAATCATTACCTTCAAACAATTGTTGTACCTTACTATGATTAGACTGGGTTAGATGTCATTTATTCATTCATTTGTCCATTCAGCAAGGAGATATTAAGTACTTACTTTCAGCTATCTCTTCTGCTAGGAGATAAGGAAATAAGACCCCTTGCACTCATAGGTTTACTGTAGTGTTGGAAGCAATTTCTATGTAAAGAACTAATTGCAATATAGTGTTACAGACCCCATGAAAGATAGGTATAGAGAGAACCATAAGTTCATGACAAGTAGAAAATTTAATTATACTTGGACAGATCAAAAAAGTTTTATGGAGAAGAATGGATCTTGAGTTGTATCCTTAAAGATTAACAGATAGTAGCCAGATGGATGGAGAGGGGGAAATGTGGAATCATAGAAGTGTTTAAGCTGCCATTGTCATATCATGAGTATGATTCTACCTTTGTACTTACTAAGTTGTATTTGCTCACGCCGGCACTAAAACCTAAGTCTCATTACCTCAGTTGGTCTAAAATAAATTATATTGTACTTTCTACATATGCTAGGATACTGATAAAAAAATATATGACTTAAGTGTAAACTGTCTTCTTTTTTGGCCTTTAAATGGAGGTTTACAAATGTCTACCAGTAGATGAGTGCCAAAGATTTTACATTTGTGGATTTTACTATATTCTTTGCTATACCTTAGAATTAATTATTTATGAAATTGTCAAGCCATAAGAAAGAAAGAAGTTACACTCCAAAAGAGAATTTTTATCATTGACTGGAGACCCTTATCCCTTAAAAATCTGTAATGTAAAACATTACATGTAATATTTTCTGTTAACATTTTTAGATGCATTTATAAACATTTAGGAATATAATGTTCTTCAGCTTTTTGAATCAGTTTCTTTGTTCTATGCCTGCTTTCATAAATGGTTTTCATTTATTCTCTGTCATGTACCTTTGGCTTGTGGTGATATTTATAATGAGTCAATCAGCAAAGGTGACTGACTGAATTGATTTATGCCAGATGGACCTATCCCCTTCACATATAAATGGCATGAACTCCATAAATCTAAGTTCTAAAGGTGTTACCCAGCTTTAATGAAAGCAGAGACATTCACCCAAGAGGAGTGAGCAATGACTTTCTCCTCTGCTCCTTTATCCTGTAAAGAGCAAGAGTTCTAATATGTACCCGACACAACTTTCCATTATTTACTGGTTGCCATCTGTCTTATATGGCTTACATATTTTAAACCTTTGAATTTATAAATATCTCTCAGAATTATTAATATCAAAACACCCTCAGGCATTAATTAGTCAGTAGATATAAGTTATATGACTAACAGTCATTACATAACTGCTTTATACCATGTATTGAGGTGGGGAATTTGCAATTTCATTTATTCTTCACAAGAACCTTATATAGTAAGTATTAAAATGGCCAGTATCATTTAGCATTTGAAGAAACAAAGCATTAGGGAAGTCAAATAAGTTGCTCACAGTCATACCACAGGTAAGGACTGGAGCAAGGGTTTAAAACTTTACAGTCTAATTCCAGAGCCTAAGCTTTAAGCACTATACTACATGACCTCTTAGCTAGTCCAGTCAGGACACTCTATAGAGTTATAAGAATCTTATATTCTAAACTGAAAAAGTAAAATGTTATTTAATTTGAACATGTTTAAGAGGAAAAAAAGTGTGTGTGTGTGTGTGTGTGTGTGTGTGTGTGTGTGTGTAGTTGAAATAAACACTGGAATAAAAAAAAAGTGGCCATTAATGGAAGAAAAGGAAAATAATCTAGGTAAGAGATGAAAAAGAAGTTCCATGACGGTGAAGTTATGTGGAAGTTGGTTGGAAATATGAGTCTCATGAAGATACTCATTCTTATAACAAGTAAGTGTGACTTGTTATGTTTAATTTTGTTTTCTGTCTGAGAAATGTAAAAAACTGGAAATAATTAAAGTGATGTTTAATCATGGCTGTCAGCTTTAAGAATCTCTTCCTTGTAGCCATGTTTCATAAATCAGTTAAAAGAGAAAAGAGAGACCAGTCTGACTCGTGAAATCTTAGGGAATATTATTGGCAGCACGTTGCAAAATATCCACATTCACAAAAATATTATATTTGAGTTTTGTTATTTATTATGGTAACATTTAACTTCCAAAACTAGTCATTACTATCTTGCTATAACAACTCATTAGCCCTAATATTTCATTGTTATTGAAATTTAAAATGTATATACATTCAAAAGGGGAAACTTCTGATGTTTGTCTTTTGGAGATTACGAGTAATTTTCTAGTACTTCTTAATGAAACACACTCTAAAATAGCGCTTAAAATGCCCTGAATTTTTGTGATCCTGCTTTTAAATGCTTCTGAAGGCTAGTTAGGATATTTTAAGGCCATACATGTTTTCCCTAATTTTAGCATATACAATAAAAAGAAAAATTATGAATTTTTAGCCTTGTTCTTATTACAGAGGCTTTACCAAATGGTTATATGGAATATGAACATGTTTTCCGACCAAGGCTGCCACATACAGAGATACAGCTTGTGTAGTTCATAACTCTACAAGATGCCACTCACAGCATCATCCTTGTGACAGCCCCACTCTAGATGGAATATTGGAAATAAAGTGCCAGTTAGGAAATTCATACTTGGAGAAAAGAAGAAAAAAATCACATATTTAACATGTTTTTCACACAGCAGACTCAAAGTTTAATTCTTTTAGGATCTGGGGGTTTATATAATGAAACCTAGTCTCTTTAATACTCACATAGATTTTGTCAGCCTGAGTCCCTATTCGGGGACATAGACCCATGTCAGCCTTTAATTCTCAAGAAGTGCAAGATAATTACATAGATAACCTAGGAAAGGGAGGGAATGATAAAGTATTTTATATCCCAGAAGAGTAGTTGATACATAAGGATGTGTTTTATTCCTATACTTTGAACAATAAGTAATAGTTCCCTTTTATTTTTTGTGCCCTCAATATAGCTGTAATGGGTAATGAAAAGTATTTTTATATTTGATTAGGAAAATATTAGAGACTGTAAGAGTCTTTCCATTTAAATTCCACTGGAGTTGCTAATGAAAAATAAAACAACACAGTCTTTGTAAAAAGCTACCTTCAAATTTTTTGAAAATAAATTGAAAATATCTAGAGCTATATTCAACATTTACAAAATGCTTTAATAATCAAGCAAGTCACATATCTCAGAGCTCAAGAGGGATATAAACTGCAAACATTACTTACTTCATATTCATTTTGACCAGAAAAAGTTATTCTAATCGCTAGTTAAGTAAGACCAAATAATTACATTACACCTGAACTTGTATCTATCAACCATTCATTTATGCCCTATATTTGTCCTAATGTCTACTTAATGCCTGGTTGTCTATTGTTACCATTTTACTTGAGAACAAAAGCTCAGTATTGAAAGGGACATTTTAGACTAATATAAAGGTGTTTTAATAGTGTGGATAATGGGGTTTATTATTTTTATTTGAATAGTATAATTCTGAGGTGATAAATACCTTCATTATAAGAAAAAGTGGTACATAGTGAATTGTTAACATTATATCTTTTTTCTTATTTCTATTATATCTTATCATTAAAAAACAAAAATTCTCAGCACAGAGAATTTAAAATTAAGGCAAGTCAGGTTTTGAAAAATATTTATGTCAAAAAACTTTCTTAGACATATTAACTGTATATCACTTCTAGTTTCAATGTCCTAGATACATTCACTGTGGGTTCTACATAGAGAAGAGAGAGAAGGTATGAAGAAAGACAAACGTGGTCTCATTTGACAACTTTAAATAATACATGTCAAAATAATGTGTTCATTTAAGTCTAGGCCCCGCCCCTTAAAATAAATATGCCATGCTGTAAATGCTATCATGTTACATTTTGCTTATAACAGAAGCAACTACAGATTTATTTTAAAGGGGCACATTCTGAAAATGAGAAGCAAGCCTGAGTTTGTGAAGAGTTATTTCTACTCACTATCTTAAAACAAAAACAAAAACAAAAACATCCTTACACTTAGAACGCATTCTTTTCCGAACTGGATGTTAATACAAAATGCTGATGGAAGAGTAAGAACCAAGACTTTGCTTGGAGTGCCTTTCTTGTTCGCTTGGCTTTTTTTTTATTGTTCATTTACTGTACTATTCCAGTTTCCAACTTCACCACACCTCCAATTTAGGAAAATGGTGAATCCTTTAGTTTTTTGCATGATGGTGAAAATAACTGTAATTGAGCTATCACACTGCAAGGGCTTCACTTAGTCATTTATCATTCAGGAGACAGTAGTAGAGTACTTAGATGAGTCAGATACCATACAAGACCCTGGAGCTACAAAGTCCCTGTTCTTTAGGGGCTGGCACCTTAGCAGGGAAAGCAGGAAGCATGTTCAATACATTAAATATTAAGTTCATAAATGCTCTGATAGAGATATTCACACAATGTGATGGGAATCAAGAAAGGTGGCATTATATTCAAATTACAGAGTCAAGGCAGGATTTGAAGAATAGGTAGAAATTTGAAGAATAGAAGCTGTTCTCAAAGGATACATTGAAGTGAGTCAGAGGAAGATGTGTGGAAGAGAGTAGAAGGGACGGAGGATGAAGGGCCAAAGCGTTTTAGTTAGACACAATGGTGTATGCCATCATAGCTATGGAACTTGTAACTATGGGTCTGTATAACATGCGTAGGAACTATGAAGCTAGGGAGATAGTTGTATTAGGCTTAGAGTTCTTGGCTGCATTTTAGAACAATTGTTCTAATTGCAGTGATGAGGATAAAGTAGAGGGAGGTTGAAGGGTGATTAGATATAAAGATCCAGTGGGACAATAAATACAGCATCACAGATAAGGAACAGTAAGGTTATGTGATAAGATACTGGTTTTTATAATATAAAGACCAAGAACTAATTTGAAAGGTAAGAATCAATAGGATTCTTCTTTCAACAGAGATTGAAGGAACAAGAGAAAAGATGGAGAAAAGAAGGGTCACCAAGGAAACAGGAGGGCTGGGACTCCAAATAAAAACTAGGGATTAGCAAACTAGAGGAGAGCCTCTTCTTTTAATTAGTGGATACTTAAGCCAGATGAAATGATTATATATGGAATAAATCCTAAGAAGTGGAGTAGAAAATAAATTTCATTAATAGCTTTCATTTTCTTATTAAGTAGAAGGCAAAGCTAATCCACTGCAGTCAAGGAGGGGATAGGAAAAGGTGTCAAAGATTATTGGTAATTGTTTAGAATGACTGATAAAAGTAGTGGGGGAAGGATATAATCAGGGATTTCTGAAAGCCTTTGAGGTCTCACTACTAAAGAAAATTATTTTGTGTATTTTATTTTATTTTGTGTATTTTATTTTTTGTATGCTTTTCAAAAAATGTGGTAGAGTGCTAAGTAATAACTAATCTAAATGTGACCTATTGGCATGGATTGCAGAAGGAGGAAGAGTGGTTCCTGGATTTGAAGCAGCTCAGGAATTTTAAAGGTAGATTTTTTGGATAAGTCATACAACAGACATTCACCTATAAGCTAAGAGAATCATTAACTCATAAAAATGTTTTTTTTTTAGTATTTACAGTATGTTACACATTATGAAAACATGAGAAAATATTAGTTTCTTCAAGAAATTTAAAATCTTATGAGGAATATGCTCTATACTTATAATATCAAAGGCTTAGCATGTGGAGTTATAATAATAATTTCTGTTATTGTAGTCATATCAGAAGTATTTGGAAATTCATTTTACTTTTTAGACAGTGCTATCCTTATTAATAGAACTACATTTCTCAAACAGAATATGTATATATGCATGTTATATATATGAGATATGTTTTGATTTGCCAAGTCATTTTGAAATGAGATGCAATATTGCTGATATTTTATATTGATATGATGGAGAATGACTTTGAGTAACTGCATTTCTGTGCTTGCACATAAATATAGCTAAAAGTTGAATATTTCTATTCCCAATATTTAGAAGGAATTACTACTAAATTGTAAAATGATTGTAATTGACTTGAAACAAACTTTCTTCCAGATTCTTTATTAATACTCATTAGAAAAGAAAAAGATATATTGAAAACATATTTATCCTGTTTTTCATAAAATGGACTAAGATCAGCTGAAATATTTCTAAACTATCATGATTAATGTCCTAACCCAGAAATAATTCAAATAAAATATTATTATGTGAGTTCATATTCTGAGTATGTTGTGCCATTTAAATAATACTTATACTGAAAAAAATTGCAGAAGAAACAGAATTTGAGCAGCAGAAGTGTCTTTATGTCAGCATTTTGCCTTGAAGATATCATCGTAGAATATGAAGTTCTAAAAGAAATCTTTTTATCTCAAAAGTAAAGTGCGTTTAACCACATTTCCAAAGAATGGTTAGAGGAAATTCTTTCAGGCAGTGCCTGAAATGTCTCCTCCAACCTGAACAAATCCTGGCCACCTCTTCCTCACTCTCAAAAGGGTCAAATCTCAAAGAAACACAGTACAACAAATGAAAGCATTGGAAGACGAAACATTCTCTTTTTTTAGATGCAATTCTCTCTGTCAACCACTCAAACATGTGTTGCATGAGTGAATCAGTGAATGAAAGGAACACAAAAATGGCTTTCCTTTAGTATTAGACAAAGTCAGATGACTAAAAAGTTCTGCACCAGTGAAACTTAAACCAGAAACACTCTTCTTATTTGTAAAATGGGAATAGTAAAACCTCTTACAAGTTTGACAAAAAGTTCAAGTGAGACTTTAATGCATATCATAGTAGGTTTTGGTGTTTGTTTTTGTTTTTTGTATAATAAGAAAATTGATCACTAAATGTAAATCCCTTTACTCTTCTTCCTTCAAAATTTTCTGGTAACTGGATCCATTAATTTCATAAGGATAAGTTTTCATTAACTGTGGAAACAATATTTAGTTTTTTCTGTATATAAATTATGTTGCATTAAAACATTAAAAATGTTCTTAAGTTTTGGGCGCCTGGGTGGCGTAGTCCTTAAGCGCCTGCCTTCCGCTCGGTGCGTGATCCCAGCGTTCTGGGATTGAGTCCCACATCAGGCTCCTCCGCTAGGAGCCTGCTTCTTCCTCTCCCACTCCCCCTGCCTGTGTTCCCTCTCTCGCTGGCTCTCTCTGTCAAATAAATAAATAAAATCTTTAAAAAAATTTTTTTTCTTAAGTTTGAATTCACAAATATTGGAAGAATCTTATATTTCAACCAGAACGAATAGGAAAAGGACCAACTTACGTAGGGTTAACTACATCCTTGCAAAACTTCTAGAGGGATTTTATTTTCAAATGAGCTTATACAGAAACCCAATTTCCAAAAACATTAAATCTCTCTGAAGAAATGATGAAGATTAAAACCAGTATGTTTGGAATGCAAAATACAATGTCCTCTTACTCCAGCACAGATGGGTTAAATTCGGGAACCTGAATGCTGTTGTGGGACTTAATGTCAGATAAACTCTGGATTTGTTTGTAGAGTCTAGAAACCTGAAAATTTTAATAGGGAATTAGAGCATGTCACCGAAACAGTACAGAAATTGACATTCTCAGAGGAAGAGAAATGCTGGCTTATAATGGTCAAACTGTAGGGAGTATTTGAACTTCGAACAACACAAAAGTTCCATTTGTGAATTGAATCACCATCCTGCTCTAGAAAGAGCTTTACAGCAAAGTGGATTTCCACTGTTATTTGTATGCTAGAATTCATAACCACACATCCATGTGAGGGTAAAAAATATCTCACATGTATTTTCATACTGGAAGAAATATCCCCAAAGTCCATCCCTAGATAAAGTAAGGCTTAGAACGTCAGGAAGAGCTAAGATCAAGTTCATGGGGGACCAGTTTACAAACCCGACAGCTCAAACAGCTATAAACATCACCACTGGATTCTCTTTCTTGGTAAAACTGATCAGGCATGAAAATGAAGAAGTGGCAGCTGTGAATGACTCCCTCTGTGAATAAAGATACACTTATATGGTCCAGATTCTAAATAAAATTGTAAACTTGGGGAGCCAGAAATGATGCAATTATGCTGTTAAGTGGACTCTGACAATGAACTCCTGGTGAGTTCAAATGATTAATTTCCCCAACCACAATTGAGATGGTCTCTAGAGTAGTGCCTCTCAAGATTGAATGTGAATCAATCTTGGGACGTGAATTGCTTTGGGATCTTGTTAAAAATGAAGATTTTGATTGAGTAGGTCTGAAGTCGGGCCTAAAATTCCACATTTCTAACAAATTCCTAGATGATGCTTACGCTGGTATACAGAGAAAACTGAATAACTAGGATGTGGCCAGAGCCGGGCTTGGCATCAAGGCGGTACCTGCAACATTAAATTGGTTTCCGGTGAAGCAGAATATGTCAATGGTTAGGCTGCTGTGATTGCTAAATAGCACATTCTCTGGTATTTTAAAGATTGCAGCCAAATGGAATAATATGGTATTTTCAGATTGCTCAGAAATATCATGGTTCAAGATAAACCAAGTTCTATTTAGTTCAACAATGGCAGCCTTTGATGCAGTTGTTCCAGGAGCTTTCAAAACAAATGACTTGTGGGTCCCATCCCAGGTTAGTTAAGTCAGAAATTTCACAGTGGATTTCAATGTGAAGTCAACCTGGGTTAATATCTAGTGGTTCTTATTCACCCTACTAGAGCCAAAAGCCTAGAGGAAAAAAGAATTACGACTTAAGACCACATGTCTCTTCAGCAATTTTCTTTTCTCAAATTTCAGTTTGGTAAAAGGGACATTGGTGGGCACAGACAGACAAGCTAACTGGGAAACATCACGAAGAATGTCAAACAGGATGATCATCTAAGCGTAAGAATGAAGACGTCTCAAGGCCAAAATTTAAAAAAAATCAGACTCTAGGGGCGCCTCGGTGGCACAGCGGTTAAGCGTCTGCCTTCGGCTCAGGGCGTGATCCCGGCATTATGGGATCGAGCCCCACATCAGGCTCCTCCACTATGAGCCTGCTTCTTCCTCTCCCACTTCCCCTGTTTGTGTTCCCTCTCTCTCTGGCTGTCTCTATCTCTGTCGAATAAATAAATAAAATCTTTAAAAAAAAAAAAATCAGACTCTACTGCTCCCTTCCTTACACTACCTCCTCCCCAGCAAACTGATATACATTTACTTAAAGGAAGCTGCCGTGAAGATAAAAGAAAACATATTAAATTATAAACTTTTATTATCTTTCTCTATTAAAGAAAACTATCTCTTTGACAGCTCTAGCTTTCTTTGGAGCCCCGTCACCTACAAAGAGAGGTGTTAAGACATCGGGCTGGAAGAGGTGTTTGCTTACATCACAAAAATAAGGAAAGTGAACAGAACTGGAGAAGAAAGGCCAAGGGAGTATATCCACATAGGAAGGACTCATGGCATTGTTAAGTCTCTCTGCAAACTCTAATTGGCTAGACCACACAAAGGCTTACAGAATTTTTATTTGATGAGGAAAACTTTGATTTGCTGAGCTAACTCATACTTGCTTTCATAAATATGACATAATTCTTTCTTAACAAATGATTCTTCAAATCAAAAGTATTAACAGGATTCTACTCTGATTAATTATTTTTCAATGTTATGATTCTTAAATGAATGGGATATTTTCTATGATGCAAATTTGTTAAAGCCTGTTACAATTCATATTATTATCTATAACCCACTAAATTTTAGTCATTGTATTCAAATATTTGCTATTTCCCAATTTACATAATGTTATTAAAGATCAAATACATATGGAAGTTTCAAATTGGGCTTTCTTGGTTTAATTAGTAATCAGTCAGGTAACTGCTTGACATTTATGTTTTATAGACATTCTGAGAGTCAAAAATGTACATTTAATAAAGCATTCTTTGGAATCAAATATGTTATTATGTTATTGAATATATTTTCTTAAATTAAATCTCATGTTTTTATTAATTCACCTATTAAATTTAAAAAATCTTTAGTATGTGACTGCATCTTTGTGTGAGTTTTGTGCACACACACATACACAGAGAAAAAAACTGGTTTATTACACAAAGAATGCTTTCCAAATCTACATATAAAAATGTACTACTAATTTCTAATTGCAAATATGTTCTTTATTTTCTATTGTTACTTTATGTTCTAGACACCTGCTTGCTCCCTATTATTATAAAGAGTGAATTTTAATAACTATTGCTTTTTACATGTCTAATGCAACTGTATTCTCTATTACTAGAAACTATCATTTGGCTTTTGCCAGTGAATAGCAATTAGAAAACTTTGGCAATTTTCTTTAAAATACCATGTAATAAGCTGCTTTTTTATTGTACTAATAAAACACATAAAGAGATTTTTAAACACTACAACAGTTTCTTTGGAATCTGCTTAGTTGCTACATCATATGCTGCTGTCTTATTTATCACAAGGTAGGAAATTGTATGGGGGATGGGGGTTGGGTGGCCAACAAAAGCAGGTTTGCCTTTAATAACTACTTTGCAAAGCATTTATAAGGAGAAGTGATTAATATTAGCTCTTCAAGACATTGTTAAAACCAAATGGCTGTATCATGAGTCCAGGTAGTCACACAGAAGAAGAAACAATTCTTCATGGGAAAAATTTCAAAGGACTAATGACCACACCTGTTTATATATTGTCTGACATTTATTGTGGTCAGAAAAGAATATAAACTTGGATACTGTTTCAAAAATAAAGATAATCTATTTATGGTCTAAGGATGTTATATGGAAGTGTTGAATCATTATATTGTACACCTGAAACTAACATAACACTGTATGTTAACTAATTGGAATTCAAATTAAAACTTAAAAAATGTATAATTAATCTAAAATACTCTACCTTGAGTTCAAATCTCTAGATAGCATTTAGTTGAATATTTTCTGCTTTAAGAATGAATTTAAATCTTCCCACAATATTACTAGAATATGTATGCTATATATACTTATCTCTAGAACTTCTGTTTTCATATTTATGCTTAGTTTTTAAAGTTGGGGTGTGCTTAGAATCATGTAATCACACTGTATTATTTTGTAAATAATAAACCTGAGACCTAAAGAACTGAAGTTACTTTCTCAAGATCAGACAAAGGCAAGAAAAAAAGTATGAATTCACCCTAGATCTACTGACTACAGCTATGTTTTTGCAGCATTGGAGAGCTTTCATAAATAGATGTGTATGGCTGACTCTTGTATTTGATCATTCCATGACTGTGTTATCAGATGTTTCCTTTATGAGGATTGAATTAACAATAGCATATTTGCTTTCTAAAACAAAGCACATATATCCCGGCCCTAAGTAAGGTGATATAAAACATAATTTTACATAAAACTTATTGTGAGAATCTGCAATGTTCATTTATATTATGGAAGCATACTAAAGCATCCCTAAAACCAGATTGTATATTATTAAATTATAATAATTTCCAAAGATTTTAAGTAGTTTAACTGTCTTTTACTTGTCATTATTCTTTTGTTGTTATTGCTAGTTTTTTTCTTTGAAGCATAAGCATATGCTTTTGGACTCTAAGAGTGAATTAGCTAACAACTATACTGAAATATAAATATGGAGAAACAAAAAAAAATCTCTCCCTCTCTCTCTCTCTCTCTCACACACACACACACACATACACACACATTACCCTCAAATGATCATTTTAAAAACCATGTGTGGAAACATAGCCAATATATTCTGAGTGTCAAATTAAAGAGGTTAAATAAAATTTCAAATACTATTTCAGTCAGATTGCGTTGAGTAACTACAATGTTCATTTATATAAATGATTCCTAAGCAGCACTTTTAGCTTCAGAACTCTGTCACCATGTTAATATAATTATGCTATTATTGCTGTCAATAAAAGCTAATTGTTGAAAACAATCTTGTTCAAAAAATATCCAGGCACCATTTATATTAAAATAACTTCCTCCTAAGGGAACACAATAAGAGACATTTCATCTATACAGAATCAACCAGAAGAGACTGAAATTAAAAAGGTTATTTTTGAAAGGCATAAGGGTAAATTAAAAAGATATTCATACTGTGTAAAATTTTAAAAACTAGTAAAAAACTGGGATTATAACTGGTACTTTTCTCATTCATCCTATTGAGGGAAAAAATTTCAAACTCTAAGTGCTTTTTGTTCATTTTGTTGAAAATCACTTAAGTCTGTTTCAAGGCAACATTGTCCATTTCTATGATCCAGAAATAAAAGTTATGCAAATACCCAAGGACTCTCCCACCAATTGCCTAAATGATTGTGAGACTATTGTTACTATCTGAGCTGTGGAGTATCTATTATGCTATTGTCCAAACTCAAATGGCTTCAGGGAGAGTCAATGTTTTATCTATGTGTAATGTCCATGATGTAAATTTTAAGTGCAGGCATGAAACAGACCTGGTGTTTTTGTTTGTTTGTATCATTTTTCTTTGTCTTAATGTCAGCTAAGTGTATCATTCTATCAAAACCTGATTCAGAATGCAAGGAAGATCCATTTTATGTGATATGTTGGAATACTACTTGTGAATTTTTTATTAGACCAATTTGTTGCAAGTAAGTGGGACATTCTTTTAAAGGAAGATGCTTCCATGTTCATGGATTGGAAGAATTAATAACATTAAAGTCCATGCTATACAAACTCTACCAAAATTCCTATGGTATTTTTCACAAAAATAGAAAAAACAATCCTAAAGGTTGTGTGAAATCACAAAAGACCTCAAAGAGCCATAGCAATTTTGGGAGAAAAAGAATGAAGCTGGAGGCACAACACTTCTTGATTTCAAACTATTACAAAACTATAGTTAAATCAAAACAGTCTAACACTGGCATAAAAACACGAACCATAAATCAATGGAACGAAAAGAAAGCCCAGGAATAAACCCACACATATATGGTTAAAAAAAAAAAAACAAGAATATATAATGGGTAAAGAATATTCTTTTCAATAAATGGATTTAAGAAAACTGGACAGCAATATGCCAAAGAATAAAATTGGGTCACTGTATTATGCTACACACAAAAATCAACTCAAAATCAATTAAAGACTTGAATATAAGACCTGAAACCATACAACTCCTAAAAGAAAACATAGGAGATAAGTTCCTTGACATCAGTTTTTCCCATGATTTTTCAGATTTGATACAAAATGCAAAGCCAAGAAAAGCAAAAATAAACAAGGGGTGTTATATTAAACTAAAAAGCTCCTACACAGCAAAGGAAACCATCAATAAAATGAAAGGCAACCTACAGAAAGGGAGTGATCTTTGCAAATCATATATGAGGGGTTAATATCCAAAGTATATGCAAAACTCATACAACTCAATAGCAAACAAAACAAAACAAACCCCGCAAATAATCCAAATAAAAAATTGGCAAGGGAACTGAATATACATTTTTCCAAAGAAGACATACAAATGGCCAGCAGGTACATGAAAAGGTGCTCAACAAAACTAATCATTGGGGAAATGCAAATCAAAACAACAGTGAGATATATCATCTCCCATCTGTGTAGAATGGCTATTATGAAAAAGACAAGCAGTAACAAGTATTGGCAAGGATATGGAGAAACAAGAACCTTGTGAACTGTTGGTGGGAATGTAAATTGGTTCAGCTGCTGCGGAAAAGAGTATGGTATTTCCTCAAAAAATTAAAAATAGAACTAACTACTATCTGTTCCAGCAATTCCACTTCTGGGTAAATACCTGAAGGAAACAAATTCACTATCTTGAAAAGATATCTGCACCCCAATGTTCACTGCAGCATTATTTACAATAGCTAAGACATGGAAACAACCTAAGTTTACAGTGACAGATGAATGGAGAGAGATGTGGTATATACATACAATGGAATATTGTTAGCCATAAAAAGGAAGGGAATTCTGCTGTTTGCAACACCGTGGATGGACTTTGAGGACATTAAACTAAGTGAAATAAGTCAGGCAGAGAAAATACCGTATGCTTTCACTTATGGGTGGAATCTAAACAAAACCAAGCTCGTAGATACAGAGAACATGTTGGTGGTTACCAGAGATGAGATGTGGGGAAGGGGGCAGGTGAAATGTGTCAAGGTGGTCAAAAGGCACAAACTTCCAGTTATAGGATAAGTGAGTTCTGGGGAGGTGATATACAGCATGGTAACTAAAGCGAACAATAATTGAAGGAGCTGTGAAAACCCAACAACCCTTGACGTTTTAAATACTACTGAAGATCTATCTGATCTTTTAAAAGTAAATAATAGTTTCTAGTCTCTTTTTGTAATTTTCTAATTGCTGTTTAATTGTGAAATTTTTACGTATATAAGCATCAACCTAGGTACAAAGTCAAAATAGTATTTTTAAATAGATGAAATTTTCTGTGCCTTTTTCAACACGGATACAGAGAATTGGAAAGAAGTATGTAGAATTAAAACATTTTAGTTATTTTTGAAATAGGTATATCTAGTTATTTGAAAATTGTCCATTTGTCTATGCTAAATAGTATAAATATTTTCTATGTTTTCATTTGTCTTTAATTTTCTTTTATCATATTCTTTTCCATCCAGATCATACTACCCTAGTATATGGTGTGATATGAACAAAAAAATTTTTACATAGATTTATTTATAGGCTTATTTTACAAGAACTACCAAAATGCAATTCAAGAAGGCAGTAGGACAAAAATTAATGTATAAGTAACGTTCATTCATGGATACAGCATTCAGTTAGAATTTATAATGGAAGAGAGAACCTAAAAGTTGGTATTATCTGGAAAAATAATAATATAATTTTTCCAACATTAGGATGGCATTATTTAAAACCACAATACAGCCTCCAAAATAACTGAAAAACCAGCTAACAGAGACCTACATAACAATGGTTTTATTTTTCTAACATAGTAAACGTGCAACATATGAGCTTTCTAGGACTGGTGAAGTGGCTCAACTATGCCAGCAGTGTCCCAAGCTCTTTTATCCTATCTGTTTCACTATGTGTAGGATGTGTCTTCATTTGCAAATTTAACTTGTAATCACAATTGTAATCACAATCAAGCAACAAATAAAATTGTTCAGTGTACAACAGACACATATCACCTTAATAAATATAGTTATTTAAGGATGTAATAAAATAGCATTTTATTCTTCAATGTACATGTATTTTTTTCAAACATCTACTAAATTAAGACATAAACACATATATAGTTGTTTGGAACTAAGTACTTAATAAACAAAACAATTATGTTTTGTTTTTTTTTCATTATAAGCAACCTGAAAAAATTACAGAAACACTAAGGACACTGTAAACTGAGAGAATTTGGAGACTTTTTCTATAAGGCCAACTTTCTATGGAAAAGAGTCTGGTAAGTTAAGTCTTTACTTTTTTAGACTCAGCAGAAGCAGGCCAAACATGGGCAGGTGGGGTTTGAATATTTTCACCTGTTGGTGCTGTCAGTCAATCTTCAATGTATGTCTCAATCCTATTTTCTTATTCCCATACTTTACAAAATTGAAGTGAAGATCTGTTAGATTTGTAGAGTAAGTAAGACAAGGAATATCTTGTGTAGCATTCTGGACATACCATCATTTATCAAAGAGGATATTTTGTCACTGAAAAATAAGAATTTTAGCAATGGCAAAAGGACACTCTGTGTGTTTGAAGAATTCATATATTTGAAGAATTCATAGTTATATTTTGTAATGACAAACGTATTTTTGTTTTACTAACGAAAAATCTATATCAATTAATTTTAATTAGCCTGAAAATGCATTCATTTGTATATAGGATATATCACTTGTTTGATTTTATATTGCTAAAATAAAAGAAATACATTATTTTTAAGATTTTATTTTTAAGTAATCTCTTTACCCAATGTAGGGCTTGAACTCACAACCCCAAGATCAAGAGCCACATGCTCTAGTGACTGAGCCAGCCAGGCATCCCAGGAAACATATTTTTATAAAGACCTAATGGAACAATCCCAGTAGCAAGTGGGAAGTACATGATGAGCATCTGATGTCTCAGAGTTCTGGCGACGGTACTACAGACCTATTCAGAAGCTTTGGCTGCCACTCCACAAGAGCCAATCTTTCCATTTACTTTCGTAATAGTCAGCTATGAGGCTTTTATTTTATTTTGTCTGCTGAGCTTAAAAAACATGTTTAAATTTCAAGCATTTCAGAAAAATGCCAAGTAATAAATTTGCTATCATCTTTCCTAGAAATATAGTACTAAGAATTAAGTAAACTAAAACACCCTATATCTGCTTTATATTTTATAAGATAAGTCTATTGTGAAACTTCATCATGTATATTGTTACCATAATTCACTTTTAAAGGGCTTCTGTATGCAGAAATGACTATGATAATATACCTAAAAAGTAGCAACTTTTTGTATAAAAATTCATGTTCTCATCTATTCAAAGAATACTCTTGACTACTCTGTAGTTGCTTTTCAAGATGGGGAATAATGGTTTAGTGATTCAGAGAATTTAAGTAGCCTAAATAATGTTACCTTACTTTTACAGAGTGTTTTTGTATTTTTCAATGGGTTTTCTATACCTACATTCATATTTTATCATATGTAATTTTTCATTATGATACACTTACATACTACACATATTGAATTAGTTGCAAGTATTTCTCATCACAAATACCTCAAAAACATATTTTGTTAATTCAAAGTATTCCTATATTTATTAGTATCTCCTCAACGCTTCCACCTTATTTCAAAATGGATTAATAATACCTCTCCAATCTCATGCAATGAATCCTAAGCTATGATGAATATTAAAGTGATCCAATAATAGTCTTTCACTTTCTATTTCCCATTTGCAATAGACATGACCCAGATCTCTGGCTGAACCCAGGAGAGAATATGTAGGCCTAGGTCTGCCCATCATTCAGTGATCTGTCCTTTTTTTTTTTTTTTTTTTTTCTTTTGGTGTTATTTCTTAGCTCCCCGGTGAGCTGTGATTCAGGAAGGCTGGAGAAGAATCTTGCACAGATCAAACTTACAAGAGACTCTGGTATAAAAAGAATACCAGTGAGTGTATTTATAGCCACAAATAAAACTAACAAATAGGTCAGCATTCCACCAACCTTCTTGCTGTTGACTGATCACTGCATTCTCTTCATGTCAAAACACACACACTCAAACACTCCATATTATCATTAAATGTTTCCTTATGAACACAGAATCAAAGAAAAAAGAGTTGATTACATGGGATCAGGTTTTCAGGCATGACAGTCACCTGTTCTATCAATAGCCCTAGAAGGGAAACAGGTATTTTCTCATCTGCTGAGCACCAGAGTTCCTTGTGGGACTTTGATTGAATACTGACAAACTCTTGCTCTTGTGTTCCCCTTCATGGTTTGTATTTTGCCAAGTCTTTTTTTTTTTCAATTTTATTATAACAAGAACACGACATGAAATCTATCCTCATAAGTGTGCATTATTGACTGTACAATATTGTGCAGCAGATCTCTAGAGTGTATTCATCTTACTTAACTGAAACTTTATACCTGTTGCTTAATAATTCCTCTTCTCTCCATTTCCAGCCTATGGTAGCCACAGCCTCCCGTCTTTGATTTTACAAATTTGACTGTTTTAAATACCTCATTTAAGTGGAATTACACAATACTTATCTTTCTGTGTCTTGCTTATTTTACTTAGCATAATGTTCTTAAGGTTCATCCATGTTGTGACATATGCAGAATTCCCTTCCTTTTTAAGGCTAAATAGTACTCCAGTGTGTGTGTGTGTGTGTGTGTGTGTGTACCACATTTTCTTTGTCCGTTATTTGTTGGTGGAAATTTAGGTCATTTCTGCATCTTAGCTATTGCCAAGTCTTTTTTTAAAAAAATAACTTTCAGTGGTATTAGAGCTGACTGAGACAGGTTCTGGAAAGGAGATTTTTAAATATTCAGAAATTTGCAAACTGGCTATTAAACCACCTTGAAATCATCCATGGCGGGAGTATTTACACCACAGGAATTGGCAAATGCTGTATAGCAGAGCTTTCTCCTGCCCCCTAGGAGATCAAGTTTACCGACACCATTGGTATATTACTATATCTATTGATTAGGTGTAGCTTAAATATTTTAATACAATCAATTCTCTGACTAAGACTTGGTCAAATCAATTGCATTTTGGATTTTCCTAAAATTCTGAGGCATAGATTTATATTGCTTATGATGGTTCAAATCTTTGAATTTCACAGGCCTTAATTGCAATATGGCATGATAGATTATAATTTAAATCTAAGAGAGTAAGCTTATCTAATTTTGAGGGTGTATTGTTACTGTACATTTACTACAAAAGTTACCAAAACAAGCTACAAAACACAACAAGACTCCATCTGTCTTTGTGTAAAGATTATAAATTACTTCTTGGTTGAACTATAGTAATAACTTTCTATTAGCGTCTGGTTCAAGGCTAGTAGAAGACTATGTACTGCTGCTTCAAATCTCTCATTTCTTTCTGACTTTGACCTCCAGACCTACTTTTATTTTTTACTTTTATTTTATTTTATGATTTTATTTATTTATTTGAAAGAGAGCTAAAGTGATCACAGAGGCAGAAGGAGAAGTACGCTTGCCACTGAGCGGAGAGATGTGCCCTGAGATCATGACCTAGCCGAAGGTAGAGGCTTCACTGACTGAACCGCCCAGGCACCCCATAGACCTACTTTTAAAAAACATACCTGATTAGGTTAGTCTCACCCAGGAGAGTCTCCCTTTTCATTTACTTAGAATCAACTGACTTGAGACCTTAATTACATCTGCCAGATCTCTGCATATAACATAACATAAAATCAAAGGAATGTTATCCCATCTTATTCACTTATTCAATCCCTACTCAAGGGGACAGGATTACACAAGGCATGCAAATCAAGGGGTGGAAAACCTGGGCCATCTTAGAATTCTGCCTTTCACACAGAATTATGTATCTTTTACACAAAAGCAAACACAGACATTGCAATGTTAACTGAGGTCATATCAGTATTAATTTGCAGAAGCAAGAATTCAAATCTAGAATGTCTGACTCCAAATACCTTGAGTGTATTTTTTAAAGTTTTTATTTAAATTCCAGTTCGTTAACATACAGTGTAATATTAATTTCAGGTGTACAGTTTAGTGATGCACAATTTCCATACAATACCCGGTGTTCATCACAAGTGCCCTCCTTAAGCCCCATCACCTATTTACCCATTTCCCCACCCATGTCCCTTCTGGTAGCTATGTTTGTTCTCTATAGTTAAGAATCTGTTTCTTGGTTTGTCTTTATCTTCTCCCTTTTCTCGTTTGATCTGTTTCTTAAATTCCACATATGAGTGGAATCTTTTCTTTATCTATGTATTAGTCAGTGGATATTTGGGCTCTTTCCATAATTTGGCTGTTGTAGATAATAGTGCTGTAAACATTGGGGTGCATGTATCTCTTCAAATTAGTATTTTTGTATTCTCTGGGTAAATACCTACTAGTGCAATTGCAGGATCATAGGGTAATTCTATTTATAACTTTTTGAGGAAACTTCATACTGTTTCCTAGAGTGGCTGCACCAGTTTTCATTCCAACAGTGCATGAGGGTTCCCCTTTCTCCCCATCCTTGCCAATACCTGTTGTTTCCTGCATTGTTGATTTTAGCCATTCTGACAGGTGTGAGGTGATATCTCATCGTAGTTTTGATTAGTATTTCCCTGATGATGAGTGATGTTAAAGATTTTTTCATGTGTCTGTTGGCCTCAGTGTGTCTTCTTTGGAAAAACGTCATGTCTTCTGCTATTTTTTCATTACAGTGTTCATTTTTTGGGTGTTGAGTTTGATAAGTTCTTTATAGATTTTGGATTCTAACCCTTTATTGGATATGTCTTTTGCAAATATCTTCTCCCATTCCATAGTTTGCTTTATAGTTTTGTTGATTGTTTCCTTTGTCACGCAGAAGCTTTTTATTTTAATGAAGTCCTAACAGTTCATTTTTGCTTTTGTTTCCCTTGCCTCTGGAGATGTATCTAGTAAGAGATTGCTATGGCAGATGTCAAAGAGGCTGCTGCCTGTATTCTTCTCTAAGATTTTAATGGTTTCCTGTATCATATTTAAGTCCTTCATCTGTTTTGAATTTACTTTTGGGTATGGTGTAAGAAAGTGGTCCAGTTTCATTCTTCTGCACGTGGCTGTCCAGTTTTCCCAACACCATTTGTTGAAGAGATTGTCTTTTTTCCCATTAGATACTCTTTCCTGCTTTGTTGAAGATTAATTGACCATATGGTTATAGGTTCATGTCTGGGTTTTCTATTCTGTTCTATTGATCTATGTGTCTATTTTTGTGCCAGTACCATACTGTTTTGATTTAAAATGTAGTAAAAAAAATTTTTTTAAAAGACTATGTGACAGAGTTTGCATGTGGCTCGCAAAATCTCAAATATTTATTGTATGGTCCTTTACAAAAAAATTTGCTGATTCCTGATCTAGTGTGCTGTTTCAAGATCAGACTCCTTACTAAGTGCGTGTCCTTAGGTAAGTTGCTCAAAACTCTTTGTGTCCCAGTTTCATCATCTGTAAAATGGGAGCAGTATTGATCCTACCTCATAGGGTCATTGTTAAGGCATATGGATTTACATTTGTAAATGTCTTCAAATGTGGAGAAAGTTTATAAATGTTGGCTCTTGATAAATGTCCGGTTGCAATGTAATCTATAAAATAAGACACTTGAACTTAAAGGAAGCAGTAGCAATCATCTGATTTTACAGAAATAGTAACTTTTCAGATATTGTTGAGAGGTTTAAATAATATATCTGGGTAAAAGTATGAATAAAATTAATGAAAGTTAATTAAGTTTACATATGCATGTGGTGTGTGTGTGTTTGTATAGCTTTTTCATACTAGCTACTATCTCCTTCATGACTCCTGTATGCTAGAAATGTGCTAATTATCTTACTCCTGGCACGTTTTGGCTAAGTCCTCAAAAAAACTGTGACAGGAAGATTTTTATCAGATCCTAATCCCTGTAAAATAGTTTGAGATCAAGATATACATAGAAGGAGTTTGTTACAAAATGCTTCAAGGAACAACACACATAAAAAGAAATACAGAATATGGACAGCAGGATTAGGTTACAAAAGAGTTTGAACCGTGACGCATTTGCAACCAAGACTTATGGCACGTGTCTGTAAAGCAAGAATAGCCAGCCATTCAAATAAGTTCAAAGCTAAAGCAATGGGGCCAGGTCTTTTTATCCCCCATATGAATCAGTTTTCAGATGGGGCTGACTTTGGGACAGGCAGATCCCTCTGGCTGAGAGTAATTCCCGGGGGGAAACAAAATTGTAAAACTTTAGCTGGCAACATTCCCAGTAACTGGGATCCACCTTGATCCTTAAAGGAGGATCTTTGTGGTATACCAGAGCAATTAATACAGCCTCGGCTTCATGCAGCAACACTTCATATAGTAAGCTGGCCTTGGGCACAGGTCTTTAAAATTCTGGTTTATCTCTTACCTGGGGAAATTTACATGGGGAAGAATAGTGAGACAAACTATAGCCTCAGTGTCAGCAGCTAGCAGGAAAATGTAAGTAACATTTATTATCTTTCTGTTTTATTACCCATTCCAGATGTCCCTCAACCTCAACTAGCACGTTGACTAGTTTAGGTGGCTTATGTGGGATCTAAGCCCCTGGTCACCATCCCTTTCTCAGGTTTAGCTGGCACAGTTGCTCATTAACCATCAAAATTGGTTAGTAAAATGACAAGAGGTATTCCATGGGCTACATAGATACCAAACAAATTTTTCTCTATCCCTTTATGTAACATTAACCTTACTTTATCCTGATGATCGAACACATTTACCTCTGCCAGGGTGGTTACTGCCCTCCTTGATCTGTCTCTAGCAATGAAGAGCCTTGAAGAGTCAGCACAAGCACAATCAAAATGCCAGGACTGGAGGGTATTATGCTAAGTGAAATAAGTCAAGCAGAGAAAGACAATTATATGGTTTCATTCATGTGTGGAACCTAAGAAACAGTGCAGAAGACCATAAGGGAAGGGAGTGAAAACTGAATGGGAGGAATTCATAGAGGGAGACAAACCATGATAGACTCTTGACTCCGGGAACCAAACTGAGGGTTACAGAAGGGAGAGGGGTGGGGGATGGGGTAACCAGGTGAGGGGTATTAAGGAGGGCATTGTTGTGATGAGCACTGGGTGTTATATGCATCTAATGAATAGTTGAACATTACATCAAAAACTAATGATGCACTATATGTTGGCTAATTGAACATAATAAAAAAAAATGCCAGGACTTTTTTCAACAAATTACTTCTAAATTTATATGAAAAGACAATATACTATACTGGACAAGCTGATATGGAAAAAAAAAAAGAGTTGAATTGGAGAACTCACTTTACCTAATTTCGAGACTTTTTACAAAGCTACAGTAATCAAGGAAGTGTGGTTTTCATGTAGTTAGAGATCAAAGGAACAGATTAGAAAGTCCAGACATAGACTTTGTCTTAGTCCACTCAGGCTGCTGTAACAGGATATATAGATCTGGTGACTTATAAACAACAGAGATCTATTTCTCATATTTGGTGGCTGGGAAATCTAAGATGAAGGTGCAAGCAGTTTCAGTGTCTAGCGACAGCATACTTCCTGGATGCACTGTGTCCTCACATGGGAAGGGGCAAGGGAGCTCTCTGGGGTCTCTTTTTTAAGGGTACTAATGCCATTCATAGAGGCCTGCCTTATTACCTATTCACCTACCAAAGGCCCCACCTCCTAATACCATCACATTAGGGGTTAGATTTTTTTGCTGCTTCGTAATTTATTATTATTGGAATCCATCTAAACGACAAAAGCTTAGCCATTTTATAGCTATTGAAAGAATTCTATGCAGCATGGAAAGATGTCTTTGAATAAAAGTAGGTAAAAAGAACCCCAAAAACAGTATGGAAAGTTTGAGGCCATTAATGAGAAATATATGAAAATGCATATGTTAAAAATTCTAGAATATTTAATCACAGAATAGAATATCAAAATGTTAACATCTTTTTTTTGTTATGAAATTATGAGTGATCTTCGCATTCATATTTATATATTTTTGTCTTTCTAAATTTCTTTTAAGTGGGCATTTATTACTAACAAACAAAAAGGAGGGTTTTCCTCGTAGCTATTTTTTTAAAGATTTTATTTATTTATTTATTTATTTTAGAGAGAGACCACACATGGAAGGGGGACGGAGACGGAGGGAATCCCAAACAGACTTCCTATTGAGCATGGAGCCCCACACAGGGCTTGATCTCACCACACTGAGATCATGACTTGAGCCTGAGCTGAAACCAAGAGTCGGACACTTAACAGACTGAGCCACCCAGGTGCCACATCTTAGTGGCTATATTTATGTTAACTGTCCTAAACATATTATCTAGATTTGTACAGAACAAAATTTCTTAGATGTATACTTAAATTGCCTCACATCAAGAAAATTTTAACTATAGAAGGGGCTTTATAAAGCTCTAAGTATTTGCTGCATGCCACATATTTCAAAACCTTTATTTTAGAAGTGATGGGATTATAGTTCCCCCATTGAAGTTAGACAGACCTATAGCTTGCTTTAGTTAATAAAATGTTAAGCACCCACGAAATATGATTCTTCCTCGTGGAAGCTTTAGGAACCAGACATGAATCGCCGTTTTTTTTTTTTTTTTTTCTTTTCTGCAATAATCCAATTTGTGGCTGTTTCCTCGGCCCAGAACATGGAAATGGGAGACTGATTAGCCAAACTACAAAGATACATAAAGTGAGGAAGAAATTACCCTTCATGGTTTTATCATATCATCTGCTTCCTCCCATCAAATATAGATACTCCCTGAAGAGGTTTGCATATCATAGCAATATGACATTTACACTCGATCTGTGACTGAATAGATCACTTTATTACAGATCATACGGGTTTATTATAAAAGAACTTCCATGCTACCTGATGGGGTTTTAGAATATGGGTGAAGTTCGGTGAGGTAAGATTGGAGCTAACGACCCAGAAAGAATTCTTGAGACTGCTTTGGTGCAAAATGGTGGTTTATTAAAGCACAGGGACAGGAGAGGTGGGCAGAAAGAGCTGCTGCCCCAGGGTTGTGAAGGGTGGCTGATTATATACTTGGGAGTTGGGGGAGGTAAGGAAAAGGGAGGTTTTCAAAAGAATTTTCATATGCTAAAGAGGAACTACAAGATACCAGAGGCCTTGCCCTTGTCAAGTTAAGGTGGTTTTTCCTTCTAGTAAGGCATTAACAGTAAGATAGTTGGGAGCTTCCTGGAGGAACATAACACTTTACCCTCTTCAAGTATCTGTCATTTAGCTGCAGATTATAAGGACATTTAATTGTATCTACATTCCTTTCTGGAAGCTAGGCCATTGGTAGAAATGGTTTGTTCTTGTAAATTGCTAAGATATTTGTAAACTGAGGGAGACCCTTGCAGGATTATGATCTCTGTTGTGGGGTGTCAGCTTCTGCCTGTCCTCAGCTAGCCTTCTGCTCCCTCATCACTACCCTTCAACAACTCTGCAAAAGATAATTTGAAACTTGGGATACTTAGATTGGAAGAGTGTTTGAGAGTGAACAGTACTAAATACAGCTTTTTTTCTGCCTTCATAGTTTAGTTAACAGCTAGCTGCTCTGTTATTATGTTATTTTTATATGAAGTGAAGAAGAATCAGGGAAATAGATATTCAGAATAGATGAGACAGAAGAGTTTTATAGCAATAACTGGCATTATGAAGCAAGTAACAAAAGGAAGGAAATGACTTTAAATTGGAAAGATACAAAAAAGTGAATGTGAAAATGTATGAAGAGAAGGTGTTGTGCTGATGTATTTGAAGCAAAGATTCTTCCTGAAAAGTAGTCAAGGAAAAAATTACATATTTGGAAAAAGTAGTTTGAGAAGATGTTTATATAAGAGAAGTAAAAAACAAATAAGCAAATAATTCTTGATTTAAGCACAGAAAAATGACAAAAAAAAGAATCAGGAGGGGTAGTCAAATTATAAGTGAGGACATAACTTTCTTTTGTTCTTCATTTTTGTCTTGCTCTGATTGGCATTTCCAACTTCTCCTCTTCCATTTTTGTTTACCATTATAACCAGATATATTGTATTTTTGGTATTCCTCACTATACAAAACCTTGGAATGACAATGATAAATTTGCTGTTTCTTTGGTGTTTTGAATTTTTTTAATTGCAAATTTTTTATTATAAATCAAATGAAAGATTGTATCTTTTTTTTGTTGATGGTAGCTTTGCACAACTGAGAAAGATATACAATACATAATTTTATTTTTCTATGTAAGTCTTACTACTTAGTTTATTCTTAAATTTTTGTAAAGGAAATTGCTTCATTATTCTTTAGATTCCTTATTATTCTTCTTTTATTTTTCTTTCTCTTCTTCATCTTCTTTGTCCTCTTCTTCTTCTTTTATTTTATTATTATTTTTTTTAGGAGTAAAAGAGGCAAAAGGTGAAAAAGAAAGAATTGATATAATCAAAGGTAACTAGAAATCAGAAATCTAGGAATATATTACCAATTTGATATAAATATGAAAGAACATCATGATTTTTGACTGCTCAGGATAATTGAAAATTTTGTTAAATTCTTTTCCCAAATAATCCCCTAAGCAACTATGAGAATATAGAAAAGCATATTATTATAAATATTGTGACAATATTTTGTCTTGTATTCATTTTGTTCCACTGAGAAATAGTTATTTTTCTGCTCAGAGTTGTGAGACATTGGTGAGCTTGAATCAAATCAAAGGACTATCAGAAATACAACTTAAACTCTGCAGAAGAATGCTTGCAGCAATATAGCAATAAGCAGGGTTGTTAAAAAACATACACGCACACACAGTCAATTAAGCCATTGGATAATAGATCTTTTGTGTTCAGGTAACTAAATAAGCTATTCATTTAAAATATTCATTAGACTTCCTTTGTTTTCATTCACATTCAAGGATTTCAAAGAAAATGACAATGTTACTGCTTTCTCTAAATGATCTTCTTCTATTATGACTTATTGTAGAGCTCTATTTTACTCATCTGCTTATGATAATGATAATGCTGGTTTCTCTGAGGGTAATAAAAGGAAATTACATGAGACTTACTCTCATTCCCTTGTGATAATTCTTTTCTCTAGTCTACAGCATTCATACTTGAGAAAATGAAGCCTACTGCTTATTTTTATGTGGCGACGACCATCATAGTCATTTTAATGTAATCACATTATTTACCATCTGTTTTTTGTTTAGCCAAAATTGATTTTCTATATAGTTCATTTGGACACTTGAGACAAATAAGCTATTTATTTGTGTCAGTTTAATGTCTTAGCTACTAGAATTTTAAAAAGAAAATATTTTTCACAGGACAATATATTTCAAATGGCCTTGAATGCAATATACTGTTGAACTATGCTGTTTTATTTTATAGTTTCTTAAAAGGGGGATTATGCATATGGTTCATTGTTTTCAAGCCTTATATCATAATAAAAAATCACAATTCATTGTTTTAAAATGAACATTGATTTTTTTTAGGGTAAACTGAAGAAGAAGAAGAAGAAGAAGAAGAAGAAGAAGAAGAAGAAGAAGAAGAAGAAGCAGCAGCAGCATATATTTTCTAATGGCTTGAAGCTGTTTCACTTTACATGAGCTTTACATGACCTTCTCCCAACCAGTTAATTCTGTCGTCATATAACATCAATATGAGAACAAGTATAAGAATGCTTTAATTGTTTTTATATTGGACTAAATTTAACATAATACAACATAATTATACGTAATAAATTATTTACTTATCAGTGTTGTGTCCGTCAGCTAAAGACCACTAGGATCACACAGTTAGCCAGATACAGTTGGATTGATGACTTTCTCCAAGGAGAAGGAATGCCATAGGGAATAGGGAGGGATATTACTGAGAGGCTTCCATGCTGTTTCTTAAAAGGATTTGAGCCTGTGGTAGGTGGATTTTGGAGATGGTTCAAGAAAGCGATGTTTTTTGATTTTGGGGTTTTTTTTTTGTTTTTTTTGTTTTTTTTTTTGCTTTTTGTTTTCTGAATTGGATGTTTTCAGAAAGGAAGGATACGTCTATCATCAGGTATTTGAGTTTCGTTCAGTAGATGGGAGAAATGGAGCTAGGTTAAAGCTGTAATCCGTTAAGAAGTAACCAAAAAATTAGCTGGAAAAAGAAGACTTTTACTCATATGTGTGGTTTGCAAAGGGTTTCTGTTTTTGTATATGAAGGGACATGCTTATACCACAATCTTGTGTTTTCATCTGATGCTCTGTGAAGTTCTTTTTATGCTGGGCAGGAGAACATCATAGCCTCGCTTTAGTCCCAGATCAGCTGGCAGCTTTCAGGGTTGACTGCAATTCACTTTCTTATATGTACGCTTCCAATGATAATTGTTATGGACTGAATGTTAACTCTCCAATTTCGTAAATTAAGACTCTAACTCCCAATATGATAGTATAAGAAGGTGGGTCATTGGGAAGTAATTAGCATTAAAGGAGGTAAGGAGGGTGGAGTCCCCTTAATGGTATTACTGCCTTTATAAAAAGAGGAAGACAAATCAGAGTATTCTTCCTCTCTACCACATGAAAATAACAGGAAGAAGAAAGCCATCTACAAGCCAAGAAGAGGCTTCTTATCAGACAGTGAATGTGCTGTCATCTTGATCTTCCACTTCCCAGTCTCCAGAATTGTGAAAAATAAGCCTCTGTTGTTTGTACCACCCAGTCTATGGTATTTTGTTATAGCAGTCTGAGTTGACTAAAACAAGGATCAAATGTTTAATCCTTATATGCATTATCATAAAAACTAGTAATCACCATATGACATTATGATTTGTATTGAACTTTTGCATAAAATTGTGATTGATGTCATTAATTGATAATACCATTAATTAATTACTTGTTTGGGATGCTTTGTGGTGTCACATGAATATTGACATGGTGTAGCAAGGGAGAAATCAGTTTTCACCTGTAATCAACGTACAATGTGACTCTTCCAGCCAAACAATATTTAAAAAATCACTCCCAGTCCCTACAACGCACAGAAGAATATGTGTTTAAAAGAAGACAGAGAATAAAAGACATATAGGAATAAAGTCTATAGGTTAAGGGAACAGAGCTACAAAATCAGAGTTATTTTAATAAAGAAGGGGACCAAATATAAAAATAACATATATACAAATAGAAGAGAATTCTGTATGAATCAGTGTTAAATATTCATTAATTTAAAACTGTTCTAAGTTTTTAAACAGACACAGCATAGATAGATCAAGAGTCTTAAATAATAATGGCATACTGAAAAGTGAAAGGGATAGCGAATGGCATAGTTTTAATGATTAGCTCAAGAATAAGTCAGGATGGGGCGCCTGGGTGGCACAGCGGTTAAGCGTCTGCCTTCGGCTCAGAGCGTGATCCCGGCGTTCTGGGATCGAGCCCCACATCAGGCTCCTCTGCTAGGAGCCTGCTTCTTCCTCTCCCACTCCCTCTGCTTGTGTTCCCTCTCTCGCTGGCTGTCTCTATCTCTGTCAGATAAATAAATAAAATCTTTAAAAAAAAAAAGAATAAGTCAGGAAACTGTGGTTAAGGATTATCACTATGCTGCTACTGTTGTAAATAGAGACTGATATCAGAACTCAATATATTTTTTTAATTCCTTAATATAAAATGTTATTTCTCATTACAGGAATGTTTCTAGTCTTTTTCAACCAACTGTTTTGGGATATGTACAAATCCCAAGATTAAAAACCTTTCGAATGATGGTTAACTATATCAGCTAGTCCAAGAAAGCCATATATTCTAGTAAAGATCTCAATACCCAGAATGGAGAAACCGCAAGCAGCAGCCTTTACATAGTTTGTTAATGCAACTTATTTCAGCTATGTATGCAGATTATGAAAGTGCCACCCAAATTAGTGAAATACAAATATGAAATCAAAGATGAAGAAAACACGTGTGTATGTGTGTGCATGTGTGTGTGTGGTCACATAGTGAATAAAATCAGGATCACATAAAATCAAATGAACACTCAATTAACATAGTTTATCTGTAAAATGTAAGAGTAAATATCAATTGGGTGGTATTTATGTGATAATATGATAATACTCATCAAATTGCTAGAACTTTTTCATTCGTCAAATAATCATTGAATATTTGCTATACCCATGTGTTTAGCATACTTGCTAGTGTGCCAAATGCTGCTGCCCAAATATGTTTTTTTCAATATTTTTTTCTATCTAGTAGAATAAATAAGATCCAAACACAAACACTTGTCACATTAGATAGAAACTGAAATATGTTAGAATGGAAAGGAATGAAGGAAAGAAAGATTTTATCCCATATAGGCAAGAAAGTAAAACATAAAGAGAAAAAAAAGGGACATTTAAGTCAGGCTGGAAAGATGGTGAGGCAATGCCTTTTGTACATTTGGAGACCATAAGAAGGTCATTCAGTACTGTGAAAAGAGCAAGAAAAAAACATAACAACAACAACAACAAAACAAAACAAAACAAAACAAAACATGGAAGCAAGGAAACTTAGGGAAGCCAGAGAGTAAAGTAAATTTTTGGTTAATTTTGTTCGTTTTTCTTTCTGTTTGTGAGTGGCAGTACTATATTTCAGTTAACATCAGGTAATCAGTTAACTGAACTAGCTAACATCAGTTCAGTTAACATTTGGTAAATCTGACTAGGAGTTTATCAACTTTATTAACTTTTTCAAAGAACCAGCTCCTGATTTCATTGATCTGTTCTATTGTGCTATTTTAGTTTTCATATCATTTATTTCTGCTCTCACAAATGAGAGAGGAGAAATAACAACTATTACCAAGAAATACAAACAATTGTAAGAGACTGCTATATGCCAAAAAATTGGACAACCTGGAAGAAATGGATAAATTCTTAGAAACGTATAAACTAACAAAACTGAAACAGGAAGAAATAAAAACCTTGAAGAGAACAATAGCCAGCAAAGAAATTGAATCAGTAATAAAAAAATCTCCCAAAAACAAAAGTCTAGGGCCAAATGGCTTCACACGTGAATTTTACCAAACATTTAAGGAAGAGTTAATACCTGTTCTTCTTAAACTATTCCAAAAAATAGAAAAGGAAGGAAAACTTCCAAATCCATTCTATGAGGCCAATATTACTCTGATACCAAAAGCAGATAAATACTCCATTAAAAAAAGAGAGCTACAGGCCAATATCCCTGATAAACATGGATGCAAATATTCCTAATAAAATACTAACAAACCTAATTTAACAGTATATTAAAAGAATCAGTCACCATGATCAAATGGGTTTTATTCCTGGGTTGCAAGAGTGGTTCAATATTTGCAAGTCAATCAACGTGCCATACCACATTAGTACAAGAAAGGGTAAAAACCATATGATCTTTACAACAGGTGCAGAAAAAGCACTTGACAAAGTAGGACATCCATTCATGATGAAAACCTTCATCAAAATAGGGAATATACCTCAACAAAATAGAGGACATTTATGAAAAACCTGCAGCTAATATCATCCTAAATGGGGGGAAAAAACGAGAGCTTTTCCCCTCTGGTCAGGAATAAGAGATAGATGTAGACTTTCACCACTGATTTAACATAGTGTTGGAAGTCCTACTCACAGTAATCAAACAAAAAGAAGCAAAAGGCATCCAAATCAGCAAGTAAGAAGTAAAATTTTCACTATTTCCAGATGACAAGATACTCTATACAGAAAACTTGAAAGACTCCACCAAAAAACTGCTAGAACTAGATTATGCTAAGTGAAATAAGTCAAGCAGAGAAAGACAATTATCATATGGTTTCACTCATTTATGGAACATAAGAAACAGCAGGAAGATTGGTAGAGGAAGGAAGGGAAGAATGAAGGGGGGTAAACAGAAGGGGGAATGAACCATGAGAGACTGTGGACTCTGGGAAACAAACTGAGGGCTTCAGAGGGATTGGGATAGGCCGGTGATGGGTATTAAGGAGGGCACATATTGCATGGTTCACTGGGTGTTATACGCCAGTAATGAATCATGGAACACTACATCAAAAACTGGGGATGTACTGTATGGTGACTAATATAACAAAATAAAAATTATAAAAAAAACCCTGCTAGAACTAATAAATGAATTCAGTAAAGTCACAGGATACAAAATCGCTGTACATTAAATCTGTGGCATTTCTTTACATCGATAATGAAGCAGCAGAAAGAGAAATTAAGGAATCAATTCCATTTACAATGCACCAAAAACCATAGGATATCTAGGACTAAACCTAACCCAAGAGGTGAAAGACCTGTACTCTGAAAACTATAAACAATGAAGAAAGAATTGAAGATGACACAAAGAAATGGAAAAATATTCCATGCTTATGGATTGGAAGAACAAATATTGTTAAAATGTCTATATTACCAAAAGCAATCTACACATTTAATGCAATCCCTATCAAACCATCAGTAGCATTTTTGACAGAGCTAGAACAAACAAATCTTAAAATGTGTGTGGAACCACCAAAGATCCCAAAAAGCCACAGCAATCTTGAAAAAGAAAAGCAAACCTGGAGGCATCACAATTCCAGACTTCAAGTTATATTACAAAGTGGTAGTGATCAAAACAGTATGGTACTGGCACAAAAATGGACACACAGATCAACGGAACGGAATAGAAAATCCAGATATGAACCCATAACTATATGGTCAATTAATTTTCAACAAAGCAGGAAAGAATATCTAATGGAAAAGAGACAGTCTCTTCAACAAACTGTGTTGGGAAAACTGGACAGCAGCATGCAGAAGTAGGAAACTGGACCACTTTCTTATAATCATACACAAAAATAAACTTAAAATTGATTGAAGACCTAAATACAAGACAGAAAACCATTAACATCCTAGAGGAGAATACAGGCAGTAACTTCTTTGACATTGGCCATAGCAACTTCTTTCTAGATACGTCTCCTGAGACAGGGGAAACAAAAGCAAAAATAGACTATTGAGATCACATCAAAATAAAAAGCTTCTGCACAGTGGGTAACAATCAACAACACTAAAAGGCAACCTATGGAATGGCAGAAGATATTTGCAAATGACATATCTGATAAAGGGTTTGTATCCAAAATATATAAAGAACTTATAAAACTCAACTCCCAAACAATGAATAATGCAATTAAAAGTGGGCAGAAGACATGAATAAACATTTTTCCAAAGAATACATACAGATGGCCAATAGGACACGCAAAAAGATGCTCAACATCACTCATCATCAGGAAAATACCAATCAAAACTACAATGAGATAACACCTCACACCTTTCAGAATAGCTAAAATCAACAACACAGGAAATAACAGATGTTGGCAAGGATGAGGAGAATGAGGAACCCTCTTGCACTGTTGGTAGGAATGCAAACTGGTGTAGTCGCTGTGGGAAACAGTATGGAGATTCCTCAAAAAGTTAAAAATAAGGGCACCTGGGTGGCTAAGTCCATTAAGCATTTGCCTTCAGCTCAGGTCATGATCTCAGAGTCCTGGGATTGAGCTCTGCATCAGGATCCCTCCCCACTGCTCATGTGCTCTCTCTCTCTCTCTCTCTCAAATAAATAAATAAAATCTTTTTTAAAAAAAGTTAAAAAGAGAACTATCCTATGATCCAGCAATTGCAATACTAGTTATATACCCAAAGGATACAACACAATGTTTATAGCAGTATAATCTACAGTAGCCCAAGTGTTCATTGACTGATGAATGGATAAGGAAGGTGGTATATATACACAAAGGGATATTACTCAGCCATAAAGAAGAATGAAATCTTGACATTTGCAATGCTGTGGATGGAGCTAGAGAGCATTATGCTAAGCAAAATAAGCCAGTCAGAGAAAGACAAACACCATATGATTTCACTCATATGTGGAATTTAAGAAACAGAACAAACGAGCAAAGGGAAAAAAGAGAGAGAGAGAGGCAAACCAAGAAATGGACTCCTAAACGTTGAGAACGAACTTTTGGTTACCAGAGGGGAGGCAGGAGGATGGGTTAAATAGGTGATGGGGATTAAGGAGGGCACCTGTGTTGAGCACCGGGTATTGTATGGAAGTATTGAATCACTAAATTGTACACCTGAAACTAATACTACACTGTATGTTAACTAACTGGAATTTAACTAAAAACTTAAAAATAAAAAAACCCAGCATGGCTTTGGATTAAATCTGAGCATAATGTCTACATGTGGATGTAAAAAATAAAGAATAAAAATGAAACAAATAAATAAAATTTTAAAAATAAAAATAAAAACAATTTTTAAAAAAATTATTAGAAAATTATTAAATTAAAAATTATTTAAAAATTATAGAAAAAAATTACTATACTTTTAAAATGTCAAAATCTTTTAAGTTCTCAGACTACACAAAACATGCAGCAGGCTAAATTTGTCTTGTAGGCTATACTCTGTGAACCCTGTGCTAGACTGAAAGAAACTACTTTCCTTGTCCCTGGTTACCTGAAATGAAAAATGCTGGGAAAGAATATTCTAACCTCCATATTGAAAGTTATTTGTACTACATTATTTGTTGTCTCTGTAAACTAGAGATAACACTATCATTAAGTGGCCTTTACTTGTTATTATAAACATAAAATATTCAAGTAGACAGTACTAAAAAGAATCTTGAAGTTCTTAGGAGTTAAAGATTAAATGTTTGAAAATCACTTCCTCAAAATAAAGATGGAAATATGAATCTTAGTATCAAACTCCTATGGTTACATAGGTGCTCTCATTTAACTAAGGGATAACTTGATGTTGAATACATAAGACAGTTTATAATATGATCTTATGTCTACACAGAGATAGATTTTTAATCAGAGAAATCAGCAGTCCTTCACATTAAATGCTTTAAGTACCATTTTCAATTAGCAATAACACTCTATAAGTGTCCAATTAAATCTCAGTTAAATCTTTATTTGAAACACTAAGTGTGATGGAATATCCAGTAGGTAAGATGCAATATTTACACAGTTTGAAGATTCTTTCTGGAGAAAAGAAGAAACTTTGTACTCAGAAAAGAAATTTTGTTTTATGACTAATTTGTGTTAGGCATATATAAGTCATGCTTACTGCTAATTAACACATACTAAATCAAAAGTATGATCAAGCAGGTTTCTGCATTTCTATTACATATTTATATATTTATTTGCATATATACACTTTTATATAGTTATATATTTATGTGTATGCTTATTTATATGTTTGCAATATATATTAATAGAAAGACTTGAACACAAAGGTAAAGAAGCCTATAGTTAATTATTTGCCACAATTTGTCCTGTCTACAAACTGTGTCAGGCAAAGAAAGTTATTGTTTTTCAGTAATACAGTAAAACAGCAAATAAATTGGTTATACTAGCATGTATTAAAATGAAGATCTTGCAAATCAATGTTAAATAAATATACTGGTGAAATCATAAAACAGTACTACACTTGGAGAAGAATTTAGAAATCATCTAGTATAACATATCCAAGTGAATGCTCACAATCACTTGTTTTTGTGCAAATTCTGGTCTTTATAGCCTAAAACAAAATAATTCACTGAAAAACATATTCAGTAATCCATAAAGAGGATATTATATATTGGAAGACAGTAAAACAAACTTACTCCTTTCATATCAGTATTTCCTCCAGCTTCATTGTTAATACCTGGTAATGTTGAAAAAATAACAAAAGAATAAAAAATATCCATTATATCTTTATTAATCACAATCTCAGGAGATGATGTAAAATCCATGCAATATTAAAATTTTGATCAATATTGTGTCATAGCAAGATTCAGTTACAGGGAATGGAGAAATCCAGATTCTGGGAGTGCTTTGTAGTTTCATTAGCTACATAAGTCCCATCACACCCACTTGATGAGTCATCATGCATAAATTTTGATGAGTCTTAAACTCTCTAAACATTAATTTTTTATCTGTGAAAAGATGACATGAGATTAGAGAATCTTTATGAAACTTTTCAGCTCAGAATTCCCAGGGATGTAGATCTGACTTAAAATTCGTGAGCAAGTTTCTAATGAAAAAAGCTCTCAGTTTTAATGGAGTATCTTGTATTTGTATTCTGTATGAGTTTGTAGACAAAAGCTGAATCTAGGTATCTGCTCTTCCTGCATAGACCTGATTAAGTCTCTAAGGTCTTACCCAAATAGGCAAATAAGTGTGACTGTAAAAATGTTTCTGGCTATGACTCACCCAAAGGTTAGCTCATGCTATTCCCATGTCTGAAGAGTTTATTGACAACTTAGGTAAAGGAATTTTGTTTGGGAACATCTAGATGTATCGTTTTATTATAAATATTCCTATTAACATAAACTATAAAATGTGTAGTATTGCATATAACTATTATTCAAATCTAGGATTCTTAATTTCTGTAGCCCAGAAACCATTAGAGTACATAATGCTTCATTGGTGGCTTTTGACACCACCTCTATCTACTATAACTCTGACTCTTTACGTGTGAATCTAATTTTCTCTCTTTTCAAAGGCAATGGCATGTGCTTAGAACATGATTTTGAAATTGCAATTATATTCTCAGATAAGACTTTTAATCAACTTAACCATATATCATGACTAATGGGAAAAGCATAGAATCAAGATTTATATAAGAAAAACATGAAAGTCTTGAAATTCCAATATTAAGTTAAATGTCAGAATACATGCTAAATTAGAATAGATATACATAGTGCTTGTTTTCAGAATATAGACAATTGAATGGAGCCCAATACACGAAGTCTTATTTTCATAAAACTTAGTATCATTTCTCTATTCATATTTTGTAACTCTCTGAAAATATGTATTTTATTCCTCATTTCTAAATAGAAATATTGATAAGAAAAATTTTGAAGTCTTACAGGAAGTTTTTTTCCCCCAAAAGACTGAAATTAATCAAAAGCATTCCAGAAACTACCTAGACTTTCATGATGTGACTTGAAATATTTTCAAGTTTTCAATTTTTTGCCTAGAGTATGCTGAGTATTACTCCAATAAGATCTCAATTTTCTTGATTGAAACAATGTCATTTGTGATATTTAAAAGGATATATATTTTATTCAAGAGGATATGACTTGCTTCTTCTTATCTTTTGGTACGCATTATAATCAGACTCACTGGTGCCGCCATTTATAAAATATTTATAAACCTAAAAAGCAAATTCAGCAAATTCTGAATGACCACTACAAGAAATTGTCATCCAAAAAAATCTTCTAACGGGTTATTAACCCCATAAGTGAGGTTGGAAATAAGATAATGACCCCCCAAAAAAGATAATATGATTTCTCCAAGCTATTTTTCATTAATAATTTTTACCAGTGGGTTATTTATTGAAGGATAACATAATAGTACATTAAAATGAGGACATTATTCATAAAAATCTCATAATAAAGACAGAAATTTATGATTAAAATATTTTAATAAAAATTATATAAGTGCTTCATGATTTCAGAGAATGATATAAAAATTATGTAAAACATATAAATTGAGCATTATTACAATATATGTTAATATATTAACATATGTTACATAATATGTGTAATATTGCTAATATAATACTGGCACAGATTCTAACACACTGAAACCAATTAGTTGTATCAAATAGCCTAAAATAAGACTTGAGTTGATATTTTAAAGTTATTTGTGAAAAATTTTTTCCTGTTTCTATGTGGTAAAATAAGTCTAACGTATAACAGTTTATTGGTTTATGTATTCAAAGTAAGTTAGTTAAAGTTGTTTGGGTATGGATAGAAAGAGAAAAAGACATTGAGCGAAGGCAAGGTATCAGATAGTGAAATTTTACAATGCTAGATACCATAAGCAGTAAATTTCTACCTAGAAAGAGGAGTAGGTTGACCAGTTCAGAGGGTGATCAAGAATTAAGACTTCTAAGAGTCTAGGCATCATAATTTTAAGGCCCTGAGGAGTCTGGCTCCTGACTAAATACCTTAGGCAATTACAAAGCCTTTACCTGCCAGGCTTCAGAGGAGATAGCTGCCCTCCGCACACTAGGTTTGATACACAGGCAGTGCACCGTAGTGTCTGAAGGGAGTTGCCCTCAAGGACTCAGGGGCCTCTGGCTGGCCATGCTCCTATGAATATTTTCATTCCTAACCCAGGAGCATCCATTTGGAGGCCTTTTTTTTTTTTTTTTTTTTTTTTTTTTTGAGAGAGAGAAAGTGGGCGTGCATGGGAGTGGATAGTGTGAGGGGGGATGGTGGTGGTGGGAGGGATAGAGGGAGAGACAGAGAATCTTAATCAGGCTCCAGACAGGAGCCCGGCCCAGGGCTCAATCTCACAACTCTGAAATCATGACCTGAGCTGAAATCAAGAGTCAGATGCTTAACTGACCGAGCCACTCAGGCACTCCTACTTGGAGGCTTCCTTAGTGGGGTAAGGAGCCCTTATGCAAGCGACCTTAGAGAGAGAGAAGAGAACTTTGAAGACACTTCTCCATGCTGACTCAGTACTTAGCAGTTTTCTATTCCTAGTCTTTCCCCCTTGCCCTTTTTCTGGCCTCCAGGTCCATGAAACCTTAGGAGCCTTTCGTTTGGGGTTTCCTCTGCAGTGAGAGGAAATCCATATCTGTTTGTGCTGATCCAACTGAACCTTGACTAGAGCTATGCTGTTGGAAAAATGGAATGTGGGGAATGGAATCAGCACTGTCTCCAGTTTAGCCACGTGCTTATATCATTGCGGTAAGTGATTAAAGTTTTGACGGTTATTTTCATTGTGGCTTGTTGTCTTCACGGCTTTTCCAATACCTGGCAGCTCAGCTTCAGCTCTCTGCAGCTTAGTTGAGCCCTGGACAGGCATCTAGCCAGTAAGTTTTTATTAAAAGATTTATGCTACATTTGAAAATTTTCACATAAGATGCCTGAGGAAAATGAAGATATAAAGCTCTGATTGTAATGTAGTTGTGCTTGGGAAACAATGAGCCTGATACCAGAACAGTAGTATATTTGTCAATGAAGATGTTACTAATATGTCACCTGTCTCAATGTGCAACGAGTGACATGGTACCTGAAGACCACGGGAAGAGCTACTATGAGACATGGAGTCAGGGTGGGAATAAGGGGAAGTTTCTTTTCAAATTCATTGTGCAAAACCATAAGAAGCAGAAAATAAATTAATTTGGGAGCAAGTATTAATACATTTCAATACAGACTTGTGTTAAACGAAAAATGATTGCAATATAGTAGTTCCCTCTTATCTGTGGTTTCACCTACCACAGTTTCATCTGAGGGTAATAATAGTCTGGAAGCAGATATTTTCCTTCTGACATATGGTCAGCAGGTCAACAGTAGCTTAACACTATTATGTCACAATGCCTGTATCATTCACTTCATTTCATCTAATCACATAGGTATTTTTTCATTTCATGTCATTAGAAAAAGGAAGGTGAGTACAGTACAAGAAGGTATTTAGAGAGAGAAGATATTTTGAGAAAGTGAGGACCACATTCACATAACTTTTATTACAGTATATCATTATAATTGTTCTATTTTATTAGTTGTTAATTTCTTATGGTGCCTAATTTATAAACTAAAGTTTATTATAAGTACATAAAAAACCATAGTGTATATAGAATTTGGTAGTCTTTGCAGACTACTGTACATACATTTTACAAGTATGAAATACATTTCTTTCTGCAATAGTCTTTGACTAAACATGCTTTTGTGGGCAACGTTTCCTTTGGTTCTTCTTGAGAATTTTAGAAAGTTTTCAGTAAATTATGTTAAGTTACTCTACACTGTTCACAAATTAAACTACCCATCTGTGTCATTTTCCATGTCCTGAACAAAAGATAAAACAGCAAAACACACACACAAATAAAAAGTCATGATTGAACCACTACACTAGATATTCACAAGTAATTGAATATATCCTTTCTTGACAGTTGTTTCTCATATTGCCACAGAATTTGTACCTAAAGTCAACTTAAAAATTAGATTTCTTTTAAAACCAGATATTTTAAGCCACTTTTCAATCATTCTTAGCTAAATGTTATGAAGACACAAAAACGGACGGAAAAATATCTGGTTAGAGAAAAGGTGGAGACTGATGAATATTAGTAGACTCAATGAAAAGACGCCTTTACTTTCATTTTTTTCAGGAGTTTGCAGGAAAAAAAGAGAAATAAGGGAGGAAAAGGAAAGATAGCTAAATATGGCATTCACTGCACCTGCCAATTTTAAATTGCAAAGAAATGAATAGGCACTGGGGGAAATAATCATCATTATTTGCCTTCATTCTCTAGTGTTCACCAAAAGCCTGATGGTAAAATGAATGAATAAATGCATGAGTTATAGAATGAACTAAGAAATATAATTTAAGTACTTTTTTAAAAAAAGAAGTAATTACTGAAGTCTTTAATATAGTTGTAAAAAGTTACAGGGAATTTGTTTCCTGCCTTCCTCCCCAGCCTGGTCTTTTATGTTCTCCTGTTGGTCGCTATGCTGTAGTCACAATGGCTATCCTCAAACTATCCACGCAGCTCTTAAGCAAATCTGGAATTCACATACCATTTGACCCTGAAGTTTCTCTCTTAGTCGTATATACAAAAGAACTCTTACATAGGTATATACAAAACATATACAACAAAACATATACAAAACATATACAAAAGAACTCAGTCATAGGCAGAATTCTAAAATGGTCCCTAAGATTTCCCACCCCTCCTTTAATATATATGCCTGCATAATCCCCAGATCTGTGAATTAGATGGAGTCACTACTTCGATTACATTATGCTTTTGGCAAGGTTGATCTTAAATAATCTGGGTGGGCCTGACCTGATCACCTGAGCCTTCTAAAAGCAGAGATTTTTCCCGATTGGTCAGAAAAGAGGAAGTCAGAGAGTCCCTTCTGCTGTCCTGAAAGAAAGCAAACATGGGTGTTTTGAACTGTTAGAGGCAGCCTCGAGGAGCCACCTAGGAGCCTGGTTGATGGTCTGCAAGAAGCTGTGGATTTTAGCCCTAAAACCACAAGGAAATGAATTCTGCCAACAACCAGCAAGGATGAAAAAGAGCCCAGAGTCCCAGAGGAGAACTACAGCCCTTGTCAACATTTTGACCTTAGCCCAGAGAGACCTTGAGCAGAGAATCCAGCCTTGCAGAGCCTACAGAAACTGCAAGAGGATAAATTTGTGTTGCTGTCATGGTTGTTAGGCAATCTGCTATGCAACATAGAAAATAAGGGAGAGATGAGAGAACTTCATCAAAGCATTAAAGATAATCAAGATATCACTGGAGGAAAGAAAAGCAAAATAGAGAGGTTACCATTGAGTTCTATGTAGAAATAAGGAATATCAAACTACAATTTAAGGAAGCAACATGGATTATAAAATAAAGTGCCAAGTGGGACAAAAAAGTAAAATAATGATATACTAGTGTATGTAATACAAAATAAAATATGATTTATGTAAATTGAGATGGGCTTATAAAATATCAATGAACACTTTAAAATACAACATGTAAACAAAAGAGGAAACATCAAGCCCCTTAGAACATCTGCATATAATCTGGAGTTTTGGAGTTGGGAATCCAAATAAAGGAAAGAATCAATAAAACAAGAGAGGGGCTTTTTGAGGATCAGTAATAACAATGTGCCATAAACTGAAAGATTATGATTAACTCAGCTTCCAACACATGAAGTGGGGGAAAGAGAGAGTAAAAGTCCTACCAGTTCTTTCCTTCCGTAGGACTTTTAACAACACTCATGCTGTTCTGAAAAACTCCTACTTGTGCCTAAGGATTTACTTAAATATCACTTTCCCATAGAGGCTTTCCAGTATGTTCCACTTGCAATTGTATTCCTATGCAAATATGCATCTGATAGCATATTGCATGTTTCTTTTCAAAACACAAGACATAACTTTTGTTTAATGTGTTCTGTGTTTTATATCTCCAGTCTTTAGTAACTTCCATGAGGGACAGGATTTCTTTTGCTTGGTACTAAATTTCCTCTGCTTATCAATCATAGTGCTTGAAAAATATATTTTGAATGAATTAATGATTCAAGGAATGAATTACTGTGGGCTGGAGTGAAGCAAAGCAGTCTCTACTTCCCCTTTTCAGAAGGAAGTGATTTTTGAGCCTCAAAAAAAGAATATGTGGAAGTAATTTTCATATCCCTTCTGCGCTCTATCTACTTTAACTCAGGAAAACCTTCCTCTGACGGACAAATCAGAGTTTTGAACCTAAAGATCTAAAGTTATAGCTAATAAGGGGCCATTAACCCACTGACACCCACATGAAGTAATGTTTTGGCTCCCTATCTTTTTTGTATGATGGCAATGATTTTGGACCTAAAAGGACTTCAGGTAATTGTGTCCAAAATTTAAAATATATGACCATGAATATATATTTCTAATCTGTCTCTTTTTTCTTCTGTTTTCCAGTTCTTTACAATGGTACACCCTTCCTCTGACTGAGTAGTTTCCTCATAGGTGTTTATATTCTTTCTGTCTGGGCTTCACAAGAGTTCTGACAACTCTAGAGAATGCATTTCTCTAGAAATGATGGTTGCATAAAAACTTAAAGGATGTCTACCATATATGGATGTTTCTATATAAAAGTTCTGTTATAGTCTACATTGGGAAAAAAATCACTTACACTGTTGATCAGTCCATTATTTACTGCACCAGAAATATTTTCAGTAGTATATATTATTTCTTATTGTCCCATTTGTAATTGTACAGGTACTTCTTCCCCCCCTCCCAAATCAATTAAATAATGTTTCAGATTAAATAAAATAAAAGAGATAAAATCTGGGTTGTTATGCGGTTTCAGAAAAAATGAACATTTATTTTATTTCCTCGTAAGGAACTTGGATACAAAGAATGTTAGTATGAAAACAATGAGAAAAACTTCTCAATGGAATTATTTTTTTTCTGGTAAAAAGTGATTGAATTTATGACAGAAATATGATCAAATTTATGACATAGTATAACTCCCCTCTTTAAATGCTAAGACGTGAGGAATTCCCTTTTATGTTTATCTTTTTTTCTCAGTAAATCAGAGAAAGCAAGCTAAAAAAATAAATAAAGCAATCCTCAAAAAAGCAAATAGATGCTTTGAGAGCATTCTATTTTCTATATTGTATTTTAAAACATCTTAGAGCACTTTGGAATATTCTATATTTCTACCATTTTATAGAGATTTCAAAATGCTTACAAATGCATACTAACAAAGATGAAAATTATTTTTTTAAATAATTGAGACCCTAATGAGGAAGGAAACTATTACTAAGTAACTACTCTGCTAAGTATTCTGTGTTCTGTGTCAATTAATATCCCAACAACCTTCTCCTAATAGATATCCTCACCCCATCTTACCATTGAGGAAAATGAAGCTCATCTTATTTCATTTGTTGAAGTTAAATGAAGCTAGAAAGTTTTAAGGCCACCATTAGTCCAAGAAGTAGTGTTTGCCTCCGTCATCTCTGTTGTTCATATCTTAGTCTCCCCTGCCATGATGCATTCAGTCAACAGATGTTTATTGAGTAGCTACTGTGTTTAATGTCCTGTTCTGGTCACCAGAGTGGCAGAGGTAATGAGGGAGTCTGTTTATAAGTCTACCTTTTGTCTCTTTAAATTGCATGTGTACATAATTGTCTCCTACTTTTAAGTAATTCTTCATTAATTATGCTCCCTCAAATTTGGTCCCTCTTCGAGCAAATATGGTCTACATGTGGTCAGGTCAGAAAAGCATAAACAGGTACATAATATTAGTTTTTCTCTTACTATATATATTTTATTCACTCTTAAATCAGATAATTGTCATTAAAACACCTACTTCTCCCACACTTGTGGGGCAGATATGGATCATTAGACACCTCTCTAATTTTATGTTTATGGGGAGCCACAAATTATATAACAAGCTCTCTCTATTGCTGGAATGTTAAAATATGCCCCAGAAGGCAGCTGGGTAAGGGCTTTTAGATTGCAAATTGATACAGCTTTCTCACTGTTCCAATTGCTTTGAAGTTTTAAATGAAATAGAAAAATAAGAACTAGTTCACCTTTAACAACACAATAGTTAAAAGCCTAGTATATCTACAAGATACAATTGCCAAAAGGCCTGTACCTTCTGTTTCTCTATAAATTGAAGAGATGCATCTTGGTTCAGTATACAGGCCAAAATAAGTGCAAGCCAATTATCTGATTTTAAAAATGGTCCTGGGTGAATTATCTGATGTTTTTAAGTTGGAATTCTCATTCGTGCATGAAAAATAAATTATCCATCTGGAAATTTGATAAGAAATCTTTGTATTATAAACTCAAAAGCAGATTTATATATTTTGTTTTGAATCTACTTAGCCATGGCTTAAATAAAAAGTAAATTCAGACAAACTTCATTACTTCTCAAATTATGTTTTGAATCATTTGCTTATTTCCTTTTCAGTGAGTTAACTATAAGGAAAAATATTGCAACTGAAGATAAGCAATTTATTTTCTACATATAAATTAGATATTTCTGGCATACCTCAAAGATGTTTGTTTTCTTATCATTATAATTTTGGTTGACAATTCCTTTAACACACTACAGTGCCAAAACCAAATAAAAGTATAGCTACATAACAGAACAATATAATAATGCCAAAATATTTTAAAAATGAGAAATAAAATAAATTTCATAATTATTATGGCAACCATCTCATAACATTAAAATATTCAGCCACATTTAGAAAGCCAAGCTTTTAGGACTTTCCCAATATCTCTCTTACTGTTGAAATTGATAAGAATGCAATTGCACCACTGGGTATTTACCCCAAAGATAGAGATGTAGTGAAGAGAAGGGCCATGTGCACCCCAATGTTCATAGCAGCATTGTCCACAAAAGCTAAACTCTGAAAGGAGCTGAGATGCCCTTCAACAGATGAATGGATAAAGAAGATGTGGTCCATATATACAATGGAATATTACTCAGCTATCAGAAAGAATGATTACCCAACATTTGCGGCAACGTGGACGGGACTGGAGGAGATTATGCTAAGTGAAATAAGCCAAGCAGAGAAAGACAATTATCATATGGTTTCACTCATTTGTAGAACATAAGGAATAGCAGGGAGATCAGTAGGAGAAGGAAGGGAAGAATGAAGGGGGGATAAACAGAAGGGGGAATGAACCACAAGAGATTATGGACTCTGGGAAACAAATTGAGGGTTTCAGAGGGGAGGGGGGTGGGGCACTGGGCTAGGCCAGTGATGGGTATTAAGGAGGGGACGAATTATTGCATGAAGCCCTGGGTGTTATATGCAAACAATGAATCATGAAACACTACATTAAAAACTAATGATGTACTGTATGGTGACTACCATAACATGATAAAAAATTTAAAAAAAAAAGAATGCATTTAAATTCTCCAGATGAACTAATTATAAAAGGCAAAGGAGAAATTTATAAATGTAGGACTTGACCTGATCTAAAGTAATGAATTAAGCCCACAGCAATTAACTTAATATTAGAGTTTGTGTTCCTGCAATTCATGACCAAACAAAACCTCATATATAAATCTTTAAGCTGCTGGTACATTTACTCATACTTTAAAAAGCAATGTCTTTGATCTTATGTTGATTTCTTGCTATTCTTATAGTTATTTACTATTTTATTTTTCAAAGCATTGGAGCCAACGCCTCAATGTAGACATGTGTACATAATTAAAATATATCTCTACCAAAATTAGTCTGAGACATGCCTAAGGCAAACCTCCCTCTGTATCTCTGAATGTTACAGATCTCTTAGACCCTATTGATCCATATTATTAAATATATGTTTAAAGCTAACTTCACCTACATTCCCCCTATGCTTCCATTTCTACTAAGCCCAAGTTTGGTTTCACAGTTATGTAAGGACAGATCTACACCCACATTAATTACATCACAGCTCTTAGTGTTGTGTGTGTGTGTGTGTGTGTGTGTGTGTTTATGAGATATAGTGGCAATATTTTTAAGTAATATTTGATGATTTTTAATATGTGAAGTGTCAAACTAATTTTATTTGATGATTTTGGTGATGGTGGTAGTAGTAGTGCTACTACTAATAGGAATAGTTTAGTAATTTTGTGTGGAATAAAAGACGGAAGTAAAAGGAGAATGAAGAAAAGAAAGATTGGAGAATAAGAAAAAGGGAAGAGGGCGAAGAGAAAGAAAAAGACAGAGGAGTGAAAAACAATTAAAATGAATTAACAGCCATGAATATCTGGCTTAATAACTACTAGCCACTTAAAAAAAAGTACGTACATATTTTTTAGGAATCTGTTACCATTTAAATGATTAGACGTAGATGCATATAAAATTCATTCACTTAAATTCAAGAAAATGCCCATGTTATATCACTTGATTACATTTTGTTTGATTTAATTGAATGTTTAAATAATTAATAGGTATTGTATTGACTTTATCACTTTCTAATTAGTACATTTGACTTAGGCTTCTAGTTCATCCATTTCACGCATCTCACTTAACAAAGGGAAACGTTGGAGATTTTAAATTTCACCGCGTGGGACCCTGTCGGTGCTCCGCCCATATCCGCCAGGATTCCTTTACCATTTCCGGGTCGTCCTCGGTGTGCTTGTCCCTCGAAGGGTCTCACCTACTCTTCCTCTTCCGAGCAGCAGGCAGAAGAGTCTGGGAGGTAAGTTGTTCTGGAGCCTGACCCCTTCGTGTTAGGGTGGAACAAACTCTGAGTCAAATTTATCTTGCGGAGCCGGTGCTGGAGCCCGGTATCCCGTCCGTGCGCTGTTGCCACCGCTTCCAAGTCCGCTTCGCCTGACTGCCGCCTCTCAGAAGCACTTTCTTAGCAAATGGGCTGCTCACACATTTTTGTCTGAGGTGGCCTCTAGGGACCCTGACTTAAAACAACTGTGAAACAGAGATGTGAATTGAGTAATTAAGTTTTGGATTTTTTGTGAAAATCAAAAATTTAAAAATTGTGTTACTAAGACTAGAAAATACTTAAAATGGGCACATGTAAAAGCCCAAACTGAATTAACAGTTTTTCCTGATAGTACTGGCTTGGTTTTGGAGGTGAGTGTAGTTTCAGTGGGTCAGAGATAGAGAAGAGGTTGTTGGTTTTTATTATTATTGCAAAATACCATGAAAATTATAAAAGCATCACACTAGGAAATTGAGAGTAACGAAAAAGTTGGCGGTACTTATGATATTATATGGTATCAATAGATTTAATTACTATTATACAAAGATGAAATAACAAACTATTTTTAAAGAGAATCGTGTGCTATATATGTATGTATAATAGAAATGACTAGATCTGTGTTCATATCATTTTGTGTGCCGTAAAGTTTACATCTAACTTTACTGTAATATTTTTGTTGTTGTTGATGGACTTTATTTTTCATTATGGCCTTTCTATATCCTCTTTTCTTTCTTTCTTTTTTTTTTTTTTTTTAATTCCAGTATAGTCAACATACAGTGGTATGTGAGTTTTTTAGTTGTGGTTTCGATTTGCATTTTCCTGATGGTGAGCAGTGATGATGAGCATCTTTTCATGTTTCTGTTGGCCATCAGTATCTCTTCTTTGGAGAAATGTCTGTTCACGTAATCTGCCCTTTTTTTAAATTGGATTATTTATTTATTTTTGGTGTTGAGTTGTACAAGTTTTATGTTTGTATACTAACCCTTTATTGGATATGTCATTTGCAAATATCTTCTCCCAGTCATCTTTTAGTTTTGTTGTTTCCTTTGCTGTTCAGAAGCTTTTTTTTTTTTTGTTTTGCTTTTTAGAGATTGTATTTATTTACTTGAGAGAGAGAGCACGAGTGGTGGGGGAGGAGGCACAGAGGGAGAGGGAGAAGCGGCTCCCTGCTGAGCAGGGAGCCCCATGCGGGACTGGATCCCAGGATCCTGGGATCATGACCTGAACTGAAGATAGTCGCTTAACTGACTGAGCCACCTGGGTGTCCCCTGTGCAGAAGCTTTTTATTTAGATGTAGTCCCGGTAGTTTATTTTTGCTTTTGTTTCCCTTGCCTTAGGAGACATCTAGAAAAATGTTGCTATGGCTGATGTCAGAGAACTTACTGGCTGTGCTCTCCCCTAGGATTTCTGTGATTTCAGATCTCACATTTAGGTCCTTAATCCCTTTAGAGTTTATTTTTGTGTATGGTGTAAGAAAGTGGTCCAGTTTCATTCTTTTGCATGTAGCTGTCCAGTTTTCCCAGCACCATTTGTTGAAGAGACAGTGTTTTCCCGTTGCCTATTCTTGCCTCCTTTGTTAAAGATTAATTGGTCATATCATCATTTGTTTATTTCTGGGCTTTCTATTCTGTTCTGTTGATCTATGTGTCTGTTTCTGTGCCAGTACCATATTGTTTTGATTACTACAACTTTGTGGTATCTGGAAATCTGGAATTGTGATGCCTCCAGCTTTGCTTTTCTTTTTCAAAATTGCTTTGGCTGTTTGTGGTCTTTTGTAGATCCATACAAATTTTGGAATTGTTTGTTCTAGTTCTGTGAAAAATGCTGTTGGCATTTTGATAGGAATGGACTTTCTATATTCTTTCATAGTGCCTTCTCTTCAACACAAATACTTTATACTATAATATTTCATAGGAAAAAAATGAAAGTGAACTTGCCCGTATATAGAGGTAGAAGCATTGAAAATTTGTCTCCTCAATTTCTAATTTTAAAGCTTTTATAAATTATTTTTTAGCAAGCATATTAAAAATATTATTGATATTCACTTTGGGCACAGTCTGTAGAAAGAATTATTTGGATATTCATAGTTCTGTATTCTTTATTAGGAAACTTGGTATCATATGGTTGACAAATTAGTTTTTAGTCAAGAATGATGAGAGATCCTAATTCTTACTAGACTTTTATAAAGGGAATAATGCACAAAATTATTTACCCCATGTAATAAAGAAGTCCAGGAAAAGCTAGCTTAAAACACAGCTGGATCTGAAATTCAATATATATTATTATCAGGACGGTATTTCTTTACATCTAGCTCTGCTTCTTTTACCCCCACTGCCATTCTTTTCACCTAATTCTCAAGTGGGCTGTTTCTGTTCAGCAGTAAAAATGGTGACGGGCAGCACCAAACTTTCATTCTGTCAGGTAAGCAATTCTGTAAAAAGTGCATCCCTTTTTCTTACAAGTGCGACATAAATCCATGTATGACTTTATCAGCTCAGGAGGTCACATAGAGATCTAACCACTATATCAAAGGAGATGTATAACCTAACCTAAGCTGAACCATATACATTAGGAGATGGAGAAGCTCTATAATCAGAAGGGGAAGTGGATATCACATAGATAAAAGCAAAAGATGTCCAGGATAGTATCAGATCCAGGACGTCACCAGGTTAAAGTCCTGTCTTCAAATTACTAGATAGTAGAGTGTTCTCACGTATCCAAGAAATTGATTGGAAGCCAGGCAGAAATCACAAAAGAGAAATCCAGGAAATGAAAGAAGGTGGTCAATGTATATTGACTTTCTCCAAGCTGGTGTGTTTAGTCTTACGACAAAATGTGCAGTTGAGTGAATCTGACAAGACTGAAGCAGTTTTTTTTTTCTTTTTGAAATTTCTAAAATGAGACTCATTAACAGCTCTCTTAATCTTTTTCCCTTTATCTTTATGTACAGCAATGTTGATTGCAACTTACCTATTTTCAAATTCATAGCATTTGTAATAGATGGTGAGATTATTTATTTTACAATATAGACAATAATAGATTGTTTATTCATATTACTTTATTTTATTTATTGATTTGTTTATCTGGCCAGTATTATTAATTGCTTACCAGGTGTTGGGAACTGTTCTTAAGATAGGGCATGCAAAATTGTTAGCACTTACTTTCTCTTTTTAAATGTCTCGATGTCTAATTACAAGTGATACAAGTAAAATATCTCAGCAAGGACTATATTGCACCATATTCACCTTTAATAGTACATGTATTTCACACAAAATCTGGCACATACTAAATGCTCCATAAATAGACAAGTAAATGCACAAATGGATAAAACTGGGTGATGGGAATGAAAGAGGCACGTGATATGATGAGCACTGGGTGTTATATTCAACTAATGAATCATTGAACATTATATCAAAAACTAATGATGTACTATACCTTGGCTAATTGAATTTAAATTAAAAAACCATGAAATTATTATCAAACACACTTTCTGTATATGTGAATCATTGAAAAATACACAAAACATTTAAAATACATTTCAGCCAAATCATATTTTCCCCACATTAAAGGGTTAGATTAATATTCATTTATGTAACTAATTAATTAACCATAAATATTCTTTATCCTTAGGTTTTAGAAGGAATTTCATGGAGTGATATGGATAGCTTTTTTGACTTCAAAAATATGTACTAATTTAGAATGGTGAAATTGTTTCCTAAGAAGATATATTCTACTGGTATATAGAGACATGAAAATAATTTTATTATCTTTTCATAAAAATTATTACTGTAGCATTTACTTATGGACAACATCGCTGAAATGTCCTCTTTGATGGCAGAGAAAAAACAGATACCTGAAATTTCACATTTTGGTGTTTGATTTCTCTTCTGACCCTTACTTGACATTAAAAAAAAGTGATTCAAAAAAAGTTATTCAAATTAGATGAATGTGAGTTCAAGAGATCGTTGGGAATTAACTATTTTGCTTTGATAAGGTTGATAAATGTTAGTACAGTATATGTATTTACCAAAAATACTGATTATGTAAAATTTGTACTTTATCCAGTGGAGAGATCTTGGGTGCAATAAAAACAAACAGACAAATAAATAGTTAGAAATTAGATGTGTTAATTAGATCTCACTGAGAAGCAGTAAGGTAAAATTTGGAGTATTGAAAATAAGAAAATACAGAAACTAGTTTGGGATATGAGAAACATTCTAGTTATACATAGCAAACAACATTTTTAGGAGGTATATATTTGTTACATTTGTTTGGGCTTTCATAACAAAATACCATAGGGTACATGACTTAGCTGACATTTATTTCTCATACTTCTGGAGGCTGGAGGTCTAAGTTCAAGGTCCAGCAGCATTTGGTTTCTAGTGAGGGCTCTCTTCCTGGCTGTCCTTACCTGGCCATTCTTCTGAGTAGGCACTGGGGGAGAGAGCTTGCAGGGGAACTTGGATTGGGGCTCTACCTTATGACCTCATTTAACCTCAGTTACTTACTTAAAAGCCTCATCTCTAAATACAGCTATTACGAGTTTTAGGGCTTTGACATTTTGAGGGCATACCTTCAGTCCATAATAATAAGTGATACCTAACAATAAGATACTTATTTTAACTGTATTCCTGTTTTTCCTTTCCTGTGAATTCTTCTTAATGTGTTCACTCAGTCTCAAAATAACTAAAGAAAATCAAATTTTCTGTAGTCAACATGGTGACTATAGTTAATAAAACTGTATTGCATATTTAAAAGTTGCTAAGAGAGTAGATCTTAAGTTTTTGTCACAAGAAAAAAATTTGTTACTATGTATTGTATAGATGTTAATTAGACTTATTGTGATCATTTAGCAATATGTACAAATATTGAATCATTACATTGTAGAACTGAAACTAATATAACATGTCAATTATACCTCAATAAAAAGAAGGAAAATCAAATTTTATCATTTACTGCGCTGAACTTAAGAAATGCAATTTTATGTTATTTTTAAACCAAAATTGCAATGGGAAATACTGTTAATTTCATTTATATAATGGTATTTAAGTCCATTAATATTATATGCAGTTTTTCCTTAAAGCTTTCCTTAAAAAAATATTGGAAAACTTATACGGAAATCGAATTTGAATTTGGACACAGAATAATATTTTCTGGGGGCGCCTGGGTGGTTCAGTCGTTAAGAGTCTACCTTTGGCTCAGGGCGTGATCCCGGGGTTCTGGGATCGAGCCTCGCAGGGCTCCTCTGCTGGGAGCCTGCTTCTTCCTCTCCCACTCCCCCTGCTTGTGTTGCCTTTCTTGCTGCCTGTCTTTCTCTCTGTCAAATAAATATATAAAATCTTAAAAAAATAATAATAATATTGTCTGCTGGGGGATAGTGGAGAATATATATTGGTTTCTGCCCCCTGGTTTCTAGCACAGAGCTTCTGGAACTCTTGTAATTTCCTAAGTGATAGGAGCACTAGGGGCATTTTTGTTATAATATTTGGTCTTTGACTCCAGTTCCTGACACAGAGCTTCTGAAACCTCTGTAGTTTCCTGGGTGATAGGAATGTCTTTTGTTCTAGTGAGGTGACTCTGGGTGGGGGGCTGGATGACTCCTGGATGGGGGCTGGTTACTGAAAGACCAAGCCATGATTAGAAGCTTAAAGATTTCAGCCCCTTCCCCCATTCTCTTGAGAAGGGATAAGAGCTGACAATGGGGTTAATGATTGATGCCTACCTGATTGAGCTTTCATAAAATTCCCAAAAGTAAGGGTTCAGAGAACTTCTAGATGGGTGAACATGTGGAGGGTACGGAAGCTCCCATATCCCTTACCACATACCCTGACCTACTCATGTCTTCATTTGCATATCCCTTTATTATATCCCCTTATAATAAACCAGTAAAAGTAACTAAAATGTTTTTCTGAGTTTTGTAAGCCACTGTAGCAAATTAATTGAACCTGAGGAGGGAACCTTCACTGTCAGAAGTCCAGATGACAACCTGGGTGTGGGACTGCCACCTGAAGTGGTGGTGGAGGACAGTCTTGTGGTACTGAGGCCTTCCCTGTTAGATAGTGTTAGAATTGGGTTAAATTAGAGGTCACACAGCTGATGTGGAGAATTGTGTTGGGGGAAAAATCTCCACATGTTGGTGACCTGAATTGCGTGAGTAGTAAAGGAGACTGACAGGAAGGAAAAAACGTAGGAAGGAAGAACTATTTTTTCCCTACATAGGAAGGAAAAAGCTGAGTTTTTTCTTTTTATCCATATTTTCAGTTTTTATACAAATTTAGAATTTCTCCATCATCTTGGAAAATGTTGCCTTTGGATCTTGCACAGAATACTTGAACTGGCAATCAATAAATATAATTTTTACCATTAGATTTTGTACCTTGAAAAAGTTATTTGATTTCTTAGCTTCCTCAGTTAAACAAAGAAGGTGAACATACAAGGTATATTATCTCTTTATTCTCTGATTTTCTGAAATATACTTAAGAATTTACTGCAGCTCCTGTTTTTTTTTTTTACTATTCTCTAATTTGCTCTATTCCTCAAAATTGCATATTCCAATAAGATAATTGTGTATCCATAGATAATTTCTTATGGTTTCAAGTCAGTCTTAATTTTTTAAAAGATTCTTAATAAGATCAGTAGCCCTCGTTGCCCAGTCTGTTACTTAGACCAAAGTGATATTTCCTGAATGTTAATTCAGTGGGTCAGCTACTGATTCTGGGTTTTTCACTGAACCATTTCTTTCCTAATTCTTTCTTCCCAGGTAAAATCCTGAGACAGTGCACTTGCATTTGCTCCTTAGACCTTTTGATGGAGAAAAGGATTGAAAGGTGTAAATATTCATTATATTATTATTGTCTTCCAAAATCTATGATAACCCCTTTAAATAAATTCTTTCTAACTTTTTCTATACCTTTTTAAAAGTAAGTCATAGGTGAGGAGTTTGAATATTGAAATTCACTGTGTTGGGATGAAAATTTAGATGTACCTAACTAAAATCCATACTCTCTCTTCAAACCATGTTAACATCCCAAATCAAATCTTTTATAATATTACTTTCTCTGCTCCATTATTCTGACCCAATTTTACATTTTCTCTCCTTAGAGAGTTGCATTGCTGACCACTAGAGGTCTCTCCACTTTTGGAAACCCAAAACCCTGCCTCTAAATCTTGCCTATCTGGCACCTGATCGTTCTTGCTTTCTCTGTTCTCAGCTGTGCAGAAGCATGTTGTGAGTTGATCCTACTCTTCCATCAATATTTCCTCTAACTCCAGATTATTAACTGATCCTATGGATTCCCCGAATCTGTCCCTAAATCCTGAATTTATGAAGTCTGAGGCCTGCTCACCTAGCAATGATCATTGTGTTTTGGGATCAGCAGCCATATTTTAAAAACTTCCATTCACATACCTCCATTTCTCAGATAAAATCTTTACAAACAAGTCATTGCCTCTTTAGAGGCACTGTTGCCCTTTCTTCCAGTTTTCAAGATGTAGGCAGTTTCCCCAAACACAACCATATTCAAAACAATGATATACAACTCAGAACATATTTGATTTATATATTTTTTATTTGTTTTAGATATTATTCCGGTGTAGTTACCAACATAATCTTTTTGTTGTTGTTGTCATCATTGTTGTTGAAAGTTTTCTTTCTTTCTGGGATCATGTACTTGCTTGGCAGATGGTGAGAAATATATCTTCACGTTAAGAAAGGTTAAAATATGCATAGTATATAAATATCATACTTCAAAAAACACTTGGTTTTAGTGCTTTTATTCACAGTGATCCTTTTAAATATCTTTGTACTGTTTTATGGCTTGTGATATAATTGTAGGTAAAATACATAAAAATTATTTTTTTCCAGTGTTATTCATAACACCTTTGTCTTATTTAAAAAATTAGACTTTACTTAGTTGTGTGTACATTATTTTAATTTTGGCATACATTCATATTATTGGAAAGTTATAGACCCAGTGTTAAGAAACGCTTATCTCAGGATAGTGGAAATAATATGTAATAAATAAATTGTCTAATTTGTGCCTTCCTCTAACTTCCAATTTCTACATTGTAAGTGGATTTCCTTTGTAATCAGCAAATAATATATAATAATGTTTCAATATGAAAAAAATAGTATACACATAAGAATGTACTTTTTGATAAAATAACTTGTCATAGTATATATTTATGTTTAGGATGTAATAATAGTGCTGTAACAAACTTGTAATCTGCAGTATGTTTTTTAGTAAGAGAGGAAGACTTAAAAGTACTTAAACTGCCTTACTAGATGAAAATGGAAAACAACTATGTAACTTTGTAGAGGATGTTTATCTTCATTAGGTAGTGATTCTTTAGTACATGCCTCTTTACTGATTTCTTTGGAAAAGATTTTTTTTTTTCCGTTTTAAAGCAAGTTGATTTATATATTCTCATAACTATGAAGGAATTTGTATAAGATACCACAGAATGAATACATGATGAGCCAGAAAAAAAAGTAAAGAAAGCAAAAGGTAACTCTCATCACACTATGCCACAAACACAAGAGACATTTATTTTATGCCACACTAGGGGATCATATGTTAAACAAGGAATGTAGGATCTTGCAGAGCAAACAGCACTATAGAACAGCATGAATGTGAAAGTACATGGAGTGTTCGCAGAACTTAAACATTGCATGGCTCACAGATTTAATATATTACAGTTTTGTTGCTGAAGCGTAGGCTTATGGTTTACAAGTATAAACATCACTGATCATATTAACTGAAGAAAACATTCTAAGTTTTCAATGAGGAGCGAGGTTCAGTTTGTGTAAGGTGACTTTAGGTTGCTGATGGGCCAAGAGTAAAAAGATACCTAAGGGTCAGTTAGAAATATTCTTTCACAGCTTAGGAGGAAGTGGGGAGTTGTAGATCTGGAAATCTACAAGAGTTTTTCTTTTTTTTTTTTTTAAGATTTTATTTGTTTATTTGACAGAGCGAGAGAGACAGCCAGCAAGAGAGGGAACACAAGCAGGAGGAGTGGGAGAGAAAGAAGCAGGCTCCCAGTGGAGCAGTGAGCCTGATGCGGGGCTTAATTCCAGGACCCTGGGATCACACCCTGAGCTGAAGGCAGACACTTAACAACTGAGTCACCCAGGCGCCCCTACAACAGTATTTTTTTAATTCATAAGTGTAAGTTTGCCCAAGATGAGACACTTAGATGTCTCATGTCCAAAAGAAAGGAAATGTCAGCATCCTAAGAATTTTAAAGAGCAGGAGGAGGAGGAATAGCAAACAATATAGACTGAGAAGTAGTCCTCAGTCAATGTAGAGGCTATTTTGGCAGACAGTGGTATCTAAAATCCAAACGAGAAAATTTCAGGGACATAAGTCAACGATGTTTTATAAGGCAAAGTGGATATAAACTTTCACCATTCACACCTATGAATGTGCTGTATGTTTTCTGTCTATCAATATTAATAATTTATATTTTACATTAAATAGTGGAAGGAAATAATCCAAGGTGCTAATTGATATGTATTGTATTATATTGTATTATATTATGTTATGTTATATTATATTATATTTTACCCCAGAGGGTTAGCAGCTCCAGGCCACCTTTTTTATCCTTATAGAAGAATATCAGAGCCAGTACCCACATGGGAAATAACCTATCACCCAGAAATACAACCAAATTTCATTTCTCACTACAGAACAGTTTGGTGAAAACTGGGATTCAGAATTGATCTTCCAATGTTGTTAGCTTTGGAGCTAATTGTATTAAAGGGGAGCTTTGGAATAAACTGTACTGGGACACTGGGAGGGTCAGCATTAATGTGCAGGGACCAAAAAGGTAGGTGATAATTTTTCAAGATTAAATTTAATTATATATACACAGCAAAATGCAAATTTTCTGAATATATATAAATTTAACTAGTGTGGATTAGGAAAAACAGTCCTGGACAATAAAAAAAGAAACTGAATGACATGTATGTTGTTCAGATTTGCAGTCAAATCATGAGCAGTCTACACACATTTAGAACAAATGCATCTAAAGCTGTTAGTAATAAATCATGGGTTTGGGGAATTATGGATTTGGGGAATTAATAAATGAGAAGTTTATATAGTAAATGTTATATAGTAAATGTTTCTTGCCTTTTTCTCCATTGCTATACTGATAGATTTAAAAGAAATCTACATTTCACAGTTCTGTTGGAGTTAACTAGAACCTTGGCTCAACTATTGTTACTGAAATAGAAATATACTGGATAGTACACACAAGTGCTTATGTTCTTGAATATCAGAAGTAAAAAAACAAAGAAAATTATCAAAAGGAAAAAAATAGATTGATTTTAAATGATCTTTCTTTTTTTCTTTTTTTGAGATCTATAATAAAAATCAAAGCTTTTTTCTCCCTTTGTCTTTTGCTGGAGGTTATCTTATAAGAAAAGTAATCAATATGAGAAGATTAACAGAATATGGAGCTATAATGAAGAAAAATAATGTTGAAAATTAAAAAAAAGGTATTTATCTTTGGATAGATAAATAGATCCATATACCCATTTTTAAAGGTATAAATTTTCTTTTTCAGTGTTACTTACAGGGCGCCTAGGTGGCTCCGTTCGTTAAGCGTCCGACTCTTGGTTTTGGCTCAAGTCATGATCTCAGGGTCCTGAGATGGAGCCCCACCTCCTCTGGTTCTCCTGGGCATGGAGACTGCTTAAGATTCTCTCTCTCCTTCTCCCTCCAGTCCTCCTCCTCCCCCCAGCTCCCCCTGTCCCATGTATCTACATGTACTCTCTTTCTCTCTAAAACTAAATTTTAAAAAAGTCTGTTGAACTAGAGAATGTCTCAAGATTCTTCTAAGACTGAATGTTTATGCTTCCATTATAACTAATTAAAAAGAACTTGAGTGGCCCGAATTTTTTGGACTATAATGGCACATATTCATGAAATAGTCCATAAGTTAAATTTACCCTTTCTTTTCTGCCACTTTATTACTTCATAATTTGATCATCACATGTATTGTATTAGAATTATTTTTGCATGTTCATTTACTCTCACTAGATTTTGAGTTTCTTGAGGGCAAACAGATAATCAACTTCTAATGTTTGTATCTAGCACAGTGACATATAGTAACTGCTTACTCAAAGCAAACTGGACTAATATTCATAAGAACTGTAATAAAGTCATGGATGAAAATAAAAATTATTCTCAAGTTGAGAACTTGAATATTCCTTGATGTTGATGAAAATTTGTCTAGGACTGTGGTAATTCCTATATCAAGTACTGCATGGAAGCTCTGTTTCGTTTTGCTGGTGTGCTTTGTTTGTTTTGAAAGAATAATTCAGCATTTATCTTGTTAGTTGTTCCAGAACAGTAATGAAAGACTGAGATCAAAATAAGTAGTGGTTAAGCTAAAGAGAAGACTACTACATCCGCAGAGAGGTTAGGATTTCAGATTGTTTATACCTCTGGAAGACAGGGAAAGGGCACTGATTATCTGGCAGTGGTTTAGTTTGAAAGCCATTTCCATAATACATAGACATTTGTTTACACAGCTTGTTTTGTCCTTGTATTTTTCGTAAACCAAAATTATATATCAAACGCAGATTGTTGTAGCATCAGTGTATTATAAAGCTTGCTTTCCAGTTTTGGTAATTGTAGGACTGATTTCTAGCTCATTTGTTATCATAGCAACACCCATCACCAGTTTCCCAGAAATGGAAGTAGAGCTGGCAAAGTGTTCACAAGTAATTTTATTCTTCTATTGAATATACAAAACATAGTCTTACATTTTAAACTGCTATAATTTTACTATAATTTTACCGGAGTTGTCACACAGAAGCTGATATGTGAAGGATCTTAATGAATGACCCCATGTTGAAAAGAATTATTTGCCAGCTGCAGTGAATATTGACATATCTTATTAACCTTAACCTGTAAAAACACCTCTTTCTCTGACACTGAAATTGGAGATCCTCCATGTGGGTCAAGATAGAGTGGAAGACAAGGATTATGAGCAGAAGTGATAGTGTGCCAACCCCAAGCAAATATTTTAAGAGACATTATGTGTTTTTGGCAGATCCTGCTGTTTTCTTAATGCCTCAGCAGTGGCATGTCCTAAAAAAAAAAGAGTTTTTCTTTTAATCTGGACCTCAGAATAAGACCTGTGGAACAGAGTAGCCAGTCTGCGGCAATTGATAGGCAACATAAAAAAGCAATATTTGTTGCTGTAAGCCACTAAGATTTTGGAGTCGTTTATTCTTGCAGAAGATTCTGACTCAAAGCCTGGATTCCTTACATTATGACAAGAGGGGCCAACTTAAATGGTATAAATATTCCCTCAACTTGCGCTAGAAAGAACAACAACAAAAAAAAAAAAAAAAAGAAAGAAAGAAAGAAAGAAAGAAAGAAAGAAAGAAAGAAAAGAAAAAAAAGAACAACAAAGAAATCATTTTTTTTCAAGATTTTCTATTTCTACCCATGGGAAAATAAAGGATGAAAATTTGAGGCCTTGACAGTTAAACTAATAAGGAACTAGGGCATACATATTATCCAAGGCAAATATGTGCTTTGTCTTTGCTTATGTACATGATATATTCTCATTATTTTAAAGTTTTTATTTAAATTGCAGTTAGTTAACATATAGTGTAAATATTAGTTTCGTTGTTTTTTTCAAATGTAGTCGAATTTTCCTTTTTTCTTTTTTTCCTCCTAATTTCTTGTATAACTAATTTACAAATAGGTTGTTTAATTTCCAAATATTTGGAATTTAAAAAAATCTTACAGTTTTGGTTTCCTAATTTAATTCCTGATGGTAAGAGAATATTTCAAATTTTGAAAGTTGTTTTATGGCCCCAAGTGAAATCTGTTTTGGTGAATGGATAATGTATGCAGTTGATAAGTGTGGATTCTACAATGGTTGACTGTATTAGCCTATAAATGTAGATTAGATCAAAGTGGTTGTTCATATCTTTTATGTCTTTACTCCTATCCCTCCCTGTTTTTTCTTACTGAGAGAGGAGTGCCTCAAATCTTTATTGTGAATTTGCTTGTTTTTTCTTAAGTACTTGTATTTATTTTTTGTTTTTTTAAAGATTTTTTACTTATTCATCAGAAAGAGAGAGAGAGCGAGAGCACAAAGTTGGGGGAGGGTCAGAGGGAGAGGCAGAAGCAGACTCCCTGCTGAGCAGAGAGCCCAATGTGGGGATCAATCCCAGTACCCCGGGATCATGACCTGAACTGAAGGCAGACACTTAATGTACTGAGCCACCCAGGCACCCCTCTTAAATACTTTTAATTTGTTCATATTTTTGGAAGCTCTATTATTTGGTGCATACACATTTATGATTGCTGGTCTTCCAGACAAATGTATTCTTTTATTATTATGAAATATTGAATTTATCTCTGGTAATACTCTCCATCTTAAAGTTTATTTATATAATGCTATTATTGCCACTGCAGCCTTTTTAGGTTTATTGTTTATATTGTCCATCTTTTTTTATTGTATTTTCAACCAATGATTTTATATTTAAAGTACATCTCTTAACACCAATGACTGCTTTGTCTGTTTTTTTTTTTTCCTTCATAAACACTATTATAGTCATCAGACTGATGCTGTTTGAATGTAAGGGTTAGTAATTTATAATACAATACTAGAGAAACGCTAGTTGTAAGACAGACAAAAAAAATAATAAGGAAATAAGGAAGTATTAATGTTCTCTCTCACTTTCCCTCTGTTTCTTTCCCCCTCGTTCTGCGTCTCTTCCTCTTTTTCTTTCTCTATTTCTATCTCTCTCTGTCAGTGTGATTCTTGCTTCTGAAACATTCCTGAACTTAGAAGGAATTCAGACCTTTGAAAAGAATCATATTCAGAAGTATTTTGGTATGTACTCAACTGTCACTAGTTGGTAATGTGATGATCCAGTTGTAGACATTTTGACTATGGATTTATTTTCAATTACTATTTTCCTTCATGATGAATCTTGTGTAAGTGAAAATACCAAAAGATTGAATGTATGTATGTATTGAGTATATATTAGATGAAAGTATATAGACGTTTCAAGTGCATTTTACTTTAAAATGAAATTATTTCTCGATTAATTAATATTATATTAGCCTAGATATTTTATTTTTCTGAGACTAAGGCTTTTTCCCCCTGACATTCAGTAGAGATCAAAAGCATATTTCTAAGTAATATTCATGTTTCAAAATAATATGCTAATATTTCCACTTAACTATTTCTCTCAGTAAATGCTGCTAGATGAATATGTTTGAATGAAATCATTACATTGTGAGGCTTTATGTTATATTATGGCATTGCTTTTGGCAAATAGACATGCCTGTGGAATTTCTTATTAGCTACTTTATAGTGTTATTTATTATTGAAACAGCCTCAGTTGAATTTACATTTAGCTCATGTTACTTTCTTGGTAATAAAAAATGTATATATATATTCAAATGTTTTCTTCTTTAGACATTCTAAGTAAAATTTTCATCATGTAGTTCATGCATAGTTCAAGTTAAAGATTGGTTTTTCAAAATATTTTCTATGAAATAATATCTGCAATGCTAGGAAATGTGTTTTCAATTGTAATGGTATATTTGTGTAAGTGATTTGGATTTAACACCTCTGAATATAAGCCAAAAAGTGCAAAATTTTATAGGCAGCTAATTACACTTGACATCTTGTATTTTCAGAGGTATAATCCCGTAGTTGTTTGCTATTATTTTATTATTTATAGATTAACACTGGTATTATTACAATTATATAAGTTACTACAAGGGTTTTATAAACAAATTGACGTGGGATGTTTTGTTTGAGATATTGATCAGTTATATAATTATTAACCCTATTTCTCAAGACATTGCAAAATCATTTCTTAGTCAACACTGTATTTAAAAAAATTTTTTACAAGCCCAGTTATTTTTTATACTTAGATTGAACAGGCATAAATTAATCTGTCAAAATACTCTGAAACTTTTAATTTTTGTATTTGTCTTCTTCAGATATGTAATTAACAATCTGAGAATAGCTCTCCTCAATGTGTTTTTGAGTAGCCCTAGGATATAAGATTTATCAAGTCTGTCTGCCACATTCTCTGACCTAGTCTCACTTAACTCATTCCTTAATATGGGTTTTAAATATGTTTAAACAAAAACATTATTTATACTTCAGATTATAATTGATCACTTTTCTAATGAATTTGAACTTTTTATTCAGAACTTCCAAAATTACTAGTACCTAGAATTGATTTTTTGTTTTTTCCATCATGATAATCCTTAATACTGAGAATAACAGCACTCTCCTACATTTGATTTCATTAGTGTGACTTGATTTACCATCAAAATAGTGAACCATTTATAAACATACCCATTTTCAGAATTACTAACTGCTGATTTACCCACCATGGTAACAGTGAGTCTAAAATCACTGAAAAACTGCTAAGTTCCAAGCCTGTATTTTTCAGGTGATCTGGCTTGGTTTGTTCAGGGATGCAGATACCGTTTGGATCCCAGACAATGAAATCTAACGTTCCTTGGATTAAACAGTAACCAAATCCATGAGAAGGATCTAAACAAAAGAGTTGGACCTAGAAGCACAAAACTACTATGAAACAAGTGAATAAAAAGCAAAGAATGTTCATCTGAGTTTGCATTAAAGGATAGAAGAAGGTACAGCTTGGAAAAAGTTGTTAGTTGCTGGAATGTGTAAAGGAGTATGTACAAACAGGAATGGGGACAATTCGTGGCAGGGAGAAATTTGTTTATAGTATACTTGAAATCTTCTTTATGAGTAGGGAAGATGTTAAGAACCCTAACTTGATTTTGAAGAAGATGAAGTCATAATTTAACCTGGTGTATCCAAAAAAGGTTATAAATGCATATTCTGCAAAAAGAACAATTGGAAGCCTGTTGCTAAACTTAATTGACAGTGAAGTCTCCGAAACTTTCTAGAATTTCTTCTTGACATACTTTTGTGCATTTTTGAGATTACTTTTATGTGTTTATTTCTGAGTTTAATCCTCCAGCATGAGAGTAAATAACAAATGGAGTCATATCGGTCTGAAAACAGAGGATGGAGGCCACAACAGAGGTGAACATTTTAAACATTTGTATGCCATTTAAAACAAAGTCTTGTGAACAATATTCAACATTTGCCTTTGAGTCAACAGATTAGAAAAGAGACCTGGAAAAGTCTTACAAGTATTTCAGCTCCAGAATGAGTTATTTTGGCTCCAGCTATAACCAACATGTCTAAAAATATTTATTATTTAAAAAAATTCCAACTGGATGGCAGGTCAAAAACCAAACTTATTTACAATGCCATGGTAATCTTGTACCTATAAATAAATCTAGTTTAGAAAAACAGTTTAATTCAGATAGAAAAATGTATGTGTTTCAAGCAAACTTCATTTCTTTGCTTTATTTTTTCTACTACTAAATTAAACTTACGTAGACTTTTAATTTAGAATCATAGAGTGAAGTAAGTTTTAAAATAAACTACCTTTTAAAAAAACAGTGTACTCTAAATTCATTAAAATGAAGAAATATATATCATTCTAATGTAATTTGCCAACTGCATTATAACATGATATGAAATATGTTAATGGCAATAAAGCTATTATTAGCAATGACTATTTTATTTTCGGTAAAAGTGCCTGTAAAAGCCATAGATCAAAATGACAATTACCAGCTTTTCACATTAAGAGGATGAACACTTATGACTTAAAATAAAAGAAATGCCCCAAATATAAAGTAAATTACTTCTATCTTACAAACTAATAAAGTAAAATGACTTTTAAATCACTCTAAACCCTTAAATTACTTTTCAGTGTCCACTTCACACATTACACTGTAAGTTCATTATCACTGAGACATACGCTCTGCTAATTGCAATATGAAATAGCCTTTTAAAATTTATGGTAGAAACTATTTGATGAGTTACTGTGAATATTTTGCCAACAGATAATATAAATCTAATGATTTTAAAGAAGTGTAATTTCTAAGTTGTAGTTTAGGTGATACTTAAAATAGTAAAACTTTAGTTTAAAAAGTTCTTAATAAAAACTTACTTTACACTTTATCAGATCTCAACATATTCTATTTCCTGTTACAATTGAGAAAAGTAATCCTGGTTCATACTGTCCCTAAACAAAATGTTGTTAGAATTTTTTTCTAATTATCAAACATCATATTTTAGCTTTATAAAATACTTTTTTATAAAAACAATGTGGCATTATTAAGTATTAAATTAAATTATATGTGAGTCCCCAGATAAAAGGGAAATATTTAATTTTCCCCATTTAAACATCTAAGCAAAAATGCAAAATGCCATTATTTAATATTTATCATCTAGCACCATAATCTGTATGTATTAGAAAGGCAATTGGTAATGTCAGTGAAATGGAGTATCAGTGAAACATTCTTTTCACTATATTTACAGTCTAATACATATATTAGAAACAGAATGACTTCACATACCTATGACCATTTTGGTGTAATATTAAGGAAAATATTGGAAGATTCTCCAAAAATGTCTTGCTGATTGTTTTACTGATCATTTGTTACGGTATATAAAAATTTAGTGTAGAAAAAAAATTAGTATAGATTTGCGTTGTCATTCAGTATAACATCTTTTCCCTAAAAGGGGATTATCTGTTGTTTAGCAGCATCCTGAATACTTGAAGAGTGGGTATCACTCAAGTTTTAATCTTTGACCTTAAGAAACAATACCTCAAAATTAAGGTTTTAAAAAATTTACTTATTTTACTGAAGAATGTCATGGACTAAAGTGATAAATAAATGTGAGGAGATATTTTCAGTGTCTAAAATCAACAAATAGTTTCTAGAATAGACAAAAACTGTTGAAAATCAGCAAGATAAAGAACAATCATAAAAGAAAAATTATACATGATATGAGTAGGAAATTTTTAAGAGCAGAATCTAAAAATGGTGACAAAATTAACCTTTAAACCATTGCTGTAGTGGGATGAATAATGGCCCTCCGAAAGTTATTTCTGTGTCCTAATACTTGGAATCTGTGATATTATGTTATTAGGGGGAAAAAAAAAGTCTTTGCGAATGTAATTATTTTTTAACTTTTTAAAAAAAGATTTTATTTATTTGACAGAGAGAGAGCGTAAGCAGGGGGAGCAGGAGAAAGAGAAGCAAGTTCCCTGCTGAGCAGGGAGCCTGATGCGGGGCTCGATCCCAGGACCCTGGGATCATGACCCAAGCCAAAGGCAGACACTTAACAAACTGAGCCACTCAATGCCCCTGCAAATGTAATTAAATTAAGGATCTAGAGAGGAGATTATCTTGGATTTTCTGGATGGCCCCTAAATTCAATGAGAAGTATCTTTAGAAGAGAAGACATACCAGAGGAGAAGGCCATGTCAGGAGGCAGAGATTGGAGCTATGCAGCCACAGAGTAGGGAATGCTCAAGCTACTAGAAACTGAAGAGGCAAGGTGAGGTTCTCTACTAGAGAATTCAGGGGGAGGGTGGCCCTGACAACACCTTGAATTTGTACTTTTTAGCCTCCAAGAACTGTGAGAGAATGGATTTCTCCAGGAGTGTGTTGTTTTAAGTCTCACAGTTGTAGTTCTTATAGAAGCCCTAGGAAATGAACAAAATTGGTAGCCAGGAAGAACAAAATGTAAAACAAGTAATTACACATATTACACATATTAGTGACTGATAAAAAGAATGAAAGTCTAGATAGTTCCAAGTGTTGGTTGGTATGTGAAGATATAGGAATGCTCTTTTATACCTGATGAGAATGTATACTAGTGCAACAAGTTGGAGAGCAATCTGAGTAGTTGATGTCCCAGATATTCCACTTTTGGCTGAATATCCCAGGGAATTTTTACAAATGTCCCAAAGTGGACATGTGTAAGGATGATTTTTATAACATTGTTTATGTTGGTGCAGAGCATGCAGAGTTGGAGGCAACTTAAATATGTATTACTGTGAGTGGAAAGAAACCATGTGGTGGATGCAAGTAATGAAAATACACTCTTGTAGATATATACATATTTACACATATATGTGCATGTGTATTTATTTAGGCAACATAAAGTGCAATAATGTATTCACATAAAAATATAATAAACACATTAAAGTGGTTTCCTATGAAACAAATGTGAATGGATTGTGGGAATAACAGGAAATTAATGCATCAGTGTATAACTGAAAAAGGCCGTGATTACATCAAGAAAATAATATACAATAAACAATTGAAGATTTTTAATAACCTTTTATACCTCAGATCTTCCCAGAATATTGTATATAAATATATAAAATTCATTAATCCCTCTATACACAAAGTAATAATGTATATAGGTTACAGTTACAAATATCAAATAAATATTTTCTTGGCTTACAAAAGCTTGCAATCCAGTGGAGGACACAGACACATACAGGAACGTATTATGGATTGAATGAGTAACAGAAGTGCAAGCAAGGTGATTATGCAAGAAAGGAATAGAGAGATTAATTCTCAACTACTCATTTGGAAGGCTTATGGAGGAGATGTAATCTGAGCTGTGCCTTCGAGACAAGACAATATTCACAGGAAGAAAATGAGAATGGGCATAATGCTGGATATAGTTAAGTATGTCCTGGGTTGGGGAGTGTTTCTACCAGATTGAAGAAGGGATTAGAACAGAATTAACAGGAAGTAGAAGGTTAACAGCAGGTGTACTTAGCATTGACGTCCTATTTGGGACACTAGTGTATGTTGGTCAAGAGTATCACGTTTCTGAAATTATAAGTCAGAAAGGCTTGACTGGATTGAGAAATATTTATTCAAGGAGGTCAGAGAGAAAAGTGTAGAACAAAGGCCAAAAACAGTTATGTAGTATTATGAATTAAATTCAAAATCGCAGGCAATTTGAAAGGGAGAATCAAAACAAAAGCCGAGGACTAGATAGGGATGCAATATTAGATGTGGTATAAGCATGGATTTTTTTTAGGATTGAGACTACCAAGCCTAAGGACGAAGAAAGAGCCTTAAGTGGAGAGCAACACTGTAAGAATGAGAAGTGAGTGTTTTTGGTTAGAAAATCATATGCTGGGGTCTACTGCTGTTTGACATCACTAATCAAGTTGTGACCATAAAAATCACAGATTGCCAGTCTTTGGAGATAAGCCTGGATTGCAAATTTCCCACTGGGCAAAATACCAACTGCAGGATTTATAAAATGGATTTCATATAAATCAACAATTTTATATCTCAGAAAATTATATTGAAATTTCAATGTCATATTACTAATACGAGCTGGGAGAGATCGAAATAATTTAGACAAGAAAGAATATTTATTTTAATGTAATTCAACTTAGAAAACTAATAAAGCCTCAGATGGTTCAATATGTTTAAATTACTTTTTATTAGTCTCACTGAAGAAGAATAGTTTAATTTGAAAAGATCAGATGTATGGATTAAAATACGGGGTTCTATATATTTAACACAAGAATGAATCCTATGAAAAGAAGACTTATCTTTTGTGTGTTTTAGTCCCAAAGAAGTTTGATTATTGAAACCAGCTCCTCCTTTCAGTAAAATTTTAGAAATGGAAAATTTTCCAAAGAGAAAAACTTTGCAAACAGAATACAAAAGTGAAAAATAATCAGTAAGGTTTATTTGTGAAGAGCTTCATAAAACATGTATTTATCTATCATCTGTCATCTCTGTATATGTCTGTATCATCTATCTGTCCATCTTCATGTTAATAACCATCTGTAAACTTAACAAAGGTGAAAATTCAAAAGGCGTTCTTCATTTGCTGAGAAATGCTTAAGCTGAATAATAATAAATATGCTACTTATTTTAATAAAAATTAGTTTACAGGTGACATAATTTATCATAACTGTATTTTTACCCTTTGTATCTTTACAAATGCTATGGGTATTTTGATAGGGATTGCACTAAATCTGTAGGTTACATTGTGTAGTATGGACCTTTTAACAATATTTTTTTCTTCCTATCCATGAGCATGGAATATCTTTCCATTTGTTTGTGTCATCTTCCATTTCTTTTATCAGAATATAGGTCTTTCACCTCCTTGGCTAAGTTTATTCCTAAAAAAATTATTATTTTTGGTGCAATTATAAATGGGATTGTTTTCTTAATTTCTCTTTCTGCTACTTCATTATTAGTTTATAGAAATGCAGTAGATTCTGTATATTGGTTTGGTATCCTGCAACCTTACTGAATTCATTTATTCTAGTAGTTTTTTGAAGTCTTTTGGGTTTGCTATATAGAATATCATGTCATCTGTGAATAGTGAACGTTTTACTTCTTCCTTACCGATTTGAATGCCGTTGATTTCTTTTTCTTGTCTGATTGCTGTGGCTAGGACTTGTATTTCTGTGGTGTTGGTTATAACTTCTCTTTCATTTCTGATTTTGTTCATTTAAGTCCTCTCTCTTTTTAATGAATCTAGCTAAAATTTTGTCAATTTTGGTGATCTTTTCAAAGAACCAGCTCTTGGTTTCATTGATCTTTTCTACTGGATTTTTTTGTTTTGTTTTGTTTTTTGTTTTTTAGTTTCTCTTTCATTTATTTCTGCTCTAAGGACGTATTGCTGTGAACTTCCCTCTTAGAACCACTTTGGTTGCATTCCAAAGATTTTGAACCATTCTTTGTTTGTTGTTTTGTCTCCATATATTTTTTTATTTCCTCTTTGATTTCTTGGTTGACCCATTTATTGTTTAGTAGCATGTGATTTAGCCTCCATGTATTTGTGTTCCTTCCAGGCTTTTTCTTGTGGTTGATTTCTAGTTTTATAGCATTGTGGTCAAAAGAGATTAATGGTATGACATCAATCTTTCTGAACTTGTTGAGTCTTGTCTAATAGGCTAATATGTGATCTATTCTATAGAATGTTCCGTGTGTACTTGAAAAGAATTTGGTATTCTCTTTTACAATAGAATGTTCTGAATATGTCTGTTAAATCCATCTGCTTCCTCTAGTCAACTATTTATTCCATCTAGTGTATTTTTATTTTCAGTTAATTCTTGAATGCTTCATCTCTGGTTGGTTCTTTTTTATGTTTTCTATCTCTCTGTTGAGGGTCTCACTGAGGCCCTCCACTCTTTCTCAAGTCCAGTGAGTATCTTTATGACCATTACTTTAAATTCTCTATTTACTCTATCAAGCATATTACTTATCTCCATTTCATCTAGGTCTCTTGCTGTCATTTTGTTCTATACATATTCCTATGTCTCCTCATTTTGTCTAACTATCTGTATCTGTTTCTATGTGTTAGGAAAGCCAGCTACATTTCCTGCTCTTGAAAGTAGTGGCCTTATGAAGAAGAGGTCCTGTAGTGCCCTGAAGCATAATGTCCCCTCTTCACCAGAACCTGGTTCTTCAGGGGTGTCTACTATGTGTGTTTTGTACACCCTATTGTTGTGATTGAGCCATATTTGCCTTCGGTACAGTCATCTGCAATGGCTCTCTTTGCCTGTTGTGAGTAGAGTTTGGTCTCTGTGTTGTTAGTGGGCCGGTCTGGGGCCGCCTTGGGCTTGAGTTGAGTCAGACCAGGCATTTGCCATTGGGGCTGCTTTCTTACTCCCAGGCTTGTGGCACTGCTTTGGATGGCTCTGGCCAAGGGTATATTGGAGGGACAGGTCTACAGGAGAACGTGGTGGCAGGGAGCACAATTTTAGCAAGATTCACACAGATCTGCCCTGGGAGGAGGCCTGGAGCTGCTTTAGAAAACTGCTGCAAGGTCGGAGGGGGAGGATCCTCAGAAGAGCACAGGGTGGGGCATGCTGTTAGTAAGATCCGTGGAGTGTGTTGGCATTGTGCTATTCCCACATGTGTGTGTGTGTCTAGGCTGAGGTGTGGAGAGGGAAATGGCACCTGCGAGCTCCTTTATTCCTGGAGAGGTCTCCTAAAGATCCATGTCCCTCCAGCCCTGACTCTGAGATTAGTAAATAAATTTTTTTCTCATATACCCCAGGTGTTTTTCAAAGCACTGATTCTATGCTGAATATCGTAGGTTAAGGACCTATGGTCAGGGACTTCGTTTCTTACCAACCTCCAGGCTCTACCAGAGCTGAGGCTACTGGTCCTAGATGGTAACCCCACTGATTGTAAAAACTTGTGAAATTAGAAACTTCTGGAGATTCATCTTCCCCATGTGGGTTTAACATGCCGGGGGTATTTGGTGTGAGAGTCTATTCCCCCCTCTCCATGCCTGCAGTATCTCTCCCTCTTGTGGACAGTCCCTCAGTTCCATTTAGCTCCCAACCACCACATCTGCACTCTTCCTACCCTCTTTGATGTGGACTCTATTCTATATTTTGCTGTGGAAAGTCTGTTCTGCCAGTCTTTGGGTTGTTTTCTGGGTTATTTACACTGATGTGAGTGTTATCCAGTTGTATCTGTGGGATGAGGTGAGCTTAGGCTCTTCCTACTCCACCATCTTCCCAGGAAGTCTAGGGTTCCATTTGGATGGAGCCATTTTTTTCTCTTTCATCATGGTAAATCTGTGTTTCCTAAATACATTTGAATCTGCCTTTGTAGCCTATATAATTTTTACTGCAAAATATTGAACATATTAAATGTTAAATATATAAATATTAACCAATTCAATCTGAATATATATTTTCCAGATCTATCTTGAATTAATTTAATAAAAATATCAATCAAGGTTTAAAATGTTTGAGTTATACATGTATAAATACCTCTAAGTAAATAAATATCTATTTAAATATTTAAAATTTATATATGTATTTATTTATTTATTTTGAGACAGAGAGGGAGAGAGAGAAAGAGATGGGGGAAGGGCAGAGGCAGAGGGAGAGAGAGAATCTTAAGCAGGCTCCACAACCAGCACAGAGCCTGATGTAGGGCTCAATCTCACAACCCTGAAATCATAAGCTGAGCTGAAACCAAGAGTTGGACACTTAACTGACTGAGCCACCCAGGCGCCCCTAAGTAAATAAATATTTAAAGAATTGAAGTAAACATGTACACATAAACACTTATAGCTAAATTTACATATATATGTATATATAACATAACATAAATAACCTTTATTTCTATATGTTGCATATATGTTTGTATGTATATATATTAATATGTATCTAGATGTAGATATGTAGATATTTCTATTTCTAATGAGAAACAGTGCCAATAATTCTCTAGGCATGTTTTCCATTATAATCATACTTATAGTGATAATAGTCATTTTGGAAGTATCTGAATTTTACTCATGCTCTAATTGTTTTCTGAGACTAAATAATTAAGTTGTCATGTAGCATTTAACACTTTTCTTGTGAGCAAATATTATATAGCTCTATATAATGAGAAATGTATTTTTATAATATATTTATTTGTAATATAAAATAAATATTTCTTTTAATATGGTACTCCAGTTGCCTGTATAACACTGTGAAATAAGCTTTGGAGTACAAATGAAATCCACATTTTTCCATACTTTATTCCATATTTTTTATTCATATTTATGTCTACTGCATTAAAATTTTATTCATGGACAAAAATATTTGTCTGACTGGCTGTCATTAGCCACTACAGAATAGAAACCTAAGTAGAGATTCTTCCTTGATTCAGGGAATACAGATCTCTTTTGCTGGTCTCTTCTACTTTTAAAATATACTTGTCTATGTTGTACATCCAAGAGAATATGTTTGCCTGTGTGTGTTTATATTGCTTATTTATCAAACTGTGCTAGCAGTCTTTCTTATATGATATGTGCTTTAAATTTTTAAATATTTTATGTTCTTGGGTATTTTAACATGTCTTTTTTAAAATGACTATTATGTGTTAATATACTATAAGCAGCTCATAGTATATTAGATTATAAAAGAAATTATATGATTGATGAGTAAAGTGAAATAATTGGATAATAAAATTTAAGAGTTGGAAAGAAATTCAATCATTCATCTCTTATTTTATTGGCCTCTAAATCCTCCTCTGAGTGTTTTTTTCAGACTGTTCTCAAAGACTACTACTAAGAGGAACCACACTCTCCTCCAAGGGAGTTCATTCTATCTTTCATTTGGTTCAAAATTTTACCTTATTTTGACCCAAAATTTATATCTGAGATGATTCCAGATAATAGTAATTATATGCAATTCTTGTTTTCCTTCTTTCACTTGATAATCTTGCAATTATCTGAAAAGAGTTATCAGTGGACCCTCAGAATCTAGAATGCATGACTAAACATATCCTCTGAAAAAGAATTCTGCTCATTCTTTTCTCTGAATATCTCCCTTTTCCTATAGTATTGCTAATATGTATTATCAACAAATGGATCAAAACTCTAGGATTAGCTCTATCAGTACAAATTAGAGCAATAATTAGTTAATTTAAAGATTTCATTTATTTATTTGTGAGAGAGAGAGAGTGAGCAAGCATAAGCAGGGGAAATGGCAGGCAGAGGGAGAAGCAGGCTCCCCGCCAAGCAAGGAGCCTGATGCGGGACTCGATCGCAGGACCCTGGGATCATGACCTGAGCAGAAGGCAGACACTTATCCCAAATTAGATCAATTAAAAAAAATAATAATTTTACTCATATATTGACAAATAAGTAAAGATGCTCTCAAGTGGCCCAAGTAAGCAGGAATGTATTTCAAGACAAGGGGTAATCTGATAGCCAATCACCAATAAGGGGCTAAAATGGATATTGGGCACCAGAGCTGGAAATACAGGTGCTGCAATCTCACATGAATTTTTTGCTTCATGGATTTTTTTCTCTTGTTCTGTTTTTGTGTTTTTATTCTTATTCCACTTCAGATCATCAGCTCTTTCCAGTCTTTCCTTCTACTTAATCTTTTGTCTCATCACTTTACATGTGTTTGCAAATGGCACTTGCACATTTGAATCTACATGTCCTTGCTGCTTTAGCTTCTTGTAGATAAATCAGTTGGTTTTCTAGCAACTCAATTCCAGATTCCCAGGAGGGGCAACTTGATTTGATTCTAAATCTGTCTAATAAACTGGAGTGTACTGGGATGAAGGGAGGCACAAGCTTACATTAGCAGAAGGAATATAGCTGAGGCAATTTTTAGTCATAGGTATGAGATGAGCAGGTAATGGAACATCTAGTACAGAAAGGCTGTCATCTTTCTTGATTTAGACATCATATTTCTTTATCATAATTGTATCCATGCAACTGAACGTTACTTATTTTGGCACACACATTAAATTACATTGGAATATATATAATTTAATCAACCATAGCTTTTCTTCTTCAAATAACTTTGTATTAATCCCTAAAAAATGTTCAAACTATATGTGTATTTTAAGAAAAGGGGAACTAACTGGAAGAAATATTAGATGAGATTGTTAAAGCTGCAGAAAGACACCTGAAAGAGATGAGCAGCATTTCTTGACAAGTTGTTACTGTCTCTTTCATAGGGGAGTTATGCATGTTTATATACAGATAAGACCCAGTTAACACACACACACACACACACACACACACACACACACACACACACACACATTTTTACATACCCCTTCATATTTATTCCTCGTTGGATCGATCAGCCTATTAACTTTATCTCATGGCTTTTATGCAGCAGGTTCTACCACTCCCTCTAGAATCATCACTATCAGTCTTAGTCTTTTCAGCTATGCTCAGAGGCCACTTAAAATGTAGTATTATAATTAAGCATTTAGAGTTCACTATTCTGTACAAGATTGGTATTTTTAGTCTTTTGTGCCAAATGTATCTCATTTCCTTTTTCATCCAATGTCAGTAAAAATTCATTCGTGATTTTCTTTAATTATATATGGATATATATTTTTTATACTATAAATATATAGCTCAGAGGGAATATATATGTCTGCGTGTGTATATATTTCATAGGTAGGTAGAAACCAAGGAGATATTATTCACTCATCCAATCACTCAAAACATTTTATTAGGAACTCTTTTGGACACAAGCTGTAGAAATACAAATAAGTTCCCTTTAAATAGAAAAACTTATATGCAAATGCAATTAAAATTATTTAAAATTTAATGAACTCTCTTTATGTTAACTAGTGATCTACTTGTACCTGGAAGTATTCAATGTTGGATAACATAGTAGACATTCAATTTATATTTGTTTGGCTTGACAGACTAAATTAAGCTAAGATTTATTGAATTTTTATTTAGGTGAGATAAGTAAGAGGTGTGTGTGTGTGTGCGCACACATATACATATATGGGTGTATATATGTGTATCGCTATATATCATATGTGTTTCTCTCCGTATCTGTGTATATCACTGAGATAAGTGTGTATGTATATATGTGTGTGTGTGTATACCAATGCTTTGTAAGGCAGCTATGTTTATTATGATCATTTAATAGATGATAAAGTTAATGATTAGAAACATTAAGTAACATAAAGTAAAAAAAAAAAAGAAAGAAACATTAAGTAACATCTAATAAGTGATAAACTCAGGACTCCAGGGATCAAACTTTAACCATGATGCTTGTGTAAGTTCCAGTCTTTGACAGTAAATTAAATTTGGGAATTGGTACAATTAAATTTGTCTAGTATAGTTTGTAATACAGCTTGAAAACAGATTAAAGTATTAATATTTTTAAAACTTTCTAAATTACATTAAAGATATATTGTGCAATTTCTTACATATGCAATCTAATAAAAATCTATAGAAGTAAAAATTATTAAATAAGGCATGTCGAAGAGAAGCTTCATGTGTTTTCATGTTGTGGTGTTAAATAATCTCTTTGAACTTTATTTGCAAAGAGTTCTCAGATTCCATTAGTAGCATTTAAAAAATGTGAATCTTTAGAAATTACTCATTTCAATTTTAATTTTACATTTAATTTTAATTTTTATAATACTGTTTTATCTTAAATGAATTTTCAAACTTTATATCAAATAAACACATCTTAACCTTGAAAAGTTAAATGTATTCAATTTTTTCTTGATAAATATTTTTCAGGTGATTTCATTGGAAGGATAATAATGATTTTCTCAAGGATAAGAGTTATATTCTGTCCATATTTACAGTACTTGTTAATTAGAATTGAAATAACAGTTGTTATTATTCTATATATATATATACTATATTATATAAAGTTACAAAATTTTATTTATACTATTTTATTTCACATATTGAGACTAATGACTTTAGAGTAATTCCACATGGACTTAAAGCATTTTTATTCTCATACCTCATGTACTGACTTTCTGGTGAATATCATAACTGAAGCTATTTTTATATTATCTAAGATTGGTTTGTAAATTAATTTCTTTACAGTAGCAGAGGGAATGGTTAAAATAAGCACAAAATTAAAATGAGTACTATTAACATGCCAACATATGATTTTATGATATCCCTTTCTGGAAACTATACAGTCCCCATATAGAGAATGGTTTCACAAAAAAGAAGAGAGTGGTTTGGATGTAAGTGATCTTCACATTATATTCATAAATACCTCTAATCACCACAATTTTTTGGCTTCACTTTAATCTCAGTTAATCATAACCAGTTACTGAAGATCCAAATAAAGATCAGCATTTGGTGGTAATGTCAGTGGCCTACCTAGGGATATTCAGTTATTTGTTGCATAATTTGTTTAGAAAATTCTTAGAACAGTCTCACTTTAACATTTTAAAAATTGTTTTCTTACCTTTAAGACCTTATAACTATGGTGACTCAAAACATTAAAACAGAAAGTATACTATTCAACATGTCAGGATTATGGGTGGCTGAACGAAAAAAACAATTTGCCAGTGCCATAGAGAGCTGAAAGGAGCTTGAGTTACATAGTGCTTTATTTCCTAGATTCACATTCTCTTTGAAGACATGTTAAATCCAATGATGTTTTAAAATTATTCGGAAGGCAGCAAGCTTTTATTTGGAAGGCAGCTTAATACTAAATGACTAAATAACAGACTATTTTGTCATCAGTATTTCAATTTCAAAGCCGGTGTCCCCCATTTATCTAAATCGCTGAGTTCAATGTTAAGCAATATTCTTCCTCAGTGAGATGGATAATGACTTCAACTAAAGTATTTTTGATTCATATGTAGCAACTCTCTCCAGTGAACATCAACTCCATTTTAAAAAATTCTGTGTAATGAAACACGTTTTATGAAAATATTTTAAAAACATCTTTCTGAGGACTTCTAAATTACTCTCACCCTGAATTTGTGACCTAATGGAAAGCAGTGATATTCAGGTATGGTGCAGCACACAATTACTAAGTTTCCAAGTGTGATGACATCAATTATAATTTTGTGTTCTAATATTGTACATATGGCATCTCTTAGAAATTGCTATCAATTCACATTAATTACATATTAGAAATCGGCATCCTTTTAAAAAGTTTCTTCCATTTTAAAGCACATTAGAATTACCTAAGATACTTTTTTAAATTTATTTTTTAATTTTTAATTTTTTAAAGATTTTATTTATTTATTCCAGAGTGAGAAAGAGAGAGCGAGAGAGTGAGCGAGCACAAGTTGGGATGGGGCAGAGGGAGAGGAGAAGCAGACTCTCTGCTGAGCAGGGAGCCCAACGTGGGGCTCAATCCCAGGACCCTGAGATCATGATGTGAGCCGAAGGTAGATGCTTAACTGACTGAGCCACCCAAGTGCCCCCCCTGAGATACTTTTAAAAATAGTTATAATCAGACAAAAAATTGTTATACTCAGGCTCTACCTCAGAATATTAAAATTAAAATCTTCAAGAAAGTTGAGTTAGATTGCATTAATTTTATCCATTTCCTAATAACTTTATAGACTCAAGGGTATTTTTTTTGGTAAAACATTTTCCCCACAATATCATACACATTAAAATGAAATCTTTCATCATACATGCAATGTGATATTTTTAATAAGAATGTTCATATATTTATAAAAGGATTTGACATCAAAAATACAATTTCTTATTCAAGAGCCTAATTTCCAGATGACAGGGTAACCACACAGCTGTGACAATGAGAACAAATGTTTTAGACCAATAGTAAAAGGTTCATGAAATTATTAATTACTGACTGCTTCTAAAACTATTGAGGCAGCTAAACAGGTTTATCCGTGAGCAAGATTTTTTTATTAGTTATAAAATAAAACCCTTTTGAATATTTTATAAAATTTAAACCAAAAGACTTATTATCATCTGAATTCATGTAATCTTCAGTATTTGTCTTGGTCTTTTCAAGACCTTCCTTGGGAAAGTTAATTATTTATAAATGATTTTAGCATTTGGTGAAAAAATGCATATTCTTCCTTATATTGTAAGTCAAAATGAATTTAAGTTGATAAAATTTTCAATTAAAAAACAAAAGAAATTTGTAGAAGAAAATAAAATACATATAACCTTCACGTGAGGAAGAACTTTCTCAGCATTATTACAAAAGCAACATAATCTATGGTTTTGCAGAAATGCCTATCCACGCCATAGCTTCTCACTTCACTGGTCATTTCAGTTAGGCAGAGATAATGCATGGTAGTTCAGAGTAAGATACTTAGTCAGACTGACTATTCATGCAGATCCTGATTCTGCTATTTGCCAGCTTGAGACTCGGGGTATGTGTCTCAGTTTATTATCTCTAACATAAAGGATAATAAGTATATTTACCTCCTGATGTAGCTGTGAGAGGAAAAAGTATATATTCCATGTCTGGCACACTTTAAGTGCTTTATCAATGTTACTGTTGTTATCTAACCACACTGGTATTCATTGAATTTATCCATAAGGATAAACCTCTGAATTCTAGTCTCAGAAGATTCTAACTCTGAGGCCATGCTTTGACTAAATCCAAGATTTTGATCATATCCTGTATGAAGTATTTCATATTCAGTTTACTTATTTGAAACTTTATATCAAAGTATTTCATCCTTGGGCTTTTAAAGTGTCAGTGAGTAACAGTTAATAAAGAGTAAGATTATCCAGATGTTTTGTAGCAAATTAATGTATTGTAGGTTTCAACACATTGTCCCTTTTCATTGTATTTAGATAATTAAGCAATGAAACAGAATAGAGTGTGAATCATGTGGCATTTATTTACACATGATAGGTTATTACAGCCATGAGGCTGAAAGCCAAATGGTATCAAAATGAATGAAGTGTGAATTAGGCATAGTATGCCTGGGCTGACATGTCTAAGTGCATTATGGAATGGGACTCATAAAATCAAATTAACATATGTAGAAATGCTTCAGAATAATAAGGTGAATTAATGTCAGCAAAACCCATAACTAAGGATTATGTGACTTGAACAGTGTTAATTAAAAGTTCAGAATTCTTGTTGGAAACACAAACAGTTGGATTTTTTTTGTTCATTTGTTTTTGTTAGAGTTTATTGCTTATTTGGCTGTTATGTGAGATTCATTAATATAGATATTAACATAACATGTCAAATAGTCAAATTTAACAGTTAGAGAATCCATAGTACTGTTATATTTATGGTGTTAGGCTGCATGGTTTAATTTTCAGTAGGCTCCATTTGAAATTCTAATACTAGCGCCTACCCTGAGTCAACATCATTCCACTGTGCACCAATCCTTCTCAGATACATATCTCCATATGTACTATTGTGCATTAGTATTACATGTACTATTATTACATATGTACTAATGCTATATGTATAATTTATAAATTTTTCTATCTCTTTATTCACTTCTAGGATTCAGGGATGCCTTCAGCTAGTCTGTCCTCAATCAGCCTTAAGCTCATAGTTATTTATAAATCATATTATAAATAAAGTATATACCAAGAACTTTAGACATGATTTTCTGTTATTTTTATTTTAGCAGTTACAAATTATCTTTAGTTATATAAATTATATTCCTCAAGTGAATTATCTCCATCTTTACATGATATCAGAAGCAATGATCACACACATAGACACACATGCATACACAGAAATTTTTTTCATCTATTTTGTGACATTTATGAGTCAGACCACTCACTGCTCAGTAATTCTACAAGGAGTTTCCAAATATCCTTTATTCAGCCTCTTCTTATATTAACATTATTATAATCATAGAACATTCATCAAAACTAAAAATTTGTTTTTTGTACAATATAGTTAACTAAAGTTTAGAAGTTATTTGGATTTCAGCAGTTGCTCACTAATATCTTTTTTCTTTTCTTGAATCCAATATAATATTCCACATTACATTTAATTATATCTTCTTAGTCTCCTCCACTCTGTGAGTTCTGCAGACTTGTCTTACAATACTTTGGCACTTTGAAGATTATTGGTCAGTTATTTTCTCTAGGGTAGAAGTTACTTGGATTTCAGCAATTGTTCTCTAGGGGAGATACCTAGCAAGATCATTAGGTCACAGGTATGTACGTATTTAACTTTGTAAGAAACTGCCAGATTGTTTTCCAAAGTGACTGCACCATTTTACACTGTCTGCAGCATTATTGAGAGTCTCATTTGTTCTCCATCCTCCTCAATACATAGTATTGTCAGTTTTTTTCAGATCTTAGACATTCTAACACGTGTGTAGTGGTATCCTATTGTGGCTTAAAATTTTATTTTCTAAATAACTTTATTGAATATGCTTTCATAAACTTATTTGCTATCTATGTATCTTTCTTTAGTGAAGTACCTCTCTAGATCTTTTGCCTATTTTTAATTTTTTAAAAATTTTTGCTTATATATTGTTGAGTTTTAAGAATTCCTTATATTTTCTGGATAGAAATCCTTGGTCACAAACAAGATGGGCAAATATTTTATTCTAGTCTGTGACTTGCCTTTTCATTCTCTTAACACTTTACGCAAAAAGAGTTAATTTTTAAAAAATGTTCATCAAGTCCAATATATAGATTTTTTTTAATGGCTCAGTTTATTTGGTGGAGACATTTCTTCTGTTATACCCTATTTGTCATATGTGAGACCAATTTTGATGTTCATTTTGTATCTTCTGAGTGTATTTTTTCTTGCCTTTTTATGTAACATACAATGTTTGTTGCTGTTGTTTTGGGAAGTTAGAAGCCAGATATCTCATATGGAACTATAGTACTGAGGTCAATGGTTTTGATCCCTGGAAATGGACATGCCTTTCGACTGGGCATGTGAATTAACCCACAAGAAGGTGTGGTGCGTTTGATTTTGTTGTTGATATAACCTTCACTTCTCTTCAGGTTTCAAAGTCCTGTAGAAAAAGCTTGTTATTTAAGGCAGTTGGCTTAGTACAGCAATGTCTGTTCCTTCTGAGTTTTGGGTCTTTCCTTTGCTCTGAGTCTCAGAGAGGTTTTCTCTGCACGCTCTTTTTCCTCTCTTGTCCCTCTCCCATTAATGTTCTGATATTTGTTGTTATTCAGAGCTTGTTAGCTTGGTGTGGGGATGGTGGTGATGTGTGCAGTCTCAGTTGTAACAATTAAACCCGTCTTTGACTCGCACCTTGTCCTGTTTCTCAAGGGATATGGCCCTCTCTACTCTACCCACACTGGTTGTAGGGCTCAGCATGTAATTCTGACCCTCCCTTTAATAGCCTTTATCATCCCCATGTTGTTCCTAACTTCCCAGCTATGATGAGTTTTCATCAATACATTAAAGGTGGGAATGCTTATTGCCTCCCATTCCCCACCCCTCAAAGGCTTTTTGTTTCGTAGTAGAGACAGAAGAAATAGATTTGGGTCAAGTGCTTTATTGCTCCCACAGGTGCAGTTGTTCCTTTAACCCAGGTTGACATCATGGACATTTCTTAGGGCTTTTTCCATTTCTTTCCTGTGAGTACCCAGCAGGGTTTATAGACAAAGAGTCTGGTCTGTAGCACACTTGGCTTTGTCAGATGTCAGCTTTTCTGGTGAAATCTTTAGTCATATTAGGTGTTTACCCTAGGTGAGCACATGCTTTTCCTTTGTCCCTGCAGGTACAGTCTCTTTTGTCCTTGGGCCATTTGATCATTCTATAACAGCTCTCCAATAGGTTTGAAAAAATTTGTGATTTTCAAGTTGGTCCACATCTATTGGGAAAGGCAGTCATGCCAGTCTATCCTGCTGGGCTGCATGAGAATGGGCTTGGGCTTAGAATATTTTTGACGGGCAGAAAAGAGCCCTCATAGCCTGTGCTGTGACGATAGTGTGGGCTATCTTTCCCTGTTTCAGACTCAGTGTGTTTTCTGTTTTGCTTAGGTGTGTGTCGGTAGCCCTTAGGCACTCCCCCAGCTTTCTGTATTTCAGACCTGATCACAAGAAGGGTCAGGATCCTGCCACCACAGTAGGAGGTGAGGTGCTTGGCTGCAGAAGGGGTCCACTGGCGTTGGAAGACTGACACATTGCAAGGGGCTGAATTATATGTACAATCTGTCTTTCCTCTGTAAGTAAGCCCTGTACTCCTTGAGCCTAATGTGTGTGTTGTCTATTCTCAGAGATATTATACCATGCCCTGGTTTCTTCCCTGGGTAGCACTTATCTGCCTTTGAACCGTGGCCACATTCATGTGATATTCTGTCTTGTGGCATAGCTTGACTGTTCAATGAACAGTGAAACATCTTTTGCATTGTAAGCTGGGAACAGCACTTCTTCCAGCTTTTTCATCCTAGGTGCAGAATTTTGAATTCCTAGCATGGTACTAATGGTCCATTTTTTTCTTAAATATAGTAAATTAAAGTTTTCTTCATTATAAAATTGTAATTATTCCTTAGAGTTGTTTATTTAGTACTAATAAATATGGAATTCAGCTTATGGTCTGAAAAGGCACTGCATCTATACAGGGTTTTTACTTTCTAATAGAATTGTCATTTTTTTATGGTTTTCCAAACTTAACAAAATTTAAATGCAATATTATGGAACCAAGCACAGTTGGCTCAATTGCATAAATCAGTTTAATTATATGGAAGTGTTTTACTAACATACTAATGATCATGCATTTCCCAACTCTGCTAAATTAAACTGACAGATGTGACTTAGTTTGCTGTTACCCCTTACTAACATTCTTCATGTTGTTCTCTGGGTACAGTAAAGTTTAAGAAAAGCTATCTCTGACTTTGCCTTTGATCTCGCTTCTAGAACTTTAATTTTTTCTTGAGTGTCTAGGACATTTCTTAGCACATAGTAGGCTTCCTAAGAGGTTGAATTAATGGCACTGTTACACACAGACACATTTGCCCAAATATGACATTATAGGTCTAAAAAATGCTGGTTGAGCTAGCTGGAGTCTGGCAGAAATGTTTTGAGATTTACATTGAGTGAGGGGCTCCAGGAGACAGACAGAACAGAACATTCAACATTGACTTTATAAGACAGCATAGCAAAAAAATAAAAAAAAGTAGACCATAATCAGTAAGGAAACTAAATAAAGCATACAGGGAAAAGTGGCACTCAGAGTTGGATTAGAGATACAGAGATACAGAACCAGGTTGTAAAGAGGAAAATGAGTCATAAATTAGGAATCTAGGGGAAATGGGATCTGGAAATAACAAGTATTATGAGGGAGGAATTTTCATGTCTGCTTTGTTCTACTCTCATTTGGTGTTAACTGCATGTGACAAATTCAAGACTAATAGTTTATAAATAAACAGCACCAAAAGAGACATTCATGCTCTCAAAATAGCCAATCTTTCATCTGCCATGTAACTTCAAGTAAGAATTAAAATCAGCTGAATTACGATTGACCTTGAAGTATTATTTATTAACTTTATGAACTTTTTTTCTGAATTCAGAATATAATTAGGTTGCTACACATTCACATCTTTGTCTAATTTTACTAATTGGTTCAAAAAAGCTTTGGGGTTTTGGAAATATATTATTTACAAATACTAAATGAGAATTCAACATGAATTTTATTCTACATTTAAATTACTTATACTTTTAATATTCAGCCAAAAGTTAAGTGCTAAATGATATCTTGGAAGCGTTTTATAAGCAATTGATTCAAAAATGTCCAGATTTTTGAAACTCATAGTTTCCATAATGTTACAATATGTTAAATAAGCATTCAGTTCTCAATATTGATTCATAAATTATTAGATATAGAGTTTGTCTCTTCAGTATTACACATTCCCTTAAATTTCTATAGAAATTTGTAGCACAAAAATACCCTACTTGTTTCTATGTTCCAGAATTGAAGTAGGAAAGCAAGGATAAGGGTAGTTTAAAGGCTATTGATTGGGGAAGCAAATTTGTATTAAAATATGAATGAATGATCTATGCCATTACTACTATATAATGAATTGGATTTGATAGCGTTTAGAAAGCTATGTACACCAATATGGGTATAATTCACATTTTAATATTGATGGCAAACATTTTTGCAGTAAAATATGTATGAAAAAAGGAAGAGCCTATTAAAGATGTATGTAAAAAGAAAAAGTTGATGACATTTGGAAAATAGCATGTCAACTATGATTTTATTAGAAAGCTTTTCCTTTTAAACTTGAGAATTAGAATGAGAAAATCAGATTACAAAAAAAGATTACTTTCTGATATGTTTTAAATTGTTTTGATGGCTTTAAAAAGGAGAATCTATGTTAGACATGTATATTAAATAATGAATGAGAGAACTAAAAGAAAATGTACAATAAAGGATTGAAAAACCAACATAAATTATAAATCACTCCTCTAAACGTTATTTAAAAAAAAAATGCTTTTCCAGAGTTAATGGCTATACTGGTTCAAGTAATAAACAAAGAATAATTATAATATATCTTATTTTTCTGGATATATTATTTAATAAGATGAGTTTCTTGTGAGCATTAAAACATAGACTCATTTAAGATGGCATGTTCCTTAGCATAGAGATGAATATCTCAGTGGTAAAGAATGGAGTCCTTCAGATTTTTTGGATGCCTCCTACCTAAAATAATTTTTACCTCCTTACATGAGTTTTTATGTGTAATAACATTACAATCATATTTTAATTTATTTACATAGTTGTAAACCCTATCATTCCCAGTGTATAGTATGGATATTTAAAAATAAAACTCTTATGTGACTATTTAAATTGTATTATCTGGGGGCGCCTGGGTAGCGCAGTCGTTAAGCGTCTGTCATCGGCTCAGGGCGTGATCCCGGCATTCCGGGATCAAGTCCCACATCGGGCTCCTCCGCTGGGAGCCTGCTTCTTCCTCTCCCACTCCCCTGCTGTGTTCCCTCTCTCCCTGGCTGTCTCTCTGTCACATAAGTAAATAAAATCTTTAAAAAAAATAAAAATAAAATAAAATGTATTATCTGAAATCTAAATATACTAACCATAATCCATTTTAAAAAAACAAGAAATGAATAACATTGTTTCTGAGAGCCAAAATTTTATTTCATGACATTTTTTCATTGAATTCATAGAATTACTAATAATTCTATTCTACTTTCCCCACAGAATTTTATTCTAATCTATTTTATTCTGAAATTCTTTTATAAATCACCCTGTCTTATCTCCCTGCAATGACAGCCACCCGAAACTCAAAGAATTATATTTTTCCTTCTTTGTTATTTTTAGAATTGCACACAATTTATCAAAGTAACTTAAATGCACTGTACATTTTTATGAATAATTATGAAATACAAAAAGTAAATTCTGACTGGAGATGCACTTTAAATAACATAGCTGGGCTTGTAATTTTATATTGAAAAACATTCAAATCAAAGAGATGGCTGCAAAAGGAAGTTTCTGTTCTTAGGTGTTTTTCTAAATTTAAAAATTCCGTTCAGTGCTTTGAATTCCTTCTGAGTAGTAAGTCAAGAAGCATATAATGATCAATCGTGAAAATTATTTGTAACAATCTGTTACCTGACAATTTAATTACTTCTTTAGTTTTGTTGATAGAAATAAACTAAACTAAACTAAACTAAAATAAAATAAACTCCTGATCTACAGATGGATTTGTGACCTAATCTTTAGTCATTCATTTTCTCAACATTTTTAGTTCTCACTCTCTTAGGTGTCCTGGACTTTGTGTCCTGGACCATCTGTCTTTGTTGTTAGTTTTTTGTTTGTTTTTAACAGTTTCATTGAGATATAAGTTTGATACCACAAAGCTTACCTATTTAAATTGTAGAATTCAGTAGCTGTTAGTGTATTACAGAGCTGAGCAACTGTCCCCATGATCTAATTTTAGAACATTTTAATCCCCTAGGACAATGAGAAAAAAATCATGTGCCCATTAGCATTCCATCCTAGCACAGTGTAGCAGAATAAAATAAAAATCAGTTTTGGGGTAAGGAAATGTCTGATTGGGTTGTGATTTGTTCAGACAGGGAAGAAAAACTGCCTTACATCCAGGTCCTTCCAGACAGGTATTGTTAAGAATAGGGTACACATAGAAATTGAAGATATGGGGGGGTGCCTGGGTGGCTCAGTCAGTTAGGCATCTGACTCTTGATTTCAGCTCAGGTCTGATCTCAGGGTCCTGAGATCGAGCCCCATCTTGGGCTCCACGCTCAGCACGGAGTCTGCTTGTCCCTCGCCTTCTGCTTCTCCCCACTGTGCATGCAAATGCTTGCCCCCCCCCATATATAAATAAAATAAATAAAATCTTAAAAAAATAGAAATTGAAGATATGGAAAAGAATTTCCATAAAACTCTCCATGCTCTGGTATATTTTGGGAAGTCTTGTTATACATCTAGAAATGTATGCACACAGAAGATACCAAGATATAGTAGGGCATTATTTATCTTTTGAAACCTATTTATCTATTGGGGAATAGATAATAAAGTCAACATATAAAATTTCAATGAGAAAACGTATAGGTAGAAATACATAAATTATACTAAGCAGTTTTTTGTTATGGGGCCTAAAAACTAGTAGTTTGAAATTTTTGTTGAAATTACTTATAAGTACTTCAAGCCAAAGTGTGGCTGTCCCTCTTGGAGTAGTTGTATAACCTGTGGACGATGAGAACATTTTCTTGCAATATGTTGCCAGTGATAGCAAATGTTAAAATTCATATATTCCAGTTATTTTTAAAAGTATTTCACCTTCTCTAAAGGTTTATAATACTCTTGCATCTGTACCTTAACATCTTCTGAAGGTATGGCTTAGTATCTCGTGACTATATTTATGCTACATGCTGAGGGCAACTTGTTGAGTGTCAGTTAACATAACAGGGCTACTGTGGGCCACAAGAATTATAACTTGTCATTTTAACACATTAGATGGAATAGTTAGGTTATGTTTTATTCAGTATTTTTCCAAAACGTATGGACTGTTAGCATCTAATTTATTATTACTACATGACATTTGTACAGTTATCTGAGAAATAAAGAAGATACACAGTTCTGACCTCATGTTTACTTTGGAATTGTTTAGTCAATAAAATGATAGTAAAAATACCTATTTAACTTTTTCTCTTTTGCTTTCTATTTTTTACTCCAACTCACGCTTTCTCTTTCTTTAATGTTATGTAGTGTGGTATTATAGAGAGTCTCAAAAGGGATACTCTCTGTACTGTAGTTTTATAGAAAGATAGTCTTAAAGGGATACTCTTTTATACTCTTCTATAGAGTTTTTTTTCGAGTTTTTATTTAAATTCCAGTTAGTTAACACGCAGTTTAATATGAGTTTCAGGTGTCGAATTCAGTGATTCATGACTTTCGTATAATACCCAGTGCTCATCACAAGTGACCTCCGTAATGCCCATCACCTGTTTAACTCATCCCTCTACCCACCTTGCCCTCCAGCAACCCTCAGTTTGTTCTCATTCTCTGTAGAGTCTATTTTATGGTTTGCCCCTCTTTTTTCCCCCATGTTCATCTTTTTTGTTTCTTAAATTCCACAAATGAGTGCAATCATATGGCATTTGTCTTTCTCTGACTTAGAGTTTCATGATGTCCGTACATATGATCACTTTAGTAAATTTGTTGTTTAATATTTAATACATGATCAATATTGAACAATTCCCTTCTATGTAACTAGTTCAGTCTTTCCTACCCAATGCTGGAATTTAAAAATGGTCTTTATTGAAAGATGTAAAAGGCATAGTGTATCATAAAACATGCTAATTTAAGAGGCAGCACTTCCCAATTTTTGGATAAATATGATTGTTACAAAAACTTTCCTTATTTTAACTTGATAACTGCATATGAGTAATTTCATTCTCTTGGTCTCATTTCCAACTCATAGGTGAATATAGGTAATTCCTTGGAAGCTAAACTTATAATAAAAAAAAAAGAAAGAAAAAGAAAGTCAAGCAAACCGAGATTATTGCATGATTCCGAGCCTCTAAGATTATTGAAATCAAATTATATGTTTAATCACAGCCACCATCATAGCTATATAAATGGCATATAATTTTAATCTGTTTATTCAGTTAGAAAACATTTATTGGGTGCCTGTTACTGTGCTTAGCCACCTTTTTCTATGAGGTAGAAAATGTAATTGGACACTTGATATTTTTTTAAAAAATCAGTGAAAAAGTAAGAGGATAGAAGAAAGAAGTAAAAAAAAAAAAAAAAAGTTTTTCTTTTCTTTCCCCACATGACACCCATGCAAGTTATATACTATCTTAGACTAACCAAATTTTCTTAAAATTAAAAATTATAAAATAACTACAAATCCAAATGTATATAATATAGGCTAAATGAAATTATGGAAAATGTGTAATGCTACAAAGAAATAAAGATAAAAATAATGAGTTCATTATTTTATAAATGATCTGAAAGTCCTTAAAAGAATATGTGTTGGAAATTAGAAAGATAATAGCAGAAGGAAGTTAGTAAATTATTAACAATAAATTAGGGAATTAGGCAAAGAAAAAAGTTCTTTGCCATGATGCCAAAAAGACACAAAAATGGCAAACTAAAAAATATTCTAAATAAATGAAAATGAAAGTTAAGATGAGAATATAGTTTTTGTTTCCTGAGATGGGAGTAAACTGACATAACATGGTTATGCTTTGAGGGACTTCTGGTAATGTCAACACTTCACCAGACTTTCTACATTTCATATATTGTAATGAGCCACCTCAGGATCAGAAAGTTGACTACTGAAATATGATCATATCTCAGCTTTGGAAACAGATTAATTATAATTTCCTGAGATGTATTTAGAAATCAGAATGCAAATATAGCTAAAACAAGAAGCACAGAAAAAGACCATTTTACATAGATAATAATTGAATGTATAATAATTTATCAGAAATCCAGTAATGCTATATATTAATAAAAATTTGAAGACTATTTTAGTTCCAAAGCTTCTATCATATAACATATAAAATAGAGTTTAATAGAAATACTAATTATAAAATTATATTTTTGTAACTATTAAGGAATATCTCCAAGGATCATGATAAAAGAAGACATTTTAGAAGATATAAATGCTGATTTTATAAAATAAACATTAAAAATCAGAAAATTTGGAGCAGCTGGGTGGCTCAGTCAGTTAAGTCCCTAACTTTGGCTGAAGGCATGATCTCAGGGTCCTGGGATTGAGCCCTGCATCAGAGTCTGCGGTTGATGGAGAGTCTGCTTGTCCCTCTGCCCCTCTCCCCATTCATTCTCTCTCTCTTTCTGTCTCTCTCAAATAAATAAAATCTTTTAAAAAATCAGAAAATTTAAGTTTACAAAAAATAACTTAAAAGTGAAAATAAGTGATTAACAAAAACGTGTCTATTATATAGCAACTAATAAATGATATAGATGTGTGAATACATAGATTCCAATAGATGAGTGAACAAATACTGTCTTTTGTCAATGAACTACATAAGGACAAGGACATTATTCTATTCACGATTGTATGCTTACATCTTGAAAACATGACAGTAGACAAATACTCATCCCATAATTGCTGAATACATGGTTGGGTGGATCATTCAATGGATAGGTACGGAAACTTGGTTTCCTCCCAGTCTCTCTGATAAAGTAGGATGAGGGAAAGTCAAGTTTCTGAATCTTTCAAGGTCCGGCCAAAATCATGGTGATTTACTCCACTTATGTGACTGTCTATTGCTTGGAAAATTACTTGAACATGATTTGCAAACTTGACAATAACCAATCAGTAAGAAATGTATGTGTATAAAGAATAAATAACAAATATTTCATAAACAAAATAGACTTCATATAAAGATACACCCTGATATATTGTGTTCCATTTTATTTCATTTCAACAAAGTTGATTGTAAGTTACCAAAAATATTCAGACTTGGTAATGAGACACAATTCCAATTTAGAGCAATCCCCAGATTTTGCAGTTGAGATCAGGAGAAGTACATAATTTACCATAGTTTATTCAGCTCAGTAATGTGTCATAACTTAAGTTTTTTGATGCCTAGCAGAGTGCATTTCCATCACTATATTCAAAGTCAGTATTTATATGCAGGCTTCAAATAAGCAAATAAAGCTATAACTAAATAGGAATTACATCTACTGCAAGTTCTTAAACATGCATACTTCATAGGTAATGCTAAGTGTTTAATTGATTTTGTTTATGACTAAAGGACATCATGGTCAAAAATTCCTTTATATTCACATTTTGAGCAAGGCTGGTAAATATTGTTTTTAGAAAAGGAATTTACTTCTCTCTTCTTTTTCCCTTTTTCTCTCAACAGCATTTATTCATCATCTCACCTTTATGCATCCATCCATACAGCCACACAAGCCTATATCAAAAATGCCAATTATTCAATTTTGTAAATCTCAAATGTCTATTAGAAACTTCTGATGAATCCAGAACTCTTTATTTCTCATATATGCTGATTTATATGTAGTTCCTCAATGTGAGAAACCAAATTTCAATAAAACATAACATTTTCAAAAAAGGTCATTCATGTCATTCATCCACTTATTTAAACTCATCTTTTGAGAATGAATTAAGCCAGTAGGCATTTCACTAGTATTTAATAAATTATCACTTCTTAAAAAATTAGATATTTGATAAAGATAGTTATAAAGTATATAATAAACCTATATTACATACCTATAAACCTATATTAATATACCTACATAAATGTAGCAGAGTATCATAATAGCATTTGTTGAAGAATGAAGTTCATTGAATCTGTTTGCTTAAAAAATTAAAATATGAGAGATTCAATCAAAGCTTCAGTTTTATTATTATAGGACTATAACTAGACTATCAAGATATAATATTTTACTGTTCAGAGGATTCATTTACTGTCAATATGGATTAATTTAAGTTTTAAATTCCCAGCCAATCTAAAACCCAACTGTAGCTTGGTTACAAAAAATTTTAAAGTAGGAAATGAGACAGTTTTACTATTTGCATTAGTAAAATGAAAGAAAATCTAATTAAAAGAAAATGAAGAATGGAAGCCAATTTTACTATTATGTAGCATACATTATTATACAACTATATAAAGTAATTGTGTCTATTATTCTACTGTGTTCTGAACAATATCAGTTATATAATGTCTGTAATTTAGATTTTTAAAAATATTACAAAATCATTTTAATAAAAGCCTAAGATATTTAATATGACTATTTATCAATGTAAAGTCTTTATATTATTTTACAGAAGGAAAAAACACTAAGATGATTTCATATAATTTGATTTTATTTGTATAACTATGCTTTCAGTAAATCTTACTGAATTGATGAAAGTAAATTCTTACTATTTGATTTTATTTGTATAACTATGCTTTCAGTAAATCTTACTGAATTGATGAAAGTAAATTCTTACTATTTGATATTTTCTCTCTCCAAGAACCCAGTGTTCTTTGTGCACTTTGTTGACGGGCAATTTCCTGAGTCTAGTGTGTGATTGTGACACATTCTGCTCTGCAAGATCATCTGTCTAATAAGATAGCAAACCGCAAAGAATTGAGAAATTGATTTTGCCAAGTTTTAACTTAATGAAAAAGAACCTGGTTTCAATCACACTGGAAGGTGAGAGATAGAGTTGCCTATTAAGACTTAGGTATATTGGAAGTCAAGCAACTTTCTGTCTTTAGAGATAAGATATAGCTGAAGAGAATTGTTTAAAACAAAACAAAGCAAAACGAAACAAACATATTGACAGAAAAGACATTGTTATGCCAAATGTGTGTTTTAATATTAGCCAATAGGGAAATCACACAGGAGGGTCTATTATGTTTATTTTCTAGGTCAGCAAAGCAAATGACAGTAGGTTTATTTGCACCTTTCTTTGTACAGGAGAAATTTCTGGATATTAAAATTTTTTTTTTCCTTTCTAAATATTCCACCTTTCTTCTGTCTCTCCCCCTCCCTCTCTCCCTCTCTCTCTCTCCCACTCTCACCCTTCCTCCCTCTCTTCCTCTCTCTTCACTTAATAAAGTACAAAGAAGCCTTGGCTTATTAGAACCTGGTCAGTGAATATGTCTTCATGATAAAAAGATCGTAGACTTTTGCCTCTATTCTTACCATTGAGTCTAAGTCTGTTTCTCCTGAAGAAACATACTGTCTTTTTTTATGATTCTAAGAAGTTTAAAGCACCTTTGCTAACTCCATCTGCATATAAATAAACTTTTAATAACCAGTTATGCTTAAATAAATGGGTAGGAGTAGGTAGTTATATGGCTAGAGAAAACCATGCTTCTTAAGGTTCACTGAATGCAGATTTTGAGGCAAATTCTTTGTCACTTGGTGAAAACTTAGTGCCCTTGCCTTTGGGCTTCTGCAGACCCTTCATGAAAAAGTAGCAGCCTAATGAGCAAAGGACTGCCCGCTAAATTTCGTAACTTGAGGTTATATTGTTATTAAGAGCAGAATTAACCTTCTCTCAACTCTTTTCTACCCGGAATAATTACATTATATTCCCAGTTCAAGTTAGTTAAATTTTTGAAAGATTTGTGTCATCCTGTAAAAAAGAGATTGGAAGGGAGTTATTGGTATATTTTTAGTATTGCATGTCTAGTACTTTTGAAAGCCAGGAATTCTTTGATAATTATAGATATGGCAGTGTGATTTAAAAAGTGAAAATATAAGTGCTTTATTGATATACATATTGAGGTTTTTGTTTTGTTTTATTTTGAATTTTTAAACTTTGAGATTCAATGAAAGGTGAGAAAAGTAATCTCTGATAGGGATTGTTTAATTCCCTTAGATATCAAGCCAGAGTTAGCAGCTCTAACAATATTCACTGGTAGATCAGTGATTTACTAATCTTGGGTAAGATACATCTGGAGTATAATATGGACCATAATATAGACAACTGATTTGCTTTACAAAAAAAAACATATTTATTAACCACACTTTTATTGAGTACCCTTCTCTATGTTAGAAAGATGGATGGGAGCTGACAATTTGGAAACAAAATTAAGAAAAGAATACTATTATAAATACTATTATCCTATTATAAATGATATCAAAGCTTCTTCTAAGGAACTGTCCGTAAGATCACTAAATTTCTCATTCTAATGTATCTATTACAGTTGCTTAAGGACAAAAATATAGGCTTGTGTAGTTTGCTGTTTTCTTCAGTATGTTCCTTAACATCAAGATCAGTGAAGAAAAGAAAGATTAGTTACTATGTTTTGAGATACAGAATCTAGTGTACTCAAGCAATTATTTTAGAATTAATTATTCCTTCATTTTTTCTCTAGTAAATGTGCAAAGACACAAAAGTATGGAGATCAGAATATGACCAATAGTGTTTTTCAAATTGGAGAAGGATTTCAAGAATTTTGAAATCATAAATTAGAATTTTGCTATATAAATTACATTTTTCCTATTCAATCTTTAACTAAAAGAGAGAAAAGCTTTATAGACACGTACGTGCCTTGAAAGGAAGACTAACACCCTTGTTAAACGTTGCAACACTAGGTCTGAATTGTGCAGAATTCAGAATGAAGTTTATTTCCATGTACCTTGTACTTTATATAAATATGTCAGTGATTTGAAAGATTGTTGCTCTGCACAGGTATTTGTTTATTTGCTTATTTTAATTTAAGCTTAGCTACTTGCATTAAATCATGCAAATTGACTGCATTTCTACACATGACACCCTAAATTGCATAGTAGGTAGGGTAAGTAGATATGCTCTTGAGAAATAAATGTTACAAAATTACAACTGAACTTCAGATATTATAAGCAGTTTGGGTTGATTTGAAGAGACTGATCATTATATAAATTATTAATAATAACAAATGAGAGTTCTAGTTAGATTTGTAATTAAACTCTAAGAAAATCATATTCTTCACTACAATCTCAGATATCAGAACCAGTACAAGTAAAGAGGATTCTGTGACTTCTTGATAAGCTTAAAGTTACCATTTAAAACTTTTTTTCTATACAGTTAAAGAATTTTTACATCAGTGTGTTATCAATATGAACACAGAAATGAATTGATTGCTGACTTTATTATAAAGTTTCAACATTCATTCTTAACTGCTGACATAAATAATATGTTCCTCTTAATATCCTCATTTTTATTGCTGATTGCTTTATAAATCAGTTAACTAAATATATAAAAAATTAAAGTAGTATTAAAAAATATACCACAATGTCTCTTTATATTTTAGTCATTAATATTAACAAAAAATAAATATTTTAGATTTTAAATTTGCTTCAAAAATTAGGATTCTGTTATCTGCAGACACTGAAAATACTTCTTTAATTAAAATATTTAAGCTTCATTTTTTTGGCAAAACCTTTGTGTTTGTGTATCTGTATGTGAGATAAAATAAAAATTTACTGACTTCTCTGTGAGAATACATATTTTATTCAAAGTGGAATGAATGAAAAATTCAATGCTGCCTTGTCTCTAAATGAATAAACCAATAAAATTAAATATAAAATATAAGATATACATAAATAAAATATGAAATAAAATAGATAAAATATAATAAAAATAAAATAAGAGTAGAGTTTACATTGTATTAACCAATAAAATGTATATAGGTCATTAGAAACATTTTAGAATTAATTGAAATAGAAATGTTTATATATCTATATATGTATTTGTATTCCTTTGAATAATACCATGAATCATTAAAAATTTATCAGATTTAAATATTTTTAATGCATATACAATTCTGGATAAAATTAATCTCTTTTAAGAAGGTCAGTATTCTAAGAATTAAAAAGAATGAATTTTCCTGACTTTATTTTAGTGCCTACTATTACTGCTATAAAGAAATACTAGTCTACCTAGCAACACACAAATAGCGGGTGATTATACTACTTTCCAATCACTGTTTTCAGTATATACTGATACCGAGTGGACTATATCTAGATCATTAAAAATAAAACAGAAACAGTTTTTTTCATATAATAACCACAGGTAAGTTGTAGAACTATAATTTAGTTTTTTCCCATTTATTCCTTATTTCCCAGGAATAACCAACTCTGTGTGTGTAGGATTATTGTAGAATTTTTTGAGGATGCACGTGTAATTATATCACCTAGCCTTAACTGTTCATCTTTTATCTGATGAACAATATATCGTTAATAAGTATATATATATATATTTTTTTATGTTACTTAATGTGTTTCTAAACCATATAATTTGACTGAATTGCTTTTCAGCATTGTCATAACTTATTTTAAAAATATCTTCTTTGGAGCAATTAGGTTCTTATTTTTCATGATTGTTAAAAAAAAGTGATGAACATACAGAAATATTTTAGCACAGCCATGATTATTTCTTAAGAATAGAATTTGGGGGGGGTGCCTGGGTGGCTCAGTTGGTTAAGTGTCCGGCTCTTGGTTTCAGCTCAGGTCATGGTCTCAGGGTCGTGAGATTCAGTCCCATGTCAGCTCCATGCTCACTGTGGGGTCTGCTTGAGAGTCTATCCTTCAGCCCTTCCTCCCTCCCCCCCCCCCGGTTATGTCCCCCCCTAATAAATAAATAAATAAATAAATTTTTAAAAAAGGAATTGAATTTTGAAAGCAGGGTGATGAATGGAAGAATACTAAGTATTTAAATGTTGCTAATGCATGTATCCATTCATATTACATTTCTAGGAGCCATGTTTGGGATCATCCTCTTCTCTAAACCCTAGCAAACACCAGTTAGTGAATCCCCTTCTTATTAATTTTCAGTTTGCCAAATTAACAAAACTTAATTTCACATGTATTTCACTTTTATTGTGAATTTGTTGTTTTGTTTGTATAGGCTGTTAATCATTTATATTTTATATATATTTAAAATTTTTTCCTAACTATACTGTTTCAACTTTTTGTTTTGACCATTTCTAAATTAAAATTATTAAAAAATGTATTTTAATCAATAATTAATATCCTTGGAATTGACTCCCTCACAGTGAGAGTATAAATATTTAGCTAGTTTTACTTCCATTAATTTCTTTTAATATTTAGAATTTTAATTCCTCTAGGATTAATTTTGATGTATAAGATAAGCATGAACCATATCTTTCCCAAGTGGTTAGCCTTTTATTAAACAAACATTTCATTGAATTATCTGCTTTTTATTAAATGATTTATCATGTTATCAATCATTGAATCCTTAGGAATTTTTCTGAACTTAGCCATTATTGATTATTTAATACTTTGAACTTCAGAATTACTTTGCTAATCAGGAATTTGATTCAAAGGCCTGAAATTTATTTATCAGTCTGGGCATATGGAGTAACATCCAAGAATATTGAGTACTCCCAACCACATATCATTATTTTCATTCTTTCTTTCTAATATTTATGAAATGTCTGCATATTCTGAATGTGATTTCTGTCATTATGACATTTACAAGGTAGGAGAATTTAAAAAAATACTTGCAAAGTGATTAATATAACAACTACCTAGGAAGGTTATAATGAAGTTGCTGGGATCACAACATGTATGTACCTGTGGGTAGGATGCATTTTAATTTGATGGGTGTCATGGGAAAGACTTTCTGAGGATGCAGAATTTAATGAAAACTTGAACCTGTGCTGGAGTTGGCAAAACAAAGTAAATAAGCAATTATGTTACGGAATTCCCTGCAAAGAGAGCAGCCTATGAAAGAGCTTGAGGGTGGAAAACAGCTTGGTGGAGAGAAGGCAAGGTGGCCAGTGAATCTGTTTAAGCTTAGGGGGAACAGGGGGAAGGCTTACATTGATGTCGGTGCTGTATAAAGGTACTAGATCATATGGAATCTACATAAGTATGGTGAAGAGTTTATATTTTGTTTTTTCATAACATCCAATTAAGAATTGTAGCTGAATTTCTTGTTTTTGGATGTCCCTTTCAAAAGGAGTATTTTCCCATGGTGTATTTTATAAAGTTAATCTTAGCATAAAGGATTCTTACTGATTTTTGTGATTTTAATTGTATAATGGACCACCTTTTTGAATTTATTACATTATCAATAGCTTTGAAACAATAATATGCTGTAAGTATCTTCATTTTGTTCTTCACTTTAATGGAAATGGCTTTTGTGTTTGATTATTATATTGGTGTTGAGTGTTGGTTTGAGACATAAGTTTTACCATGTTGAAATACGGATTTTTTTTTCTTTCCTATTCAGAGTTTAATGATGAATTTTACTAAATTTTTTTATTCCCCAATTGATGAATTTTACGAAATGCATTTTTAGCATCTACTGAAATAATTGTGTCCCCCCCTTTGGTTTATTGATGTCCTTAGTACATTTCAAATAACAAGTAATTATTCTTTTCCTGAAATAAAAAGCTCATAGTCATAGTTCATTATTCTTTAAATGTCCTTTAAAGTTTTAATTTATGTTAATTTCTTAAGATTTTTGGTATGGTTCTTGTTTTATCTGTGCTGATCTCTCAGCCTGTCATACCATTCATTTATCTGTTCATCTCATTCTGTTCTTGTTATCTTCTTGCTTATGCTTTGGTTCCACACAGTCTTCTTTACATTCTGGGAGCACCTTACTTTGCCTTTCTTTTCACTGATACTAGTTTTAGAGAAGGATTCCAGTCAGCATCTCAGTTATGGCTCTCAGTTGTATTTGAGTTCTGGCTCCTTATCAGTTTTGATTTTCCTTTCATATCAGGTTATTTTGATCCCAGCTACACTTTTTTTGTGACTTTTCACTTCTGTTTTATACACTTCTGTTTCACAAAGGACATGTCTTATTACACTCTGCTGGAGATTTAAAACAATTGCCTTGTATCTAGTAAGTGAACAGTTCGGGTTTGTTTTTTTTTTTTGTTTTTTTTTTCCTTTAGTCTGTAAATTGGACAACAGTGAATTGGTTTTAGAAGTGTGCTTTTCAGATGCCCAGTTGCTCTATTTTCTCTTTAGTTTTTCAGGATATATTTTGTGAGTTCCAATTTATTTCATTATTTTCTCCTTACTTAACCTTTGACCAAAATGAGATATTTCCAGACTAGAGGTGATGAGAGACTTATCAGTGAGATCCCCTTAACACAGACTTTCCATTTGTATATGGATAAATTTCCTTCTCAGAGTTTATGCTGGATCTCAAGGTACTGTGAGCAACTGTCAAAATTTTGAAATCCCCAATCATTAATAATTTTAGATCTATTACAAATCTACTTTCCTACATAACATTTTCTTTTTTTTTTTTTTTAAAGATTTTATTTATTTATTTGACAGAGAGAGAGACAGCCAGCGAGAGAGGGAACACAAGCAGGGGGAGTGGGAGAGGAAGAAGCAGGCTCATAGCAGAAGAGCCTGACGTGGGGCTCGATCCCAGAACGCCGGGATCACGCCCTGAGCCGAAGGCAGACGCTTAACCGCTGTGCCACCCAGGCGCCCCTCCTACATAACATTTTCTGATAACTTATTAGGCTGCCTCTTAATATTAGGAGTAAATGGGATGTGAAGTACACAATTTACCTTTATATAAAACCATTCAAAACCTCTGCTACTTCTGCTCATTTACGTTAGGAGTAACGATTCCAAAATTCTACAATTTTATCAGGCCATGTTTTATTTTGCCAGTTTGTTTTGTTTTGTTTTTTCATTTTTTTTTTTTGATGGATTACTAGATGAAAATAGGTGGGTGGGGAAATCCAAAAATTATTTCACAACTTTTGTAAGTTGTAGAAAAGGATTACAGTAGCTCATTTTTCCTGATGATATGGCTTATGTGACTCCGTATTGGGTGTATAGTTTCTTTTTTGCATGGTGCAATGGCTTTTTCCTTATATGCCATGGGACTACCATAAATTTAACCTTAGGGAGATTTTCTCAATCCATTTCCATCTGTCTTAAAGGTACTGTGTGTCTCATCTGGATTCCAATATAGTGTTCACCAATCTTCAATTTAGGTATAAGTGTTCTTTTTTTAAATCTGTGTATAGTATAAACATTAGAGGAAAGTTGGAAAAGATTGTATTAGTACTACTGAGCAAAATCCAGGGGGTGGTTTTCTCAGTAATTGAACTTTCTGAAATAATTGCTTGTATACTTTTCTACAGGATAAAGATTGCAATATGTATTAATTAGCATGTTTAGAACTCTACCTGAATTGGAGTGGCTGCATGTTATTATCTGAAAAAATAAGCAGTAAATGTTTCGTTAATAAAACAAGACATTACACAAATCAGAGACCCCAAGTTCTGGAAGGGACCTGGGTTTCTGTAACTAGGGTTAAAGTTCAGAAGACTTTAGGTTAGTGAGGTGGTACATTATAGCATCAGATGAAAGTAGTGAATACTTCTTACTGTCATTTAGAGTTTCCTGAACACTGAGATTTTGAATATGGAAAAAAAGGACAAGTATTTAAATTCCCTAGATAGTGCATAACTGGCAAAATAGTAAGTAGTTTTACATAAGCCCCTCTTGTTCAATATTGTAAGAGAGGTGTTACTTCCAAAACCTTTCTTCAAACAACCTAACACAGTAAGTGCTAAACAGAACTGTTGCTATCAATACTTGCTAATATGAAAGTTTCTCTTTGGTTTTTTCTTGTGTTTGTTTGGTTTGGTTTTATTCTGCTTGTTTTCTGAATGGGATTGGCCCTGTTTTTCTCTGCTTATTAGCTGTCGTCCACTCCTCCTTTACTTGATGAACTGCTTGTTATTATTTGGTCATTTTTCCAGTAATATTATTTATAAGAACTATTTCTGTAATGAAAAGAAACAAAGAACTTAACTATTCGTTTCAAATGTGTTGCGCACACTGTTTCCTTTTTTGTCTTTTGAGTCTGGTTATTTTACTTGATTCATACAGAAGTTTTTATGCAGAAAAGTTAAAAATTCTTTTCCTCTGTGGTTCTGGGTTTTGCTTAGAAAACACTCACCCATTCTAATATAATAAACTACATCTTATATTTCTTTCGGTTATTACATATTTTATTTATTTATTCATTTATTTTTAACTAGGCTCCACACCCTATTCAGTATGGAGCCCAATGCAGGGCCTGAACTCATGCCCCTGAGATTGAGACCCTGAGACCAAGATCGGAGCTGAGAAGAGTCAGACCTTAACTGACTGAGCCATTCAGGTACCCCTACATAGTTTAATTTTTATAACATTTAAATATTGTTCCATCTGAAATGGAAAGCTAATGAAGGTGAAGGAGAAGGCTATACTGATTTTATTATTTGACGTAGGCAATTTGAATTTTTGTACCATACTTCTGGTACCTTTCATTGGTTTGTTTTCAGTATTTTTATTAGTTCTTATGAAAATATTTATTTGAATTTTATTACCTAAGATAAAACTCTGCTGCAAATATAAAAATTGTTTGCCTGGGGGCGCCTGGGTGGCACAGCGGTTAAGCGTCTGCCTTCGGCTCAGGGCGTGATCCCGGTGTTAGGGGATCGAGCCCCACATCAGGCTCCTCTGCTATGAGCCTGCTTCTTCCTTTCCCACTCCCCCTGCTTGTGTTCCCTCTCTCGCTGACTGTCTCTATCTCAGTGAAATAAATAAATAAAATCTTTAAAAAAAAAAAAATTGTTTGCCTGATTCTTACATTCCTAGAACATTCAGCATTGAAGAATTGTAGTGAAATACACACCAATCTAGGCATAAGGAAACCCGGGTTCTAGTTCTCAATCCAGGTTCTAGTTCTAAACCTGCTGTTTACTAATCGTCGCACAGTCGTCCAATTCCTTCTTCTCTCCAACTTAGAGTTCACATAGCTTATTAGAAGTAAGCCCCCCCCACACACCCAGGCAGGACAATAGCTCTTTAGAACTGTCTTGTTTTACTGTATCTTAAAAGGCATCAATTGGTAGAAAACTGGCTTCTAGTCTATCTCTATTGTTGGAGTGCAATTTCCCAGGGAAACTGGCTTTGTCTTGCTCCCCCTGATAACAGGAAGTCATTTGTTTAAAACAGGACAAAGCCAGCCACTCAATCCTTGCATTAATAGTTTTTTGTCTGTTCTCATGAAGGACTTGCTTCTATCTCTGGCTTCTGGCATTCATATTGCATTAAAGTGCCAACTTCTCTTTTACTAATATCTCCATTGTATGCTGAACTTGCCCAGAATTCTGGACATTACTAAGCAACTGAAGGCATTCTGCTTCTTTCAGTTGACCAACCAGAGTTTATTTTAGACAATTACTTTATGCTCCTCATTCTCCAAGTTTTCCTTGGGTCTATGTATGTAAATATGTAAGTAGGGGTTGGATTAGGCAATTTCCAATCTTCCTTTGGTTCTGACAGCATATGATTTTATAAATCTATATTTAAATAAGTGTCTCTCTAATCTTTTTAAAAGATTCATAGACATTTTCCCTAATGCAGCTATGATTTCATTTTCCTGTTAAGGAACATAGCTCATCTTGGACATTCCTCCTATATAGAACCAAAAAGGATGAGTTTTTAATCACAGGACTTGCATTCTTCTAAATTTCATTATCTTTGTTAGTAATCTTACCCAGTCCATGTTAACAAAATTAAATTTGTAGGAATTCATTGAGTGAAAAACTCAATCCTGGTATCCTTGGATATAACGAGTAATTGAAAGATACCAGGTAATTTTAAGGTTATAATATATTTAACAATCCAAAATTAAATTATTCTTATTCTTTTATATATTGTTTGCAATTTGCTTTTCTATATTATTCTAGAGCACTGCACATATTCTTTCATCATATCATTTTCTTTATCATTTTGCTGAAGATTGCCTCACTCTGTCTTTATTCTTACGACAATCCAGTTGAATATAAACTTCCTGTAGTTCAAAAAGAAGAAAAATTACTAATTTGAAATTGACCTAGTTATTCCAAGTATACTGTTCTTTCATATCAAAGTCTTTTGAAACTGCTAATATTTGTTTTGTGATCCGTGTTAGCCAGAACACAGCATCAGTTCATGGCAGAAGGGTAGGGCCTTGGTGAATAAGAAGCTAAAGAAAGAGAAGGAGAAAGAGAAGAGGAGGAAGACGGAAAAGGGATGGGGGACGGGAGGAGGAAGAAAAGAAGGAAATACTGGGGGATATTACCAAATTTTTGAATAGAAGACAAGAAATGTCATTTCATCTCCCTAAAATTTTTGTTTTGTTCCTTAAGTCAACATAGAGCATTACATGAAGCATACTTCTTTTACATAATAACCTTGCCTATGTGTCACAAGGTTTTTCTTCCTCCTTATAACAACAAAAGAACTTCAAAGCTCCTTAAATTTGATAAGAAGTTTAATTATATTTTGTCATCAGTAATTTATGGCTTCAAATTATACTAAATTGGCAGCTGCTGATGTGAAGTGCAAGTGAAATCAGGCCAATTCTAACCAAATCAGGCATAAAATCATATTTTAATAAACTGTGATTCCACTTCCTATTACCCTTTTCTCTGTGTCATGCATGCCTGAGCTTCATGTGTAATTTGTGTACACAGATGCTGAATTTTATTGCTTTGGTAATTTAGAAACCTGACTCTTTCAAAAAAGATATTAGGATATACAGGCAGAAACTAATGAAAGTTATACACATACACACAGGATAGTGATGAAAATCTGCTTAAGAAATAGCTAAAGAGCCAAAGTAGAAGAGACAATGTATGCTTTTTCAATCTCTCTGTATTTCTTTTGTAGGATTAAAAATGTGGATAGTCTACTAGCTTTTGCACTAATTATTTGTAAATTGGAGGAATTAAGGAGACACAATGCAGAATGTAGCCTGTAGGCCAAAGAAAAATGGTAAAATAAATTCAGCATGTCTTTTTATAGAAAATGGGAATCTGGAACTTGATATCAGAGAATACCATCTTTTCTTTCTTTAAGATTTTATGTATTTATTTGAGAGAGAGCACAAGTGAGGAGGAGGATCAGAGGGAGAAGCAGAAACAGACTCCCTCCTGAGCAGGTCTCGATCCCAGGACCCCGGGATCATGACCTGAGCCGAAGGCAGCCACTTAACAGACTGAGCCACCCAGATGCCCCCAGAGAATGCCATCTTTAAAAATTGTACATACGGGCTAGGAATCGTTAATAGCAAAATTAATGGTGGGTGAATAAGCTCAAATCTCTCACCATCTGGGAAAAAATAGCAGTAATAATAACAAACAAAACTATGTAAAGTCTATGCTTTTGGTGTAACTGGAAAATAATGACAGAATTTCAATCACCTGTAAATAGAATAATAATTAATTTATCAGAGTTATCTCTCATCCTTCTGACTCAACCTTTCATTTCTTAGGAAAACCTTAGATAAATGAAAAAGTAGGAGAGTAAGTTGCAGAATTAAGATTGACCTAAATTCACAAACAGAAAGAGGAAACCTCTTTTACTTATAAAAATAAAGAATAGCATTTTGGTGGATCAGAGGAGCCAACAGGGAAGGAAGTGCAAAGTGTATATGGAACTTCAAAAGGCAGTCTTTTAAAAGGTAAGTTTTAGGGAAACAGAGGATAAAAAGGAAGAGTGAATATTTATTTGAAAAATAAAAAGATAAGTTTAGCAGCATGAAAAACATGAAGGATGCCTAAAACTTAAAAGGCCTAGAACTCAGCCATTCTACTGCTCCTGCCTCAAAAAGTCATTCATAAAGAAGCCATGGTTTTGGACTAAAAATAATTAATTTTTATTTCTTAATCTAACCCAATTCAAATGAAAATGCTATTGTAAAAAATGTACAGAAAGTTCAAAGGCTATTTTCAAGAGACCTACTAGAACAATTACTAGTAGAATCACTAATTTGAAGAAAGTTATTAGAAAACAATACTGAAAAAATGCAAATTTGGGGCAATTATTCATTTTTATTTTTAGAGATTTTATTTGTGAGAGAGAGACAGAAGAGCACGTGCGCATGCGCGTGCAGGACAGAGAGAGAGAGAAAGAGAGAGCACAAGCCGAGCACTAGCATGAGTTGGAGGGAAGGGCAGAGGGAGAGGGAGAAGCAGGTTCCCCACTGAGCAGGGAGCCCAACATAGGTTTAGATCCCAGCGTCCCGGGATCATGATCCAAGCCAAAGGCAGACACTTAACTGAGCCACCCAGGCACCCCTTATTTTTGAAATATTAAGAAATTCATGCAAGTTTTTCCTGAAGAAATAAAAAAGCCATGTTTTGTTATAGTGGCATGCACTAATGAAGATGGTGCTTTGTAAACTGGCCAAACTGTAAGTCACAGAAATGTAAAGGGACAAAAAACCTTTTCTATAAAACTCCTATAAAAAGGAAGCAAAGACTAAGAAAGAAAACAATTCAATTTACAGGTTAAAACTACACAGCCAGTTAGATTACTCCAAGCATTTGGGGGATATTAAAAAAAAAAAAATTAGACTGAAATAAATTGAAAAGAAAAAGACAAAAGAATATCTGAAATGATTAATAATTATATGTTTTCAATAATAAATAGATCTAAATGAAAACTTAAGGACAATTACTGAAACACAGAACAGCCAAGAGAATGATGTAAAAGGAAAAAATAAAATATGGTCAGAGATCATTCTTGAAATGGAAGACAGACAAAAAAATCTAACATATGTTTAGTGGATTTTTTGAAGAAGTCAACAAAATAATTGATTAGAACTAATACTGAAAACTGTAATCCAGTTTGTTTTTTTTCCCCTGGAAACAAAACAGTCCCTGAATCTATGTAGTGAAGGCTCAGGAAGTACCAGGGAAAAAGTAACCTGTCAAAACTGATTTTTAGACATTTTATAGAAATTTTATTAAACTTTATAGTTAAAATTTCCTCGGGGCCTCCTGGCCAGAATAACAAATGACGTAGAAGAACGGGAGATTTAGACTGATATCAGATTCCACCAGTGATAAAGCATTTTATAAAGCTTGTTTATAGAAAGATGTATCAGTGATTTGAAACTACCTTAGCTGTCTTCCACATGTCCAGGCAATAAAGCATTGTCTTCACTCAAATGACCAGGAAAGTCTCCAAACATGAGTCCTTCTCTTAGAGCAAGAGCTCCATCCAACCAAGAAATGACTGGTGAAACTTCAGCAGGAAGGCTAATTGTGAACATTCATTGTAATTGAAGACTAACACAAGAGTGGGTAAAGAATAAACAAAGAAAAATATGTTGTATACTGTACAATATGCCATGTTTCATGTGTTATATATCATGACAAAGCAAGAAATAGAAGGGAGAAGGAAAGAGAAATGGGGATTAAGCTCATGAATTGCTATGTAGGTAAAAGATTAGAGTAGTATTATTTTAAATTGACAAGTTGGATTGTAAAAGGTTAAATTAGGAAACAGAAACAGAGTATATTTAAGATATACATACAAAGGTAAGTACTAGAACAAAAAACTGAAGCCATCCTAAATGCAAAAAGCCATTTCAGTAAAAGAGCAAAGAAGTCACAAAGGTAAATGCAAAAATATATATTATACCATAAAAGATAACTAAGTTGACATAAAAAAAAACCTTTCATATCAATAAACCTAAATAGATGTAACTTGCCTGTAAAAGAAAGAAAAAGATAAATTTAGCTAACAGATCAAAACCTGACTGTATATACATAATTATCTTAGAAAAGAGTCTAAAAGTCTAAATAGAAAAGGATGGACAAATGTATTTTGAGAATTGGAAACGACAGTAAGCCTGTGGTGGTTATCACGATGATTTTAAAATTAGAATTTAAGCAAAAAGCATTAAAAGTGACAAGACACAATTTTAATTCTAAAAGACACAATTTAGGGGCACCTGGGTGGCTCAGTCGGTTAAGCATCTGCCTTCCGCTAAGGTCATGATCCCAGGGTTTTGGGATCCAGTCCTGTGTAGGGCTCCCTGCTCAGCGGGGAGCCTGCTTCTCCCTTTCCCTTTGCCCCTGCCTCCCCCTCCCCCTTCCCTGCTGTGTTCATGTTCTCTCATGCTCTCTCTCTCTCTCAAATAAATAAAATCTTTAAAAATAATAAAAAAATAAAAGACACAATATACTAAAGAAATATACATAAATGCCAGTGCACCAAATCACAGCAATCACTTTATAAAGCAGAAAATACAAGAGGAAAAGAGATAGAAAAAGAAACACACTATGAATAGCAGAAATTAACAGCATTCATAATATAAGGGGGAAAGATTAGGGAAGTATAATTAAATGACAATAAAATAGATATTATGGCTATAGAGATAGATAGATAGATAGATAGATAGATAGATAGATAGATAGATAGATAGAAGATAGATATAGCTATATATGTTATTTATATCAATAAAATAAAAAATACAATTTCTCGTGTTCATGAAACTTTATTAAGTCACAAAGAAAATATAACTATGTTCCTTAAAGTAAAAGTATTACAAACAAAACTCATCACAGTGAAATAAGACTGGAGGTTATAAAAAATATAAAAGGCCACTTCTTCTTGAATTTTGAAAGCTTTCTATTAGACAGTTATTGGACTAAAGTGAAAGTACACACTGAAAATTGAGACATTCTTAAAAAGTACTGATGAATACTCTCTCAAACATATGAACTCATTTAAAGCAGCAAATAGCATAATATATAGTCCTAAATATCTTGGTCAATGAACATAAATGAAAATAAATGAACTAGATTTGCAGTTTTTAAAAAAGAATAGAAAAAATGACAAAATAAGCTAATATTAAGATGAGGGATTTATAAAGGTAAAAACAGGAATAGATGACAGTAAAAATAAAATAATTATGATTTTTAATTGAAAAAATTTACTAAATACACAGCATTAGCTACCTTAAGAAAAACAACAAAAAATTTCACAAATTTAGAAAATAGAAATAACAATGTGAAAATGGTTATTAAAATAGAAGAAAATGGGAAAAATAAGAATACTCCCATATCTTTTTGCAAATAAATATATTCCTAAGGAGTACAGTTTAGAAAACAACAGTGAGAGTGAAAAAGAAAAAGGGAAAGCAGGAATGGATTTATTTATTTATAACTTGAATATAGGGAAATGTTTTCTAAAAGTGACTCAAAATAAAGATGTGATAAAAGAAACAATTGATAAATATGAGGATATAAAATAATTTTAATAATTTCTTGCATGCTAAAACATCATAATAAAAAGGTCAAAAGATAACTGACAAATCAGAGAGAATATTTGCAACATATATCACAGATTAAGGGCTAATGTCTCCAACATATAAAGAGTTCCAAAGATTTTTAGGAAAAAAGACCAACAACCCCATAGGAAAAATGGGGAAAAGTTGAGAATAGACAATACACAAAAAGATGTAAAAATAATTCTTCAACATATGACAAGATGTGCCACCTACCTCATAATTAAAGAAATGGAAATAAGCCTTACATTACACTAACATTTTATATATATGAATATATATGAAAACATTCTGTTGACAGGGCTTGAGAAAGCAGAAATTTTAATTTCTGCTGGAAATGCAAATATGTATAATTTTCTTGGAGAGGAATTTATGAATGTGTAACAAAACTATAACATATACATTTACATTTTAACTAGCATTCCAATTTTAGGAATTTATCCTGAAAACGTGCCTCCAACAATATGAAGATAGATATTTCATCATGGCATTATTTGTAATTGCAAAATATTGCGAACAACCTAAGAGCACCCAGACACAGCATAGTGGTTGTATTAACTGTGGTATATCATACATTGTAGAAAAATCTTCTCTAAAAAGATCTGTTTGAACTTATAGTGGGTAATTTCTAGAATATATTGTTCGATAAACAGAAATAAAGTGTGAAAGGTAATCTATAGTATGTTAGCTTTTTAGTAAGAAAAAAATGAGAAAATATTCCTATATTTTCTCATTTGTGTAAAACAAACACAAGAAAAATAAACCAGGCAATAATAAGGTTAGTTTTTAGCAAGGATCGGTTGGAATGGATAAAAAGGGTGGGTAATTGAGATAAATAGAATATATGGGGGAAATGACACATTTATGAGACATAATGACACATTATGCTAAGTTTTGACTTTTAGTACAGTTTTTCACATGCTCAAAAATATAGAAAATCAAGAGGCATAAGAAAAAAATAGTATTAAAAATAAGAGGTAAATCAGCTCATTTCAAATGACTAAAATAAACACATACACTGGAGGAGGAAAAAAAAAGCTAATCCAACTAACTCTTCAACGCAACATTTTGACTATATACCCTTTGGCTAAAGGCGAAAGAGCTATAAATAACTATTGAACTCTAGATATTCTGTTTTTGACACTAATACCATTTAGTAATTCTGAAATTATTTGATGTGTCTTCAAAGAAGGAGCAATAATGAACACATTGTGGGTATTGCCTTATTGACGAGTGCTTCACAGAACTCTTGGAGTGTGAGGTCGGTGGGTGATTTTAATTTAGTCTTTGAGAATTCTCTTGGCCTTTGGACATAAATCTCTTCTTAGCCAGTGAAAACTTGTCATTTTTGTCCACATAGGATAGGACTGCCCTAATGAAGTACCCACAGAGAGCAGATCAACCTCTGGGCATGGAAGTATACACGATCTTGGAAGGAAATGATCAAATTATGTTTAAATATCCAATAATAATACTGGTTTCAGTTGTAGAAGAATGACTAAATTTGTAAATAGCATTTCTTAGTATTTTACTTTCTCAAAACACATATGGTGACTCAATCTATGCAAGAACAAATAAATCAGATTAAGTAAAATTAATTTTAGTAATATGCACAGGGTTTCTAAAAGTTCAGTACAATCAATTGGCAGATTTACTTTGCAAGTTAAAGTGCTTGTGCTAGTTTTTTTAAATGATGTATCACAAGGAGCAACTGAATAAATTAAGTTTAATGAATCTGAAACATTATACTAATTATATTCATTTAAATAAATGTCTTTATGATGGGACTTTCATAAAAATATTTATGAGATTTAAATAATTGCCAAAATGCTCTGATTGTTAATGAACTTTGAATCTACCTTATATAGTGCGTATTTTCAAAGGCATGGAAAAAGAAGGCTTGGAAGACTTTGCTGGACAAAAGAAGACTAGTGGATAAGTTTAAAAAATAATAGAAACTGCGCACTGTCGGGTTGATGGGGTAGAGGTGGGATATTGTAATACTACATATACTTTCAGATAAAATCATAAAACCCTATACTGATACATGCCATAAAATTTTCTTGCAGAAAGCTTTCTGACATCACTGATACTTCAAGTTTCTCTGCTTAAAAATGAGTCTTTTTTAAAAGGCATATTTATGTGCTAAACTGTTTCCTCAAATAAATTGCAAAAAACCCCAGTCATATTTGGAGTTAATCTGTTACCGGGTCATGAGTTTTCTAGGTAGCTCTTCATAGAAATTATTATGAATGGTTTAGATATTAATGCAGTCATAACTCTTTATTTATAATAAATATTCCAGTCTGGGTTAAAATTTATTTGCTATTGTTTTCCATCTTTATTCCAGGACATTTCAGTAAATCACAGGATTCTTACGCATCTGGCATTTTGCTTTGGTCCTGTCAGCAATACTCCTATCTTTCACCACAGTGCACATCTGTTGTTTTTGCTTGCCTAGCAACTTTTTAAAAATATACCTCTTATTTTGTTTTGTTCTTTAAAGATTTATTTATTTATTTGAGAGAGAGAATGCTTGTGACCTGGGGGGAGGGGCAAAAGGAGAGGGAGAAGGAGGAAGTGGACTTCCTGCTGAGCACAGAACCCAACAGGGGGCTACATCCCACAATCTATGAAATCAAGACCTGAGTGGAAACCAGGAGTCAGATGGTTAACCAACTAAGACACCCAGGTGCCCCCAAAAATATTCCTCTTATTTATTAGGGGGACAGCTTTCTTTCCCAAACACCTGCATTTTGTTATCTCTGGTGAGACCAACCACACTTTCCAGAAGTAACTACAAGACAGCACACTCTTTCCATGGTTTATATTCACCTTCACCATAAAGTAAGGTTACCTCATCTACAAATAAATTCACCCCATTTCTCAAGGATTTTGGTAGTTTTCATTTCCTGGAGAGCCTTCTAAGAGGAATTAAAAAAAAAAAATTTTACAGGGTGCCTGGGTGGCTTAGTCATTAAGCGTCTGCTTTCAGCTCAGGTCATGATCCCAGGGTCCTGGGATTGCGCCGGGCATCGGGCTCCCTGCTCGGCGGGAAGCCTGCTTCTCCCTTTCCCACTCCCCCCGCTTGTGTTCCCCCTCTCACTATCTCTCTCTGTCAAAGAAATAAAATCTTTAAAAAAAATAAAAAATAAAAAAATAAAATAAAAATTTACAGTCTCCACCACTACAGCAGGCCTACTTCCTCCATTACTCATTCTAGATTCCCATCACCTTTGAATAGCATCTGTCCTCAGTGAAGTGACTTGGGTAGTGGGGTAACCAAAACCTACATCTCCGAATGGTTTGTTTCTCTGGTGGCCCTTGGTCACCATGCTTTTCAGAGCCTCAGGATGCTGTACTTTTTTTTTTTTTTTTTAAAGATTTTATTTATTTATTCGACAGAGATAGAGACAGCCAGCGAGAGAGGGAACACAAGCAGGGGGAGTGGGAGAGGAAGAAGCAGGCTCATAGCAGATGAGCCTGATGTGGGGCTCGATCCCATAATGCCGGGATCACGCCCTGAGCCGAAGGCAGACGCTCAACCGCTGTGCCACCCAGGCGCCCCAGGATGCTGTACTTTTTAAATGTAAAAAAAGAACCCCAAATCAAATGGTTTCACTCATATGTGGAACATAAGCAGTAGCACAGAGGACCACAGGGGAAGGGAGGGAAAATTGAAGGGGGAGAAATCAGAGACTATGGACCCTGGGAAACAAACTGAGGACTGCAGAAGGGAGGGGGTGGGGTAATAGGGTAACAGGGTGATGGTTATTAAGGGCGGCATGTGTTGTGATGAACACTGGGTGTTATTCACATCTAATGAATCATTGAATACTATATCAAAAACTAATGGTGTACTATACAGTGGCTAACTGAACATAGTAAAAAAAAAAAGAAGTGAAATGATTCTCTTCTGTGGATGGTATGAAAGGCCCTGAGCTTTAGGGCCTATTTAGAAATTCTGAATTGTGATCTTGGACTCTATGGCTCTGTATGAAGAATAACATATTATTAGGTGAAAAAAAAAAAAAAGAACCCCAAGAGAGGCCCTAGTGATGATCTGGAAACGAAATGTGTTACTGTGTTATTTTCTACTCCATTTTATAACAGCAGCCTTACCTCTTTCTGAAGAATAGAGTCTTTTGCCCCTGCCATGTTAGGTGTTTTTCCCTTTCTTGCTGGTCTCTTGGCACAAAAAGCCCAAGGCAAAAGGGCAGTAGCCATGACTTAAAGTTTAAAGGAGTTCTTTCTATTTCCCCTAATGGGAATTCTCTGTCAGTAGGACTTCTAGACCCATATAACCTAAGGTTGTGGAAACAGGAGGCACACATTCCTAAGTTGGTCATTAAGAGTGATAGTAAGTAGGCTTATTCCCACTTCAACATTTTGGTATTCAGACCCATATTTTGTATCTCTAGGATCTCAGACCCATATTTTGTATCTCTAGGATCTCAGACCCATATTTTGTATCTCTAGGAAAAGGTGATCATAGAAACTTAATTGGTGTTTTTAATATGAATAAAGCTTAGTTTTGAAATAGGAAGAATAAAAATTATTGTAAACCTTTAATGGGCCAAGTACTATTCTAGTTGCTTTACCTATAAAATCTTTAATGCTCAAAACTATTTTTGAGTATTCACACCTCTGTTTTTTGGCTAAATAACTTTCCTAAATTCCCATAACAAGTAAATAGTTGAATGTGACATTTGAACAGTCTAGCTCCAGATTATATTATACTATCTCTTAAAATAGAGTGTTTTTTGTATTATTATTGTAACTGAGAATGTTCCTATATTGTGGCTGTTTTTGCATTATTTAAACTTCAAATATATTCATAATGGAATTGATAACATTTTAAATAATTTAAGCATGCATTTTAGAATATCCATCAACAGTATTCTCATTTTTATGAGGATATGCTATACTAAAAATGCTTTTTAAAAATATAGAGAGGGCGCCTGGGTGGCTCAGTCAGCTAAGCAACTGCCTTCGGTTCAGGTCATGACCCCAGGACTCTGGGATCCAACCCCAGGTTGGCTCCATGCTCACTGGGGAGCCTGCTTCTCCATCTCCCTCTGCCCCTCCCCATTGCTCATGCTCTCTCTCAAATAAATAAATGAAATCTTTAAAAAATATATAGAGAGAAGATACTGTGAATTTGCTATTGTTTTGTTAGATTAGGGAAGTTATTCTATGTGTCCTCCACCGATTTTGAAAATTCACCAAATATGTATGACAGAAAAACTGAATGAAGCATTATTTAGAGATTTGTATCACAAACTTTAATGTACAAAAGACAATGTGGTGGAATTAATTTAAAAGAAAGCCCTGGGGGCGCCTGCATGGCTCAGCTGTTAAGCGTCTGCCTTCGGCTCAGGGCGTGATCCTGGTGTTCTGGGATCGAGCCCCACGTCAGGCTCCTCTGCTGGGAGCCTGCTTCTTCCTCTCCCACTCCCCCTGCTTGTGTTCCCTCTCTCGCTGGCTGTCTTTCTCTGTCAAATAAATAAATAAAATCTTTAAAAAAAACCAACAACACCGAATATCAAAAGGTGCAGTGTTAACTAATTTGAATGTTTTTATATAGGATCAAAAGTTCTGCACTAGTTGAGGCTTTAAATTACTAAATACTGCCTGGCGGATGCAAATGGCAAACCTGATACAGCTGAAAGAAATATGATTAACATGAAGCAATCAAAGGGAGGCTAATTACACCTTTGAGGTTGAAAATAGTTAAATGATATGAAGAAAATGACAAGAAATTCTTCCTAATGAATACAATAAGTATACTAATTAAGTAAATATACTTGACGTTAATGAGAATTGTAACATAAAAATTGTGAGTGGAATTCCAGGAATATATATTCCTTGCCGATTTCATTTTGGGAGATTAACAGGAGGCTTCAGTTTTGGGTTAACTTAAAATTGCCCCTATCTACTGACCTTTTTATATAGCTCTATCATACATGCAGTTCTTTGGGAATCAGCTGCCCATAGTCAGCTGGAATTGGCTCCAACAAAATTAGAAACACCCAACTAAGTAAAACGCAGGAGCCATCTCTGTTGCCCTCTTTAAAAGTCAAAGACAGTAGTTTAGTCTGAATATAAAGGTCCTGATAATAGAGACAGCTGTAACTGACCTGGATTAACACTAGGTGTGTTCATCCCAAACTTTAAATCATAAAATTATCTTTTATTAATACTTTTAATTTTCTTCTCTACAGACATTTCTCCCTAAGGCCAAAATTTTGGTGTTTTGTTTTTTTTTTTTTCTCCGTATCTCTCAGCCATAGAAAACCTTTTCTAAAACTATTTGAAGTAAACATAAAGTACTCAAATAATATTTTTCAAAGATCAAAATTAAGGTTAAGTAATGTTTCTTCTTTCTGAACTCATTTCCTAATTTGTAAAGCAAAATATCTACCTCATATAGTTAATTATTTTAGATTTTTGGTGAAAAAGATACGTGGTTGGTGAAAATTTTTTCTCTGTATTAAAGGCTTTGCCAGCTACCTAAGTTATTTGTAAGTTTAGAATTTTAAACATTTCAGATGTCTTTAAAATTAACTTTGTATTTGTAATTCACATCTTCCCATAAATTTTTGCTCAGCTTGGCTCAACTCTTGCTCATAAATTTAAAATAAAACAACTTCAGGAAAAGTAACATTAAAGGAGTTGGCATCTTAATATTCCTTAAGAGGTAGGCTAGTTTTAAAGTATTAAAAGTAGTTTTCACTTCTTAAAAAATAATTATTTCTAGAAAGTTACTGTAGATTCAGATTATAACACTGTACTATAATTATGGTTCAGATGGTACTGTTATTCTTAGCTCATATTTTCATTTGTATATAACTTCATGACAAGTACCTTTTCGGGCTAGAATTTCTCACACTTTTCAAGCAAAAAATAGAATTTTTTTCTGTAGATTGTTTGAATAAGCAACAATTCACCAACTGCTAAGATAAAAAGGGTGTTTTAGAAATGCTGTGAAAAAGTTTTCTTTTACTTATTTTTTCCTAACTTTTAACTCTTCTTTTCAATTTATATTAGTTTTACACTTTTAAACATACTTTAAACTTTTCATAATCCACTACAAAAGTAATATGCTGAATTTAAAAACTTATAACTATAGGAGGGAATTGAGTGATTTTTTTAAAAATAAAAATTAATGAGGTTTTATATGATATCCATATCTTCAAAGAAGAATAAATAAAGCAAACTATAGAATTTTTTTCAAATCAATCTGAAATTATATCCTTGATTGAATTTTATGATTATTGATATCATCTGGACTGTTATTTTCTGAAGAATCAATTCATTTGTGGCAAGACTATAAAAATAGTTCCGGATGGTCGTGGAGCTGGCAAAAGCGAAGAGCTATGGCATATGGATAAAAGCAGAAGTTTTGGTTTATAACTATGAACGCTCTACTAAGAAATAGAAAGTTATGCCTCAGGAACTCCACAGTCACCTCATGGGTACCAAGACCACACCTGAATGTCAGCCACCAGGTACCCAGTGTTTATGACAGTCAAGCACCCAATTCTGTGTATGGAGCGGTGGGGAAAACTACGATGCATAGTGAAGTTGAATCTGCTGACATGCTTTCCGCTTTCGGCTCTGCCCTAGCATGTGTGAAGGGACCTTCTAGACTTTGTCATACAACAACTGCCCTATATTTAGTAGTTGCTATTTGTAGATTATTTACTGTTCTACATGTTTGTCTGCAGTGAAGCATTGGCTCAAAAATTCAGACCATCTTTGGTTCTTTAGGGTCTGAATCATTCTGTCTAAATGCTGCTTCCCCTGTTTTAGGTAGCCATGTAGCCAGACTCTTGGAATTGGTGGATGACTGCATGGTGACCATCTAATCAAATTCTGACCACCTTGTCAAATCTCCACTCCCTCTTGCTGATCCACTTCACACTATAATTAGGATAATGACAATAATAATGACAACAATAACACCCAATTAGTAAGTACTAACTCTTTACTCACAGTGTTTAACATTGTCTGCCCGTAGGATCTATACTCAGATAATCCTTGGTTCACAACCTGTAGTAGGCAGAATGATCCCATCCCTACTCCCAAAGATGTCCACATCCTAATCATCAGAACCTGTGAGTGTGTTACATGAAAAGGAAAATTTGAAGTGGCAGATGGAATTATGGTTGCTAATCAGCTGATTTTGTGATGGGGAGATTTTCCTGAGTTATCTGGGTTCGTACATTGTATTCTCAAGAGGGTGATAGGAGACTCAATGTCAGAGTGATGCAGCATAAGAAAGAATCAACAGGCTATTGCTGACTTTGAAGTTGGAAGGAGAACCAGGCAGCTTCTATAAGCCGGGAAAGGCAAGGGCATGGATTCTCCCCTACAAACTGCAAAAGAAACACAGTATTGCTGGCACCTTGATTTTAATCCAGTGGGATCCACTTTGGACTGCTGACTTTGAGAACTGTAAGAAAATAAATTCTGCATTATTTTTAATCACAAATGAAAATTTGTGAAAATTTGTGACAGCAACAATAGGAAACTAATACAATGTATCTCCAATGTGCTTATTAGTGTGAATAATGGCAGCAAGAGCAAAGATTGTAGGAGAACATAAAATTTCCTTAAAATAATAATTGGATAGATTACTAAAGACTTGATAGGATTGGAAATGCATGTAGACTGAGAAGGAATTGATAGCTGTTTTATGGAAAGGGGCCTAGGTACAAATTGAGTCTGAACTGAGGGAATTGAAGAAATAAAATATTTGAGATTGTGAATGGGTAAAAGTAGAAGATAAATTACATTCTTAAAATTGTGCATGTTTTGCTGGTGCCATGCATCTTGTGTCATTTTCCCACTTAATTCCTAAAGAACAAGACTTCCCCAAAGTATTGCATATTCTAAGGGATGACACCATTTTTGAAGTTAAGAAAGCATATGTATGGCATATATTAACTGTTGAATTGATTGATTAATGCTTTAGTAACGTGGCTTCATTGCTAAAATGTGTCTGGGTAATATAACTCTGATCACCAGATAAAAGTTTTTCCTCCATTGCAGGCTTAGCTTGAAGTTACCGACTTACGTCACTCCAAAATTTCTCTAATATGTCATTTCTGTTTTGTGGTAGCAAATTTGGGGCTGAAGGTAGAACCCGGGTGTTATGGGCTGAATTGTGCCAATCCTAAAATTCATATGTTGAAGTCCTAACCCTTAGTATCTCAGACTGTGACTATATTCGGAAATAGGTCTTTAAAGAGATAATGAAGTTAAAATGAGGTTATTGAATGGGTTCTAATCCAGTACAAGTAATGTTCTTATAAGAAGAAGGTATTTGGACGCAGACACATACAGAAAGAAGATTATGTGAAGGCACAGGGAGAAGACAGACATTCATAAGCCAAGGAGAGTGACCTGAAACAGATACTTCCCTCAGGATTCTCAGAAAAAAGCAATTTTGCCTACACCTTGATCTCAGACTTCTAACCTCTAGAACTTTGAGAAAATAAATTTCTGTTGTTTATGCCACCCAATCTGTGGTACTTTGTACAGCAACCCTAGCAAACTCATACACCAGGGCAAATTGATCACAGTCAAATTTCTGTGGCTTTCTTTTTTTTAAATTGAAGTATAGTTGACATACAATATTATGTTAGTTGTGTACAAATTAGGTGTATAAATTAGTGATTCAACAATTCTTTGCATTGCAAAGTGATTGCAAACTAGCTGTCTTTTAATTTCTCATAGCATCTTTTTAGTGTTTATTGTTGAAAGAGTAATCAGAAACAGATAGTGCTATCAAGCCGGTAGGTCCTAGCATATACAAAAAAAAATTATGGTAGTGCCAAATCAATAATAGAAGTTTAAAGAAAGATAAAACAAAACTGGGAAGTAGCAACTAAGTCTTTCTATGGTTACCTAGAAATGAGAATATTGTAAGCCTAGGAGAAAATTATGTCCTTCAGAAATTTCTGGACAGCCTATTTGGAGAAAGGGAGCAGTAGCTTGAAAACAGAAGGGAAGGCAAGTGCAGACTGCCAGCCTGAAATAAAAAACCATAAGTCTGGAAATGATGGAAAAGAGAATTAGCCTAGAGGGGGGAAAAAGTGGCAGAAGCAGCATCTCCTCATAGAGGAAAATTTCTGTTAAATACTTTATTCATTTAAATAATTTTATTCTAGATAGCTCTAATGTGCAGCCACTACACAACTGTGAAAGCCAAAGATACGCTATATTTATGGCCGGTAGTTGCACACCAGGCTTCTTTACACAATGAACAAGCAAAACCAAATACCGATTGGTTTTTATTTCACTTTTGCTCCTGATTATTTTTCATAGTGCATTTTCCAACATTAACACTACAATACCTTTATTTTCTGTGATGTGATATAAAGTGTTTGCTCACTGACATCAGTACTCATTTTTAGAATGATCCTTGGTCTCCTGCTTACCAGTATGAGTTTTGTTTGTAAGGTAAGGTCAAAGATTCTCATGCTGGGAGAAGATTTATGTATAATTTGTTCCTTCACGAAATAGAGCATATAATAATAAGTATTACTAGCAAATTAACACATACTAGTTTATAGAACTCAAACTGTAGCAAAAGATATAAAAATAAAAAGTAACATCCTTTCTCCCTTTCCTAAATTTAATTCTGTTCTCATGTTAATTAGCTTAAGAGACTTCTAACCACAATACGATCTTCTATATTTTAGTCTTTTTATTTTTAAACAAATCATATTTTACAACTGTTCTCCAGTTTTCATTTATGAAGATGCCTAGTGCATATTATAATTTTAACACCTATATGCTTACCTTATTTTTTAATGACTGTTGAATTTTATTTTACTGATCTAGCAGAATTTTTAAAAATAGACATGTTTTGGTAGGCATTGGGCTATTTCCAGCTGTTTTCTATTACTAAACATTATCTAGTGCATATCATTTTACATACATCTTCATTCACTTTTGCAAGTCTATTTGAGAATAAATTTGGAGGAAAAAACATGCTACTGTCTATTGCTTTAAAATATATCCAGGCTATATTCCTTCTGAATACTTCTGATTCCAGCTCTCCAAGCCGCCACCCTCTCTCACCTAGATCATTGCTATAAACCCTCTCAAACGGTTTCTTGCTCCCCTGCAAGCTAACCTCAGTCCAATTCCCAATATATCACCTCTCTGCTCAAAATCTTCCAGAGTCTTCCCATTTTATTCAGAATTCATCCCCTATAAATCTTACTCTCTTTTGGCCCACTTCCTCCACAGGAACTTTCTTGCTGTTTCTCAGGCATGCCAGGCCACAGCTGTGAATCTGTTTCCCTATAAATGGTGGAAGGTTACCTCCTTGCTCCCTGTAAATCTGTTTTCAAATACCAACTTCTCAGTCTTGCTCTGACCACCATCCACGTGAAATGTTTCTGGCTCTTCAGTCTATATTCCTAATTTTTTTTTATTTTAAAAAAATTTCACACTGCGCTTATCACCTTCTAACCAAAAACTTTATAATCCGCCTATTTGTTTAATGTTTTTCTCTCTCCTCTCACTAGATTATGAGAACCTCGTTCCAGAACAACTGGACCTTTTGTCTGTTATATTTCCTGATATATCCTAAGCACCTCAAACAGCCTAGTAATTTAAGCACTCAATAAGTAAACAATGAGTAATTAATGGGTCAAGTGTTGTGTTCATCTTAAATGATCATTTTTGTACAATTGTCCGCTAAAAATCTTTAAAGGTATAGTTATTTCCACACACTCATGAAAATTGTATCTTATTGAATATTTTAATCTGTCCAACTAGGAGAAAATTGAGAGAGGCCACATTCAATATAGAGGTCAGCTATGATGTATTACCATGCCCTATTATACATGAGCTTGCTACTATGGAAAACTGCCCTCCTATAAAATAGAAAAAAATCGGCACATTAGAAACTGTTTGTATTAGTTTGCTAGGGCTGCCAAAACGAAGTAGCACAGACTAGATGACTTAGACAACAGAAATTTATTTTCTCATAATTCTGCAGTCCAGAAGTCCCAAACCAAGGTGTTTTCAAGGTTGATTTCTTCTGAGGCCTCTCTCCCTGGCTTGTAGAAGGTGATATTCTCTTTGTCTTTACATAGTTTTTTCCTGTATATATCTGTGTCCAAATTTCCTCTTTCTATAAGGACACAGTCATTGGATTAGGGCCCATGTGAATGAACTCATTTTAACTTAATTACCAACTCCAAATATAGCTACATTCTGAGGCACTGGGGGTTAGGACTTCAACATACGAATCTGGAGATAACACAACTCATCCCGAAACAGTGACTTATGAAATTTTTTCTCTTTCTTCTTCAGGGTGGTGTTGAGGGTTCTTTTTCTGGAGAGTGACACAACCTTTATAGCGGGCAGAATTCTAAGTTGACCACCAGCGACCCACACTCTCATATAGTTCCCTCCCCTGAAGTGTGGTGGCATTTATAACTTGTTTCTGGACATTAGAATATGGCAAAGTGATGGGATCGACAACACTTGATTTGTTTAGTCAAAGGTAATAGGAGAGTCATTTCTACAATTATGTTGGATTATATAAGAAGAAGAGAGCAGAAGATTCCCCTGATAGCCATGAGGAGGGAAACTGCCATGAAATCTACAGCCACAAGGAAAAATTTGTGCCAACACTCTGAGGGAGCTCGGAGGCAGATCCATTTCTAGCTGAACTTCAATATGAGAACACCGTTCAGCTGACTTCTTTACTTTTGCCTTGTAAAACTAGGAGCAGAAAATCCTGGAAAACTGTGCCTGGACTTCTGACTTAGAGCAACTGTGAGACAATAAATGGGCATTTGAAGCCTCTGGTGTTAATGTGTTATGCAGGATAGAAAACTATACATACTTGGTGAGAAGTAAAGATAACCCTAAGGGAGACTTGATAGATCTTAAGGAGTATATTCCTGCTGGTCCCCTCTCTTGGATCACCAAGTCCTTTTCTATTCTGCTTTATTATTATCTTTCAAATTAGCCTGATGTAGTCCTCCCCCAAAGCATAAATGAGGTATCTTAGTTTTTGGTTTTCTGAGTAGCTTTCTATTTGGTTTTGCTGCTTAGCCTCACTACTTTATGATTCTTTTTGTCAACTGTTCTCACCCAAACTTCCCCTTGGGCATTGTTTAGTATGGTTATAGTTTGGAGCCTGTGTCTACTCCAAGGCAGAATTTACACTTTTTCACTTCTCCAAAATTCCATCCCAATTAAATTTTATTTTATTTTTTTTAATTTATTTATTTATTTGAGAGAGAGAAAGAGAACACATGAGTGAGGGGAGGGGCAGAGGGAGAAGGAAAGAAGCAGATTCTCTGCTAAGCACAGAGCTCTGCCACTGGGCTCATTCTCAGGACCCTGAGATCATGACCTGAGCCAAAATCAAGAGTTGGATGCTTGACAGACTAAGCCACCCAGGCGCCCCACCCCAATTCCATTTCAAATCTCGCTTTCTTGTTACTCGTAAAGAGAAAAAAAGTAAAAGAAAAATGTTTTCAAAAGAACTACAAGCTTGGAGGACTTTGGAGGTAATTTTGCCTTCTTAATCCCTGTAAAATTTTTCATTTTTTTTAACTTGAAATTCCAGTATTCATGATATTATTAAGGATTTTCTGTTTTAGAAATTTTCTTTGAAAATTCAGGGATGTTAATTATTAATAGACTAGTGAATGTTATGGGTCCAGTTAAAGCTAGAACTGGAGTAAAGTTAGGACCTGAAAATTACAAGCAGATTTGCCTACAGAGCTGGGTGTTAGAGTAGAAAGGGCAGGAAAGGGATAGTGCAAGAGAGACTGAGACCATTGCACAACATTTGCATAGTTCACTGTTTTTCATCTATTTCACAGTTATTATTAAAGAGAACCAACTAATGGCAGTTTTATTTATTTATAAGTTCTGCGAATTTAATGATGTGACCTTTAATCCTTACTCTTGTGGGTTCTGGACCCCTCCAAATCATGTCATGTACTTAGAGCTGCTCTCTGTAGGAACACCAAGTTGAAAAGCTGGGTAAGAGTCTCAATAGGATTATTTTAATTTTTTTTCATTCAATTTTCTATTTAAATTCTAGTTAGTTAACATATAGTTTAATACCGGTTTCAGGAGTAGAATTTAGTGATTCATCACTTACATGTAATACCCGGTGCTCATCCCAAGTATTTATACCCATCAACTATTTAGCCCATCCCCTACCCACCTCCCTTCCAACAGCCGTCAGTTTGTTCTCTATAGTTAAGAGTCTCTTATGTTTTGCTTCCCTCTTTTTTTTTTCCCTTCCCCTATCTTCATCTGTTTTGTATCTTAAATTCCACATATGAGTGAAATCACATGGTATTTGTCTTTCTCTGACTGCCTTATTTTGCCTAGCATAATACACTGTAGCTCCATCCTTGTCATTGCAAATGGCAAGATTTCATTCTTTTGGTGGCTAAATAATATTCCATATACCACATCTTCTTTAGCCATTCATCAGTTGATGGACATTCGGGCTCTTTCCATAATTTGGCTGTTGTTGATAATGCTGCTATAACCATCAGGGTGCATGTGCCCCTATGAATCAATATTTTTGTATCCTTCGGGTAAATACCTAGTAGCTCAATTGTCGGGTTGTAGGGTAGTTCTATTTTTAACTTCAATGGGATTATTTTTAAATATTTATTTATTTGTTATGGGTGAGAGAGGAAGGTGAGATTTCGTAGTCTTCGTGATGTCCATCAGACACAAGCTGAGTTGCTATCTTAGATGAGCTATGGATGGTTATTTTCTCAATATGCCTTTGCAAAAATTTTTTGAGTAATTGGCAAGATGATGTGAGGAATATTGATTGATGCATTATCCCTAATAAAAATGAACCCAACCCCTGCAAGTGCTAGCTGAGTGTAAATACTTCCTCTATAGATGTTTTATAGATGCTTCTAAGCTACCCAGGGATTTTAGGCTTGTAAACTTATCATTGTCTTAATATTCTTCTGGACTTCATATGCTGGAAATGCTATGAAATACTGTTTTTATTCTATCTATATCAAAACACTTATCTTGTTTATTAACTTATAATGTGGAGGTTTGTACTTAAATCTTCAATACGTAGTGTCTGAGGATTTGATGTACATTGGTAAATTATTTCTTCATCAACTGCTGACTTTTAATTTTCCATGGCATTTGTCAATTTTCTCAAGCTTATCAGATACTAGGTCAGATATTTTATTTACTGGTTTTCAAGCTTCAAAAGTCTATATTTAATTTCTGTAATGAATAAATAAATAAATTTACCTATGTAAGACATTTGTATTTTTGGCAACAGTATTGATTCCATTTATTTTAATTCAGTGATATAAGGTAGTAAAAATATCTGTAGCTACATAAATAACATATGTTAAATTTGTAGCCTATAGAGGCAGTTTTAATATGATGGCTTTGACTTTGGAAATATAGCAAGTAGAAAATAAACTTGGTACTGTTACAGAAATGAAATCTTATTTTCAAACATTTTAATGTTACTGCCTTTTTTAAAAAAAGAAAAATTACTAATAAAAACAGTATATTTCTTAAAAGAAAAATGATTTATTATGAGCCATCTATTATGAGCCACTCCAAGTAAATATAAAAATATTTATATTCATTATAAGTACCAAAATGTTTAGATACCACATATTCAGTTAGAGATGTGTTTCGTGTCGATCATATTAAGCTCTTATTTAATTTCATTCAATTTATTTCATATTTTATCAATAATATAATATTTTGATGAAAAGTTTCAATTATAAATGATCTTAATTTCTGTTGTATCATATTGACTAACAGAACTTTCTGGAAATGCCATTAAGTAAATGTAGATATCTCTTTAGATTACATTTATACAAATATATTCAAAACTATTATTCTGTAACCAATTATTCTATAATGTACTTTCTATGAAAAGGGCTTGGGAATATATGAGGTAATACAGGTCAAAAGTGAAACATGACTTATCAATGAGGAAATATATATGAATAAATAGAGTGACATAAAACACAGGACATTTGTATAAGGGTAATAATGCCTATAGGCTTTAGGATTCCAGTCCTGCCTTTTCTTTAAGTATGTATGAGAATACTTCATGTGCATATTGTCAGAAGTTTTTCTGCTTTGAGGTAACATAATCCTTGTTGTCTAGCTTTCTTTCCAGTTACAGATAAAAGTGACTCAGTACTATACCAATGCTTACCTAATTCGATTAAATAAACTTTAATTCAAAATTATAACATAGGTATAACAGCATGTCATGAAAAAAGAAGATTCCGGTAAAATTTCAAAATAAAAAGATTTAAAAAGCTATTCTAGATTTGATTTTTACAGTCTCTTGGCAAATCATTCAATCACTTATGCTTTTAAATGGAATCTTAAATTTTATACTTTGTTCAGTTGCTATTAAAGCCACCTCCTAGATAGATAGTCCCAAGTCTTGTTACCATTTTAAGGATTATCCCTGCAACTCATCTCTCCAGTTACTTTTCATTATTGGGATTTCTAACTTCAAAGGCAAAAACTAATTTCATTCTCTGAAGTTTTTGTTTTTACATACAACACCTTCATTAAAACCCTTGGATTTGTGATTATTCCTGATAGCAGAAAAATATAAAGCTGTTATTTCTTTTGTCTGTTTTCTGTTATGATCATAACATTTGTTAGATGCTCCCCAGACTTTAGTTAGTAAAGCCATTGTAGCATCTCCGTTTCTGCCCCAAAGTCACTTATACAGGGATGTCTCTGATTTCCTTTGTATCATAGTCATTGTTTATTGATTTCCCTATGCAAGAGACATTATTAAAAAGAAGGAAGCAAACAACCTCTGCAATTCTTTGTTATACTGTGAGAAGTTACTTCACTTTCCAGGTCTAGATTCATTCTAAGCTACAGGCCTTTCAGGAAACTGCACTGGAGCTTGCAGCTAAAGAGGTAACTGTAAAGGAGATGTCAGTGAAGAACCAGCTGTCAGTATTGAGAGGAGAGTCTTTTCCATTTTCCTGGCATCTTCCTCTGATCGTAGCCAGGTCAAAGAAGCTTGTATGGTGATATGAAGATGATAGGCATCATTCTAATGTTTACTGTTAGGAGGTCCATTTCATAAGATGATTATTACATGAGCACACAAAGATACTGCAACCTAGTGTTTAAAAGTTAAAACCTGAGTTTCTTAAATCATTAGGATCAAAATAAAACAGTTTTAAAATAATTTCTATAAAACGGTTTACAAACAATGCAGTGTTTCACTGAAAATAGAGCAGCCATCTTGTGTCTCTAGAGCTTGGTAGCATTACAGGGGAATTGATCTTCTTATTTATTCCCATTTTTAAAAACATATTATTTAAGATTATCTACCCTAAGTCCTCTGGAATAGGCTGAGGCTTATCTTGCTTACTGTATCTCAAATCTTGAGTTTCAAATAATATACTGTCTCTTCTCTTGTATCTCCAGAGCTCATACATTTTAGTTTAGCAATGTCTCCTTCATTCAATGTTTATTGAACATTTACTGTCCACAGAACAGTGCTATTCTCAGAGTGAAAACTATGAGTTCAAGTAACAAGAGTAAATAGCTAATATTTAATTAATGCTTAGATATTACTTTTGTATTTATAATTTTAAAAAGAGTATCCACAGGACAGTATAAGCAATTGTAGCATTTAAATGCTAATCAAAGATATTTGGAAGTTTGTTGTTTTTGAGTTTAAATTAGTTTTTTTATGGATTAGATCTACAGCATGAGCAGTGTGTGTATTTTCCACTTTGCTAAACTCTTTTTAAAATGAGAAAATGTTAATTAGATATTGTCATTCATTAAAATTTACAGGTCATGAAAGAGATAGTGCCAAATATCTTATTTGTATAATGTTACAAGTTTATTAAGAATTTTGCTACTGCTGATTTGATTCATATGTAAATTGCCTCAAAGTAAAATTAACCTGTCACTCCTATAATTATTAATTATCCAATTATTTTATAGGCAAGCAACAAAATAATAGAAAGAATATTAGATATATAACACACGAGAAATCAATTATATTATTTACTATACAAGTAATTATGGTTTTGATCTCCATATATTTTACTGTAATACTATATTATCAAAATATATAATTAAATTTATTAATCATCCATTACATAAGGGAGAGATGCATGGAACAGCTAAATTAAGGAAACCACAGATCATGGCAGTGTTAATTTCATAATATGGTAATAACCTCCAGTGTCAGGAGCGTGGTCTCTGCCTTCCTATGCAACTCATTTACAGCTTTGTTTATGATTCACCATCTAATTTAGGACATTTCCAACACAACAATAATTATTTGTTTAAAAAAAGAATTTAAAGACTGCAAATAATACTCTAAAGCATACTGCTCTTTAAAGCATACTCCCTCCCCTTTAAAGTATTCACTGTCTTTATAAATATAATCAATTGTGATAAGAAATGTTTTTGATGACCTGTAGCAGTCATATCCTGAACATTAGTTGTGGCATGTATAACAAGTATTTATTATTTTTTTTGGAAATTATAAAACATCAATGTGCTAGTCTAAAAAAGTGTTCCCAACGTTCAGCTAAAAGAGCATGGATATTCACACAAACCTGGTTTCAACACAGGAATTTTTCATTTAGTACCAGCTGAGTGTTACTTAATCTGAGCCACAATTTTTACAAATGGAATAATAACTTCAAAAACTTTTTGTGAAAATTAAAGAAAAGCATAGGGACTTAAAGAATAATAACCAGTAGCACTCTTAATATATTAGGATAATATAGATGACAAGAGTGCAACTATTAAAATTTAGCTGGGACTGTATTGAAACTACTACTGGGAATCCAAATGTTTACCAATTATATTCAGCTTGCTTTTGTAATGAAATATGTGTGTCTGTGTGTCTGTGTGTGTGTGTGTGTGTGCAGCATGAAAATAAACATAAATATAATAAAAGCTATAAATTTTAGTTAACTCTGAAGTTGAAGGTACATTGTCTAAATTAGTTTGCAGTAATAGATTCTGAATCTTTTTGAGGTATAAATATTTTCCTTACAGTTAAATAGAGCTGTTTCATTCCCCAGTGCATTTATTATGTGTATACGCTGCCCAGTTTTGTTTAATGCAATTCTCTCAGATTAGAATTGCATTGCCTTTGTGCTAATCTGGAAATGAATAAGACTCTTAACTTCAAACACTCATCTTTCAAGATTTATTGACAAAATTAATATGTGAAATTACACTTCAAGTGATTTAGATTATAGAACTCTATATTTGTTATTTATAATGGTAATGCAATAAATATAATATTAATCTTTCAAAGTGTTATAGTGAATAATTTTGCCACAATCAAGGTTTACTTAAACTTTAATTTCCTGAGATCAATTAATTGTGTGTATACTACACAATTTTTATATATTATTTGGCACATAATTATGCTGATTTAATTTTCCTGATCTACCTCTGTGGTCAGTGTAACAAATAGAGTATGTGCACCGTAACTTAGAGAAAATAATTTCCCTTATGTAGTCAATAAATAATATGACATAATATGTAAGTATACCATATTATACGTGTAATTATAAGTATAATGTATTGAGGGATAATATTGCTTATTCTCAGAGGAATATGAACAGTTTCTTTTCCAGGATATTGTGACTTAATTTTCTTTTTTGATTACTTACCCTGAAAGAAGACACCCTGCAGCAACTGTAGCTCCTCCACTATGAGCCTGCTTCTTCCTCTCCCGCTCCCCCTGCTTGTGTTCCCTCTCTCACTGGCTGCCTCTATCTCTGTCGAATAAATAAATAAAATCTTTAAAAAAATATATAATAATAATTGTGTTTCATTTAGTCTAAACTTATCAAATGTAAAAAGGAAGTAAAACACTATTATTTAGAGCTTAGTTCTATAAATTTAAGGGCAATAATAATCTTAGCACATAAATAAAAGTATAAATATTCTTATTTACTGATAATAGTATACATTAATTACATTAGAAAATGATTTTTACAATGGCAGCATTGAATAGTGAATAGACTCTGGGAGTGGCAGTTATGAAAATTAATGCTTAGTCTGAATCTAACCCTAAATTATTCTAGTTTATTAAATAATGGCACTGAACAAAATAGTGTTGAGTCTTCTCTGGTTCTAGACTTCTAAGATGCTGAGGTTTATTCATTTAAAAAACAGCAATAGATTATTTGTTATAAACATAAAATATGCAGGCAAAGGTTATCCTAAATAAATGATAGTTTAGTCTAGATGCCATATCTGTCAGTCATGGTGCTGATAATGGCTTGGCCATTAAGAGACAGTAAACATATTTCAATATAAAATTAGCTTCCTGCTTGTGTTTACTTATCCATTATTTCTTTTTAAATGCTTTTATATAGTACGGATTATAATGTGTACTTATAAATAATTAAATGTTTATCAAATTTTTCTGTGCCTGCGTCTGTAGTGTAGAAACGTTTAATGTCAATTTTATAATATTAATTATGAACGAAGGCACCAGATTGGCTACTAAACATTTACATGGCAATTATCTTGCATGGATGGATGCATTGTAATTAGTTAAAAATTTACTGTCAAAAGTTAATTGTGCTTATATGTGAAATACAGAACCTAAAACTTTATTTGAATAATGTGGTAGCTTGAAATGGTTGTAGTTATGTTAGACAGATGCACTATTAAATATCTGGGATAGATAATTCCTTGCCATTATAATCATGTTTGTGTGTACCAGAGGTCTGAACTTGATTCTAAACTTTTAGACAAATCTGTGCATAGCGAGGAGTCTAATAGAGTGTCATGTAAAAACGCAACAAAACAACAACACAAAAACAAAAACCTCGAGATGAAAGGAACCTGAAGCAAAAGGGCTTGAAGTATTAGAAATGGGAACTGTTCATATTAAGTCCAGAAATAGATATGTCAATCACATCATCCTCTAGCCAATTTTCATCAGATTCATACCTGAGACTTAGGATGAAAGGGTTGACAGTATTTTTTTTTATCATAAAATCTCACAAGAAAAGTGAATGCATATTTACTAGTATTGGTTCCAGAAGTCTCGGTGACTTCAGTGTATAATTATTGTCAAAATGTGTGTCCTTCACTCACACAAACTCACACAGGTTCTACCCTCAGTGTGAAGCATTGACAGCCCGTCCTAGAGTTGTAGGAACAATGTTACCACTTTTAGTGGGCATAAATGGAAGCTATAATCAAATTGATTGATGAAACCTCTTTATGTATATTGTTTTGTTTTTTAATAGCAGAAGTTTCTTCAGAGAAAGACTGATTAAGAAGAGTTAGACTCAATGGAGGAAGTGTACCTGATGGATCAAAATGTAGGAGTGGATCCCTGCAGTCCCTCTAAGGTAAAGCTTGCTTGTATGGGGGCTTGGAAACAACACCAGAGATACTATTCTGTGACTGTCGTACTTTTAAGCCTGGGCTAATGTGAGTTTGGGGGGAGGGGGACAACTGGTTAAATATGACAGCAGTACAGCCCAAGACTAAATAGAAGTGATTTGGGAAGTTGAATTAAAACAAAAAAAAATTTATGTGGATAGCTAAGAAACTCAGGAAAGTGCGCGCGCGCGTGCGTGTGTGTGTTTAATATATGGGTATAATTTACTATATTCTAATAAGAATTTTCACATTTAGGTGTTGCAGAATCCTTTTGGGAGTTTAAATCTATATTTCAGTAAACAAGAATGTAATATGAAATTTTATTAGGTTTACATGGACATGTTTAACCACATTTTGAAATCTAATTATATACAATTTGCTTTATTTGGGTGTTAGAATAAAAATACACGTTTATTGCCCCCTGACGCCCTGAAGGAAAGTTTTCTTTGCAGAATAGACTGTTTTCATGAAATAAGAACACAGGGCTGTGTTGTCAGGAATGGCGGATGCTTTCTGTTTTCTCCACACGAGGCCCCAAAATCAAAAACAGCAAAAAAAGTACTTGTATATATCTTCAGATGAAAGAGTATTTTATCATGAGGAATAAGATACAAATAAATGTAATGTATCTTTAAGTTTCCTGATGAACCATTTAAAATATTAGCAGATTAAATCAAGGAATTCTTTCTTTTTTCTTTTGGTCTGGTTTGATTTTTTTCTAAAAATATCTAGGTGGAAAAATAGTCTTCAGATTCTCCTTTACAGAAAATTAAATGTAAGCTTGAATTATGCACATTCTGACATGTTTGCCTATCTTAATAGTAAAATTGAATAGTCTTCTTGGTTTGTTTAATTCCTTAATGACCTCTCCCAAGGAGGTTTTTAGCAAAGATTAAGTATAGAACTTCTAAGGCAAAACAGACCTCTATTAGCTTATTGTACTTGCTTTACATTTTTGCCTTGTTTTTAGCTCCTCCTAAGTACCTGATCATGTGTGTCTTTTTAAAAATATTTTTTAATAAAATAAAATATAAAAATTGCATGATGAGCAAGACTGGACCAAATTCATATAGTCCAGTGTAGGTGGATATTGGTGACATCTCACTAATGTAGATGAGAAAAACTTTCAGGAACGGGTATTTTACTGTTTATTTTAGGAAACTATGCATTGTCTTCTTTTCCGTATTATTTATCCGGGCAATTAATGATATTCATTTTTATCACTGTTTATATATTTTATACTCCAAAAAGTTTAAAGCAGATATATTTTGAAATGGAAAAAAAATATTAAATTCTTTCCCAAGAGGACAATTTAAGTCATATAACAAGTATATAAACGTAAAGAAATTTTCGAACATTTGTGCTACCCTAAAAAATCTAGAGTTTAGTCAGGTAACATTACATATATTAGAGATGAACTTTTATCTGAAACTACTTGGAAAGTTTGTTTTGTTTTGTTTTGTTTTTTGTTTTATTTTGTTTTGTTTGTTTTTTAAATGGTTTGCAGGCAAATTTAATTCTTGACATTTCTGGCAGGACCTTACTAAAGCTAAGTCTACACGACAGCTTTATCTAACAATATGCACCTGCAAATCAATATTTTAATGAGTCAGTCAATCAATGAAAATCTAGAGACACCAGGAACTTTGGGGTTTGTCTGGAATGCCAATACTACCTTTGATTTGGGGTAGTATTGAACCTATAGGAACCATTACCTTATCTTTAGCAGCCTGGGGTTTTCATAAAACTTAATGTTGTTTTCGATTCAAGACATCGGTTGTGTGTGTGTGTGTGTGTGTGTGTGTGAGCACAAATAACAAACGTCACTGCCACATAATTCATTTCCTTGAGCTGAAATGTATGTATATTTTTTTAAAGGGGTATTTCTTTCTAAATAGTAAAAACTCATATTGGGCATTCAAAAATCTAAAGTTTCGGCCGTTTGCTTAACTCCCATGTCCATTTTAACATTTCTCTTGCCTTCATGTTTGTGTTACCTTGTACCAGGCCTACAAAATCCAGGTAAAAGCTTGATGACATACAAAATTAAACAACAGATTCCATATAAAGTAATATAAATAATATAAAGTAATTCCATCGACTTAGTGACTATATTTCAGCCTTAAATCATATCAGAAAAAAATAATTTACTTTGATTGTGCTTTTCTGTGCTTCTGGTGGATCTATTGTCTTTTTTTTTCCTGGGCGAAGGAAAAGATGCTGACAAATACGTTATGAGAGTTCTTATGTTGTTGAAATAGCCATGACCCTAAAATGTGAAATGAGATTAGTTTTAATAGTATCTCGGGTTTACCAGGATTATTTAGTTTTACTTTTGCCAACTCTTTGAAGAGAAACGCTTTTTAGAGAATAGTGAAGATATTCTTTTGCAGATTTAACATTTGGGCTCCCACTTGGAAAAGCCAGCGAAAAGACTTCATATCTTTTTGAGCAGGTGATTGTGCAGCCAAAAAAATTAATCTGTTTAGAGCCCATATTTGAATAATCTTGCAGATGATTCACACTAATCGACAGTTGATATATAAAACCAGAATGCTAATAGATTTTTTTAAATCAAACTATAGAAGCCAGGGGAGCCTGATTTTCATATCTTCTGACAAACTTTTTTTTTTTTTTCCTGTGAGTGAGCTACATGGAATTTGAAGGTTACTTGGTGATAAATTATAATATGTAGACTGATACGTGGTTTAAATTAGTGGGTATCAAATAAGAAACTGGAAACTTGCTAGAAAATCAAATTCTCAGACTCCCCCATTCCAGATGGGTCAGAATGAATTAGAAACAGAATTAGAACTGAAACAGAAATTCTGGTTAGGTGCTAAGAACCTGTGTTTTAACAAGCACGCCAGATTATTCTAATACATGCTAAAGTTTAGAACCACAGATTTAGATAGTAAATGCCACCAGATCAATATCGGTTTAAGAATCCATCTTCACAGTTGTGGTGTAAGTAATAAAGAGATTGATTATGACTAACTCCTGGTCTAGTTTGCATTTGATTGTCTCTGTAGCTGTTTGAATACTAGTCAAAGGTAGCCTTTATGTTTTGTCATTAAGTATACTCATAGATTGACTCCATTTGCAGTGAATGTTTTATATTGTAACATCTATTTTACACTTTTAGGTGATTGAATATCTCTGGTTATATCCAGTATGTCTTGATTTATAGATGACTCTCATGCTAATTTATTTTTTCTATGTCTAATGGCTTATGTGAGCACATCATTGGTAGTCTCTTTATTCTCTCTCTCATTTCCTACAATTGTGGGCTGTTGAGAAACGGATGATCTCTAATTAATGAACTCTGTTTTGCAAAAATAGATTAATGTAAAAGACCTTTGATAATTTTTAATCAAAAGAACCTTGACTATGCTTAAGCATACAAAGGCACTCTGCAATTATTAGTCTTATATAGAAGATTTTTTTAAGTATTCTGAGTAATTACAACTAGTGGCCTTGACCATAAGTACATTTTTAATATGGCCATTGAAATACTTTTAATACAAATTGGTATATGTGAGGATGTTGAGTTACTGGGATGGATGACGGTCAGCTCCTCAAGACCAACACAAATAAATATAAAAGAAAAAAGCAATTGCAAAAGAATGCTTCATTCCCATGAAGGTACATTTTTTAGCTCCTCTTACATAGATATTTCTGTTGAATTTCACCTTGCAGGGTAACCATGCAACCCATCCCTACTCTTCCGTGAGTAACTAAATGCATTAACATTTTATATGTGATTATTTCGTATTCATGTAAATAATGAAAAAATGTTCTATATAATTTAATATTTGCATATATGATAATAAATTGTACTTTTGTCCAAAATGTTTAAAAGTATTTTTCGATGTTCCTGATATCTCATAATAGAACTATACTTATAGAGAAGAGTTTGCGTTGTTCATGGGAGATGGACATTTATCAAATGTATTTTACTAATTTATCAAATTATTGTTATGTGAGTGAAAAAACAAAGATGATCTGATAGTCTGATTTTATAACCTTAACAGCACCTGTTTTCACAGTTCTTTATTTGGCATTGGTATTATGGTAATAATTTTGAAAAAAATTAATTACTAAAAATCTGTAATTAGAAAGCATAACATTATCAGCTAAAGTTTGTGTAATTACAAAGACCAGTTACATTTAAACATTGAACCTAAGTTATTTTTTGAAACCATTTTCTTGATGAAATTGAATTGGAACTGTTAGCTTAGATATAGCTGTTCTAAAATGCAAAACTCACTGTGTAGGTGATATATGAGCCTGCAAATTCGGGGTTCTGTCTCTTAAAAAAAATTGTGCAGTATTTTAAAGGGATGTCCAGGAAAAAAAGGGTTTATTCTTGAGGGATAAAAGAGGGCTTCCCCTTTGAAGAAAAGTAGATTGTACTTTGAGCCTATCCTTTGGGATGTTTGTTTGAAATGTTAATTAGAATAACTGGTTTAGCAAGGATTAGGACAGGAGCTAAACACCACTGACAGCAAGATATCTTCTCCTGGGAATCTTTCTGTTTCAGTGACTGCCATGATGTTTAGAGTGGATGAAGTCACAGCATCCTCTCCAGGAAAAAGTCACAAAGATCACACCATTTCTGAATGTATCTTAATATTCATTGTTAAACCAGAAACATTTTCATTTTTAAAATTATTCATGTTTGAGAAAGTTAAAAAATTTAATAAGTTAAGGAGTACATTACGCTAATGCCTCTTAATTCATGATGTGTTTGTATATCATGCAATTTCTTCATATGAGGAGTGCCATTACTTCATAGAGTATCTTTTTCTGCAGTGTATCTGCAAAGACAATACTTTCTTGATTGCCAAAATTCAAATATGCAAACTCTAAAGCAGTTCCAAATATTTAATTATTCATGGATTCATTTAAGAATTATTGAGACTTTAATTTGGGCTATCCATTGAAAAGTACAGACATGGGCCCTGACCTTACGGAATTTACACTTCAGTGGAGGCAAAGGTACAGTCATAATATTGTGTGATGTGTGCTTGACTAGAACTAAAGAGAGAGGTACTATGTATGTACATAGAGGGGAAGTGTAAAAAAAATAAGGCATTGATGATTAGAGCCAGTTTTTATGATGTGAGCTGCTAAGGGTGTTCTAGTTCTAGTCACTGAAATAGGGAAATAAAGGGATAATTTAGGTGGAAATATAATTAAAACTATTGTGAAAATAGTAAGCTTTAAGTGGCTGCTAGATGTTTAGTGAGAGTAGGCAGTAAGCAGTAATGTGTGAGAGCTTGGTACTCAGAAAAGCATAGTCTTTATATGTAAACTGGAGAATCAGCATCATTAAATTTATTATTTAAATACCATAGAATAATTAAATAACTTTGGGAAAGATATCAACTATGGGCATATATGGCCAATTAATATATTAGCGAACCAAATATAGCAGTATATTAGAAAAGAGAGAGTCTTAGAAAAATGTTTGGAAGGGGCAAGTGTAGGAGGCTAAAATGAAACAGGTTTACTATCTTCATGGAGTAAGGCTTAGGCTGAGTGAATGAATGAATGACCTGTACAAATGAATGGTTCATAACTGGCCCAACTGGTTTGATAAGCATGTCTTGATTATTGACCCAGGCGACTGCTATAGTTTTCCCAATAAGTCCTTGGAACTCTTCCAAAGCCAGTACACCTGGCAAACATTATGGGGATACTCAGATACTCAGCCCAGCTGTGCACAAAGATAAGAGTTATGACGAGGTTTGGATTGTTTAGATGCCTCTCCTGAGTCTCTTGATGCTCGCCTGCATTCTTTTTCTTTCCCTGTTCTCCCCTGATTGTCTTTAAATAAAAGCCTCACATAAATATACACTGTGGAACTTGGTAAATCTTTTCAAATACCCAAACTGGGAAAAACGGTGTGCTTGAAATTTATTATCTTTACTGTTAGGTATGAAAAAGAAGCACTTACTGGGTCAGTTATTTCATGGCACATATAAGGAGCTACAACGACTTTTTCCAGGAATGATAACAAATCCAGGAATGTAGTTATAATCAGCCAGTGATCAGCGTCAGCATTTGATTGAGTTTGTGATCATCTTTAATTTTCCTCCACAATCTAGCTTTTGCATTAACCAATCAGTGGTACATAGATGTGGTAGGAATTATCACCTTCACAACTTTTGAGTGTTTGATGGCAGCACTAATCTCTGGAATCTTCCAAGGAGTGAATAATTTATTTTTGTTTACTGTCTTTGTAGGATGAGAAGAGTTTGTCGGGGTTTATACTTGGGTCTTTTTACAATATTATCTCTCAATCCATGGACCAGGCAATCAGCATAGGTTATCTACCAGTTAGTTACTAATGACATTTATTCCCTGTATACATTCTGGAACCGGGGAAGTGAATATCAGGGTTCCACAGTCCCACTACCTCACTGATCACTTGGGCAAAATTTAATACTGACCTCCTAAATCCTTACTCAGGTCAAAGAACTATCAGGTGGTTTTGGATCTCCAGGGTGTAGGGTCGTTTCAAAGACAATATCCAATAATTCACATTACATTTGTAGACTATCCTTGCCCTAGTATAGCATAACTCTGAAAAATGAAAATAGGAGCCTTTGGGAAGATGGAGAAAAGAGTCAGGTTTTACTTTGACCCATTGCAGGGCACTTAACAAAGTGAACCAAGAGGGAGGCTCTGGTGCTGTGAACTTGCTGAACTATTTGAGAGTAAGTTGCAGATATCATGGGTTTTTAAACCACAGGTAGTTCTGTTTATATTGCCTAAGAACAAGAATATTCTCTTAGGCAATGAGTGTGAAATTTTCAAATTCAGGATATTTGCTATTATTTAATGTATAGCCTATAGTTAAGTTTTACCAGTTTTGTCCCAGTAGAACCGTTTTCTTTTTGAGCCTGGATCTAATCCCAGAATCACACATTGCATATATATGTCATGTGTCTTTAGTCACCTTTAATCTGAAAGAATTTCTCAATCTTTATCTTTTTTGACATTGAAATCATTAAAGAGTGCAGATCAATTGAACTCTTTTAGAATATGGGATATTGTAACATGTTCTATAATCTCTGTGTGCTTAATTAACTCTTCATCAGGAACAGCCATGCTGTGAACAGTAACAGAGTGGCTGAATTCCTCATCCCCATTTCCCTTGTGCGTTCATTCTTTAGACCTTATTCCCTACAATAAGGCTGGGGGGTTCAGACATTTCAACATCAAAAAATACAGGCCACTACAGAACAAGTATCAATTAGCCTCCCTAACAGATCTATAATCTAGTCTCTGATGAGTGAATAAAAATATTAAATTGAGTGTCTGTTGATGTCATCAGATTTGACTCAATCAGGACTTCTATTCTGCTTGCCTTTGTCTGGCACCTTTAAGATCCATGCCTGTCTTTCAATGCTTTTCAGACTTCGGCCAATAGAGATTATAACATATTCTGCCAGTAGGTCAGTAACACAATCAGTATATAGGCTATCTCCTCTGAGAATTCTCTTTGTGCTTCTCTATCTGGGATTTATTGGGCACTAGCATGGAGCCAATGAGAGATGGTGGAGGTCATTCCCAGGAAGAATAATCATCAGTTTGTAAGAAAATTGCTCGAGGCCCAATCATTGAAGCTTTAATGCTGGGCAGTCAGATTTCTTTAGAAGGTTGAAGTTTGTACTTATACTTCTTATTCCAGTGAAAAATCATTTCTTCCTTGGCTTCTCCAGTTTCATAACTGCATCTCCTTTTTTTTTTTTTTTGATTCAACAATTCTATAACTTTCTCAGTGCTCATCAAGACAAGTGTACTCTTAATCCCCTTTATCTATTTCATCCATCCCTCCCCCACCTCCCTTCTGGCAGTTACACTGTTGCATCTCCTTTTAATTTGGCTTCTTACCTTAGATTTTTCTGGACCTTAATAGTATTCTACCAATATAGATCCAGTGGATCTGAAATTATCCCTCAGAAGAAAATCCAATCAATAAGTGTTATAAATTATATCTGAAATGTTGAATGTGTTTGATTTGATAAGAATTCATAATCACCAATCTCATTATTAATAATTCAATATTTGAAGAAGTTGAAAAGCAAGTCGTGTTATTCATTGCCTATTCAAGAAGGATTTTTGCTTGTTTTTTAGAATACCTGATCAATGCACATTCCTACTTAGAATTCTAAACTAAGAAATTTATCAACTGATATAATTGCAGTCATTTGTCCAATCTATTTTATTTTCTATTATAAAATTTATTAGTATTTCTTTAAAGATAATACCCACACTTTTTATGCCACAAGAGGTTTGAAAAGCAAAGTATGTCAATAATTATCTCCACATTCATGCAACTCCAAAAGATGAATTAAAACTAAATGTATATCTTTTTGACAATGTTTACCTTAGTAGGGAGAAGCCACAGTTGTAGGTGTTAAATTTGATAACTTTTATGAAGTCAGCCTATTTATGGTGGTATCGATCTTAGCTATTTTCAGTGTCAAACATTAACCCTATAAACTTGTAATAAGATGATTATTTCATGTTTGGTTAAGTAAGAAATAAAATATAGTGGTATAGCTTGGCAACCAAAAGCAAACAACAAAGAGATTTATAAACTCTTCGTTAGCTGGGTTTTAAAATCCTTTGAATCTTACAAGAAAACACCATGATTTGATATATTATGGTAGAAAGGATTTTTGAAGGTGAATAATTTTCATATAACATGAAAATGTTCCTTTCTATTTTAATAAAATTAAATTATAAATATCAATATGATTATCCAGTAAGCATTTTGACTATTTTTGTTGTTTTTTTTGGATGCTAAGTTATTTTTATATAACATGTGGGACATTATAGCGATAGCTCATTTTTTCAGTTTGTGAGCGATGTTAGATTTATTCCTACATACCAAAAGCCCGTTCCTGAGTAAAATGAAATATGGCCTTTACTAAGAATTTTAAACGTGTGTAAACCATTATATATTTTTTTCTTTTAAGTTTTTATTTAAATTCCAGTTAGTTAACCCAGTGTAATATTAGTTTCAGGTGTACAATATAGTGATTCAACACTTCAATACAGTAGCCGGTGCTCATCACGGCAAGTGCCCTCCTTCATCCCCATCAGCTATTTAACGCATGCTTCCACCCACCTCCTTTCTGGTAGCCATCAGTTTGTTCTCTATAGTTAAGAGTGTTACTTGGTTTGCCTCTCACTTTCTTTTTCTTTTTTTTTAACCCTTTTCTCGTTTTTTTCTTTCTTAAATTCTAGATATGAGTGAAATCAGATGGTATATCTCTTTCTCTGACTGACTTACTTTGCTTATTAGCATTATATTCTCAAGGTCCATCCATGTAATTGAAAAGATTTCATTCTTTTTTATGACTGAGTAATATTGTGTATACCTCTTCTTTATGCATTCATCAGTCAATGGACACTTGGACTCTTTCCATAATTAGGCTATTGAAGATGATGCTGCTATAAACATCAGCGTTCTTGTATCCCCTTTAAATTAGTATTTTTGTATTTTTTGGGTAAATACCTAGTAGTGCAACTGCTAGATCATAGGGTGGTTCTATTTTTAACTTTTTGAGGAAACTCCATACTGTTTTCCAGAGTGGCTGTACCAGTTTGCATTCCCACCAACAGTGCAAGAGGGTTCCCCTTTCTCTGCGTCTTTGCCAACACCTGTTTGTTCTTGTGTTGTTAATTTTAGCCATTCTGACAGATGTGAAATGATATCTCATTATAGTTTTGATTTGCATTTCCCTGATGATCAGTGATGTTGAGCATCTTTTCATGTGTCTGTTGGCCATCTGTATATCTTCTTTGGAAAATTTTCTATCCATGTCTTCTGCCCATTTTTTAATTGGATTATTCATTTTGGGGATATTGAGTTTTAGAAGTTATTTATTTTGGATACTAACCATTTATTGGTTATGTCCCTTGTAAATATCTTCTCCCATTCTGTAATCTGCCTTTTCCTTTTGTTGATTGTTTCCTTCACTGTGCAGAAGTTTTTTATTTTCATGTAGTCCCAATAGTTGATTTTTGTTTTTGTTTTCCTTGCATCAGAAACATATCTACAAAGAAGTTGCTGTAGGTGATGTCAAAAAAGTTACTGCCTCTATTCTCTTTGAGGATGTTTATGGCGTTCTGTCTCACAATTAGGACTTTCATCCATTTTGAGTTTATTTTTGTGTATGGTGTAAGCAAGTGGTCCAGTTTCATTGTTTTGCATGTTGCTGTCCTGTTTTCCCAACACCATTTATTGAAGAGACCATTTTTCCATTGGATATTCTTTCCTGCTTTGCCAAAGACTAATTGACCACACAGTTGTGGGTACATTTCTAGGTTGTCTGTTTTGTTTCATTGATCTATGTGTCTATTTGTGTGTGTGTGTGCCATTACCATAATGTCTTGATCACTACAGATTTGCAATATAGCTTGAAGTCTGAAATTGTGATGCCTTCAGCTTTGCTTTTCTTTTTCAAGGTCTCTTTGGCCTTTCGGGGTCTTTTGTGGTTCCATACAAATTTTAGGATTGTTTGTTTTTGTGAAGAATGCTTTTGGTATTTTGATAGGGATTGTGTTAAATGTGTGGATTGCTTTGGGTAATATGGACATTTTAAAAATATTTGTTCTTCCAATCTGTGAGTATAGAATATCTTTCAATTTCTTCAATTCCTTTCATCAGTGTTTTATAGTTTTCAGAGTACAGGTCTTTCACCTCTTTGGTTGGGTTTATTCCTAGGTATCTTATTATTTGTGGTGCAACTGTAAATGGGATTGATTCCTTAATTTCTCTTTCTGCTGCTTCATTATTGGTGTATAGAAATGCAACACACTTCTGTACATTGGATTTTGTATCCTGTGACTTTACTGAACTCATATATCAGTTCTAATAGTTTATTGGTGGAGTCTTTCAGGCTTTATATATATAGTATCATGTCATCTGCAAATAGTGAAAGTCTTCCTTCTTCCTTGCTAATTTGGATGTTTTTATTTCTTTTTGTTGTCTGATTGCACAACCTAGGACTTCCAGTACTGTATTAAATAATGGTGGTAAGAGGGCGCCTGCGTGGCTCTGTTGGTTAAGCATCTGCCTTCGGTTCAGATCATGCCAGGGTCCTGGGATCAAGTCCCGCATTGGGCTCCCTGCTCAGCAGGGGATCTGCTTCTCCCTCTGCCCCTCCTCCCTGCTCATGCTCTCTCAAAAATAATAAAATCTTAAAAAAAATAACAGTGGTGAGAGTGAACATCCCCGTCTTATTCCTGACCATAGAGGAAAAGCACTCAGTTTTTGTTCATTGAGGATGATATCACTGTGGGTTTTTTTGTAAGTGGCCTATATTATGTTGAGGTACGTTTCATTTAACCCTACTTTGTTGAGGATTTTTATCATGACTGAAGGTTGTACTTCGTCAAATGCTTTTTCCGCATGTATTGAAATAATCATATGGTTCTTATCCTTTCTTTTATTAATATGATGTATCACGTTGATTGATTTGCAAATATTGAACCACCCTTGCAACCCAGGAATAAATTCCACTTGATCATGGTGCATGATTTTTTTAATGTATTGTTGGATTCAGCTTGCTAGTGTTTTATTGAGAATTTTTGCATCTGTTTTCATTAGGAATATTGGTTTGTAGTGGTGTCTTTATCTGGTTTTGGTAGCAGGGTAATGCTAGTCTCATAGAATGAATTTGGAAGTTTCCCTTTTTCGTTTTTTTTTGGATTTGGGAGGAATACATGTTAACTCTTTAAATGTTTGTTGAATTTACTTAGGAAGCCATCTGGCCTGGGTCCTTTGTTTGTTGGGAGTTTTTTCATTACTGATTCAGTTTCTTTGTTGGTTATCGGTGTGTTTAAGTTTTCTATTTCTTCCTGTCTCATTGTATTTTCATTTTTAAAAATGTAATCTCTAGGCCAATGTGGGGCTTGAACTCATGACTCCTATATCAAGAGTCGCATGTGCTACCCACTGAGTCAGTCACTTTTGGTAGTTTATGTTTCTAGGAATTTATCCATTTCTTCCAGTTTGTCCAGTTTGTTAGCATATAGTTTTTTATAATATTCTCTTATAATAGTTTGTATTTCTGTGGTGGTTGTGATCTCCCCTCCCTCATTTGTGATTTTATTTATTTGGGTCTTTTCTCTTCTTTTTGATAAGTCTGGTTAGGGATTTATCAATTTTATGAATTTTTTCAAAGAACCGGCTCCTGGTTTCATTGATCTGTTCTATTGTTTCTTTAGTTTCTAATCATTTATTTCTGCTCTTATCTTTATTATTCCCCTCATTCTGCTGGATTTAGACTTCTTTTGTTGTTCTTTTCTGGCTCTTTTCTGTGTAAGGTTAGACTGTTTGAGATATATCTTGCCTCTTGAGTTAGGACTGTGTTACTATGTACTTATCTCTTGAGACCACTTTTGCTGCATCCAAAGGTTTTGGACTGTTGTGTTTTCATTGTCATTGGTTTCCATGTATTTCTTTATTTCTTCTTTGATTTCCTGGTTGAACCATTCATTGTTTAATAGTATGTTCTTTAACCTCCATGAATTTGTGGTCTTTCTAGATTTTTTCTTGTGGTTGACTTCTAGTTTCATAGCGTTGTGGTCAGAAAAGGTGCATGATATGACTTCAGTCATTTGTATTTGTTGAGACCTGTTTTGTGACCTAATATGTAATCTATTCTGGAGAATGGTCCATGTGCACTTGAAAAATATGTGTATTCTGCTTTGTTAGGATGAAATGTTCTGAATATATCTGTTATCTGTTAAGTCCATCTGGTCCAGAGTGTCATTCAAAGCCATTGTTTCCTGTTTGATTTTCTGTTTAGATGATCTGTCCATTGATACAAATGGGGTGTTAAAGTCCCCTACTATTATTGTATTATTAATGAGCTCCTTTATGTTTGTTATTATTTGTTTTATGTATTTGGGTGCTCCCATGTTGGGTGCATAAATATTTACAATTGTTATATCTTCTTGCTGTAGTGTCCCTTTATGATGATATAGTGCCTTTTTTTGTCTCTTGTTATAGTGTTTGTTTTATTTTTTTTTAAAGATTTTATTCATTTATTTGACAGAGATAGAGACAGCCAGCAAAAGAGGGAACACAAGCAGGGGGAGTGGGAGAGGAAGAAGCAGGCTCATAGCGGAGGGGCCAGATGTGGGGCTCGATCCCAGAACGCTGGGATCACGCCCTGAGCCGAAGGCAGACGCTTAACCGCTGTGCCACCCAGGCACCCCTATAGTGTTTGTTTTAAAGTCTAATTTGTCCGATTTAAGTATTGCTATTCCAGCTTTCTTTTCATGTCCATTTGCATGATAAATATTTCTCCATCCCCTCTCTTTCAATCTGCAAGTATCTTTGGATCTAAAATGAATCTCTTGTAGGCAGCACATAGATGGGTCTTGTTTTTTTATCTGTGCTGACACCCTGTTTTTTGATCGAAGCATTTGGTCCATTTACATTCAGATTAATTTTTGATATATATTTTTTGCCATTTTATTACTTGTTTTGTCATTGTTTCTGGAGATTGTTTTCTGATCCTTTCTTGTCTTTGTCACTTTTGGTGTCTTCTTTGCACTCAAAGAGACCCCCTTAATATTCCTTGGAGGGCTGGTTTAGCGGTCATGAGCTCCTTTGTTTTTTGTTTGTCTGGGAAACTCATTATCTCTCCTCCTATCTGAATGACAGCCTTGCTGGATAGAGTAGTCTTGGCTCCTGATTTTTTCCATTCAGCACTTTGAATAATCCTGACACTCTATTCTGGATTGCCAAGTTTCTGTTGAAAAATCTCCAGCTGGCCTTATGGTTTTTCTCTTGTAAGTTAAGGACTTCTTTTGTCTTGCTGCTTGAAATTTTTTCTTTGTCGCTATATTTTGTGAATTTAATTACAATATGTCTTCGTGTTGGCCTGTCTTTGTTGATTTTGGTGGGAGTTCTCTGTGCCTCCTGGATCTGTTTGTCTGTTTCCTTCCTCAGATTAGGGGAGTTTTCTGCTTTTCTTTCTTTCTTTCTTTCTTTTTCTTTCTTTCTTTCTTTCTTTCTTTCTTTCTTTCTTTCTTTCTTTCTTTCTTCCTTCCTTCCTTCCTTCCTTCCTTCCTTCCTTCCTTCCTTCCTTTCCTTTCCTTTCCTTTTCTTTTCTTTTCTTTAAGATTTTTTATTTATTTATTAGAGGGAGAAAGAGAGAGCAAGTAAGCACAAGCAGGGGGAAGGAGCAAAGGGAGAGGAAGAAGCAGACTCCTGGCCGAGCAGGAAGCCCAACATGTGGCTGCATGCCAGGACCCTGGGATCATGACCTGAGCCAAAGGCAGACCTTTAACTGACTGAGCCACTCAGGCACCACTCTGCTATTATTTCTTAAATTAATTGTTCTTTCCCCTTTTCTCTCTCTTCTTCTTCTGGGACTCCTATAATATGAATGTTATTACTTTTGATGGAGTCACTGAGTTCTGCAAGTCTGTTCTTGTGTTGCATAGTTCTTTTTCTCTTTTGTTCAGCTTCATTACTTTCCATTACTTTATCTTCTAGGTCACTGATTCATTCCTCTACTTCTTCCAGCCTGCTGTTCATTGCATCAGGCCTGTTTTCAATCTCATTTTTTGCACATTTCATCTCTGATTGATTCTTTTTTAACTCTTTCATCTCTCTGACAAGGGCCTAACTGTTGCCTTCTATTCTTTTCTCAAGCCCAGTGAGTATCCTATGATTGTTACTTTAAATTCTCTATCAGTCATGTTACTTATATCTCTTTCACTTAGATCTCTGGCCATGGCCTTATTTTTTCTTTCATTTGGGATAAATTCCTTGGTCTTCACATTTTGTCTAAATTTTTGTCTTTTTCTGTGTGTTAGAAAAGCCAGTTATGTCTCCTCCTTCTACATTGCTTCTTCTGTCTTTGGTTGTGGAGTTTGTTCTGTCAGTCTTCAGGATAATTTCTGAGTTATATAGGATGATTTGATAGTTATCTAGTTGTGTTTGTGGGATGAGGCGAGCGTAGGGTCTTCCAGCTCTGCCACCGTGTTCCTCTCTCTCCTATATTGACTAATTATTAAGAAATTAAAAGCATGCGATTCCTTTCATTTTGATAAATTAACATTAAAATTTAGAGTTTATGCATTTAAGATACCTTCATTATTACAACAGAACATAGCCATCCATATATAACTAAGTATATCTAACTATTAGGAAATTTACAGCATGTTTTTATAAAAAGGGGGGATTTATTTCTCTTAAAAATACAGTGATGTGACCCTGTGTACTTATTACAATAATATGTATTATGAATCCGTTAAAGTCTTTATTATGAACACTAAAGTTTCAAAAAGTTAAAAAAATATAGAAAGCAATGCTAAAACAAAACCTAAAGGATTGGTCCCTGTAATTATGAACAAATAAATTCAATATATTGAAAAATGCTATTGCTATTATATTTTGAATAACATAGGTGTTTATTTCCTTATAGTTCTGATTCCAAATGAGAGCCACTTAACTTCGACATAGGCATAATATCTAAAAAATTTTCTACTAGTGTGTTTATGCAACTATTGCTTTAATTTATGCATATTTTAATAAGTTTCTATTATGTCAGCACTTCAGAGGTTCTCCAAAATTTGCTTGTACCTGAGTGAAATAGTTAAACATTTTGAAGATTGAAATAGAATAACTATTAAAAGTTTAGTTTGAATTGTATTTCATTTAAATGTTACGTCAAATGCTGCAAAGGATCTGAGATGTTGCGGCACATGCAGTTATGTATTTATGTAAATATAGGTACAGATAAAATTGTAGCTACAGTCACAGATATGAAGATGAATACAGATGTAGACATAGATACGAGCAGAAAGACCGAGTCTCTGGTCAGAGATCAGACTTTATTTATACTCAGAGTAAGAGTGAGCACACAGCGCCGCTGCGAAGGATGAGAGACACATGAATATGCTCACGCTGAGGACAGATTGTTCTGTAGGGGAGGGATTCAGAAATACGAATTTGTGTGTGTATAGAGGAAGGACAGCTGCCCCCACACCCCTCCTGAGAAAGGGAAATAATTCTAGTCTCCTCTATATAAACAAATTCCTCTGAAAAAGACGGGTAGGATTCTGGGTCTTTATCTTTTGAAATTTAAATAAATCTCTCCAGGGGGAAGATAAGGTAAGTGTCTAGAGTTTACAAACCAGGGTCCCCCCCCCCTTTGAAATGTAAACACATAGGTGGATAACTCCAAATTTCCAGAGGCTGAACTCTGTTGAGTCACTCTTTCTCTTAACCCAGGTCACTACCCCGGGATGCAGCCATTAGTTGTCTGGGAAATAAGAGAAGGTTTATTATCCTTTGGATGGGATAATAAGGAGACAAATGGCTACGCATCCACCACCCCTGGCATGTAAAAAGTAAATGTTTCTGGGGAAAGTAAAACCAAACATTGTCCGCACAGCATATCAATTTCCATGTCTCAGGAGGCCAAGACTTTGCAAGAACATTGAGAAATCCAAGGAAGATTTATCTTTTCACATTAAGTGCTTTTTATGTTTTGTGTAATAGCCCTATTTGTATTGATCTGTGAATTCATGAGCATGTAAAAAGCATAAAATGTCTCAAGTCAAACATAATCTCTCATGACTTTCCAAGGATTAGCTTGGTAGAATATTTGCATTTCAAGAATACATTGAGTCATTTAGAACACAGTTCTATTCAGTCCGGATTGATTCTATCAGTAATCATGAATAAATGTCATGCTCATTCCTGAATGACTATAATCTACCATGGCAGGTTACATCTCCCATTACTTTGAATTTTGTTTTTAAGGGAAAAAGAAAAATAGTCCATAGTGTTTTATTACAGTAACTTAATTATATGATTCAGGTTGATTGCCAGAAATAAGTTATTATCATTTAAAAGGAATAACGGAAGAAAGGAACGAAAGAAGGGAGGAAAAACTTCCTGACAGCTGACTCTGTCAAGTGACAGCTAAGAGTACGACTAGGTTATAGTATTCTCAAACATAAACAATCACCACAGAATAGCAACGATAACCAGGTAAGGTCATTAATATCAATAATAATTAGATAAGGCCCATGATAGAACAAAAACCAGGTCAGGACATTCAGTAATTACTAAATAAAACATGCATTTCTCTCTCTTGTCTGTTATAAATAACTGCTGTTTCTTTACCAAGGACAAGTCTAGCCCTATGTTGTGCTTTCCATCTTCTATGTGAAATGTGTTCATGTTAAAGTTACGAATTACCTCACCTTTCTGAGAGGATCCACTTAGGAACAAATTTAGTTTTCTTAAATTGTCCCTCACAATGACTCCAAACAAGTTCAAACACCATAGCAAGAGATTCCCATTACCCTCTTATTAAGAAGCATTTGCACAGTGTGTGTTATCCCTGGAAGCTAATAATAAACCTGACTTTGAACATAGGTGTAATTCTGATGGTCTTTGGGAGGTAGGACATGAAATTCCATGGAGAAGAGAAATGAAAATTAAAGGTTCTGATATGGAAACACGTGCCTTATTTAAGGAAAAGGAAGAAGAAATCAGTGTGAATGAGGCAGAGAGAATGATAGAGGAAGCAACAAGAGATGAGATCATATTGCTAAGCAGGGACCAAAAAAATAGGGGTGGAGCCTTGAAATAATGACAACTTTGAAATTTACTCTGAATGAGATGGGATGCAATTTGAAGGCGTTGAGTAAAGCTGTGATATTTATTATAAGTTTAAACAGGATCATTCAAATTGCTATATTCAGAGTAGTGTATAAAGAAGCAGGTATTTAATGAAAAAGATCAGTTAGGAGGTTATTGTGGTAATACAAATGAGTTGGGTCAGATTGTAACAGTTGTGATACATATTTAAAGTGTAGCCACTAAGTCTGTATTGGTTTTTATTTCCCACTCATAAAATATATAATATGTTCATTAATTGTTATTATTTCTTTGTAAAGGAAATTTTGTGTGGGGGAGGGGCTAGGATATTTTAATATATTTTTGTACATATTGTTGCAATAACAGAAATGTTATTGAAGTTTTGAAATGTTATTGAAGTTTTGAAAATTCTGAACAATTTAATAATGTATCATTACTAACTAGTAATGGTTTCATTTTTAAAAACATTTGTGATCAGTATTAGTAAGGACTTTTAGCTTTAATATTGACATCTTGAAATTTGACTTTATGGGGGAAAAAACTAAAATAATTACTAAATATTTAGAATTGATCACCTATCTCTTCAGTTACTTTGTCCTTCAACAGTATACTTTTTTTTTTAAATTTGAAATGACTTCTTTCTTTTACTTGGACAAAAAACTCTTAGATTTCTGAATCTCTATTCCTATTGGACAAGGTGAAAATGCTTAGAACATCCTACAAGATCCTCAGTCATCAGGTTCCAGTCTCCTGCTTCGTCCTTTATAATCTGTGGCTAAGACATCACACTGTCATCATCCTCCATGCCCTATAGGATTCTTACCTGCATTTTTTTTCTTTCTAAAAAGTTACTGCCGCTTTACAAGTTTATATCAATGAACATACTGTTTTGTTTAGGGTAGTATTACCTAAACCCTTTTCAGAGAAATATTGCTGAAGTTGAACGTATTTATATCATAAAGGCTACAAATTGTAAATGCATACTTTGTTATTTTACAGAGTGGACATACCTAGGTAGCCAGTATGGTAATCGAATTATAGAAATTACTAGCAAGTACCTTGGAAGCCTCTTTTATACCACCTGTTGGTCTGTCTCTCCCTCAACCCCATCAAAGGTAGCTGCTATTCTTATGTTTATAACTTTTGTGGATATAAATATGCACCTGTTGACTATTTAACTACAGTAATATAGTAAGCAATTGGAGAATATCTGATTGAACAGAATTGAACCAAATAAATACAGGTGTCCTTGTTCTCCTCAAAAAAGAATCAACCTTATATGTATAAACAAACAAATGAATAAACAAGTAACAGTTAAAAATAATAAAACTGCTTGTGAATTTCAAAATAACAGAAACTATATAATTTTTTAATCTGTGGCACCTAAATTAATGTAATGAATTATATGTATTCAATAAAGTGAACATATACACAGTGAATAACAATAATAATAATAAAGAACCACCATCGTAACCTATTGTCACTTTTTAGTGCTTCCAACAAAGACAAAGGTAAATCCTCCACGTTATTCTATCCAGGAAGTTTTCTCTTATTGCTGGTAAAAGTAAAATTATCATCCATTTCACTCTCTTGATGATATTTAGATACAGTATTTTAATCTGACTCTATTCAAGTGGCTGGTCTTTGAGAACTATTACTGCTGGTAATAGTTAAAACAGGTTTCTTGTAACTCTGAGAGTATCTTTTTAATTTGTTAGTTAGCAGAAGGGGATTATATCTAGCAAACGTTGTGTAGCCATTTTATATGTATGTCATACTTTGTTTGTCAGCTTAATTTGTGGGGAAAAAAAAAAAGATTATTCTTTAACTTTATCCATCCAGATGGTCACATCCCCTCAAGGAAAATTTTGAGTAAAAGCTTGGTTCTGAATTGTGTACTGAAGGTCACCTGGTCTGGAGTATATTACACAGCAAGTGGATTCCGTTTGAAACATTAAAAATTCTTAACAAAATGTTAAGGCATCTGGTTCTATAAATAGAGCATCGTATAGAAAGTGTATTTCATATTTGAATTTAATTTTTTTAAGCAGTTCTTTTTTTTTTTTAAGATTCATTTATTTGACAGAGACAGCGAGAGAGGGAACACAAGCAGGGGAAGTGAGAGAGGGAGAAGCAGGCTTCCCCACTGAGCACGGACCCTGATGCAGGGCTCGATCCCAGGACCCTGGGATCATGACCTGAGCCGAAGGCAGACGCTTAACGACTGAGCCACGCAGGCACCCTGAATGTAATTTCTATGTAATACTTTTACTTTGTTTTTTTCAAAACCATATTCCTTTTTTGTATGTTTATTCAGGTATATTGATCAAAAGGACTGATTAGCAAAAAGAAAAACATCCATTTTAATTATCTCCGATTTTCGTCCAGGAGTATTCTTTTATTTGGCAAATTTAATATTAATGACATGACTACTATGCTCTAGACCTTTTGCTAGAGGTTGTTGATCCTGTAGGAAAGACTGCTGCTTTCATCTCTGAAGTTTGTCTTCAAGAAATGACACATAAATACAAGTAGTAATAAGTGCAATGAAAGAAAAGTACAGACTGTTTTTAGAAATGGTGATATTGAGGAGTGCCTGGGCAGCTCAGTCGGTTAAGCCTCCAACTCTTGGTCTCACCTCAGGTCTTGATCTCAGGGTCATGGGTTCAAGCTCCACGTAGGGCTCCATGCTGGGCGTGGAACCTACTTAAAATAAAAGAAATTGTGATATTGAAATTTATTCTGTTTGTTTACTTTGCTTTATTATATGTTAAAATAAAAATTTACCTGTGATTCCAAGTCTATACAAAAGATTTATGAAATAAGAATCAAAATTAAAGTGGAAAGGTAGTGAAATACAAAAGAAGAACATTGGACTAAAAAAAACACTTTCTATATTCTAGTTTTAGGATTAACATTTGCAAGATAGGAGAATCTGAAGAAGTTATTTAATGCCCTGAGATCCAATTTCTCAATTTGTAAAATGGGAATACATAACATTGCTATGAAATTGATGAGAGCTGTAGATGATTGAGTGGAATAATGTATGTACAATACTCTGTATGCTATAAGGCACTAAACAAATATGAGAAGTTAACTTAAAAGTTTGTTTTCTGAAATGCAATATTCGCCTTGTAACTATCATGAACTTCAGTCATTTGAAAAAGGATTCTCCCTCTTCCAGTATAATATTCATTTTCGCACACAGGGTCTTAGTTTATTCCAGTTGCAAACTAAAATATCACCAATATCACTATCAGTTGTACACTTTTATTCTGATACACAAAAGTTATTTTCAATTTTCGTTTTAACTCAGATATTCCCTGAAACTGATAATGACAAAGCCCAGTGATATTATTACTGCTGACATTGAATTGTCAGATAAATGGCACGTCAGTTTTCATTTATATTTTTGAATGCCTGGCAAAGAGTGACAGCTGCACACAGTTTATAATTTGGTGTCACATTATCTCAGTGAATGGAGCAATTTCCATATGAAAATACATTTGAAATTAAACCTTGAAGATCTGGATAGTGTTTTTTACTGATTTAAAATAAGACTAAGTATCACAAGGATTCATTTCATAATTCTGACACTGTTTGAAGAAACAGGGAATGGGCAACTGAAAACAATTCTGAGAGATTGTGAGTACTCCATTTTTCTTGTGTTAGAGCATTAGATATATAAAGGTATTTGAACCACACTCCAGTATAAATGATATTTTGGGGTCCACACAATGTTATTCATTTTTTTTGTATTTCCATGATTCCTTTTAATATTGGTAAAAAATGACTTTTAAAATATTTAATTCTGTTTCATTTTGTTTCAGATTTTCTTTTTTTTTTCTATTCTTGACATAGGCATGCTCCAAAAATCAACTTATTTCTTCCTGAGATTTTTTATTCAAGTGTTTCTTAAAAGTGATACCATGCAGTGATGGTACGTGGGTTGTAGAAATGTAACTGGAAAAAACACAGATTGTTATTTAAAACAAAACAAAACAAAATTATAGCTGATTATGCTAGATAGGTGGGTGATTGTGATGGAAGGAAGTTCCTTTAAAGCGAAGAATACATTTTATAGAGAGGAAGTGCCGGGAATGGCCAGCAATCCCTGTACTGATGGATGAAAGATTACTCCAAACTTTGCTGTGAAAGAGAGGAGAAGGCAAGAGGGTCAACACTCAGAGGTGAAGACCCTTTGCTCTTCTTTGCTCCCCCTTTTATTGGTCCTTCAAGATAATCACAGATCTTTATCACTGTTTCTCAGGCACGTGATGTGTGACAAGGGTTCTTACTGGAACTGGGAAGGTCTGTTTACCAGAAAGATACGATATGCTAATTTGCATGTTCTGCAAGTTCTGCTAAACATAGCCCAAGGGAGAATGCCTACGTCTCTTAGATTACAGGGCAGCTGTTTGGGTTAGGAAAGTTTCTGGAAGGCAACTCCCTGCGGCATTCCAAGGGAAGAGTGGTCCTGAAGGCCCTTCTCCGAAACCTTCCCTGCCCTCAAGGGCTTCCGTGTTATGTGTTAGCAAGCCAGGTATTATGGCTGATTTCATGCTCTACATTAACCCCAACAAGAAAGAAATCCTGAATTAAACATTTGCTCACATCAAGGAAAGAATGACATTGAAAAACCATTGCTAGTTCTTTTGCACTAATAAGTGCTTTGAAGACTTAAATAGTTGGGCTTTTCATGATCACAATACTTTTATTTACTTTTGGATAAGGAAATATAGACCTTGATCTGGGTACAGGATAAGTCAGTGGCCCCCGTAAAATGAATGAATTCCTGCATTTCAGAGAGAAACCCAAGAGAGAAAGGGGAAGGGCCTGCATCCCTATGGCAAAGAGGGGAAGGGAGGAAGAGTGGTCTGAAAAGCCCTAAGTATCAAGAAGGCAAGCACTTTCCCTGAAGAGCAAGCTAATTTGTAAAGTGTTTTGTGTGGGGGAACTCAGGAGTAGCAAAGCACTTCCAAGAAAACAGACTCATGATATCTTAGTGGTGTACTATTCTGTGCTTCTGTACAAGTCCTCCATTAGTGTCAACTCCATTAAAATTTTGCTGCAAAAAAAATTTCCTGACTCTGGTGGTGTTTTATAGAAATCCAGAGAACTGGTTTGCTGTTTGTTCCATATATGTAGGCTAACTTAGAAATGTAAAAATGTTGGGGCACCTATGTGGCTCAGTCAGTTAACTGACCAACTCTTGATTTCGACTCAGGTCATGGTCTCAGAGCCACGTGATCGAGCCCTGTGTCAGGCTCCTCGCTCAGTGAAGAGTCAGCTTGGTGATTCTCTCTCCCTCTGTCTCTGCCCCTCCTCATGCTAATGCACACACATTCTCTCTCTCTAAAGTAAATAAATAAGTCTTAAAAAAATTTTTTTTTAAATTTTGAAATGTAAAAATGTTTGTACCAGCCAATAGAGACAAGACAGGTGAGATGAAGGATTTGGGGAAAGTATAACATCAAAATGAGATGGCTAGGATAGCTGTAATTAAGCTTCCGAGATCCCTGGGGATGGGAGGCAAGGCCAGATTAACATTCTTTTGTAGGATAGATAATCAAAGTGTACTGTCTTAATATAAGGGAGTTCTTCAAAATGTCTGGAGGATCTTGGAGACAGCTGAGCAGCTTATTTTATGTAAGCAAGATAGATACAACTGCTTATATAGCCTATGTCTAATCTCTTTGGGGATGTGTTCATCTTAAGTAAACGAAAGACAAAATCCTTTAGTAACTGGACTGAACCAAAATCTCTGAAGAACATTTGCTTTGTAATTCATCCATTCAATAGTGTGGAAAGGACATATTCTGTATCTTAGGGGTAGTAATGAACCAAAAAAATAAGAATCTTGCCTGAAGGAGTTTACATTTTAGTGAGGCATAAACATAAACATAATAATAGGGAAATTTAAGTTGAAAAGCGCTATGGAAATATGAGCAGGTTAAAGGGATTATTGCATTTTTCAGTGAATGGGCAGTGTAAGTCTTACTGTTACGGTTAATATCTAAAACATAAATCTAATCCTGGGAAACTTTTGCTTAAAATATAAGCTCAGCAACTCCCAATATTTATATATTTATATTGTGTAATCGTGTGCACATGTACTTCTCTCTCACCTTGTAAATGGAGAAATGTAGACTAGAAATTATGTCATTTATATCTGTTATGTTGAGAGTTCCTCATTGCATACAACAACTGCACTAGTTTAAGCAAAAAGTGATATATTAAAGAACCCTGGGAGCTCATGTTTCTCTAGAAGACCAAAGACACTTTCTCCAGGCTGATCTTCTGGGGACAACTTCATACAGCTCATAATAGAACTGGGCCATCAGGGTTGCTGATGACTCTGCTACAAACTGGAAGCTATATAAATAGCAAAGTGCCTCCTAAACTTTTGAGGACCACAGGACTTTGCTAATATTATGAAATTGTCAAATTAGGAAGGCAACTGCTGAGTCAGAAAATTGTCCCCTAATTGATGGTTTGGGAATTGTGGCAGCTTTGGTTGCTTGGTAACCAACATGCAGTGAACACCAGGTGTCTTGCTTCTTTTCCCACCTAAGACAGGTCAACAGCAAAGTATTGCCTTGGAGAATTTGATAGGATGGATCTAAGTTACATTTGAATCCCAGGCTGGAAAGAAATCTGGAAACTATGATATTTAACTTCCCTGCAATAGGAGTTTTACTGAATGCTGGTTGAGCAAGCCAGTTTATAGTATGTGGTGCAATATCATCGAAAGTAAAAAAAAAAAAAAAAAAAAAAAGTCATTGTAATGAGTACAAGGTGACCTCAATTTACGTGGTAAATGGAAGTCTGCTTCAACTTTTAATGTAAATCTTTATATACAGCCTGATAACATTATAATAATTTAAAAACATTTTGAAAACATTATAGTTCATTTTTAGAGGAGGTTTTCAGCTTCATTGTGACTACAGATGGTCCCTGACCCACATGATGGTTGAACTTACGATTTTTTGACTTTACGATGGTGTGAAAATGATATGCATTCAGTAGAAAGCATACCTCAGATTTTGAGTTTTGATCTTTTCCCAGGCTAGTGGTAGTGGTATGATCTCCTCATGATTCTGGGCGGTGGCAGCAAGCCGCAGCTCTCAGTCAGCACGTGATCACCAGAGTAAACAAACAACTGATACATTGAACAACCATTCTGTACCAAGAGAAACATTCTCTTCTTCATTTTCAGTGCAGTATTCAACAAATTACATGAAATATTCAGCATTTTATTATAAAATAGGCTTTGTTTTAGATGATTTTGCCCAACTGCAGACTAATGTAAATGTTCTGAACATGTTTTAGGTAAGCAAAGCTAAGCTGTGATGTTTGATCAGTTAGGTCTATTAATAATCCATTTTTGACCTATGATATTTTCAACTGACGTTGGGTTTATTGGATATAACCACATTGTAAGATGAGGAAGATCTGTATAAGAATTAGTATTTACCATGCCTTTGAAAAAAATATAATTCCACATTGTTCAACAATTATATTACTGCCCAAATTATATTACGCTAGGAATTTTTATTATTTTTACATTGTAATATTATAACTTTTCTCATAAATATTGTATATTTTATTAAATATCTATTAAATAGCTGTATTTTATTAAATATCTATTAAATATTTTTAGTCTTGTATATGATATATAATTTTTAAGGAAAAAAGACAAGAGTGGTCACTTTCAGATCACATGACTATTTATCCATAGAAACAAAATAATCACACTTTTAAAAAATTCTCACTGTGCGCATTATGTCATCCTAAAAGATGGTTTGGCATGGTTGAAAGAGTTAGGAGGCAAACCTAATTTGCCTTCTAAGTGCGCCTCATGGCAGATGGCTATAGGCTAAGATTTACTCAAGAATTTGGATGAATACTTATTCTAATACGGGTAACAATGGTGATGTCTATAGCTCTTGGGATTCATTATCCCAAGAAAGTATCCGAAGGATATTCTCATTTAAAACAAAACATGAAGGAATATTTAAACAGTTTTTGTTGATTAGTTCCTGTGTATTTATAGATTTTCCCCACATATTGCTCATTTTTAAGGTTCAATCAAAAGGTGATTTGACAATTTCATATTTGGAAAATGCACTCAATAGTTATAAATCGAATTGGTCATTTATACATACTTTTGTCAGGCTTTTAAACATTATACAGTTATTTTTAAAGTTTTGCTCCAGTGATTGAAAGAAATTAGTACTAAGACAAATGAACAATATTGGCTCATTTGACCTGGGTGGATCAGTACACTCACAATACATCAGAATATTTAAAATAATTGTAAAAATATATATTTATAGATTTTAGATGTATACTACATTTATTATATTAGGCCTTGACAGTTTTTATTTGAGCTAAGTAAATATGTATTTACTTTAATTCAATGTAGCTTTTCAGAAGCAGGAATTCCAACTCAATACAAGACAATAGAAAAGAATATTAAAGATAAGTGCAAGAATATAATCTTACATGAATCACTTTAATCCCTAGATTTTTAAACTGAAACAGCTATAAAAGAAAGTGCTTGCAGAGGCTTGGTGAGGCTCATAAGAAAGTAGCATTTTCTCATCATGTAAATCATGAGGGAGCCACAGAAGCATTCTTAAGTCTTAATTGCCATGAGACTTCAAAGTAATTCACCTAAACAAGGTAATAATGGGTAGGTTAGGATATTTAGATTATTTGTCATTATTTTTAAAACATCTACAGAAAATGTATTTAATTGCTTACTGTCCGTCACTGTGCTAGAAGTAATATTGTCCAAATAATTTTCAAATATTAAAAAAATAAAAATTATAATTTCTCAAAACTAATGGAAAAGCTAGTAAATTAGGAGGAAATCAACATAGCAGCATATACTTATGATGCAAATCATTATTTTTCATATGTAAGACATTTGTATGGATCTTTTGTATAAAAGAAACCCGTCATAGAATGTATATTGAAAACAAGTATGAGTAGATGAGAGGGAGAGTGGAAGAAAGGTTGTAATGTGTAGCTGTTGGGTTATGGTGTATTGGGCAGACCCTGGTTTTGGTTTGCTGCTTCATCATTCATTGCTAATCAATCATTCATGACTTACAAACTATTAAGATTTTAGTATGCAGGTGTTCAAAACACATGCCTATTCTATGTTTCCTTTTCAATAAGTGTCCAATAAACTTTGCAATTTTTCTTAAAGACTTAAATGTCCTAGCATGACATAGATATAGAATATTTGAAATTACAGTAGAAACAAGGACACTTCAACAGGCTACTCAGCTGCTCTTTGATATTTGCTTATTTTATTTGCTTATTTTATCAGTGGGAGATTGACTAATACAACTGTAAAAGCTGCAATTCTAACTTCTGTATCTTGGAAATTATATTTGGCATTCAGTCTTACTTAATTGTGCTATAGTCATTTAAATTTTATATTGAAAAGTTAATACATTATCCATTTCCTTCTACTCTAAAGTACTGAGGGAAACAAACATATCCTTTAAAAACACCCATTCATCTTTTCAATAAGTGGTTCTATGTTAATAAGATATCCTTATGGGAGAAATGTTTTCTCATATCTCACACTGTACATAAAAATCAATTTCAGATAGGTTGCTGATACAAATATACATGTAAAAATTACAGCATTTAGAGGAGAACATATGAGAGCATTGTCCTCACCATAAAGTAGGTAAATATATTTTTTTAAATGCAAAATATTCTTACTAAAAACTTTAAAAGAATTATTCACTGTGCCATATTGATATAAATAGCTTCTGTTTTTTACAAGGCACCATTAAAGAATGCAAATGAATTAATAGGATAAAATATTTCAATAACGTCTATCTGACAAATATTTAGCTCTAGCTCTTGCAATAGTTCTTGCTTTATATGTGGAAACACTTATAATTCTGTAGTAAATGGGAAAAGTCTTAGACACTACTAAAGAAAACATCTACATGGCCAACAAAAATTTGAAAAAGTTCTCCAATTAATTTGTGATCTGGGAAATACAGATTAAAACCATAATTTGATACAACTGCATATGCATCAAAATGTCTAGAATGTAAAAGATGGTATAATGGAAGTTAGGGTGTACTGCACACATCTAACCTCAAAGACTGAAGCACTCATTCCCCGAGCTGCTGGGACTGTTAGCAACTACCTTGTCTAAGCTTATACTTCCTTCTCAGTGGCAACATGCTTCTAATTACTGATTGATGCTGAAGCATAAAGTCCTGGCCACTTATCAGAAATTAGGACAACTCTGAAAAGCCACAAATATTCCAGAACTCCCCGTTGGATTGGCTGAGATCTTTGTTTTGATTGTATCACTGTTCAACCTCACCTTTGACCAATCCTGTAACCTGCTTTACATATAGAGGTGTGATTTTGAAAAAATTCTCCAAAAGTTGTCTTCATTTCCTGCATAGAGTCTGTTTCCTGGGGAATTTGACGGAGGCTAATTAATGTGGGGCATGGTCTGAGAAAGTAGATTCTAAAGTGGGATTTGGGATCTGAATCAACTGTCCTGGTTGACAATATGGACCCCATTACTGATGGATGGTAAATAGGATACAGTTATCCCCTGACATGTAGTAACAGTGTAGCTATTCAAACTTTTACTGGGATGGTAATCTGGAATATGACAACTGCAGTGGTTTACCAGTGTAAGAGAATGCACTTACTGGTAAAAGTATATCAGGCATTTGGAAAAGATAGGAAAAATGCTAACTAAAATAACCATGGAGCATTGCCTGTGTGGGTCAGTCAGTAAAGCATCTGCCTTTGGCTCAGGTCACGATCCCAGGGTGGTCCTGGGATTGAGTCCCACATCGGGCTTCCTGCTCAGCAGGGTGTCTGCTTCTCCCTCTGCACCTCCCCCCTACTCGTGCACGCATGTGCGCTCTCTCTCTCAAATAAATAAGTAAAATCTTTACAAAAATAAAATAAAATAACCATGGAAATCGATGACAGTGTTGAGGATAGTCAGTGCTTTAGAGAAAGACAATGAAAGGCTGGAGTGATACCAATTTACAGTGAAGAATGAGTGTCTAAGCACCTCTTTGGCAAGGATAAAAAGACACGCTCATCTCCTGCAACTGAAGGGCAGAAAAAGCTATGGATCCAGCCAAAGAATAAGAAGAATAGACTCCAGAATAGGTTGTGTTCTCAAGTTTTATAGGTTTGCTATGCCAAATTAAGGGCCCTAATTTGGAAGAGTGAGACCCTCAATTATGGAAGGGGCATGTGGGTTGATGTACTCTAAGACTACGAATTATCAGATTCTCCTAGACCATCTAGGCATGCTAAAATGCTTCACTCCTCCCTACACTGGTTCTTCCTACTTATTGAAGAAGATGCAGAGACCTCTGCTTTGTGAGAAAACCTGTCTCTACAATCTTCACCTACTTTTCCTCTCGTACATCAGATGAATGACTAATGGATGGAGTGTAGCAGATTCTATTATTCTGAATTATTTATAGACAATCTCTGTGAAGTGTAGTCATTTTTTGTTACCCCATTTAAATTTTGTTCATGTGACCAATGGAATGGGAGCAGAAGTGAGGGTACACATCTGAACTTACCCTGAAAGTCATTTCTTTGTTTTACCTTTTTTTTTCTTTTTCTTTTTTTCCAACACAAGAACAGAATATTTTTAATAGTGTCTGCTTCTTCACTTTGGGATATGGGATAGAAAAAAAGTGTGGAACAGAGCAGCAAGCATCCCACAACCAACATAGACAACTGTTGGGAAATATGTTTGGTTTGTCACCACAGAGTAACTTAAAGAAGGCTGGCTACTGTAGGAACTGTCGTAGAAAATGATTGTACACAGCAACTTGTCTTCTGCTTAAAGTATACAAAATCTGCATCTATGCAGTAATCGTATTACAAGGTTAATCTTTCTGAAAATGACTTCCCTTTGTAGTTTTAGGATTTCTAAGGATAGTATCCTTTAATGTTTATTATGATATTTTATTTTAACTGCAAACAACATTGCAGTTAAAAGGGGGGAAAAATCCTGAAGAATGGTAAGCCCAGACTTCTAATAAGTATTTCTAAGATTTCTCCTCTTTTGATGAATACTGCACCTGCAGCTTCTCAACATTTGTTGGCTGTTTTGATTTTGGCTTTTCCTTCCTTAAAAAAAAATAAGTAAATAACATGCAGCAGTCAAGGGAATTGATGCGAGAACAAAAATGCATTGCTTTTCACTACCTGATAAGTAGAGAATAAAATCAGAATTGGAACATATTTTTAGTACAGACTAGGACACTAAACAAGACTTTAGAGTCTAAAGTTTATTTTCATTATGTTGAAAAATATGTTTTATCCTTTTATGTTCTCAATAGATTTTCATTTCTGTCAGAACTGGGAGTTTAACATTGGAATAATTAAATTCTTTTGGTGGTAATTAGCTTTCTTTTTAGGAAGATTTTTCTTTTTGAAAATTGCCGTATAGGTCTATTCAAAGAGTAATCAGATCGATTGTTTCTCATCTGTTAACAATATAAACTGAACCTCTGTGATGGTTGTTATTTTTATAAAACCTTGTACACAATTTGAGATAATTAGGTATGCTTTACTCTTTTTTGAGAATAAAGTGATGCACAGAAAAATTGCATAGCTTACTTCTTTAAAGCAGGCCCTCTTAAGCCAGATTTTAAAAAAAATAAAGATCTATGCACAATCGATTTAAAAAATTTTAAGCTTTTCTAGGGGTGCCTGGGTGGCACAGCGGTTAAGCGTCTGCCTTCGGCTCAGGGTGTGATCCCGGCGTTATGGGATCGAGCCCCACATCAGGCTCGTCCGCTATAAGCCTGCGTCTTCCTCTCCCACTCCCCCTGCTGTGTTCCCTCTCTTGCTGGCTGTCTCTATCTCTGTCAAATAAATAAATAAAATCTTTAAAAAAAATTTTTTTTAAGCTTTTCTAAAAATCCTTGACACACACACACACACACACACACACACACACACACACACACACAGAGTTAGATCTGAGAAGATGCTCTCTTATATGTGAGAGGACCCTTCTGTTAAATGGGGCAGGAAAGAATTATACTTCACAGAGATCAGCTGCAAATAATTTGGAACAATTTGTACTTAATAGGACATGTATAGGACACAATTAGGAAATGATAAAGGTAGGGGGCTCAGTTTTTCTTACTTCATGTTGTAAAAATTTCTGCTTGAGAATAAATCTTTTCTCTCTGAAAGTTAAATGCATTTTTCAGTTTGTCAGTGACATTCTCTTAAAAGAAAATTTTGTTCACCTTTTAAAAAAATATTATTTAAATATTTTCCACCTCATTCTTTTGGATTAACTTTCTTCCTAGTGAGTAAAAAAACACAAAAGCAAATCACGATACAATAACAAGAAAATAACAAATGTGTGTTTTAGTTTAGATGACCCTTACAGAGTCAGACCCTATTTCTCATTAGGCCAGCTCTAGGCTAAAGAGATAATGAAGATATGTATACTTCAGATAGGTTTATTTTTTTTTTTAAGTTGTAAATGGCTTTCATTTAATGTATCCTCACATTTAACATCCTAGAGGTAAGATCATCCTAGAAGTGTGTTCATAGAGAACTGTTTAGTTAGTCCATTGGTTGATTGTTTTTAGCCTGCTCTTTTTCTAGAAAAATTGTGATTATTCAGCATTCTTAGTTTTTCTTTTGAACTTGGAATTTCCCAAAGTCAGCTGTTTTGCCACAGGTTAGAATACATTGATTCTGAGTTACCATTTGCACACTTATGCAGTAGGTGTTTCTATAAAGAACACTAAAACCTGAAATAGAAAATGTGCAGAAGAAAATGCGTGAGTAGCTGTTAAGAAAATACATAAACAAGAGGAACAAGTGTAAATTAATGAAGTGTCCCTTTAAACTGTCAAAACAAAACAAGATTTAGTCGTCTTCAATATTAATGATAAAAAGCTTTTATCTTGCCCTTAACATTTATTGGGTTGCAATAGGAAGACTGAGTTTCAACTACCAAACATTTCCAGGTATTTATTGACCATAAATAAAAACTCATCAAATGCCAGCTGGAATCCAAAACTTCTGACTAAACAAAATAAAGCAAAAGTATCGAATCATGGTCCTAGAAGGAATATCAGGTATAATTTCATCTTTTTCTTATAACAATAGATAAAACTGGAAGGCAGAGAAATAGAATGATGTTGTATCAAATATATTATTAGTGTAATATACAGGGTCAGAACTCAGATTTTGTTCATTCCCAGTTCTCATAGCGTATGGGCTTATTTTGGAAAGCCTCGTTAATTAAGAAGGGATTCCATAAGGTAAAAATATTTTTTATAGAGCATCTCCAGAAATTAATTGATACATTTTGATATGTACTATTATGTACACATAAACATTGAACTGAAGGTCATATATGAACAGAGATGACAAATAATATTCATCAGTATCCCACTGCTGTTGGTACAAAAAAAGTATAGAAATGCTAAGAATTTTCTGCTGCCTAAAACCTCTATTTGCATGTCAAAAAAAAAAATCCCATGGAATTACTTAAAAGTTTTAGAGTTATTTTTCACGAAATTTTTTATAGAAAGAAAATCAATTGAAAATATTTACTACGTTTCTTATTCAAAAGTATTACTGTCACAATATTTACAGAAAACTTTTGAAATTTCTAGAATTCTTGATTCTTATATAATTTTCTTTCACTCCTATATAATGGAGCTAAATTTCATTTTTACTGATATAAGATTTTATTAATAGATAAATAAAATATAAAGATGTAAGTTCCTTAAACATTAAATTTTATTTTTCTTCTTATGAATGAAACACTACACTTTGTTTAAAAATCCAAAAAGAAGGGAAAAAAAAAGAAAATCCAACAAAGTGTACTTCAGATCATGCTGAATATCGTTCAAAATAGATTTCATACAAACATTCTTATAACAGGATTAACCTTTTTATATAAAATAAATATCAACTAAAACTCATTTTGGTTTTACTAAAAACATGAAATACTTCTTAGGTTAAACTTTCAAGTGGAATTCAACTATTTTAATATTTTTTTGAACTTTACTCTTTAAGAATCAAGATTTTACGTTAAATAATTCAATTATTTGACAAACGTAGAATTTTCTCATTTCTATTTTTATAATTGATTTTAGAACACTGTAGATTTCAAGGAAGAGAGGGCCAAAATATCAGGATATTAATTTCAAGTATAGCTGTCTTTTCTCATTCCTCTGTCAGCTAAATAGCACCTCCTATTTGCCCAGTGGATTTTTTACCACATCTCAGCTTCTCAGGAATAAGAATTCTTGCTTCCTAGGGTTAAGAGACTTTGTTGCAAGATAAGAAAAAAAAGTGAGAGGAAGGGGCACCTGGATGGCTCAGTAGGTTAAGTGTCTGTCTTCCGCTCAGGTCATGATCCCAGGGTCCTGGGATGGAGCCCCATGTTCATCTCCCCAGTCAGCGAGGAGTCTGCTTCTCCCTCCCCCTCTGCTCCTCCGCCTTGCTCATGCTCCCTCTCTCTCTCAAATAAATGAATAAAATCTTTAAAAAAAGAACTGAGAGGAAAAGGAAATTATTCATGGATAAATCTAGGGATAAAATTTGGGATTTTGCTAAGGAAAAGTTATAAGGAAATTGGTGCATTAGGAATGGTAACTTAATTTTCATTTTAAGATAGAAACTAGAAATCTTTGGGTGTTCTCAGAGAAATGCAGGAATTGAACCATTTCATTAACTCTTTGAAAGCTGTGCCCCTTGATTTTAATACTACTCTGAGACCATTTGCATTTTAGGATTTATAAGTATTATCCAATTCATTTTTCTGTGACTTTCAATATATCACACACCAGTAAATTAAAAATAAGTTCATTATTCAATTATTATGAATAGCAAAATACTTCCATCCCAATTTTTTTTTCTATTTTCATTTTTATGCAGTTGACATGTAAGCTTCAGGTACTCATTGAATGTCTACTGTGTGCTAAATAGACAAGAGAGATAGACCCAAGTAGGAGTTACATTTTTAAAGCATATAAGTGAAAAAAGGATACTCCTCCTTTAAAAATTGATTCTTTGAATTCTTTCCCATTTTTATTCTTGTAAGTAGATTTTATGAACTTAGGACTTTAACTTACTTTTCCTGATTCTAGTAATTGAGAACTCTACCCTTGCTATAAGAGTCAACATTATTTTTTTTCTGAAAAGTTCATAAATTGTATTTTTATAACAAATTACTAACAATCATAGTCATGCCATAAGAACTACGAGTTGCCTTTAAAACTCACTTTGGAGGTACTTTCAGAAGAATGTATTGTAAAAGACAATGAAAAGGGAAAAAAAAGCATCTTGATGGTGGCAAGCCTGGTTATTGTCCCAGTTCCATCAAAACGAGGTGAGTAATGTGGGGTTATAAAATTGATAATGTTCCCTGCTTGTGCACTAACTATACTTACAGTTTTCAGGATCAAGTTAATGTTCGTAGATGGGAGAGAGGAGTTATTTATTGTCCTGAGATCCATTTCTCTAGCATTATCATGGACACACTGAGAGTGAAAGTGGATGATTAGGTCTAAACTCCCTGTAAGCATCATGATACTCAACTAATATATAGACTAGTGATATTTGTTAGTAGGGATTCCTCAACTATGGGATGCTTTTTATATGGTAGTCCTGGTTTATAATTGCGTTTTGATAAACAAAATTGGCATCATGAAATCTTGGAAAGTTTTATGTAACCTATAAAACTACTTAAACATAAAATGGAGGTACGTCATATCCTACAATTCTTGCTGTGTGAAATAACCTCTTCCCCTCTGATGTGGGACAGAGGACCTGAGGAGCCACACTCAGAATAGCTGACCTCTTTGCTTCACCCGTACTATTTGATTTTTTATGTTCTTGAGTTTATTAGTAATACTTGATATTGATTTGTACGAGTCTGTTTTAAAAATTCTATCCTTTGTTTTAGCTCAGTAGAGAAAACCTTGAATCCTAAACAAAATATAAAGCATTAACATTGTATTTGGTTTCTAAACTCTAAACCTTCTGTTATTTTAAAACAAAAAATAAAATTGCCTATGACAGTATTACTGAATATTTTAATTAAAAATTAAAATATTATTGAAAGTTCAAAAATGAACTAGAAAAGAAATGTCACAACACTTATTTGCAGCAAATCTTCAGACTTTTTTTCTCATTTCTTTATGAGGCTCATATTCTTGACAACCAGAGATTTATGGTAATAAAAAATAATTCTAGGAGATAGAATTAGCACTGAAATTTGTGCTTTAAAAAATGTAAAGCATTGACATTGATGAAAACAATCAATCTTTATTTTCTAATGGAAAATATGCAAAGGATCTTCCAATTTTAAAAGAACCATGGAGTGACACTGGAAGCAGAAGTAATAACTTTAGTTCTAGAGATACAGAAAATGAGAGTGATAGTAAGAGAAAACTAATGGGGACATATAAACTTGAATCCAAAAAAACACTTAGAATATTTATTATATCTGAAGCTTCATCAACCCAACTTGATGACATAGCAGTAGACTGTGACTTGAATGTGTTAGACTAGAATCCAGAAGTTGACTAACCAGCAACATAAGTGCAAAAGTTGAAGACTATTGCTGGGGAGATTTTTGAGTATGCCTACAGTGTTCTTGCAAATAGTAATCTTCTCTAACAGTTTGTATTTCGGAAACACAAGGCAAAATTGAATAGTCCATCTAAAAAAGGGAGCAGAGCACAGAAATGGATAATTAAGGCAGACAGTATTTGGATAGCTATGAAGATAATATTTTGACTGTCTGTTCACGGTTAAGATAGTCCTGTTATCAGTCTTGAGTTTTGAGAAAGGACTCTGCCTGTCAAACACTGCACTGGCCTTCTAGAATTCATCGAAGAGAAATGGGAATTAGGTAAGTTATTCAGATGGGAAGTGGCTGTGGAGAAGAAATAAAAAATCCACACATATGAACTTCAGTATAACCATGGTACAACTCAGGCTAAATAATGTCACAGGAGCATTGTAATTTGAACAAGGACATAGTAAGCAATACAGAACAAATCTGAATTCAGTTCTACATGCCAACAAGTCAGTTATCTGAAGATAAAAGATATGTATCCTTCAAAATCTGTATTCTAAGTTTTAAATAATTCCCATTTCTTCAACTTTTGTTACAGGCCATAATGTCATGTCCTCATAACATGCTAGTTCTTTACATTTAGAAACCAGTCAATTTCTCTGTAAAGTTATAACACGTGTAAAAGTGAACACAGAACTTTGGTTATTACATGAGTTCATTAGCAGAAGTGTCCTTTTGAAAATAGGATGATGCTATGTCTCCAGCTCCAAACAACAGTTTTGTGTGTATGGCCTTAAAGAATACCTTGTCTATTTAATTTGTTTGATGAGGATGTGAATAGTTTTCCTATTAAAGTACATTTTAAAACATAAGGCATGATTCACTGTTTGCCCTTCACTATTTCCTTTTTTCAGTCTTCCAAATTCTGCCCAGTATTAGATCAATTAAATGCCATGGCAGACTAATAAATGGCATTTATCAGGGCTCATCATACTTATAATACTATAGAACAATTACTTGGTCATTAGTGTCTTGTTCAGTGGAGCCTCAGATTATCCTTATCAGAATTTCCAACAGGCATACACCAGGATATCCCGACAGTATACATTGTTGCCTTCCTATAGGAAATCACTGATAGAAACCACTGGGTAAATGGACAAGTCAGTGAGAAGGTCAATAGTAACATCGAATTTAATACTTAAATACTAAGTTTGAAACTTTGCCCCCTTGGACATCTCAGAGCAACTTGCAACTTCCCCTTTCAGTCTGTCCCAGGTCTTAAAGAATATTTTAAAAAGAAAGATAAGACTTTCATCTGAGGTCATCCTTAGTATTACTTAAAGTTTAAATTAAAAAATCTAGTCATGGTTATATAATTTTTAATCAGAAAATAACACCGCATCATGAGACCCTTTTTTGTTTTAATTAATGTGAAATTAAGTTCCCAAATCAAGCATTTCTCTTATGTTTCTTGTTTTATTCAACAAGGCATATATAAATCACATATAAATTATGTGATCTTTCAGCTCTCAAGTAAATTGTTCTTAAGCTGGTCCGATTTTCATCAAACACAAAGAAAAGCCCAAGAAGTGGCAGTTCCTTTGTTTTAGGAATGTAAAGATCTCAGTTTAGTTCGAAAGATAAACTCTCTTCAGATATATTCGTCTACCTATATCATGTGCACAAATTCTGGTAGGATGGAAAAGACAAAGTGAGGTCAGTTATTTCATAACCTTAATTTACATATTTTTGGAGCTTCTGAAACTTGCTATACATTGCTTCAGATTTTCCAAAGCCCTGATTTTTTGTGTGTTATTTGTATTATTATCCATTAAACCTAGTCCACATAATTATATCCATTTGAAGACAAGTTATAGGTAGACTTAAATAATTAATTCTTTCTTCTCTATGTCATGGAAGATGCTGTTACTGTCATAAAAAAAAAGGTAGTCTTTATAATAAATGGTCATGGAAAAACTGGATATCCACATGCAAAAGAATGAAATTGGACCCTTACATTGTGCCATACACAAAAACCAACTCAAAACGGATTAAAAACAAATGTTAAGACCTGAAACTTTTTTAAAACTAATAAAAAACACAAGGAAAAAGCTCCTTGACCTTGGTCTTGGCAGCGATTTTTTAGACATGACACCAAAAGCTCAGGCACCAAAAGCAAAAATAAACAAGTGATAAAACAAAATGTTTATTTAAAATTTTTATTTAGCAATCAATGAGTGAAAAAAATACACAACTCCGTTAAAGAAAAGTTGTATACTTCCCTAGTTTTGTATGTTGAGGATCTAAGTCTCTGTTGTAAACCGAGGAAAGATCTTTACCAAATAAAACACATTTATATGTGTAGAAAATACAAATCCTATATTTAAATAAAAAATTGTTAAAAATGCTTATACTTGAGGCACCTGGGTGGCTCAGTTGGTTAAGTGTCTGACTCTTGGTTTCGGCTCAGGTCATGATCTCTGGATCCTGAGATCCAGCCCTGCGTAGGGCTCTGCGCTCAGGACAGAGTCTGCTTATCCTAACTCTTTCTCAGCCTAACCCCCCGCCCCGACTCCTCACCCCCACTCTCTCTCTGGAATAAATAAATAAAATCTTTCTTTTAAATTTAAAAAATAAAAATGCTTAAAGTTTCAGGTTTTTTTCAGTAGCATAATTGTCATAGAGATCTTTTATAAATATGATTAATTTCATCAGTTTTTATTTTTTGCTCTGTATGTATAGACAACTGACCAAATGGCAAATTTCAAATAGTGCATCGTGTATTTCTCAAGTCTTTAGTGTTTTAGGTTTGCAGTTGAAAACCCAATCCTGCATTAAGCTCACAGTTCAGCTCTGTAGACACTAGCCGAGAATAGGCATCTATAACCTGGCCACAGGTTCTACAAGAGATCCATTCCTCCTGGCCTTAGAGTGTTTTTAGTTTAGCAGAGTCAATTACCTGTACTAGATTCTTACCTACTCAAGATTAAAAGCCAGATTTTAGTTATCTTGTGTCTGTACTCATTTTCTCCTTACACCTGGAATAATTTCTGATAAAGCAAAGTCCTTGCTTTGCTTGGGGCGCCAGTTCCATATTAGCACCATTGACCACTATAAGATAAATCACCTATAAGTGCAGGAAAAGGCATACAGGTATATATATCCTGTTGTCAAGACAGAATATGGTACCTCATCTTCACATCTCTTTTTTAATACAAACTATTAGCCTCACCAAGATACACAACCTAGACTTTGTATCACTTAAACTTACGTCTTCACTTTCTGTGTAGAGATATGCCTGATTGTAGATCTGACACTTTCTTGCCTGCCCGTCTAAAGTGTAACCCACTAATTATTATAAAATTTAATTCCAACCCACTGGCTTTTGGGATTTTGCATTCCATAGAAATGTATGGTGGTCTTTTGACTGACTAAAATCAATAATTGATCCATCAAAAAGTTCTGGTTTTTTTTTTCCCACAGACTATGCAGAAATATGCTTAAACCCTTCATTTCATGCAGAGCAGATCAGTGAGGCCATGGAACATCTAACCTTCAATCGCTCTGGTTCATAGACAGGTTGATTTGGGCCACTGGTCTCTCAGGGCATTATGCTCTCTCAGTCCCAGGACCCCACATGGAAACTGCCTTCTCTCTGTTTTTCTCAGACTCACCGTTATGACACAAAGTAAATTTTTATATTTTATAGAAGCTTGAATACATAGCAACATATAATACTTTAAAAAGCATGTGTTTCCAAAATGATATATTTATGTATAAGTAAAAAGAATATCCATTTTTATGTAGCCCTTGAATAAAAATTGCCAAGATTGTAGAATTGACTCATATTTTGAACTTTTTCACCTATATACCATGAGACTTGGACGGTTATTTTCCATCTCTGAATTTCAGTATGTCCCGTAAAGTGGGGTTGGTAAGCTTCCATCAGCTATTTTATACAATATGTAAACTTCAAATAAAATAATAAATATAAAATACTGTTAAAACATAAATTACTAACCAGTGTAAAATATTAAGATGAGCAGTGGTTTTCCAGTACATTCTACTTAACCACTTTATCGTTAATGAAATTCTATTACGTATCTTTAGGATATAAAATGAACATAATATTGAATAAACTGAAAAACCTCGAAAGTGACCCTAGGCTCTACATTTAGGGGTTATAACTTTCCTGAAATAAATGCTTCATTTCTTCTCCCCACTGTTTATAAGTTATGACTGTTTTATTCTAAACTGTGGTATCTAAAATAAAGTCCTCTCAATCCAGGACTCTAAGATATGGCATCAAATCCAAATATTACCCATATTTTAAAAAGAAAAATTCTTACCTCAGTTTAACCACAGCTGTTGTTTCTTGTGAACCAGGTGACAAGTATATTGGAGTGCTGTGCAGCGTAAAAGTGGGTTATGTACCCATCCCTCTCCACTCTCCAAAAAAACCCTTTGCATTCATTGCCTGCAGTACAGATCAGCTCTGTTTAACTAGTTGGCTAGGTGTCTAGCTATCTATTATCTTTCACACTGATCATTTACATTTCACTCAGTGGAAGTCTGGTAAATCTGTTGTGTTTGTGGCTGTCTTGCACAGCTGGTGCAACAGAAGATTAAGTTGCCCCAACACTAAACGGAATGATTGATGGCCAAGGTTTTCATATAGCAAAGTGCAGTTTTGTTACATAATTACCAGAATTATATGCAGCCCTATATCTATTTCCTGACTATAAATTGAAGGGTTGCTCTGTCTGAGTTATGAAAGAAATTATAAACTAATTTGTGGAAACAGCATCTGTTGTGAACAGGCAAAAAGCTCTAGTAAGAAAGGAATAATTTATTTCCTTCTGTTTTGTAGCTATTTTTAAGATCAAGAGAAAATGAAAGGATTTTCACAGTCTATAGTACTTTACAAAAATATTTATGTCTGCACTTTTAAATTCTGCAAAAATACAATGCTACCTTTTTTGGTCGTGCTCAGAAAAAAGGTGAAAGCAAAATATTCAATTTCCCATAAATGTATTTCCTTTTAACTTGATATACAATAAAGCACTGATTTTATTAGCACATTTTGCATATGATAAAGTACATATTTATGTTCTCTAAAACACTGCAGCTCTTATAACACAAAGAAAATGCTATAGATATTTCCATAAAATTCAGAAGTGGGACAGTAAATTAATTCTCGCTCTGAAAAACATACTATTTTTATAACTTGGTTCTCTTGAGTCCCACTCCTTTCTGACCCACTCATGCAAATTCTACCAATCCTTTAAGCCTTCCTTTAAGTAAAAGTTGATCCTGGGAGTGGGTGAATTAGGCTTGTTGTAAAACATGAGGTTTTGGGAATGTGGGATCTTGGACAAATGGAGAACAGTGGAGGCTTCATTCAGGCCAAATAACAAATGTCTGTGAGTCTTTTGACTGTCTGTTGACTTAGTATTTTTTTTTTTAATCCTCAAAGATGACTTGTAAAGTACTGAAGAAAAAGATAGTTGATTATATATATCCATATTTCTGTTCTGTTCTTTTCATTTCCTTTCTGTTTGAACAATTTCCAATAGTCAACTTTTAGGCCTGCTAGTGAAAATTCTTTTAGCTTTCATCTGAGAATGTCTTTATTTTACCTTCATTTCTAAAGGATTATTTTGCTGGATAGGGAATTCTGGTTTGAAAGTCCTTTTCTTTCATGACTTGAACACTGGTGTGTCACTTCCTTCTGGCTTTCTTAGTTTCAGATTAGAAACCCTCTGTCATTAGAATTAGTGTCCCTTATAGTTAATGTTACATTTCTCTGACTGCTTTTAAGATGTTTTTTGCCTTTTTTTTTTTAAAGTTCAATTATGATGTGTTTTGGCATAGAATTTTTTGTATTTATCCTGTTTGTGGTTTGATCAGTTTCTTAAATCTGCTGTGTCTTTTGCCAAATTTAGAAGTTTGGGGTAGTTTTCTTTAGATACTCTTTTAGCCCAGTTCTCTTTTTCCTCTCTTTCTGGGTCTTTGACAACACAACATAGGATCTTTTATTATCCCACTGACCTTTTTGTCTCTGTTCATTTTTTCTTCTTCCAGTGTGTTTTCTCTCAGTTATTGGGATCGGGTAAATCTATTGATCTGTCCTCCACCTCCCTGATTCCATCTTCTACTATTGAGTCTGTACTGTTCTATTTTACTGTTCTACTATTTAGTCCCTCAAGCATGCTTTCGTTATATTTGTGGGTCCTATAATTTACATTTGCTTCTATTTTTATAACTTGCATTTCTGTGTTAAGATTTTATTATTTATTTGTTACAAGAGTTTTTAATTGATTGTTAAAGCATTTTTATGATGACTGCTAAAAAAATCCTCATTGACTAATTCCATTTGATATATCTTGGTGTTGGTGTCGGTTGCTTTTATTTTCTCCTCCATGTTGTGATTTTTCTGGTTCTGAGTGATTTTCTATTGTATTCTGGGACATTTTATCTATTACGCACACCTCCTGTCTTACTTATATTCATTAGTTTATCATGTACATAACCTGCTTAAGTTTAATATACAGATCCTGGTCTACTTTTGTAGGCTCTGGTTCCAACAACAACAGTTTAATTTTCAGAGACTTGCAGGGTCATTTTGGTCTCCTTGGTTTATCTGGTGCTGCTGTGACTGCCCAAGGAGGTGGGAGGACTGTCTCCTGTCTTGACCACTATGTATCTCTCAATGAGTTTCAAGCAGGCAGGGATGAAAAGGCTACCCTATCCAGCCTCTAGTCGTGATGAATTCCCTTGTCTGTGGGGAAAGAAAGGAGAGAGCTAGCTATGCCAGGCATTGCTGGGACAAGATTGTCCCTGCTGGCATCCCAGCTACCCTCTAGCTCTGGGTAAGGGAGAGGAGGCTCAGGCCCACAGGGACAAAAAGGCATCCTGGGCAGGGTCTCTTACTTGGGCTGAGTCTTCTTTGTCAAAGCTGACTAGATACTCTGGTATTACCCCACAGGAGAGGAGAGTTCTAAGTCTGTCTGTAAGGACAAAGAGGCTTCCCATGCAGGGCCTCTTGTGGTGGGTCTCCCTTGCCTATGCTGCCTAGCCACCCATGTATCTCTTGGTGAGCAGGGGATGTTCCAGACCAGTGAGGACAGATTCCTCTCCTGGCTCTTTTCTTGGACAGTTTTTGTTATCAGAGTTCCCAATAGGTGCCCCTTGGTGGTGAGGTGGTATGGAGCTTATTTGGTGCTGTCTGAGGGCTCCAGTTCCATCTGGGGAAAGAATGAGCCTTCCTGAGCTGCCTTCTGTTACTAGGTTTTGGTTCAGGAAACGATAGACCTGAATTGCTTTCTTCTACTGGGACTAGGGACGTAAAACACCTTGCTTTATGTTGTTCCTCCCAGTTCTGGGGTCCTGAACCAGTGTACCCTTCACTGTCTACATTCTGGAGTTCTTCTGTGATTGCCTCCTGCATTATTTGCAGAGTTTATACTTAGAGGAGAAGAGCAAGAAAAAAACCTATTCCATCTTGTCTAGAGTGGAAGTCTTCAATACATTTTAAATTAAATTTTTCCTATTTAGGCTTGAGAGTATCATATCAAAATATATTTTAAAATGTCTACCTTCCAGAAATAAAAATTAGAAGACAGATAAGCTTGGAAACAGATTTGTCAAAATATTACAGGAGTAAATTAGAGAAATCTGTTGGAGGAAATAGCAAGACGATCTAAATAAATAGAAATAAGTCATGGACATAAATAGATGGCTTTATTTAATAATAACTTAATAAAGATGACCATTGTCATCTTACAAATTAAAGATGATTCCGAACAAAATTCCTGCAGATTTTTTACTGAATCACTACTGATTTAAAAACTCGTATAGAAGAAAAAAGGGTCAAGATAGCCTGAGCAATTTAGGAAAAGGAAGGGAAAAAAGAAAATGAGAAGAAAGAGATAGCAGAGGATGAAAAGGAGAAAAAGGAAAGCAAAGAAAAGAAAGAAATTAAGAAGAAGGAGATGTAAGGAAGAACACATGCTACTGGAAATCAAGGTTTACAAATCTATAATAATTTAAAAGTTTGGTATTCTCATAAGGTACATCAATAGACTAATTGAGCATAATAATAGAGAACATAGGGGTCCTGGGTGGCTCAGCCGGTTAAGCATCTGCCTTCGGCTCAGGTCATGATCCCAAGGTCCTGGATTGAGTCCCACATGGGGCTCCCTGCTCAGCAGAGAGCCTGCTTTTCCCTCTCTCTCTGCCTGCCGCTCCCTCTGCTTGTGCTCTTTCTCTCATTCTATCTCTTTCTCAAATAAATAAATAAAATTTTTAAGAAATAAAATAAAAAGTAATAGCATAAAAAGAGTCATATTTGTTATGTGATGGAAATAATATATTTAATTTAATGGTGCAGAGAAAATTACATACTTACTAAATTTCATTTATTATTTTTTAAAACATAATTATGAAAATGAAACGTCTTATACAAAGCAAAAATTTAATATAGTTAGAGGAACATACATAACCAACAAAAGTTTTTATTTTGTATATGTACAGGAAAGTGTATAAACCAATAGGAAAAAGACCAGTGGCACTAAGGATCACTGGGCCAAGGATATCAATAGGCACTTTTCAAAAGATGGCTTTCAAATGGACAGTGGGTGTATGAAAATGCACTCAACAGGGAAATGGAAATTAACAAAAGTTAATGTTTAAATTGCAATTTTAAGCTCATTTTTGTAATTAGAATAATATCTGTGAACTCATAAGGACAGGAATCATGCCCTTTTTTTGGCGCATCATTCTTAGTTTCAAACCTAGTGGATTTATATATATTCCAAGTGCTCAGTATTTTAAAAATGAATGACTGTGGTTTGTGATATTCAACAAATACGTTATTTGTTGAACAAATATTTCAAAGCAAGTTTACCAATCTGTCATTTCATGTAAATGACAAATTAATAATCCTCAATAATCCTCTCATAAAATTATACAAGAATAAGCATAGCAAACCTTTAAACAGTATATATTTACAATGTATCTTTAGTCATCAATATTTTAAAACTAATTTCCATGTAGCAAATATTTGGTAACATTTATCATAATTTTGCCTTCCTCCAGTAAGGTGTATTTAAGTCATCATAGATGACTTAAATTTTAATCATCACCTAGGATATGATTTCTATGCTTAAGTCTCATGAAAACAGGCCATTTAAAATATACACCTATGAACATGTCCACACACACACACACATCCACATGTAGATAGACAAAGATAGAGATTTGTAATGATCAAATAAAAATCAAATTGTTTAGTTATCTTCTACTGATCACTATATTTATAAAACAACTAAGTTAACTAATGCTTGTCTTGTGAAAGTTACCTAAAATTTCTGGATCTCCGCGAATGTTAGACTCTGATCTCCAGGCAATTTTATAGCTTAAACAATCCATCATTCAATAGTAATGATTTTTGAAAAAGAAAAATTAAAACATTTGCATACAATATTGAATAGTCTTTTTTCTCAACTGTTTCTTTTTATTTAACAAGTATAAATTCTTTCTAACCTGAGTTCCTCTTTTTTAATACTTATTTGTATTTTTAGTCTTAAGTAAAAGCAATATGTATTTGCATCCCTTTGTAAATTTGATTGTAAAATGTGCTTGAACACATAAAATTACGTATTTATTAATACCTATATATGTGTAATTATATATTTTGATGAAATAATTTATAGTTATTTTTATCTTAGCTTTATTTTCTATTTTAAGTTATGCTTTATAATGTAGATAATATTAGTATTGGTATATTATTTATATAGTTTATAAATAACAAGTGGAGGAGATCTCCCACATTTTAGTGATATATTTGCAAAAACAAGTTTTTCTTTTTAAAGATTTTATTTGTTTATTTGTTAGAGAGAGAGCACAAGCAGGGGGAGCAGCAGGCAGAGGGAGAAGCAGGCTTCCGCTGAGCAAGGAGTCCAATGAGGGATTCGATCCCAGGACTCTCAGAGTCTTACTGACTGAGCCACCCAGGCATCCCAAAAGTTTTACTTTTCTTATTCTTAGTTGATCTAATTGTTTTGTTCAAAATAATAATAGCAAAAATGGGTTTAACTATGTATGCCTATGAATATATTATAAATATATGCTTATGTATGCTTATATATAAGTGAAGTGAATGACAATAATGCTACCAAGACAGAAGGAAGAAATCAGGATTATTTTTTTTTTTTTTTACTCTAAGGTACCCACACTACCCATAAAGTGATATAGTGTTACTTGGAAGACTTGATTAGTTGTAGTGGAGTTGGCATGACAGACTCTTTCTCTAAGGAAAATAATAAGGCTCATGTTCACATCATATTAAAAAGAACCCTATGGGGCGCCTGGGTGGCGCAGTCGTTAAGCGTCTGCCTTCGGCTCAGGGCGTGATCCCAGCATTCTGGGATCGAGCCCCACATCAGGCTCCTCCGCTAGGAGCCTGCTTCTTCCTCTCCCACTCCCCCTGCTTGTGTTCCCTCTCTCACTGGCTGTCTCTGTTAAATAAATAAATAAATAAATAAATAAATAAATAAATAAATAAATAAATAAATAAATCTTAAAAAAAAAAAACCCTAAATCTGGTTTTATTAGACGTCAATATGAAAGATTAAAATTATGCAAATGGAAGACATTATTGGAGAACAGTCTTTAGGATCTCACAGAAGTGAAAAACTTAAAAATGAGAAACAAAGATGCCATAAAGCAAAGAATTGGCAGATTGATTGTTAAAATTCTATACTTTGAGTATGTTAGGCAGGACACTGATCTCCAGTAACAGAAAAGCTCAGTATTTAGTGTCTTAAACAACAAAATTTATCCTTGTACACATTGATCCCAAAGCAGATAATCCTGACTAGCGGGATGGCTCTCCCTCAAGCAGTGATGAAGGGCATAGGCCGCTTTCATCTTAGAGGATTTTCAAAGTCACTGAATTCCTCTGCGTCAAGCCTGCATAGGGAAGGAGAGTGTGTGAATGACTGCATGAGTGGTTGTATCTAAATAAATTTTATAAATTGATAAAACCATTACAATCAATTAAGATTGGGAGAGTTATATAAACAATATTCATAGAAAAAGAAATAGAAATATGTAGTAAACATAAGAAAAGATGTGCAAACATATTGGTAATAAAGAGTATAAAAGTATAAAATGTTTATAAAGTTGAAAAGATTGGTATAACTTTAATGAGTGTATCTCAAAAATCCTGGTACAAATGTGAGTTGATAATCCTTATTAAACGAAGCGTGGTGAAATCTATTAAATTTTAAAACAGGAAAACACTTTGACCTAGAAATTTTCCCTGTAAGAATTTATCAAAGAAAAAGCAGTGGTAATAAGATTGCAGTTCCTAAGATATTTACTGAAGCAGATATTATATCAAAGAGAAAAATAAAATTAAAAGAGACTTGATTTTCAGAAAATGATTTAGCTCCATAGTTGTTGATCTGGAAAATAGTTAAATTTTAGCTTAAAGACTCCAGTTGTGAAATAATACGTATAGCTGATACTGCTTTATGGAACTAAAAATAGTATGAAAAAGTATGAAAGAAACACATCAGTTTTTAACATTATTTTCCTTAGTAAAGTGTGAATGTCATTAAATCAATAAGCATACATTATTTTAATTAAAAATAAAAGTTTTGAAAAAAGAAAAATACAAATAATTTGGTAACTAATAACACACATGCTCCAAATGTGTTTTAATCCTATTAAGTAGTCTTTCTGTTGTATAAAATATTTCTAATTGGGATCGAGATAAAACAATAGGATTCACAGGTTTGAAATTATTTCCACGTTTCAGTAAGGTATGAATATTGGAAATTTATTTTAAAATAGGAAAATACTAAAAGATAAATAATCTGAATTTTTAACTCCTTTTCACTTGTGATCATTGCAAAGTTACATAATTAAGGAAGAAGGATACACTAAACTGTAAATGTAAAAATTCACATATGGAAAGATGTCCATATATGAGCTTTATTGTGGTGTGCACACCAACAATAACAGGTTCAATCTGCATGCTCTTGGACTAGGATTAGGACTGCATGGTCAGCCAGCCAATATTTTGTGAAGGTGAATTATAGGCCAGATACTATATACCACAATATTTTCTTCAAAATGCATTTCTTATCCTATAGGATTATATAGTTTAGTAAATTATATTATCTCACTGATTCCTTCAAGGTCACTCATAGCCACCACCTCCCTTCAAAAAAAAAAAAAAACATTTCAATAAATATATATTGAGTCCGACTGTGTGCAAAGTTCTGTGCTAAGCAGTGATTGCTTCTAAAATAATAAGAAAGACGTGGCCTGGAAAATTGGAAGATTTAATAGACCACTAAGTGGAATAAGATAAGTATTTTCCAGTGTGTGTCATGACTAAAATTTGCCATCAGCAAAACAGAGCCTGAGAAGAAATAATTTTATTCAGCAAGTAGTGATGAAGGGGTTGGCATCTAAGATAAAGCAGCAAAGCTGTGGCTGGTTACAGACCCTCAAAAGACCTCACAGATCTTTAATTAGCTGTCAGACTCTCCTCTGTGTAAGAGGACTCAGAGTCTCATATTGGCTTCTTTATTATTCTCTTGGATATATAAACTAATAGTAACATTATTTATTAAATTATTAGAATTAAACACACTGCCTCTGTGCATTTGTAAGAACGGATGATCCTTATTTATTTTGTTCTAAGGGGTTCTATCATTTCTGCAGATAAGAAGTAACCCAAAGATAAAATAAATTAAGAATACAACACATATGGTTTATAAGAGCTATTTGTAAGTAACCTTTCGGATTTCCAATAAGATTTCCATCTCCCTGAAAAATACTTTTCAAAACCTGTACAGCTCTAAGATTCTGAATCCTTTGCAACTTGCACTCACAGTTCAACTTCTAGGTTTTCCAAATGCTGTTGACTTAAATGGCAGGTATTTAATACACTTCAATCACATTGTAGGGCATGGCCTTTCATTCTCTTCGTGTGTGTCACCAAAGAGTGCTCTCTTCAGCATGCGCAAAAGCCTCAGAAATGGTTGTTGGATATTAACACATTTCTGAACGCCTCAATTCTTGTAATCAAAGTTCTAACATGAACTTATTTCATTAATGTTTTTTGGTTTTTTTTGTTTGTTTCTGTTTTTGTTTTTTTACTTCACTTGTTTTGCTCTCCCAACCACAATTGGGTAGCTAACATCCAGACATGTACAGATAAACTCCTACAATGTCAAATGGCTGGTTGCCTTTTCTTCCAAATACCATTAGTCTCGGTTCCATGTCTTTGCCGCAAATCATGTAATAGTGTGTGGTTTAAAGAACTCAGACTTTGAGTGAGTCAAATCTAAGTTTCATTCTCAGCTCTACAGTCTGTTGCTGTCAGAACATGCTCTGTGGTAATGGATAGTACAGAAAAAGAGACCACACAAGTTAGTATCTTTTTATAAATGTTAATTAGGTATAATTTTGTTAACCAGGTGACTTCAAGAATAAGAAGAAAACTTTAAGGTATCATAGAGATGGCAACTGCAGAGAGGAGATACCCTCTTCGATCTAAAGAAAAAATAGTAAAAGGAGAGAATTACTAAAATTTAGGAATTTAGGGGCTCCATGGAGCTCAAACTCTGTCCAGGAGAAGATATCGCCCCTTTGATGAGGTCTCTTTGAACTCAGGTGCCCCATTGGCTTGGAACATAGACTTTGGAAGCGGTGGCAGCCGCTGACTGCTGCTGGTGTCTGTTGTAGGTGTATGTAAGTGTTGGACAGCCAACAGCCTGGATTCATCCCTGCCACAGAAAGGAACTGCTATAGATCAAGAAGAAGCATGGCTCATGTGACCCTCAAAAGAACCATGAGGAGGCGGGAAGCCCACAGAAGCAGGGAAGAAAGAGGAAGAACTTTCTTTGTCTTCTAGCTTTGCAGTCTCCTTTCAGAATGCTCGATTTTCAGAGACTAAAAGGGAGCCATCCAGTAAAGCAAAACTGGTTTGCTGAATCCCATCAGCAGCCTTACAGAGCAGAGCACAGAAGGGTGAGGCTTTGGAGCTAGGAGGCTGATAACTTAAAACTCATCACCGTGGGATGGGATAATATTATGTGTTTAGTAGGGGATAGAGATGGACTATTTTTGGCTTGTAAAATAAAATATACAATGTATTATATAAATATAAATAAATAATGGCACTCAGTATGTGAAAACCATATTAATAATAATTATGATGATAATAAACTGCACATTTTGGCTCTTTGCCTGGAGATTACTATAACTTTTGAAAATATGTAACCCTGACATTAGATTGTATCCACTTCCAGTATCTGTGCTAATATTTTTGGACTTTATCACTAATTTTTCTTGCTGTAAGTAACCAGTGTGTTCTACCATATCCCAGGTTTGAGTGGAAACCTGCTGATAAGACTCTGAAAAATATGTAAAACATATAAATAAAAAAATACTGAATACTAAATTCAGAGATAATTTGTGTCTTGTAGTTTTTCAGTTGCAATTCATTGTTATTATACCTGAGCCTACTGCTTCGGCAGCGAGTTGTAGGAGAGGAGGCATAGTATGTATTCTTCTGATTAAATCTTAGTCTACTAGTGGGTATCTGTTTCAGGACTGGGACCATCACAATGTATCTCTTTTGGTGTAGTTCTTTTTTCTTCTGCCCCTTGCTCCTTTCTCTGGCTGCAGTATTTTTTTTTTTTTAAGATTTTATTTTTAAGTAATATCTACACCCAGCATGGGGCTGGAATTCACAACCCCAAGATCAAGAGTCACACGCTCCACCAACGGAGCCAGCCAGGCACCCCTGGCTGCAGCTTTCTTAATGTGTATCCTTTACAGCCTTTATCTGTGTTGACTGTTGTTTTCCTTTTGTTCCCCCTCTGTGAGGTGGAATGTTTGCAGTTGCTACATTGTGGAAGAATCCCCTTCCCCAGCTACTGGTAAATTTCAGTTACCCTCTGGCAAAGTCCTATCCTACAGAATGTAGGTCTTTTTATTTAGAAGTTCTGTGTGCATTTTACAATGGTCACTTTTCCCTCTGCCTGCCAAAACTTAGAGGATCTTTGTTCCTCATTATTATAACTTGATGTAGTTCCAAAAGAGGAAGTCCATGAAAGTGTAGGGACTCCCTTAAAACTGCGGCCCCCAGGAGTTTCTCCCTCTAAAGCTAGTCCACATTCAGCCTCCAGCAATTCTTCCAAGTAACCCTTTAAGCCTTCCTGCCAGTTTATAGCTCTAGTGCTTTTGTTCTAGGCCAGAAGGACTCAGCTGCTGTGTATCCCTAGCTGCTGCTGTCTCTAGATTTTGAGCGTGGTCGTTTGCCCTATGGTTTCCGTTCTTTAATGGGTCCCAAAATAGTTTTTTCTTGTAAGAACCGGAGAAACAACTTCTGAGCTCTTCACGTGTTGGAGCTGAAACAAGAAATCAACACGTACTCATTATAAGGTGAAAATAAAAGTGTTCAGTAGCAAGATAGTAACTGAAATGAGTCAGTAAACCAGGGAAGAAAGAAAGAACTTGCTTTGATTAGTCACTTATAATGTGGGCAGATTATACCAGTGATTTACCTGCTTTAGGTTTTATTCTGTTCACTGGCAAAATCAAGAGTACAGACTAGTTAATATCGAGAGCCCAGTGTTCCCTTGATAATTAATTTTTTACCACGTTAGGAAATTAAAATATATCTGAAGGATGTTAAGTGGGGAATTTTATAAAGATTTGTATGTTTTTTCCTGAACTATATTTAGCGCTTATCATCAGAGCACTTTTTTATAAACCTCATTTTAAAATTTTTATTTCCCATTTTGTCCTTAAATCAAGAAATGTAGGGGCGCTTGGGTGGCTCAGTCATTAAGTCTCTGCCTTCTGCTCAGGTCCTGATCCCAGCGTTCTGAGATCGAGCCTGCATCAGGCTCTCTGCTCTCTCTCGCTGCCTCTCTCTCTGTCAAATAAATAAAATCTTAAAAAAAAAAAAAAAAGAAATGTAATTAAAATATTCAAAAGTGTGCTTAACATACCACATTTTCAGTTCACTTTTCCTTCACCTTGACATTTCTGCAGAATAACTTTCAATGTGAAAAAAATCTCATGTTTAAAATAAACTCAATCTGAACAAATAACATTTAAGAGAATTCTATAGGTATAGTGATTCCCATCACAACTATTATCTTTCGATTTTAAGTAAAGGATTAAAAGTAATTACTTAAATATTCTCCTCTGAACATCTAAAGACTTAGTTCTGATTTATTTTTTATGCAATTAGCATAAAAATAAATTTCCTTTGAAGAATAAGTCAGTGAAAATTAAGTTTCATAAATGTAAATTTACATTAAAAATCAATGAAACCCAATGCAAATATGTTTTGAAGAAAAACAGTGCTGGGCGCCTGGGTGGGTCAGTTGGTTAAGCGACTGCCTTCTGCTCAGGTCATGATCCCGAAGTTTCAGGATCAGGTCCCGCATCGGGCTCTCCCTACTCAGTCAGTGGGCAGACTGCTTCTCCCTCTGATCCTTCCCTGTCTCGTGCTCTCTTCTCTCTCAAATAGATAAAATCTTTAAAAAAGAAAAGAAAGAAAAACACAGTGCTTTGTATGAAACAGATGACTCTACATTGATATAAAAACAACTCTGAGAATTACTTTTGATTTGTGTGTTATGATGTAATAGATATCGGATGTGGCTTAGTACTACGGGCTTACTCCTGTCCCTAATTCTCGTAGTTCTTGTATTTCCTTCCTAACATTATGCTTCTAATAAAAACAATGAATCCTTAATAATAACATACCTATCTAAATAACAGTGTGTTTACATCGCTTTAGTTTTCATTTATTTGCTTTTGTTTGTTTGCTTAATTCAAGAGCTTATCAGATCTACAGGATGGAATTTTCTCGCCCTCTCTTGAATTACTAAATCTCGCAGGTGCCTCACTGATTTACACTGTTTTCCTTCCACCTAAGTTTATAAGCAAGTACAAATATTTTGTGGGCTCCTTTTTTAAAGAAAGGAAATTCTTTGCTTCACAATTCAACTGAATCTAGTTTTGTTTGTTTGTTTTGTTTTCTATAGTGATTTGACACAGAAAGATGAAAGGTGATAGATTTGGGAGCCTCTTGGTCCAAGGAGTGACCATTGAGCTGCTGAGTATGTCCCAGAGACCTAATCAGGCCCTCAGGGTATTCTTAGAATTCTTTGACAATATCTGCACAGTGTGGTTAGACTGTTACATTACAGTTAAACTGCCTTGTGTCCTATAGTTTGTTTGCACATAAAAGACATAGGCCACATTTTTTAGTTTGTTCTATCACTCTCTCCAACTCTGGAAAAACATAGATGCTTTGGTGCAGAGACCACAGTGGAACTTCGGGTCCCTTTTGGGGCCAGTTACTTTTATACTGTTTCTAAATCTAGTGAATCCAATGAACCGCTGTAAATTTGCAGCACTGTGAACCATCAGAGAACTGGGTAAGTCAGACTAAAATTCCATTATCACAAGAAGAATGAGTTTCAAAAGTTTTCATTCTGGTGAAATATAGAAGTGTCTTGGATACGTGATGTGTCTTATGATATCTTAGGCAGGAGCAATTCTTTTTGATAAGCTGTGTGAGACAAGCTGTTGAAATTCAGAAAAATTATGCAACGGCTCCTCCAGAAAATGATTAGCTTAATCTCAAAATCTATAACATGCTTACATTGTACATAATTTAACAGGGGTATATTATAAGGTGTAATTTGCTACTTTTTGCATTTCTAGTTGATTTCATGAATATATAAGGTGAACAAATTAAGTTCATGCCAAGTGTCTACATCTTAACCTACAGGTGGTGCCAGGTGTCACAATGTATACCTGTGTCTTATGGCATCTTTTAGAATGGCAAACACAGACACAAAAATAATTTAGATATTTAGATGATGGCATTTGATGGAAAAATAATTACCTATTACAGTGTAAACCTTTAAAATGGAGTCATCTCACTCAAATTGAAAAATTATGTTTTCTTTTTTTTCTGGTTAGAAAATGTAAAGTTAGTTTTATTTCTGAACATGGGATCCTGAAATTAACATACTTTCTTTTCCTAGAAATCAAACAGAAAACAAAACATAATTTAACTAAAACAAAATAAAACACCCAAGTAAATTGGATTATATATCCCACAAAATGTTAAAGTAGTAGTACTGTTGAAAGCATGCAGAAGTCTAACTAAGAAGTCATGGAAAGGGGATTCAGTGGTAGCGCAATATCTGTGTGTTTTGTTTTATTTTGTTTTGTTCTTAGAAAAAAATGTCATTATGATGTGTTGATTCCTGAGATGGACATTAAATCCCCTGTTTGGAATAGAGGAAACAGGGATATAACTGGAGTTTCTTGGATCAAGCTTGGCTCCTAGAAGTAATAAACCAGGAATCACACATATATCCATGTATGTATAAGAACTCTGTCTCTTGACAGAAGAAGGGAGGAAAGTATTTACATTGCAAACAATCCCTAGGTGCTCAGCTGCTGGTGTCCATTATCTAGAAAGAAACTTTCAAAAGCTAATTTTACTTATACTACAGTATAGATTATAAAAAAATTTTGAAGGTGGCTTGAAATAATGTGCTGATCCCTCTCCCAGTGGACTTCGTCCTACCAGCTGGTTAAAAACAAGTGATTGTGCAATGATGAATAATTAAAAGGGAAACAGTACAAGGCCTCTACAAAGAAGCTACAGTCCAACAAAGGGAATAAGTGTATGGCAGAAGAAGTTTCCCCAGGCAGGAAGAAAATACAATTTTATGGAGTAGATTAAACGTGAGGTGAAGTTTGCCATGAATTAAATATATATAATTAAGTAATTGCTTCTATGATGGCAGATAACAAGGAATACCTTCAAGAGCCCAGGGAAGAGATTGTGAGAAAACAGATGAAGATGATGATAATGATGATAATCATCGTCATTATCAAATCTTACTAACACATTTAACAATTACTTCAGGAAATCTTAATTGTGGTTTAAACTGATTAGTGCCTCATAACAACCTTATGAGATAAGTACTATTATCATCCACTATTTTTTTTTTATGAGGAAACAGAGGGACACAGAGATTAAAAAGGTAGTTCAAAACTGAATAATGAAATATAAATGAGAGCCCAGAAACAGATCCAGGTGTCTCCAGATTTGGAGATTTTGGAAAGCCAACGTTGGTGTGTAACAGGCAAAGGATGTTTGTTGTTGTCATTGTTGTTGTTTAAATAAATGATGGTGGGTCAATTGGATAGCCGTAAGAAAAAAAATAAAGGTATCTGGATTCCTTTCTCATGCCATGTCTTTGAGGTCTTCAGAAACAGAACCAATGGGGTATATACACTCACATACATATATATGTATATGTATTCACACACAAACACATAAAAGGAGATTTATTATGAAGAAATGGCTTACACAGTTAAGGAGGCTAAGAAGTCCTATGATCAGCTGTCTGCAGGCTGGGGACCCAGGAAAGCCAGAGGTGTAAATCAGCTGGATTCCAAAGCCTGAGAACCAAGGGAGTGGATGGCATACTTCTCAATTGAGAGCAGGAGAAGATGAGGTAAGGTGTCCCACCAATCAGTGAACAATGTATGAAAAGTATTTTGTTAGCAGTTTTCATGATTTAGTGAAAAAATATCGGTAAAAAAAGGTGACATTTGGAATGAAACTGAGTTTACCTTGGAAAATTGGATTATATAAAACGAAATGAAAAAACAGAAGGTTAAGAGGTAATACTTGAAACAATAGCAGTTAGTCTCCAGTGAGGCAGGAAAAAGGAGTGGTTTCCTTTGCCTTTTGTTTTATTCAAGCCCTAAGAGGATAGGATGATGCCCTTCCACACTGGGCAGGGCAAACTACTGAGTCCTACAACTCAAATGCTACTCTTATCTGGAAACATCCTCACAAGCAGACCCAGAAATAATGTTTAATCTGAGCACCCAGTGACCAGTTAAGGTGACATGTAAAATTAACCATCACACACCATAAACTAATATCAACTGCACAAGCACTGCAGATCCAAGTATAGAAGTATAATAATAAAGTCTTTAAAAGAAAATATAAAACATCTCCAGACATTAGTCTATCTTCTTAACAAAGTGCTGTTAAAAAATGATTAAAGAAGACAATTTAGGTGACCCGAACAAACTTGATTGAACATTTCATGAAGCAGACAGTCTTTTTTTCCAAGAACTACAAAATAGGCTGGAAGAGGAGAAGGTTTTATAGAACAAAGAATGAAAAACAAAGAAGAAACAAATAGAAAATATCTGATTGGCTAAGGTCACATAGTTAACCTCACCTGGGGTGAGAAGGTCCAGAGTTGTTTGGTGTTTGGTGATTGACCAACTGGATGTACTGCATTTCTGGTCAAGAAGAGCATTGACAGAAACGCAGAAGTTACCAAAGTTTCAGTTTGCTGATGTGGCATCCCGCGCTGGAGCAGCTCCATCATGGGCCGAGGAATTTATTCCAACAATACAAAATAATAAAAGAAATATGTATAAATTAGACTATATTTAAATTCATAACATGATCATCGAGACATCAATAAGTAAAAAGGCAATTCACAGAATGGGAAAAAATATTACAAAATACTTATAAAAAGATTGATAATATATGGAAAGAAACCTTCAGATCAGTAAGTAAGTAAGAGTATAGTAGCAAAATGGGCAAAAAACTAAAATAGACCTCTCACAATAAGGATATCCAAATGGCAAATAAATATATAAAAATATTATTAAAATTATTAGAGAAATTAATGTAAGTTAAAACTGCAGTGTGACACCACTGCATGCCCACATGCCCATTCGAGTGACTTAAAAAAAAAAAAGTGTAGGAAAACTATGGGAATCAATACTCAGATATACTGTTAAGAGAATAATAAACAGAACTTTGTAGTAATGAGAACTTGACTCACAAGTCACATGGAAACACAAACTGTGGCTCAAATACAAAAGTCATGGAGTAGAGATATGTATCCTTCTTGAAGAAATTGTGAGCAGTAGTTTTCAAACATTGTTCTCAGAACTCCCTTTCACTCTTAAAATTATTGAGGGGGGCGCCTGGGTGGCGCAGCAGTTGGGTGTCTGCCTTCGGCTCAGGGCGTGATCCCGGCGTTGTGGGATCGAACCCACCCACATCGGGCTTCTCCGAGGGGAGCCTGCTTCTTCCTCTCCCACTCCCCCTGCTTGTGTTCCCTCTCTCGCTGGCTGTCTCTCTCTGTCAAATAAATAAATAAAATCTTTAAAAAAAAATTATTGAGGATTTAGCTTTTGTTTGTATACATTGCATCTGTCAATATTTACCATATTAAAAATGCAGAATCAAAAATATAAAAGAACAAAACAAAAACCCAGCTGATAGATACAGAGAGCAGATCAGTGGTTGTCAGGGTGTGGAGTGGGGTCAAAAAGGAAAAAGAAGAAATAGTTTAAAATTTTTAAAAAGTGTTGAAAGAAAGAAAGAAAAAGAGAGAGAAGAGAGGAAGAAAAGGAAGGGAGGGAGGGAGGGAAGGAGGGAGATAGGTAGGGAGGGAAGGAGGGAGATAGGTAGGGAGGAGGGAAAGAGAAAGGAAGAAAAGTTTGAAAGAAAGAGCAGCCAGGATTGGAAACTACTTATTAAATGCTTCATTCACTAGAATGTTTAAGAAAGGGTTTACTGTCTTTCAGAGGCAAACTATAAAGATCAATTATTTAAAAAAAATAATAAAATGACTCCCTTGCTTTTTCTCCCCTTCTTTTGCAGTTAATATGTACATACTAATGAAGTATGGAATAATATAGGTATCACCCACACTAGGTATTTTATTAAAACAAAGATCAGTGTTTCCTCCTTTCCTAACCACCTGTCAATTATAATTAGTTATAATTATGTGGAAGGAAAAAACTAATCTACTGAAAAACAACAACAACAAAAACCATGTCATTTGAGTCACTAACACCTGAAGAACAACCGCAGCTGATTACAAAGCTTCCAAATCCCCCTTCAATTTTATATATTTTTTAATGTTGGTAAAAAAAAAAAAAAATGTGCGGTGTCTGGGTGGCTCACTCATTAAACATCTGCCTTTGGCTCAGGGCGTGATCCCGGCATTCTGGGATCGAGCCCCACATCAGGCTCCTCCACTGGAAGCCTGCTTCTTCCTCTCCCACTCCCCCTGCTTGTGTTCCCTCTTTCGCTGGCTGTCTCTGTCAAATAAATAAATAAAATCTTTAAAAAAAAAAGTTTAAATAATCGATAAAGAAATTCGGGTAAAGGGAAAAGAAGGCCCAACAATAGCAACAAAAAAAGAGAAATGAAAACAGATACTTTAAAAACATGTTGACAGTCATTCACTTAAAAACTATCAAATCCCGGGGCACCTGGGTGGCACAGCGGTTGAGCGTCTGCCTTCGGCTCAGGGTGTGATCCTGGCGATCTGGGATCGAGCCCCACATCAGGCTCATCTGCTATGAGCCTGCTTCTTCCTCTCCCACTCCCCCTGCTTGTGTTCCCTCTCTCGCTGGCTGTCTCTATCTCTGTCGAATAAATAAATAAAATCTTTAAAAAAAAAAAAAAACTATCAAATCCCTCGGGTGCCTGGGCGGCTCAGTCTATTAAGCATCAGACTCTTGATTTGGGCTCAGGTCATGATCTCAGTGTCCTGGAATGGAGCCCCACAAGAGGCTGAGCAGGGAGTCTGCTTCAGGATTTTCTCTCTCTCTATGCCCCTCCCCCTGCTCGCTTGCTCTCTCTCTAAGAGCAGTCAATCAATCAAAAAAAAAGAAAAGAAAGAAAACTAGTTATCGGATAAATGCCATTTAAATGGGAATGGAATACATACCCCACAATGGCTAAAATGAGGAAAAAAAACTAAAACCCATGTTTGAAAACTATATAATAATATTAAAATTCAATAAACTTTTAAATATGCTAACACTTTTAATACCAAATTTTGTTTTATAACTTGATAGGATCTTTTGTGTTATTCATAATCATTCATATTCATTGAGCCCACGCCGGGCTCAATCTCACGACCCTGATAACATGACATGAGCCCAAACCAAGGGTGGGGAGCTTAACTGACTGAGCCACCCAGGCACCCAGGCGCTTAACCAACTGAGCGATCCAGGCACCCCATTGAGTGATACCTTTTTAAAAAAGTTTTTATCATAAAAATTTCAGCATAAATTATCTATCATCCAATCATCTATGTGTCTATCTATCTATCTATCTATCTATCTATCTATCTATATATATAATATATATTACTAATCACTGGATCTAAAATTTGTTTAATTAACTAATAAGCCTAGTTTGTTATGATTTAAATCTCTTCCAACGTCACCAACCTCTTAAAAGGGAGACATGGCTCCCACAGCAGGTGGGATATGGATGAAATCCATTCTAGCACAATATGCTTTAGGCTGATACATAGGTGAGATCTGTTCTTTTTTTATAATGACCTATTTGGAAAAGAGAAATCTCTTGTTTTGGGCTGATTATTCTTCTTCTGGCACCACCCAAATTACCAGAAGTATCCAGAAGAACTACTGTTTGGGAATTGTATCTCTACAAACGATCACTTTTATGATAAATATAGGAAAAATTTGTGGCATAACCTAAACTTATGTTGTGGTGATACACACTTTGTACAAAATGATAGTTGTGCACAATTAAACAGGAACATATTTTTACACAGGTTATGAATTAGGGTTTTAGGATACAGGGAAACAAAAAAAAAAAAACAACAAAAAACAGTGATAAAGAATTAAGATTAAAAATAAGGACTATTAAAATCATTTATTTCACAGGAAGATACACATTTAGCATTTCTGCCATACAAAGCATTTTTGGTAATAGTCTCACCACCATTATGATTTGTGTAAAAGAAAGGTTTGTTTCATTAAGAGCAGTGCTGAGAAATTGGGAAGACCCGCCGCTATATAAGCACATTTTTATTAAAGTTACCTGACTTGAGAATTTGATTAGCATCACAGAGAAATTAAGAGTGGGATGAACATTAATATAGCAAGATAAGCATAGAAGAAAATTTGCAAAACAAAAACCACTTCACTTGAACTTAAACTTCGTGGATCTATTTCTAGTTTACTTTAAAAACGTTTTTGTGGCCATTTTTCGAAGCAACTTTGTCAGAAGAATGAGTCTCTAATTTAAGTTAAATGCTAGCATTTTTAAATTTTGAATTATATATCAGTCTGTGCTATATCTTTTCTGTACCAAAATATTTTATTTATGCTTCCTCCAACTTATTAATACTTGAGTATTAATATAACTTAGGAGTGACTATTGATAAAGAATTTATACCAGCAATTTAGTTAATATTTGAGTTTTATTGAAAACATTTTTATTTTCCCACGTTTGGGGGGGCTTTTACAAATATAAATTCCCTGTAAATTACTGAAGTCTGCAAAACTCCTTTTATTATTCAACATTCTTTTGGGGAAAACTAAACTTTTACATTTTTTTAGAAACCTTGAAAAAGAGAGAATCTGAAAGAAAAAAATACATTGAAAACATAAATATAAATGAAACACAGGACCCTGTTCATTCTATTAAATAATTTTCAATCTGTTCTGAAGCACAGAATTTTCACACTTCTAGAATTATTAGAATATTTGTCATTTTTTAATTTTATTCATATGCTAAAATTTGGGCAGGTACAAAGTCTCCTCCATGATATTTGCCTAGTTTTCAACTTTATTAATGGCAAAAGTACACTAAATAGCCATGATTTTCAGATATCATTTTGCTTTTTTTTTTTTCTTTGAAAAAGTAAAAACAAAGGAAAAACTAGCTTTGTGCTCTTGTAAAGTTATGGCCTTGTTAATTAAAAGTCTCCTGGCTGTAGAAACTACAATAAAATTCAGAGGCTCTGAGGTCAGATGTCTTTTAATCAGAATCATCTTGGTCTTTGAGGTTGCTTTGTGACTATTATATAAATCCAAATGGGGCTTTTAAAATGTCATTAAGTGTAATCAAATGTGAAAAATTATTAGTTGAGATGTTAATGTTCATGATTTATATGAAAAAGTGTCTGAATTTCAGTACTGCCAAATGCATTATGTTACTTTGAATTATGATTATCAAGTGATCAATTGTTAATGATTCCTTATGGTTATGATTGTTTCTCTACGGGAAAGGATGCTTGGTGGACAACTTCATGGTAAAATATAAACCATGAGATGGAACCTTGTTTCATTTGAAAGAATTATATGATTAGAGAGGGCAGATTCCTTCAAATGTGATTTTAGTTTTCTAAAGTTTATATTATGAAGTGTCAGTGAAAATGTTCTTATAGATAAAATGGATCTATAATCAACAAATTTTACCTAAATATTTATTTATTTATTTTGCAGAGAGCGAGAGAGTGCGAGTGGGGAGGAGGGGCAGAGGGAGAGGGAGAGAGAGAATCTTAAGCAGGCTTCTGCTGAGTGTGAAGCTGGACATGGGGCTTAAGCCCAGGATCCTGAGATCATGACTTGAACCAAAATCAAGAGTCAGATGCTTAACCAACTCAGACACCCAGGCTCCCCTTATCTAATTTTTTATAAGGTAACTAATTACAGTTATAATTTTATTTGTCCACTTTTTATTTTAATAGTTTCCTTAAGACACAGTTTTGAGTTTCCTTAAGATACAGTTTTGAGAAAAGATTTTGTACTTTTTGAAATAAGTATTATGACCTAAGATCTTTGAGTGTGGCATTGTTCCTTGATAAAATTTACAAGGATTGATGGTGCTAAAAATATAAACTGTTTTAATAACATGGCACACAAACCTTTTATTTGAGGCCATCTTAAATTGACATTTCCTATGCTGAATTTTTTTTTTTTTTTTTAATCCGACTGATCTGAAAGAACTGGGTTTGGAGTCTTTGGGAAGTATTAAATAATATTACTCCTCTTCTCGGGTCATGATTCAGCACTGATACTAGGCCATTCCTTCAGGAAATGGTTTTGACTGGGTAGTTCCCTAGCAACAAAGGCCATAGCAACACCAAAGGAGACATCAGTAATATGAACTCTCCCAGGAAATTTCGATTGATATTATAGAATCTGCGTTGCCTGTAGGAGTAGGACTCCTAACAGTGGCTGTGACCTTTATCATCTTTTCTTTTGATTTTTCTTTGGAGTCATTACAGCTATTTTTCCACTGAGTAGTAAACTATGCCAGTGGGATCCTGAGACAAGATTCTTTTTCCTAGAAATACAGAAAACAGGAAACAGATGTATAGCAAAATGCAGACATAAGACTTTTTTCTTTTTTTTGCATTCCTCAAACGACTTTATTAAAAAGGTAGTAGGGATTTTTCCAAATAATGTGTGATAGAGAATGAGTCTTTTCAGTTTGATTTTACTAGAGAGTCTTTTTTTAATTTTTTAAATTTAAATTCAATTAATTAATATAATGTATTATTTATTTCAGGGGTACAGGTCTGTGATTCATCAGTCTTATATAATACCCAGTGCTCATTACACCACATGCCCTCCTTAATGCCCATCACCCAGTTACCCTATTCCCCCACCCCCCTCCCCTCCAGCAACCCTCAGTTTCTTTCCTGTGATTAAGAGTCTCTTATGGTTTGTCTCCCACTCCGATTTCATCTTGTTTTGTTTTTTCCTCTCTTCCCCTATGGTCCTCTGTTTTGTTTCTTAAATTCCACATATCAGTGAGATCGTATGATAATTGTCTTTCTCTGATTGACTTATTTTGCTTAGCATAATATCCTCCAGTTCCATCCACGTCATTGCAAATGGCAAGGTTTAATTTTTTTTTTTGATGGCTGAGTAGTATTCTATTGTATAAATATCTTCTTTATCCATTCCTCTGTCGATGGACATCAGGGCTCTTTCCATAGTTTGGCTATTGTGGACATTGCTGCTATAAACATTGGGGTTAGTTGCCCCTTTGGATTACTACATTTGTATCTTTGGGGTAAATCCCTAGTAGTGCAATTGCTGGGTTGTAGGGTAGCTTTATTTTCAACTTTTTGAGGAACCTCCCTTATTGTTTTCCAGAGTGGCTGCACCAGCTTGTATTCCCACCAACAGTGTAAGAGGGTTCCCTCTCCACATCCTCCCCAACATCTGTCATTTCCTGAGTGGTTAGTTTTAACCATCCTGACTGGTGTGATGTGGTCTTATTGTGGTTTTGATTTGTATTTCTCTGATGCCCAGTGATGAGAATTTTTTCATGTGTCTGTTGCCATCTGGATGTCTTCCTCAGAGAAATGTCTGTTCATGTCTTCTGCCCATTTCTTGATTGGATTATTTGTTCTTCGGGTGTTGAGTTTGATAAGTTCTTTATAGATTTTGGATAATAGCCCTTTATCTGATATGTCATTTGCAAATATCTTCTTCCATTCTGTCAGTTGTCTTTTGGTTTTGTTGACTGTTTCCTTTGCTATGCAGAAGCTTTTTATCATGATTAAGTCCCAATAGTTCATTTTTGCCTTTGTCTCCCTTGCCTTTGGAGACATGTCTAGCAAGAAGCTGCTGCAGCCGAGGTCACAGAGGTTGCTGCCTATGTTCTTCTCCAGGATTTTAATGGATTCCTGTCTCATGTTTATGTCTTTCATCCATTTTGAGTCTATTTTTTGTGTATGGTGTAAGAAAATGGTCCCATTTCATTCTTCTGCATGTGGCTGTCCAATTCTCCCAAAACCATTTGTTGAAGAGACTTTTGTTCATTGATATTCTTTCCTGCTTTGTTGAAGATTAATTGACCATAGAGTTAAGGGTCCATTTCTGGGTTCTCTATTCTGTCCAATTGATCTATGTGTCTGTTTTTGGGCCAGTACCATACTGTCTTGATGATTACAGCTTTGTAATAGAGCTTGAAGTCTGGAATTGTGATGCCACCAGCTTTGGTTTTCTTTTTCAAAATTCCTTTGGCTATTGGGGTCTTTTCTGGTTCCATACAAATTTTAGGATTATTTGTTTCAGTTCTGTGAAAAAAGTTGATGAAATTTTGATAGGGAAATATATACATTGCTCTAGGTAACATAAACATTTTAATGATATTTGTTCTTCCAATCTATGAGCATGGAACATTTTTCCATGTCTTTATGTCTTCCTCAGTTTTTTTCATGAGTATTCTATGGTTTTCTAAGTACAGATCCTTTGCCTATTTGGATAGGTTTATTCCTAGGTATCTTATGGTTTTTGGTGCAATTGTATATGGGATTGACTCCTTAATTTCTCTCTCTTCTATCTCTTTAATGTGTAGAAATGCAACTGGTATCTGTGCATTGATTTATATCCTGCCACTTCACTGAGTTCCTGTATTAGTTCTAGCAATTTTGGGATGGAGTCTTTTGGGTTTTCCACATAAAGTATCATGTCATCTGCGAAGAGTGAGAGTTTGACTTCTTTGCCAATTGAGATGCCTTTTATTTATTTTGTTGTCTGATAGCTGAGGCTAGGACTTCTAGTACTGTGTTGAACAACAGTGGTGAGAGTGGATATCCCTGTCGTGTTCCTGGCCTTAGGGGAAAGGCCTCAGTTTTTCCCTTTTAAGAATGATAATTGCTGTTGTCTTTTCTTATATGGCTTTTATGATATTGAGGTATGTTCCCTCTATCCCTACATTGTGAAGAGTTTTAATCAAGAAAGGATGCTGTACTTCGTCAAATGCTTTTTCTGTGTCTATTGAGAGGATCCTATGGTTCTTATCCTTTCTTTTATTTATGTAGTGTATCACATTGATTAATTTGCAGATGCTGAATCACCCTTGCAGCCCAGGAATAAATCCCATTTGGTCGTGATGAATAATCCTTTTAATATACTGTTGGATTCCATTGGCTGGTATCTTGGTGAGAATTTTTGCATCTGTGTTCATCAGGGATATTGGTTTAAAATTCTCCTTAATGGTGGGGTCTTTGTCTAGTTTTGAGATCAAGGTAATGCTGGTCTCATAGAAACAATTTAGATGTTCTCCTTCCGTTTCTATTTTTTGAAACATCTTCAGAAGAATAGGTGTTAATTCTTCTTTAAATGTTTGGTAGAATTCCCACTGAAAGCCATCTGGCCCTGGACTCTTGTTTGTTGGGAGATTTTTGATTACTGCTTCAATTTCCTTGCAGGTTATGGGTCTGTTCAGGTTTTCTATTTCTTCCTGTTTCAGTTTTGGTCATTTATATGTCTCTGGGAATACATCCATTTTTCCCAGATTGCCTAATTTTTTGGCATATAGTTGCTCATAATATGTTCTTATAAATGTTTGTATTTCTTCACTGTTGGTTGTGATCTCTCTTCTTTCATTCATGATTTTATTTATTTGGGTCCTTTCTCTTTTCTTTTTGATAAGTCTGGCCAGGAGTTTATCAGTCTTATTAATTCTTTCGAAGGACCAGCTCCTTGTTTCATTGATCTTTCTATTGTTCTTTGGTTTCTATTTCATTGATTGATTTCTGCTCTAATCTTTATTATTTCTCTTCTCCTGCTGGGTTTAGGCTTTATTTACCTTTATTTCTACAGCTCCTTTAGGTATAAAGTTAGGTTGTGTATTTGAGATCTTTCTTGTTTCTTGAGAAAGGCTTGTAGTGCTATATACTTCCCTCTTAGGACCATCTTTGCTGCATCTCAAAGGTTTTCAACAGTGTGTTTTCATTTTCATTTGTTTCCATGGATTTTTTTAAAATTCTTCTTTAATTTTCCAGTTGACCCATTCATTCTTTAGTGGGATGCTCTATAGCCTCTGGGTATTTGAGTTCTTTCTACATTTCCTCTTGTGATTGAGTTCCACTTTCAAAGCATTGTTGTCTGAAAATGATCCTAGTCTTTTAGTACCAGTTGAGACCTGATTTGTGACATAGTATGTGATCCATTCTGGAGAATGTTCCATGTGCACTTGAGAAGAACATGTATTCTGTTGCTTTAGGATGGAATGCTCTGAATATATCTGTGAAGTCCATCTGGTGCAATGTGTCATTCAAAGCCCTTGTTTCCTTGTTGATCTTTTGCTTAGATGATTTATTCATTGCAGTGAGTGGGGTGTTAAGTCCCCTATTATTATTGTATTATTATCAATGTGTTCCTTTGATTTTGTTATTAATTGGTTTATCTAACTGGCTGCTCCCATGTTAGGGGCATAAAGATTTACAATTGTTACATCTTCTTGTTGGATAGACCCCTTAATTATGATATAGTATCCTTCCTCATCTCTTATTGCAATCTTTGGGTTAAAATCTAATTTCTCTGATATAAGGATTGCCACCCCAGCTTTCTTTTGATCTCCATTAGCATGATAAATGGTTTCCACCCCCTCACTTTCAATTTGGAGGTATCTTTGAGTCTAAAATGAGACTCTTTCAGATAGCATATTGATGGGTCTTGCTTTTTTATCCAGTCTGATACCCTGTGTCTTTTGATTGGGGCATTTAGCCCATTTACATTCAGAGTAACTATTAAAAGATATGAATTTAGTGCCATTTTATTAGCTATAAAGTCACTGTTTCTGTATATTGTCTGTGTTCCTTTCTGGTCTATGTTACTTTTGGTTTCTATCTTTGCTTAAGGGAGCCCCTTTAATACTTCTTGCAGGGCTGGTTTAGTGATCACAAATTCTTTTTTTTTCTGTTTGTCCTAGAAGCTTTTTATCTCTCCTTCAATTTTGAATGACATTCTTGCTGAATAAAGTATTCTTGGCTTCCTATTTTTCTCATTTAGCACACTGAATATATCGTGCCAGTCTTTTCTGGCCTGCAGGTCTCTGTGGATAGGTGTTCTGCCAGTCTAATGTTTCTACCCTTATAGGTTACAGCCCTCTTATCTCAAGCTGTTTTCAGGATTTTCTTTTTGTCTCTGAAATTTGCAAGTTTCACTATTATATGTCAAGTTGTTGACCTACTTTTATCGATTTTGAGGGGGGCTCTCTGTGCTTCCTGGACTTGAATGCCTGCTTCCTTCTGCAGATTAGGAAAGTTCTCCACTATAATTTGCTCCAATATACCTTTTGCAGCTCTCTCTCTTTGCTCTTCTTCTGGGATCCCAATTATTCTAATATAATTTCACTTTATGGTATCACTTATCTCTAAAATTCTCCCTTCTTGATCCAGTACTTGTTTATCTCTCTTTTTCTCAGCTTCTTTATTCTCCATCATTTTGTGTTCTATATCACTAATTCTCTCTTCAGCTTCATTTATCCTAGTAGTTAGAGCCTCCATTTTTTATTGCATCTCACTAATAGCCTGTTTTATTTCAACTTGATTAGATTTTAGTTCCTTTGTTTCTCCAGAAAGGTATTCTCTAGTGTCTTCTATGCTTTTTTCAAGCCCAGTTAGCATCTTTGTAATCATTAGTCTGAACTCTAGTTCTGACATCTTACTTATATCCATACTGATTAGGTCCCTGGCAAAATGCTGCATAGATAGATAGATAGATAGATAGATAGATAGATAGATAGATAGAAAAATAAATACAATGAAAGGATAGACTGTAAGACAATTTAGAAAGATTTTTAAAAAAGAGTTGATAAAATAAATTGGTTGAAAAAGGAAAGATAGAAAAAAAATTAGAATTGAAAGACTAAAGAATCATGGGAAAAAAACATGAATTCCACATACTATTTTCCTCTAGTACTGGAGTTTTACAATTCTGTGTGATTGGTAAACTTGGTCTTAGCCAGATATTCTTGCTGATCTTCTGGGGGAGGGGCCTATTGTGCTGCTTCTCAGATGTCTGCCCTGGGAGGAACTGCACTGCCCTTGCCAGGGGAGCCAGGTAAGTAAGTAAGCAGCTCCAGATTGCTCTATGTGGCTTTGTTCCGTGAAGGCTTTCTGTACCACTTTAGAGGATGAGAATGAAAATGTCAGCCTCCCAGTCTCCAGCTCCAGAGCCAAAACCTTGGGGCCCCACTCCTCAGTGCACCCTCAGGGAAAAGCAGTAAATCACTCCTGTCTCCCTGGTTTCTGTCACACTCACTTAGCCCTGCAGAAAGTGGTCATTTTTCTATTCATAGAGTTACAGTTATTCTTTTCTTAGATCTCTGGTTGAGTTGCAGAGTTCAGAATGATTTGATAGCTATCTGGCTGAATTCCTTGGACCAGATGAAACTAAGGTCTCCTACTCCTCTGCCATCTTGGACTATCTGTGCAGACCTAAGACTTCGTTGGTTCTTATAAGCAAAGGACTTGACAGAGGATTATATGCTGCCCCTAGAACCTTTTGGGTTAACTTTTTTTTTTTTTTTTTGCTAATGAAGAAAATAGTCCAGGCAATAGATTCACATACATAGTTAATATCAATTACAGGAAACAATAAGACAGTTGATTTAGAGATTGATTAAAACGGATGGCAGTTGATTGAATCTTTTGTAAAATATTTTTCTGTGGCTTATGGGGGAAAACGAAAACATGACTTGAAAGGTAAATTGATCAAGTTAATTCCAAAACTCACTTTAAAGTAAATATGTAACATTCTACTTTTGTTTTAGATTAAGAATGAAACCACAATATTTTCTATGATTACAAATTTGCCAAGCAGGGGCTGCAGTCCTTCTGTGGGAAATGGTCTTGCATTTATCCATTATACTATCCCTTTGGGATAAGCATTTGAATATAATTCAAATACACTTTCTTTTTCAGTTGAAAGCAATATGCTCAGTTCCTTCTCTGAACTAGAGAACAAATGTACTTATTTGTGGCAGAAACTTGTTGGTGATCAACTCAACACCATTTCAATTATTGGCTTCACTCTCACTTCACTATTGAGGTTGAAAACCTGAGTAATTGCATCCCCAGCCTCCCTTATCGTCAAGCAGCACACTTCTGGCTCATAACTGTAAGCAGAAGTGCACTGGGGGCTTCTGGAAAAGTGTTTGTTTATCTTGCAAAAAGAGAATGGTTACTATTGGCACAACCATCACCGCCTCTGCCTTTTTCCTCCCCTCTCCCTTCCTTCCATCATTCTTCCTGCCTGAAGGAGCAGCAGCAGCCCTGAGTCCATGAAGCAAGGGCTCAGGGAGATGTCCAAATGCGGGCATTGTTGAGCAGCTAAAACAATACCAGCAGTTTCTTCTTCCCTGCTCCTTATTCAGAAAGAAAAGAAGATGCAATTTGTTTTAAGGTTCTCAACATTTGGTTTGCTATTGTTGCCAGCTAGCTCTACCTTACTAATTCAACATAACTACTTGATTTGCAATGAATGATTGTCTTATTGTTTTCTGCATGTGGGTTTATTCTTCTTGCATACATGGTAATTTTAAAAAGATAATTTTGGGTTTCTTTTACTTGTCCAAAAAGCTGTGTGGAGGATTAGACACTTGGAAAATGTAATAAATAACTTGATATTGTTTATTCTACTGCAGTTTCTTTGCCTCAGCACTCTTGACATTTTGGGCTGAATAATTCTTTGTTAGGGTGGGGGAAAGGGCTGTCCTGTGCATTGTAGGGTTTTTAGATGCCAGTAGCATCTTTCTCCCAGATATGACAATCAAAAATTCTCCAGACCTGCCAAATGTCCTCTTGGGGGCAAAATCATTCCAGTTGAGAAACAAAATATCTGAAGCATTGTGATAAGATACATTAAAAATGAGGAAATTCACCTTCATGTTTTTGTTCTTCAGTTGTATTTGGTAAATATTTTCTGTATTGCAGTTACTTTTGTAGCACATATATTTTATTTTGATCTATGAAATTGCTTTCTATAACATGACATGAAATAGGCTTCAAATAAAACTTGCAAGAAAATGCTGTAGAGTAAGTCTTTTTTAATGACATGAAAACCACAGGTTAAGTCTATTAAAAAGAAACACTGAAGCAAAGTAGTAAACAGTTGTTTGGCATTGGGTAGCATTCACTTGTCACCAAGTTACAAACTGACAGCAATGACCAAGTAGGGAAAGAAGTATGTGAAAGAGCTTTTAGAATTTCTGCTCCCATAGAGACTGGTAGCATTGGAAGTAAACTGAAGCACATTATCCCAAAGAATACTTAAATCCAAAGAATATTAAACACTGTACAGACTATATATATATATATATATATATCTAGGTATTTTCAGCTGCTAGTTTGCAACCCCTAAATAATTTTGTCTACAGGGGACGATAAAACCATTCCGTGTTCTGTTAGATGCTTTGGAATAAAATGTCAATCTTTGTATTGTCTTTGAGTTGGCTCATCTGGACAGTCTATATATTTAAATTGTGTTTTAAGCTGGGTACCAGGAAAATTATGTGTTTTTCACCTAGATGCTAGGCTGTGTGTTTTGGTCACAGGCAATAATTCTCAAACCAATTTCACAGATGTTCCACTCTATTTCTATAAAAGCATATAGTACTTAACTGGCAAATAATGGTTTAAAGTGGCTATTAGTTATTCATTCATTCCTATATCATTCAATAATTACTTATCCATTACCTATTTGATATCCGTAACTACATATGATGCTGAGGTTGCAAAGAACAATAATAAATAATGTTGATCCAAAGACACCCATTGACAAGGAAAAATGGGTAGTAGATAAAGAAATAATTATAATGCTATGTGGTATTATATGACAATAATACAAACATTCATAAAAAATTTTAGAATAGAAATGTGGAAAAAAACAGCTCATTCATTTTTATTGTTTATTAAAATACACATTTTTATTAATTGGGAAAAGTGTTCAGAGCTCAGAACAAAATGTGTACAATCATTCAGAGAGGTTCTGAAGTGAAGCCATAAAAATTAGCTAGGTTTTGTAAAAAGAAATCACTTATAATTAATCACTTAAGCAAATAAGATTAACCATAAAAGATTCCATTGAAGCATACTGACACTTGTTTCAATATTGTTATTATGCAGATTGTGGTTTTAAAGCAACTAAAAGCAACGTAACTCAAAGAAGTGGTCAGCTTCTTTCTCTATTTAAATCCATTATCATCAAGGGAAAACTTTTGAGGATGAATTAAATGATTAATTTAATATTAAAATCACATTATTATTAATATTCAATTAATTAAATTCTAATGGAATTAGTCTCAAGACAGAAATGGGCAAATATGAAGACGATCAAAACAGGAGTAAATTTTATCCATTTAAGCTGCTATTAAACACAATTAACCCTCTCCACTGACTGTTTATCTTTGCAAATAAAGCAGGTTGACTCTACTGCTATGGACTTGAAAGTCCTCATTGGAGAACCATTGGAATCACAGCTTTTATATTTCTTCTCTTCTCTTTTTAAATTATTATACTTTCTATTGATTTCAGAAAGCAAGAGGTGTTCCTCATTCCTTAGGTATTATTTCAGATAGTCTTGGTGCTCAAGCCATACCCCTTTGGAATTCACTAGTCCATTCCCAGTATCCCCATCAGTGTTTTCTGGGATCTCTATCCAAATAAACTCCTTGACTCAGGAGGCTGAAATAAATAAGAATACATATTTATTATTCCATAAAGAAAATAGGCAATTTATTAAACTTAGAGTCTATTATTCTTTATGCATGTAATAATTTATAAACTATGATTTATAAAGTGATGTTGAGTGATAATTGTGGATCTTACACTCTAGGATAGGTATAATAACAGTAGTAGTAATAATAATAATAGTAGTAAAATATACAGTTAAAGTTAGTACAAAGCAACGTATTAAAATGTTGTAAGTGGTAAAAATAAGTGCTTATAAAAAGGAGGAAACTTCTGGATGGAGTTATCAGGAAATCAAAGAAAACATTAATCCATTCTTTTACTCAACATGTGTTTAGTGTCTCATATGTAGCAGGCACAAAGCTAGAAGATATGAATAAAAAAATTGATTATAGTGAATTGACCTTCTTTTGTATGTGTCACAGATTGGCAACATTGTTTCAAGACACGTATATTTTCATGATTCATGTGACAGAAATCATTCATTTGATAATTTAAAGAAAAGGGGGCAGTGCAGAGACACAAGAAATAAGGAAGGAAGAAAGAATAACTTTGTAATTTATCAAAATATAAATTGCAGGCTTTCATTTCTGAAATGCAACCAAAGCGCTGCAATGACTTTTAAACTGATAAGTCAAAAGATAATGCTATATGTTCAAAGGGTTGAAAAGTGCAAAGGATAAAATTCGTGGTTTTTCTTGGGGGGAGGAATGAGAAGAATGTAGATCCTAAATATTTTATCATCACCGATCACATAAACCTGCAGAAACTGAAGCTAACACAGAGCCCTCTCTAGTGAATTTTACAGCTGAATTGGCTAATTTACTTGTCCTCTAAGAAAGATAATTAAAATTTGGAAGAAAGAGAGATAGCTGAATGTAAAACAAAGTTGGAATCAATAGCTCAGGAGTCACTAGTATGATAATAAATGAAATACTAGAATTTCATGTGATTTTAATTAAGCATTATGAATATAGTATCTTTTAGAGCAAGTTGCATGTATCTGGTCAAGTTATTTGAAACCTAAAGATTCAGTCAAAGATACTGGGTGTATTTCATTAAGCCTGCTACAATATTTCTAGATCCCCCAGTTCTTAGACCCATCAAAATGGAACATTTTGATTCAGAACTACTAAATCTTTTATTCACATTTAATTTCTTTGCATGATGTGGGCAGTACTTATTATATACCTCCAGGTGGGTATCTTCAAATATAGTAATTCCAGCTGTTCTTTTGTCTTGATATTTGGCTTCTTCATCTTGATAATGCTGATGTTAGGGCCTATCAAAGTTGTTTCTTTCTCTCTCTTTCTTTCTTTCTTTCTTTCTTTCTTTCTTTCTTTCTTTCTTTCTTTCTTTCCTTCTTTCTTTTCCTTCCTTCCTTCCTTCCTTCCTTCCTTCCTTCCTTCCTTCTTTCCATAATATCATAGTAAACATAGGGTTGGATACTTACAATACCTAGACTTCTTCTTTATTGAAAATTAGGCATGATTTAAAGTCAGAAAAAGCTCTAAGCCACAAAATGGTGGTAAAAAGAATGCTATTGAATATTACTATAACTGTGTATTTGCTAGCATTTAATGCCTTTGAAAAGTTTCATTATATAACCAGAAAATACACTTCATAATATTTAGTGGAAAATGTCTCTGTATAATTCAAGGTATTATGATTGAAAAAGTTTTTAATTATCTCCACTGACCTTGTATCTGATTCTGATATTCTTTTCTCTTGGTAGCTCCTTTTTATTTATTGATAGATATCATTTAGGCAGGATGTTTATCTCATAATAAAGAGAAATTGCATGCAATGGGGGAGATGATAGCATCTAAAATATTTATCATGTCCTTCAGTTGCTGTGCAATATTTTTAAATGACCTATGTTTTTGGATTTAGGTACTGTGACATATGTTGAGGTCTAGAATGTGATGTTTTTGCATAATGGTGCTTTCATATGAACCCTAAAAGGGGCAAAACTGGTTCCAGGAAGAATAAGTGCTATGTATTAAATTCATCAAAAATTATTTTCTTTAAGATCAGTTCTCCCAGAAGACTTTTGCGATCTTTGTATTTCAATGTCATGTCATGCTGCTAACTGCAAGTTTGTGTGGGCATTTGGGAATTGAAAGGAACAACTCAAGTGGCTAAGCATTTACCTCAATATGGACCGATAATAACTCCAGCTATAAAAAGTAAGTGGAGGGAACCCCTGCATACCTTTTGTTTCTAATGGAATGGTTGAGTGACAGGATTGCACATTGTCACAATAACACAAATGCTGCCCTATACTCATTGACCTTAATCCAAGCACTCCGTAATGAACCTACTTTTCAGAGTGTTGATTATACCATTAGCTATATTTGAAGGTTGTTAGTTTAAATCCTGTTGATTGCCTTTAGATGTGCTGCTTAGCTTTCTGATAGTACACATTTTTTTTTTTTTTTTACTCAATAGGAGTTCTTTATTAAGGTAAAAAAAAATCATTCAGTTTTTTTCCTGCTCTCCAATCAGGACCAATCAATACCCTTGAGACCGAGAAAGGAAAACAAGATTACAGTGCTGCATATTTCAAGTTGATTATGGTGTGTGTGTATACAGAAAGAGAGAGAGTGAGAGAGAAAAAGAGAATATAGCCAATTAAGTACATAAATTATATCATGATTGTGGTTCTAAGAAATAATGTATGCTTTAAGGAACATACTTTAATATAGCATAAAAAAATTTAATCAATAGTTGACTTTTTATTTATTTTAGATGGTTCAGTTTTTCCCAACTTTGTATTTTGAGAATTTTTTGTACCTACAAAAATGTTGAAAGAATGGTACATTAAACGTTTGTATACCTTTCACATAGATTCACAAACTGTTAACAATTTGCCAGATTTTGCATCATATCATCTGTTTATCTTTTTACTTTCCTTAGTAAAAAATTTGAAAGTTGCGGACCTCATATTTCTCCGTTAAATTTAGAATACATTTCTCCATTACCACAATACCATGATCACTCCCCTCAAATTTAAGACTGATAAAATATATACATAAACACTGAGATATAGATAGATGATAGATAGATAGATAGATGATAGATAGATAGATAGATGATAGATATAGTTGTTCAGTATATAGTTAATATATATGTATATATACATTTTTTCCCTTTTTCTAGTATCTTTCATGATACTGACAATATTAAAGAGTCTAGGTCATTTGTCTTACAAAAAGTAGCATATTTAATCTTACATGATCTTTTCAACATTAGATTCAGGATACACACACACACAAATGTATTTTGTAAGACTGTGTTTTCCATTGCATCACATCAGAAAGCACATAAATGTGAGATGGTTTCTGTTACCAACAATGCTAAATTTTGATCACTTGGTTAAGGTGGTATCCACAGGTCTCTCCATTTTGAAGATATAATTTTATTCTTATAATTAATATGTCATCTTCAGGGGATGATATTATTAAGTCATTTCATCTAGGTTTTGACATTTATTTGCATAGAACTATTCAAATTAATCTCTTTATTCCATATATAAGTTTTATTTGTCAAAATTATCTAACATCATGAATTTTCCCCATCATTCCCTTAAATCCTCCTAATAAATTCTGATATGTAGCTTTCTCTTTATATAGATAGATGATAGAGAGAGAGAGAGAGATCTAAATATATACATATTTAGAAACTCTTCTATTTCATTTATATTTTGTGTTTGTTTCAGTCACTTAGTAAAGAGATCATAAATTTCAAATAGGAAGTATTTTTTTGTTGTTATTAATATATCGTTCATGGCCTCATGATCAGAGAAATGTTATTTTATTGTTTGAAATTTGTGGAATTAATTAGGTTTTTCTTTGGTGACTTAATGGATACTCTGTTTTCAGGAGTGATCTACATACAATTGAATGAAACAGAGGAAAAGAAAGTATACAGAATAAGATGGGGCAAGTGAGCAAGAAAGTATATGCACACATGAGACATTTACCATTTCCCTTCCATGAGGAGGAATGATCACAGAGATGAGATTATAGGGGTATAAGAATTGATTCTCTCCTCATTATGAATTTCTTATGGGGTTTTGGAACAAGGTCTCCATATAGTATCTTGACATGATTCATCTATAGCATATTAAAGGCACACACAGTTCATATGTCCTAGCTCTATATGGGCCGATCTTTACAATATAGGGAATAGCAGCCAAAACCAAAGACTGTTTAGTGCCTACATTATGCCAGATTTATGCAGATGGCATATTTTTGTCATAAAAACTGAGTAACACTAAAGCAATTCCTAAATATTGAATTGATGAGACTAAATATTTCTGTAGTCTCAAACACATTGGCTTAAAAATATTTAAGATTGCTTTTACAGTGGAAAAGAAAACAAATGAATATTTCAGAGACTGGAAGAATGGTGAGGGGGTAACAACAAACATTAATCAAAATAATGTATTCTTAGTAACCAAGTATTTCAGTAAATTATTTCTGAAATGGTTAGCTTCACTATGGCATCATCAAATAATCTCCCTTCTCAAATCTGGATTTATAATAGTTTTAAAAATGACAATTTTTAATAAAGCCACTGACATTAAAAATGAGCAAAAATAGACTGGTTAGCATCGTGTGGCCATTCAAGCTAATTATTTAGGAACAGTGTACTTTGCCAAATGATATGAATGATTTACGCCATATGGTTGCTGAGGGAAACTTTAGTATATCCGAACAGCCAATTTTTATGAAGATCGCATGCTTTATTGTTAAAAATTTTACTGAATTTGTAAATCCATTTTAAATAGTAAATGTTCCATGCTTATAACGTTTCCTTAAAAGACAACATAGGCTCTTAATACTAAGAAAGTAAGTGACACTGTGCCATCCATAATGCAAAAAATCAGAGCATGACAAACTTAAATGAAATTTAATATTAATAAATTAAATGGAATAAATATTAATTTAATGTGACTTAAAAGAAACAATAATATTGTTTATTCAGGATCCTCACCAATATTTAATAGATCACAGGGAGTTTTCAAAGAGTCAAATGTTTATACCATCCAAACTCTATTAAGAGATAATGATTGAATTCAGCATAATGGTCTCCAATAATAGGAAAAATCAAAATAAAATCTCATTTTTATCTTTAGATAAAATATACTGATACAATAATAAAATAAGGATCTTCAAATTCACCATTACTGGTAACAGTATTTTAGTCAAGGAAAGACAATTGAAACCTAATCATATAAATTATTCAGGAAGGGAAGTACAATGCTGAAGACCAGATCCTCTTTGGAGCTGGGTAAATTAACCCATCACTTTAGCATTTCCCAGATGATATCCAAGGCTCCTTAAGTCCGAAATCAATGTTAGATCATGACAATATGCTTGACAGCACAGCTGTTTAGGGAATACCCTTACTGAAACTTTGGTCAAAGTTACCCAATGGAGTTCATCTTTGTCAGTAATTCTTGACCTTTCTGGGGAAATCACCTATTTATCATTTTCCCAAAGCCATGAGATCACAAGAGTAACAATGAGAGTCATAATCTTCTGAGTATGATGAAAATAAAAGAACCAGGTGGTGGACCCATTATCTGCTTGTTCTGCCAATGAATCGCAGAGAGGATTTTAGGTAGAGTCGGAAGTATGTGTAACAATGCTGAACTTGGTAAGAGTATTGAAGACTGATTGGGAAATCAGCTTATGTTGGGGAATTTTACATGACAAATACAAAATATTATTCACGCTCTTCAGTTGCAGAGAGTAAAAAGGAGACTTAATATCCAAATTCTTACAACAATATGTATGGAACTTTTAAAGACATATACAAAAGCAAGAGAAAATATAGGGAATGGGCTTTGGATTCTGCCAATATGGTTCAAGTTTCAGCTTGGTCACTACCTGGAAAATATTGTATTAACTTTCCTTGTGTTCTGCCTACAAATTGAGATAATAATTATGAAGTTGTTGTCAAAATTAAAATACATTATGAGTGTAAAGAACTTAACATATTTCTTAGCACACATTATGTCCTCAGTATATAGTAGCTTTGATTAAAACTGTAGTTGAATGAACACATTCACCCTTCAAACCACAAACTTTCATTGATTCAATAAGAGAGTCCTCCCAGTGCCACACACTGTGCCAGGCACTGGGGATACGGCAGTGGATAGCCCAGATTACCTCTGCTCTATGTAGGTTAGAGTTAACAAATGAGAGACATTTAAAAAATATTAACACAAAATTATATTTGCACAGCCACAAAAAGTTCTGTAAGGAAAAGATTACAAGATGCTCCAAGAGGGAATAATAGATCAAACTGGATAAATGCTCCAGGACCTCCAGGACCAAATTCATTTGATTTGAACTTATTCGTAATTAAGTTTTTCCCGTTCAAGTCCCTGAGCAGCGATAAAGTGGCATTTGTGAATCCTTTCTAGGTGAGCTTTGTGCTCTAGTACTATATAATGCATCCAGGGGCGAATTTTTTATAATATATACTGTGATGGGGGGGGATGGGTATTACTTTGAAAGCTGGCTGGAGTTTAGTTGGTTGTTTATAATCACTAAATTGGAAGAGATAGGCCTTTGCTTTATGAAAACGTTTTGACTTTTGTTCTGTCCTTATTATCGTGATGTTGTTGACAGTCTCATTGTTGGCAAAAATTTCATATGACTGATTCCCTTGGGAAAGGTTTTAGAGAAAAAAATTAATTTGATCTGCACAATAAACTGATAGCATATTGTGTTTCTAAAGTAAGCTAGTGGGGGGGAGTGAGGGACTGAAATTTGAAGACATGGACAATTAAGGAGCTACTCAACTCTTTGGAGGTAAGAAAAGAGAAATTTCTTAGGGTGACCTGTGGTGAAGTGACTGGTTAAATTTGAAAAACAGTGATATCTGCCTTTTAGCCCGAAGTTGTTTCTGTTTATATGCAATACTCACCCTGTGTATTACCAGACCTTCAACAGAGACAGTTATAAGAGTATTGTGTAATTCTTGTTTGGGTTAATGAAAAGGAAACTGTGCCCCATATTTAGTTTAGAGTAGAAATAAGACAGCAGCCATAGAGGATGAAATAGTAAGGAAGGATCAGACATAGAAATGAAGCAGGATTGTGCGGAGAAGGAGTGTAGAGTAACATACCTCCCCTTGTCTCCTGCCTTCAGGGCCTCAAAGACATTAGTAAGGGAGGAAATGAAAATGGGTTCTTAAATAAATTATTAAGATATTGGAAGTAAAGATAGTCATGAAAGATTGGAATACATGGGGGTATTTGAGTTATAAGTGAATTTAAAAGCATTCACATATTCTGCATATAATTTATTAATAATGAAATATTTATGAAAAATATTAAAGGCATGTGAGATAAATATTTGTGTTTAACACCAAAACAAATTTCATTTCCCGTGGACAGGTATATTAACACACACACACACACACACACACACACACACATGCTGGCACATGCACTCAGACACATACAAATATACACATAAAAATAAGACAAATTTACTCAAAAACATTTGTAAAGATTGAGGCAGTGTGTGAAAATTTCTGCTTGAATTTCACACACCATTTGCTAAAAAAGACAGCCTGGACCTTGTATTAACCACATTTTCTACTCCCTGTGATATCTGGGCCCTCCAGACCACAGAAGGTTAGCCCAATTCCTCATACAGCAAATGGCTCTCCAGGGAGCTTGCTGTTCATATGCAAAGTAAACAATAGCTCATTCCTTCCCATTCTGCCTTTATTGGACTCTCACATTCACATTCGGGGCTTCTAATCCCCTGCCCTAATCACCTCTGGGCTGGTATCAGACAGCTAAAGGCAATCCCTACACTCTAGAGCCTGCTGAAATTGTTCAAATTTGCTATCCTAAACCTGGTTGCTTACCCTGCCATGCCCATTCCTTCCCAGGAAAACCATTACAAAGTTTTCCCCAAATTCCCTACTCTCTTTCAGTCTGTGACTAATACTGATGTTCTCTTGTCTGGCCCTACATGGAGTGGTGTGACCTCCTCCTCTTCAGAACTGTGAGTTATTAATGACAATCATTTCCTGATCTGCTGGCTTCACCATACCTGGATAATAATAAATCCTACATCCTAAGACAGACCTATCTTATATAGATTAGTTAAGAAAAGTCAATTTCACTCCATTATTCCACTCTTATGGACCCATCAGCAGATCTTTCTTACTCTTAGAAGCAATGCCAAAGAGTATATGTAAATAAAGGTATGCAATGATACATTAAATATCAGTTAAAAGGAAAGTAACTGGGAAAATGTGAAAAGAAGGCCAATCTCCTTTGAATCAAATGGCAATTTAGCATCATTTGAAGAACTAGTGGCCATTTTTCCCAATAAGTGCCCTGGGAGAAAGAATAAAAAATGTGCAAGTGCTGGTCTATATAAATTTAGAGGTTAAATTTTAAAGCTTTTTTCCCCTTTTATTAATTAGTATAGATTGGAGCAGTGCTGTGAGGAAATGCTAAAGCATAAATCCAATTGGTTCTGAATGCTAAGGATAGCAAGATATTCAACAAATGGAAACAAAGCTAATTAAAATTAAAACCATTCCTTGAAAAAAGGCCCTATGAGATGAAGAAGCACAGCCATTAGCAATGGAAATTAAAAAAGATTTTAGTTATAAACAATTTTTCACTTGACCAAGTATAACTATTGCAAGAAGAATTTATAATATTTGTCATTTTCAAAAATTGGTGTGTTAGTCAACAAGCTAATATTAAATCAATCAATAACAGTAAAAGCAGATTTTATACACTAACATGACATACATAAGAGTTTTAAGATCAGGAGCATTGATTAGATGAAAAACAACATCAGCTACAAAAACAACAACAACAAAACAAAACTTGTTCTGTTTGTCCACTTAACTTGCCTAAAACATTGCCAGTTCATGACTGGTTCATTAGCTGACCATATACTAAGAATGCCTAAATTGTAGCAGATTTACTGAGATGTGGTATTTTTCAACCCAAAGAAGCTCTCCTTCCATTAGTAGTATTGTACAAATGAAGCAATTTCTATCAGTGATACATTTTTTAAATACTACAGTACTGCTGGAGGGTTTTCTCTCATGAAGAGAACTGTCCCTTGTTGAAGAATAATGCATGTTTTTAAAATACTGGTTACCTGATTTTTTAAGAATATTTAAATAACAACTAAGAATAAATCATTTCTACTGGTTTTAGGTGTTAAATACATTATTCAAAAACTAACTCTGATCACAATAAGAATATAGTTTAACATTTGCTCTCTAGCATTGTACTATTTATTTGTAATTTACAATTACCAGAGACATATATTTTACATCTCAAAAATCCATAGAAATGACATTAGCTATGGAGATTACATTCAGAAATTTGGCCTGAAGCTCCCAGATTTTGAATTATACCCTCACTATTTAGTAACTGGCTTTAGGAAAGTTTTTTAACCCATCCTTATCTAATTTCTTCTTCTAAGTAAGGATTATGGAAGTACCTATCTCCTGTGGTTCTTTTTAGGTTTAAATGGAAACAAAATGTAAAACACGTAAGAGCTAAAGCTGTTTTAAACTCCTCTCTTAGGCTGTGGTCCCTGCCACGTTAGTGTACACAAGTTCACCTTCACCTACGCCTACATTTCTCTCTGTGGCTTTCAGTAGCTGAGTCTGCCTTCCTTCCCGTGCTTCATGTGTTAGTAATCAATACCCTCCAAGAGCAGCCTTCCACAAATTACTCACAGAATGGGTGTGTAAGTATCCCTATATTCTCGTTTGTGTTTACATAAGTCCTAGGAAGTCAGTGGAAAAAATCTCTCATTGTTTACAGTAGAAATTGGTTTATAAAAAATCCATGCCTTCCTTCCTTTCCCTGGGTCATTTTCCCACAAACCTAAATTCACGTGGATTGTCCTTTCAGGGTCAGTGTCTGGATGGCCTCTTCCAATATAGTCATTGCCAGAACTGGTCCTAGAAAACAGATCTCCAGGATAAGATTTTGAAATGGAAACAAGAAAACTATTGTTGTTGCTAAGTAGGGAGTTAATAATTTTTAGCATGCTATAGCATTGAAATTACAAAGATTTTCCCAGGTAGAGAAATTGGGATATGATACAAGTAAAAAGGGATATATTAGCTTAAGCAACAGCTCTAGTTTTGAGACACATAATAGAATTATTTGTTTAGTGTAATCCAAGCAGTGAAGACAGGGAATGATAGACTCAAATTAGCCACCTACCAATTGAAGGCATGAGGTGAAAACCAGAAAGCACCTATGGAGGCTACTGAAAAGCTCCTACAGTTAGAGACAGACTGGTCTGAAACTCACACCCAGGACTTTAGAGTAGCTTAGTTACAAAGCAGGATAAAATAGACTAGTACTTTTGTGTGAGATCCAGATTTGTATGTACAACTGCCTATTGGATGTCTGATGTCCTATCAGCATGGGTCATGTCTTAAATTAACTCACTAGCTGACTGTGTTTCCCTGGGGGATGCATACATTCCATTCATTAAAGGAATAAGGAATGGCCTATTGGTGGATAGGGAAGGGAAAATATTTAAGGCAGTGGTATCAGTCCACTGTAGATCAAGACTGACTGTAAGCAGGAGAGATTTTAAGGGAGATCAGCTCTCTGTTGTAATGCATGATGGTTAAGACCCTAGAGTAGCAGAGGCCCCATGGCCACAGCAGTGAAGCAAGGTGGATATACTCCTCATGAAGGGCACTCCTACTGTAATTGTGAACAAAAAACACTAAAATCACAAAGATCTATGACAGTGGGTAATAGACCATAATATTCCAAAGGCAATGAAAATTGCCACCAATGGTGATTTTACTTGACTTACGTAACAAGAAAGGGTCAAGATCTGGTGAACGAAACATTGAGCTCAGTAACTACATTGTAAAATCATGATCTTTGATCCAGCTTAAAGATCTGAGCCATTTCCTTAAAATGTGAGAACATAATAATATAGAGGACAAGACCCTTTGATGAAAGACACTTCACTGCCATAACTCTAATCCTTCCCCAATGAGCCTATGGACATTTCCCCCACCCCCCAAAAAAACTGCTTCTGTAGGACTACAGAAATAATGAGATCTTTTGAGGAATAATAGATACTGGGTATGGTATTACCCTATGCTACCCTGGTTCTTCTGTTAATTAATTAATTTCAGACAGAGCAGACTTTAAAGTGAGGAAAGTCTGCAGAAATAAAGAAGGGCATTATATAATGATAAAAGGGTCAATTTTCCAAGAACACCTAACAGTTTTTAACATGTTTATGTATAACAACAGAGCATCAAACTATGAGAGACTAAAATTGGTAGTAATTCAAGGAGAAATAGATGAATCTATAATCATATCTGGAGACTTCCATACCCCTCTCTTAGAGATGGACAGATCTAGCAGGGAAAAAATTAGTAAGAACATAGTTGAACTCAACAACACCATCAATTAACATCTATATACACCTGTGTCCAACAACTGCAGAATAAACATTCTTCTCAAGCGCACATGAAATAACTGCCAAACTAGACCACATTCTGGCCCGTAAAACTTGCCTTTCGAAAAATAGAAATCGTGCAATGTCTGGTTTCAGACCACAATGGAAGTGAACTTAAAAATCAGTAAGAGAAAGATAATTGGAAAATCCTGAAGTATGTGGAGATTAACAACATACTTCTTTTTTTTAATAATAATATTTTTTATTATATTATGTTAGTCACCATACAGTACATCCCTAGTTTTTGAGGTAAAGTTCCATGATTCATTACTTGCATATAATACCCAGTGCACCATGCAATATGTGCCCTCCTTAATATCCATCACCAGCCTATCCCATCCCCCCCCCTCCGCCGAAGCCCTCAGTTTGTTTCCCAGAGTCCATAGTCTCTCATGGTTCATTCCCCCTTCTGTTTACTTCTATATGACACATAAATTGAAAAAGAAATCTCAAGCAAAATTTAAAACATTTTAGACTAAATGAATATGAAAACACAACTTATCAAAATTTGTGAGATGCACCAACAGCAGTAACATCTTGAAAAATCAATAACAGGGTATAGTGAATTTAATTTTGTGATAGTCAGAATAATGTCCCACCCTCAAAGATGTCCATACCCTAATCTTTGAAACCTGTAAATACTTATGTTACCTTACTTGGAAAAAAGAACTTTATAGATGACATTTAATTAATAATTTTGGATGAGAAAATCATCCTGGATTATCCAAGTGGGCCCAGCATAACCACAATCATCCTTAGAGGGAGACAGGAGGGTTACAGTAAAGAAGATGTGACACCTAAAGCAAAGCTTAGTGATGCTTTCTGATGGTGGAGGAAGGGACCATGAGCCAAGGGTTGAGTCAGCTTCCAGAATCTGGAAAAAGCAAGGAAACAGACTGCCCTATAGAACCACCTGAAAGAACATAGCCCTGCAATTTTTGGCAGAACTGTTTAAATTTGCAAGGGGTAGTCTTTCAGACAGAACACTGATAACCCCACAAACTCTCAATATTTACAGTTTAAATGTCCCCTTGCCACTGTCGTTCTTTATGTGTTCTTATTCATGAATCTGCTGAGGGGCTTCTCAGCAGCTGAGCTACTGAACGCTTATCAATGACAAGAGATACGATGACATCTTGGCCCAGCTTACTTCACTCTTACAGCAAAACATCTTTACTTTGAAAAAAATTTCATTTTTGTCATAAATCAATGGATTTGAAATCATATCAAACCAATATACAACACAGGGCATCCACCCACATATTCCCATGTCTTTTGTCAGGTTCCCAGGTTTTCATAATTAGCTCCCTGACTTTGCTCTAACACATCAACTTTGTTTGAACACTCAACTGCCTTAGAAATTTGGATACTCTGATAATCAAATCCTGGGGTTGATGTTCAGTTCGTTCTGCCCCTTCTCTAGATGAGATGAGGGCTTCTTTGTAAGATACTCAGGCTTCAGAGCCACTCTCTGGCTCTACTAATTAGTTTTCAATTGTGTGGTAATTGCCCCTAAGTTCTTCATTATCTTCCTGCAACTTAGTACAACCATCTAATTTCATTGTCCTCCTATTTATCATTTCCCCTGTATATTTCACATCTCTGGATTATCAGATGGGCTAGTGCTTTCCCTCTACTATTATGCCATACCACTGTACATCCAATTAAACCTTTAACAATTGGCTGCCACTTTGTACCAGGAGCTGCATACACACAATCTGCTCCCAAGGATGGGGTCCTTAATACTACAGAACACTCAGTGATCTAGTCCTCCAACTGCTTTGTGTATCTGCTTCCTCAGACTACTCCTGGTAAGAATATGGGCCAGTTTTGCATCTCCAGCAATCAGATGCTGAGACGTAATTAGGAGTACAACACAGATATTGGAAGAGTAATACTTGCGGAAGGAAAGGGGCAAATTGGGATTAGGTAGGGAAGCAATAAGGCTGCAGTGCAGGTCTGACAAAAGGTTCTGCCCATTAATGCTGAGCTCTGGAGAAATGATTGGCTGTGAAAGGAGTCGCCCAGTGGGTCTTGCTTAGTTGTGGCTGGCAGGTCATTCACAGGAAGTGGAGTGGCCTCTTTAATTCCTAACACCTTTCTGAGTCATAGGCTGGGAGCAGGATCCATGGATAACATGCCATTGGCTTGAAAATTGATGTAGAACAGGAGGAAGCAAAGACCCCACCAGCCCCAATCCTCACAACTGGGCAGTAGTCCGTTTTTGAAGGTACCTCTGAACAGCACATTCCCAGGTCTGCCACAGATCGCTTAATGCTTCTGAGATTCTTGGGGCTAATTTAGTTTGAACTGGTAGACTATGTTTTGCAAATGTACTTTTTCCCCTAAGTTTCTCGAAGATAGCTTCTTTCAAAGACAGCTTATTTCATAAAATACGTACCAATATTTTACACCTGTGAATGCACTCATGGACACTAATTTAGGTAAAGTATAATATTTGTTATTTACTAATCCCCAAATCATGTATCCTTGACTGAAGAGTTACAGGAAAAAAAAAAAAAAGCTGTAATCACGTGCAGTTTCTTTCAGGACTGCTCTATTAAGCTGTTTAATGGCTCTCCAAAGAATTTGTGAAAGTTCAAATAGTATTGCAGACTTTTCTCTGATTTGTCAAACAGAAAATGAGATAGACTATTTTTAATTCTTTTTATTCCATTTACCAAATACTTGTGTTTTTCTTAATCAACCTCCCCTTAGGTTTTTGGTTAATTTTTATTGTGTGAAAAGTAAGCAGCAATCCTTTAGACATTTACTGCAGCAGTTTTTATGACTACACTACAACCTCAAATCTTTAATTTGTTTTGCTTTTAAGCATTTGAGGAATGATTCTAAAAGTGTGTTTTTTCTTCCTATGTGTAAACTGTATAAAGTATTTCACGCTGTCAAATGTGGTGGCACAGAGGATAGATATCAGCTGTTTCAGGTTTTTCCTTTCTGGGAAATTGTTTTTATGGTGCTGTCAAATAACTATCACAGACATATTTCCATGTCACCAGGGCTAATAATTTGTTAGATTTTAAGAAATTCAAAGACCTTTTTTCTCAGCGACTTGGACAAAATAAGCTAAAATAAATTAGGAAAATGATTTCTTTTTATTTAAAATTTGGAATTTACGATGTCCCCATTTCCTTTCCCCAACAGGATTTTTTTTTCCAGTTTAAAATTATGATATAACATGTATGCTTCTATGGCTCTTTTAGCTCTTTTCTCCCCAAAGAGAACTAATAAAAATCATAAATATTATTCCCACTATCAGAGACTTAATGGAGGAAATAATAGGTTTCAGTTGGGTTTTTGAATTTAGAGGGTATAGTAATACCAAAAAGGAAAAAGTAAAATAAAGTATAATGGGAGAATGCCAAAAGTGTTCAAGGGAAGTTGCAGTGATTAACTAATATTTAATCTGAGCTCAGTGAAATCCAAGGCCTTTAGTGCATGTGAGTATAGTTGGACAAAAAAAAAAAAATGGAAGCGTTTAGCAACACAGCTTGCTTAGGAAACTATATGTAAGGCACAGTTGTTGGGATGTAGCAAGTAAAAGTCTAATGGTGGAAAACAAATCTGAGCAGGCAGATAAAGGCACACTTCCCAGGGTCTGTTGTGTATGGCAAAGAGTTTGGATCTTATAAGTGGAAGAAGACAATAAATAATAACAAAACCTACCATATTTCACTGCCTAGAATGTGTCAGACAGTATGCCAACCACTTAATAAGTGTCATTTCACTTAATCTTCGTGAAAACCATGCAAGGCAAATATCTCCATTTGGAGAGTTTGTTTTTTGTTTTTGAGAGGACTCTTAGAAAAATGAAACTTGGTGACTAGTAAGTGGCAGAGAAAATAATGTAATCCAGTCTGCTTGTTTTTTGTTTTTGAGAGGACTCTTAGAAAAATGAAACTTGGTGACTAGTAAGTGGCAGAGAAAATAATGTAATCCAGTTTGCAACGTCTGCTTACTTCTATCTTAGGACTTTTGAGCCGTGTGATGGTCCAAGTACTGATAAAAATGTATCTGTGTTATAGAAATACCTCTGGTGGTATGGAAGGGGAAAAAGACTTGTGATACCCTAAGCAAGAGATACTGAGTATGTGAGCCATGACTGGACAACGTGTTAGGCAAAGATAAGACACTTCGATATTTTTAAAATATATAGTCTATCGGGATTGCTCTAATGGAACTATTTGCAAATTTCAGTAGAAACATGTAAAAAATAAAATAAAACACTAAGACTAGTACTGAGAAAGTGAAAGAGGCTTTTCAGTCTGTTTGAGTGGAGACAGAGTTGTACATAGGTATTTGTCAAGTGGGTAAGTAGAGAGAGAACATTCTATACCTGAAGCATAGTCAACTTCTCAATAATAGGGAATTCTGATACAGTAAGACTCTATGTTAGTCTAATTGTCTTTTTAAGATACTCTTTGATCTGAAATATATGTCTTTGATTTGTTTACTGAATTTTAACATTTTGGGGGGCTGTATACATAATAACTGTATCTGGATTAAAAGCAAAGTGTGAACTTTGTGAACATTTCTTGAAAGACTAATTTTTTAACATGTTTGCTGTTGTAGCTATTGAAGTCCTGATACAATATTTTGGACAGGAAAATACAGCTCTATAACATTTCTAACTATTGCCAAAATGAGAAAATCAATTTTAATTTTGTTTTGTGTCTATAAATAGAAAGTATTTGTAAATGTGACATTTAACTTGACATTCTCCAAGAAAAAGTATAGAGAAGTCCACCTTTTCTAAAAGTATTTCCCATGGATATGGCCAATATTATTCTTAGGTTTGAAGTGTTGCTTAAAAGAAAACACATCAAAGAGAATTTTAAAGACCTGAAATAAAGAAGCAAAGCTTGTGTGAGAGCATTAGGAGAGTGTTGTGTGTAGTGGGGAAAAAAGTAAAATAAAATAAAATTTAAAAAACCAGACTATCATTAAATATATATATTTTTTCTCTTATTAGAAATATAGTAAACAGTATCTGGTTAAAGAAGACAAAAATTAGAAGTAAAATTTAATGTGTAAATATGAAGCAGGATACAATGGATTTCTTTAAAAAAATGACTTCCACTTGAAAGAAATAGATTTATGAATGAAATATGCCTGGATCATGTATTAACTGAAATAGTTATTGTGACTATTTTATTTATACTTTATACAACTTGAATAAAGTTGAATGATAATATCAAAACTAAATAACACAAATCTTAACAGTAAAGACAGAGTTGTTTCTATTCATAATTGCGTAATTACAATGCCAGAACACTGCTGAACAAAATAGTCATATACCATGAACCATGTCTGGATTCCACAAAATCAGAGCTTGAGGCAAGAGCTCACCTGAGGGGAATTTATTTGGAAGTCAATGACAGGCAGCAGGCATGAATAAGTAGGGAGAGTGAAATAGGAAAGGAGGAAAAGGCAATTAGGAAAAGCCAATAAAGGATTATTATAAAGTTGGCTACCACTGTGGGTAATGGTGTACAATCCTACTGGGAACGTCTGAGTATCCTTACAAAATGCATTTCAGAATTGTCTGCCGAGCAATGAGAGGGAGAATCATTTGTCTATTGGCTCTTAACTCTTACTGATTAAGGATTGCCCTGGAGCAGGGGAGGGGGAAATTAATCCCTCTTAGTACCAGTTTAAAAATACGTGAATGTCATGTGAGCTCCAGCAGGTATCCACATGTCTGGAATCATAAAATCCTCAGGGTGCGGGCAAGAGATGCATGGCACATATTTGAAGGGAGGCAATGTAAGCTCCAAATGGGACAAAGGCCACACTGTTTTAAACTGAGGCTGAAATCAGACGAGGCCTCAGTCAGATGAGGCCAAGCAGATATGAAGCAATGCCAAAGTTTCCAGGATAGTCTCCTCATTTGAGGCACTCAGGTCTGCTCATGCCCCTGTACGAACTATTAATTCCCTTCCCTAGTTTAATTAAATCCACCCCAAAGTCTCTAATGTGGGAGTATCAGTAAACTCTGTAAAAGACAATGCAGGAGAACTCTATAGAACAAATTATATTTATTTTGTAGTGGATTTACTCTAGTAAATATTAACTAAATTCCTGTTTTAGCTGCATTTTTAAAATTTTACTTTGTGTTTTTTTGGTCAAAGTTATAAATATATTTTGAATTCCATTATAATTCCTGTGTGTTCCAAATATTACATAGACATGTTTCTTTTCCCAAGTATAAGGTATTCTTTTATTATGTTCAATTAGCCAACATAATATACATAATTAGTTTTTGCTGTAGTGTTCAACTCTTCATTAGTTGTGTATAAGGTTCTTTTAATTTCTAATATTTTGATTGATTCCTTATTTTAATGTACTGTGTATATATGTATTGTTGCAGGTTTGATATCTGGCCTTTGATCTTTGTTGAGTCTTTATTACCTTTATAAGGGAATTTGTTTACAAAGAAATTTAACAGCCATATACAAACTTAAGTCTGGTAGAATGCTAGAGTACAAAGATAAATCATAAGCTAGATGTTGTGTGAAAGCTCAAGTTAGCCAGATGGTTTTTTCACTTAGTAAATCCTACCCAGGTAAAAGTGAGTCTGGGCAACTTGTAAAGGCATTGGTAAAAAATTGGGAGAGAGACTCTCTAGTTGGGAAAAATACCAAATTACCACAAGTGCCAAACAGACCAGAGTCAAAGAAGTGGTCCAGTGTTCAGAGAGAAGGGTGTAGCAAGGCAAGAACAGAGTTCGTCAGAAGCCCCATTTCTAATGGTGCATCTCACAACTGCAAAGAGAGTGCTGTATGGAAGGGACCTTCTAGGTTCTGAAAAAGATCATGGTTTCTAGTGAGGCTTGCACATACCCCCAGTATTAATGCAAGATTGGGAGATCAGGTACTTGATGAATGCTTGTATGCTTGCAGTGAGCCAGAATTTTTTTGAATAAATTGTTATCACCTCAAGTAGTCAACACACTTAACAAAAATGGAAATCTAACTCTAACGAAGTTGTTAAATGTTTTGCTACTTTTGTATTAATATAGCTCACATTTGTGGAGCACTTATTTCATTTTCCGTGTAGTATTTTAGTTCTCTCAACAACCGTATGTGTTGGATGATATTTTCCCAGCTTTATAAATGCAAAAAAAAAAAAAAAAAGATGCTCAATTCTGTGAAGGAACTTGTCTATGTTAAAACACCTAGAAAGTGTTAGAGGAGGATTTCAACACAGGATATCTGACTTAGAGCTTGGGTTTGCTTTTATGTTGCATAGATATTTGTGGCAAAGTCAATAACAAAAAATATGTTATTTTCTACTGCAATGTGATAAAACTTTTTTTTTTCATGTAGATAAAGACACAGATTTTTATTCTGCTACATTTCCAGCACATCAGTTTTATAAGAGAAATAGCCACAATACTATGTGCTGGGCATATTTGATATAACTCTCCTTTCTTGATCCTGCTCAGTATTTTCCACATCTTAAAGATATAGGACATGAAACCCAAAAAATAAATTTCCCAGAGTCACAATACGATTAAGTAGAAGAGAAAAAAAAAATGTCCACATGCTTTATCTTTTACTGCTTTGTCAATATGAGAAGAATCCACACTAGATGTAGCTATTCTGTGCATGACCTTTTGTCTCCAAGCTCAGGAAGCACATTGACACCACAGACTGGATGCTGGGTAGTCATCCAGCAAGACAATGAACATGTGAGAAAGAGTTACTAAATGCCATATTAGAGTAGTGAGTCTACTCTCAGCATATTTACAAAACTCATCAGCCTTGAGCCAATGGGAGTACGTAGTGTATGATCCTCAAAAGTATAACAATAGGAATGCTCTGATTGAGAATTACATTCTTTCTATCTCCTGACCTTATGGTTCATAATGACGTTAAGTTGAGCATTTAAAAAATACAGAATTTTTCAACCCCTTTTCCACACTAAAAGAATAACTTTTTCCACACTAAAAAGTATAAACCAAAACCTATAAACAAAGAGTACTTGGTCTTGGGGCCCCTGGGTGGCTCAGTCGTCAAGCATCTGCCTTCAGCTCAGGTTATGATCCCAGTGTCCTGGGATCGAGCGCCACATGGGGCTCCCTGCTCAGTGGGGAGCCTGCTTCTCCCTCTCCCACTCCCTCTACTTGTGTTCCCTCTCTCACTGTCTCTCGCTGTCAAATAAATAAATAAAATCTTAAAAAAAAAAAAAACAACTTGGTCTTTGGTTTGTCTAGTTCCAACTAAATGGTCTGGGTTACTCAATTAGCTATGAGCAAAACCATGATTGTCTTACAGTAGTAATTCAACACAGTGGAACAAGTTATGTTCAGTCACAGGAAATAATTCATCCAGTGGAAAATTTTCTTATTGGCTTTTTGGTGCTCCAACTTAAAATCTTTTTAACTGCTTTCATCTTTGCTAGTTATGAGACTAGTCCATCCTATCTATATCCTCTTTACCTGCATGAGGCAGAACAGGCTTAAACTGGGCTCAGAAAATATTTTAGGTAAAGAGCTAGAGAGTAAATATTTTTGGCTTTGAGGGTCACACAGTTGCTCTCATGACTACTCTAATGTTGCAGCATAAGAACAGACAATGTGTAAGTGGTTGATTAGGTCTTTGTTCCAATAAAATTTTTTGGACACTGAAATTTGGACTTTGTATAATTTTCATGTGGCATAAATATTATCCTTTTTTGATTTTTTAAAAATTATTGAAGGAAATGTGAAAACCATTCTTAGCTTTGAGTTGCACAAAAGCAGGCTGTTGGCTGGATTTTGGTCCATAGGTCATAGTTTGCTGACCACTGATTTAAAGAATAAAATATAGAGAACAAAGTGATGGTTGCCAAGGGGGGAGGAGGTAGGTGGGTTGTGCAAGAGTGTTGATGAGGACTAGGAGGTACAGGCCTCCAGTTATGGAATGAATTCTTTCTATCTCCTGGGTAGAGATAATGGGTATGAAAAGTACAGCATAGGGAAAATAGTCAATGGTATTGTCATAGCACTGTATGGTGACAGATGGTAGCTATACTTGTGAACATAGCACAACATATAGACCTGTTGAATCACTATTTTTACACCTAAAACTAATATAACATTGCTTGTCAACTATACTCCAAAAACACAATTATATAAAAAAATAAAATTGAAGAAAGGAAACAAACAATAGCTTTATTAAAAGGGACTAATGCTCGATGTTGTCTATTGTTACTTTATTATTTGTCAAAGACATTTTAAAATAAGAAACATGTTTAGTGCCATCAAGTAATCATAGGGAGACTGGTTTGACATCTAAAAAAGATCAAATATATAGTGTGAGCAAAGTTAGGTAAGTTGTTGGCATTTCTTCAATTGTATCACTAATGGTTTTTGTAAACTTAAACAGGAGCATAATGTTTCTGTATGCTTATTAATCCTACTTGGTTATAAGAATCGCACTAGTTTAATTTAAATTCAAAAAAGGAAAAAAAGAATCACAGTAGGATTTGATTAGAAAATGTTAGAGAAATGGGGAAATTATGAATTCCTCATGAAAGAATGAAAATTCTGTTTCAATTTTCTCTTTTATCACATAAAACTATAAATTGCTCATTTGTATAATGGATAAAAGAGCAAGAAATGTGTATAATTTTAAAGAATAAAAGAAGCATGATTTCAACTGCAATAGCTATAGTTATACACATTCCAGAGTATAATTTCCATTTTCAGTTACTTCAGCACAATGAAGGAAAGAAAAAATACACTACTAATATAATAAATAGGTAATAAAATATATTTCATTTATGGAAACACTGCATTGCCTGGGAAAACATCTTCCTCATGTGGAAGTCATGATGGGGCATCTTTGATGAACAGTTTCCGTGATGCTGCTTTGGCCCTATCTGTGGATATAACTAGTGGTGTAAATTAGATCTGTGGAATTTCTCGTCCACTTTAATCATGTAAATGCTGCCTCTGAAATATCTATCTGGCCTCAGCAAACATTGGGAAATATTTTTATTGATGAACATCTTGATATCTCTTTTACCCTACTTAATGTTACTGTTGGAATAGTTTAAGTCTCAATAATCATAATCAGATATGCGGTGTTTCTCTTTTCTTCTGAGTCAAAGAACCATGACCTGTATTTACCATCGATTAGTCCCCCCTTTGTATAGCTTTAGAATCTGGACAGTCATATCATGCTGGTTTTGGTGCCATTACAGAAGTTTTCATTATACTGCATTTAATACCCTTCCCCCAAATACAAAAGACCTGCCCCTTATCCCATGGAAGAAACAAGCAATTGGATAGATTCTTCCTCTTTCCCTCTAAAAAAAACATTTTGAATCCTCATTTCTGTATTTCATGGAACAACCCCAAGTTCCTGCATATCATGTAAGAATGGGGGTGAATGCTTGCTTATTGTCTCTGCTCTGATGGACTTTGTCCTTACAGGCACCTGCTGGGGTTTCTAGCCAGAATGAGTACCAAGTCCTTTAGAACATTTCATTTAAAGAATTTTGTTCACTAGGTTTTAAATATGTTTTACTTTGATTAGTGAAGCTGTTATTTCTCTTGAATTTATTTCTCTTTTTCTCTGAGAGTATACATTTTTGAGCCAAATACACTGTAAGGTTTGGCAAACAAAAATAGACTTTTTTTGTCACAATGCAGAACATCTCCCAAAAAGAAGATACCTAAGGTTATTGTAGCATCTAGAACAAAATTCTTCTTGGTGTTATTTTTAATTTACCAATTACAGAGATTGCATCGTTTAACTTGTCGTTTTCTATACATGCTTTTTTCCCCTAACTTTTACATTAAAAAGTTATGCCAAAGAAGGACAAGAAAGAGAAGGAGTAAGAAGAGAGAGAAGGAGAGATTCAAGGTTGGATAATTGGATCACTTACCAAAAGCATCCAAATCACCACAGTTTTTCCTACTTTATATTTCAACTTTGATTTTTTATAATAGCCTAAAGAAGTTCCTCCATGCTATCCTGATTTTTAAAAATCCTTGTGAAAGTCATCAAGGAATTACTATGTGTTTAAATTCATTAAGCATATGAAATATATGAACATAGCAAATATCTTAGAATATAAATTATTTAAGGATGAACACTTATAGTTAAATTTTTTTAAAAGCTTTAAATATTTAATATATTTTCTTTAAAATACTGCTTTAGATGTGCAGTCTAATAGGTTAAAATATGACTTCATGTGATAGAGAATTAGAGCATTATTATGAATGTGTAAACCCATAGTTTCTTAAATTTACCTGAACAAATATATGTCCTAGGTTCTATCAGAAATGATCATTTATAACAAGTCAAATCTCATAAACATGCCATATCACTTATAATATGCGATTCACATTTCAAAGTCTGGAGAAAAATTAATATATCATTCACAGAATAGTTTAAAATGCCTTATTTATTCACAAGAACTTTTTCAATTGATTCCATTTTCCTAGTTTTTTTTTTCCTTTTCCACTGCATTGACTTGGCATCTTACAAAGTAGCCATAATATTACAGAATACTTTTTTATTCCATTCTATGTAAAAATCAAGGGTTGCCAAATTAAGAATCAGAATCTATGGAATAAACATTTTAATTTATTTTTATTTGTAAAGGTAAATCTTCATGATTTGCTAAATTAGCTTTCTTCATTGGAAATATTTTTGCAGTATCAGAAAAAATCTCCCTTGAATTTGGTGTCTTCGGGAAAGGGAAAGAAGTAGAGAGGGGGCCTATTTGCTATATTTTTCAAAAATTCTTCACTTTCCCATTTTTAGACCCCCAGCTGGTAATACATTCTTCTTTGTGAAGCCTGTGACAATTACTTAGATGGTTGATGATCCGTATACCATTACCTCTCCATTTGGGCCACCAAGCATGATTGTGGTATTTCACTGCCTGTGAAAGGAAGACCCAGTGTTAACTTAGGCATGGCTTTTTCATTTGGAGACAACATGGCACATCAGTAAGATACATTACATATTATCCTATACATACAAAGTATGCATAGATTGAGAACATCTTTATGATTGATTTTGAAACTTAATTTTAGAATTTATCAGACATAAACAGCAAGACTTTCCACCTAAAATAAATTTTAAGTTTAGATATGATTATGAATAACCCCTTAAAGAAATAAGTTTGTTTCTGGTAAATATTGATATTTTGAAAAGCTTACTGTATTTTAATTATAACATTTGTAAACTTCAAGTAAATGCTAAATTTTCTTAGCATTGGAACACGTACCTTTAGTAAAGCATCTGTTACTGTCACTGCATCTTGCTTCTATACAATTTAAGGTCAGTCAGTTTTGATAGCTTACAGAAAAGATTGATAACCCTTAATCTTTGTTAAGCTTCTTTATTGAAGACCATCAAGATTTAATTCTTTTTTAATCTTACCACTTGGTAGATAAATGGCTTACGTGTCCCTTCTTTTCTAACTTTTCTAATTAATCTGAATGTCATTTGGGAGGGCAGGGAATAGGAGGGCTTTCTTTTTTTTTTTTAAGTCTTGCAAGCTAACTCTTACAAATATGTTTTTTATCAATGTCAACTCCCAGATAATGCCATCTGTGCTAATCCCTAACCCTCTCCACTGCAGTGCTTTAAGTTGTCTTTCGCTTTGATTTATCAGACAGCTGACCCTGGCCTAACCCTGTCAGCTTTAGTTCAGAGGCACTCTCACAAAAGATAGGCTTCTGATCTGACAAATTGATTGGCTACAAGGAACAGTTTAACTGGAAAAGGATCTCCCTAACAAGTGATAAAGCCCTTTTATTCCCAGCTTACAGCTTTGGGTATGTGGGCAGAATTTATAAAATGTCCAAAAGAAGAAGGAAACATTATGAGTAATCTGGAATGGTGAATATAAAGGGAAGCAATAAAAGGCCCACAGCTTTCTGGTTAATGATAGTTCTGAGAATATCAGCAACTATATTTTATTTAAAAGCTTTTAAGTGGAGGTTAATTGAAAATGATCATCCTAATTAGAAAACAAATATTAAAATTCTCTTAGTGTTCAAAGCTAACTTAATAGGAGTATGTTGATTAGGTACAGGGATAATAGATTGCAATCCATAGAAAAGGATTAAGGAACAGGTTGACATAATATCCTTTGTCTGATGAAGCTGTTCAGTAACTTCTGTCCATGGCACTTCGATTCTTGTCACATAATTTTGCTACTAGCAATCACTATTACAGTAAATTTTTATCCAAAAGGTTTAGAGTTAAGTTTCCATTTCCATTCAGTTTCAAGAAATAGAATTTTTTAAAAATTCCATTAAGTTTCAAGAAATAGAATTTTAAAAAATTTGTTCTAATTCAGAAAAATATTTTAAAAACCAATATAAAATCCAAAAGATTTATCCTTTAAAGTACTTGGCTATTTTAATTATACCATGCAGTAAATCAGAGCTGTTTCCACCTTCTTTATTTTTTTTTAAGATTTATTTATTTATTTTAGAGAGAGAGAGCAGGGGTAGAGGCAGAGGGAGAGGGAGGGAGAGTTCTAAGCAGACTTCATATCCCATGAGGTGCTTGATCTCATGACCCTGCGATCACGACCTGAGAGGCAACTAATAGTCAAGGACTTAACCCACTGCACCACCCAGGCGCCCCTCCACCTTCTTTTTCTGGACATTTCATTTTTGCTTTCCTTCACCTTCATTCTTTTTATCCCATCTTGTCGCAACTTTACATTTTTTCTATACTCCTACTTCATAAAAGGTATGCACTAAATGAACTTATAGTTCATTATATAGGCTATATACAGACTACATATCCCTTTTATTCCTGGGTACATTCATGATGACCCATCTCTTTTTCATGACGTATGCCCAAACCAGACCAAGATCAATGCTAGAGAAATTGATTATACTTTTTGATGGAAACAGCTGCAGCTCTGATTTGACATTGGGAGGCAATAGATTATAGGTCGCCTGTCCTCCTTCCTTTCCGGAGTGGGGATAGGAGGCCTAGAGGAAGGAAAGCCATCCTGATGTCAGACAGTCGAGAAATTATTCATAATGGTAACATCAGAGTTGAGAGTCTAGATGTGTCTGCAGTGGCAAGGATTACATGAAGAATGCTATAGCCATCCTAATAGCCATCTGGGGACTGGCATGGCTTTGTGTATTTCCATGATAGCTAGCCTTCATTGATTTCTTTTTTAATTCTGATTTAGGCCGCTAGACTTCCTGGCGATCATGTTAGCTGCACAATAGCTTTCTACTTCATTCTATTTCTGACAGAGTTATCCAGAGTAGATTTGCATTATTTGCAAGATGCCTAATCAGATGTTTTCAGATGAGGGAAATAAAGACTAAATTGACAGACCCACATTTTAAGGTTGGGTAATTGGGATGATGTGGGAGACACTTTCCAAGAGGGAATACAAGTCCATTACTTGGAAAGAAAAAAATACGATCCTTTCAATGACTATTTTAACCCAATTTCTGAGCAGTTTTCTTGTTTAGTGTAATGCTGGCTATTGGTTTATCAAAGAAGACAGAAAAAAAATATGATGTAAGTAAAGCAAACAAAAGGAAAGTGATCTCAATGATATGACCCAGAATCAAGAGTTTCAATAACATTTAGTGTTTTGAAATACTATGTATAAGAAAACAAGGAAATGAAAATACAGTATATCTAATAGAATATGACCCTTGAACATAACTTTGTATGCAGAAACTTAGGTTTGATTTTGTCCTTTCCTTTGCTATATTAAGTGGAATTTTTTAGTCCAACTTCAGAGTTTGAGGATTAACGAGGAGAATAAATGTGTAGAACATCAAACTGAGATAGTAAATCAAGAGTGTTTGCATTGCCGGAGTTCTTGTCTACCAAACAGTCCTACTTCATATCGATGGAAATTTCACCAATGACCATCATGGTACATTAGTTATAATGCGAGTAGAAGATACCATCGTCCAACTGCCGACATTCAGTTACCCAGAGGTATCTGCACTCTGTGTGCATCCTCCTAAAATAACAACAAAAGCAAAGGATCCATGGACATGTAGGAGTTGGGAAAAATCATATATGCGCCTTGGAGTTGAAAAGAGCAAATTAGAACGCTACAAGCTGAGATGGTGGGAAATGATCAACTCTCTTAAATACATACATTTTAGAATCAAGTGTTTTCTTTTTGTTGGTTTGTTTTAAATAACAATGGCAGAAATTTAATCCTGAAAGAGTAAACCTCAATTGTCAAAATAATTAGTTTACTTAGAATAACACTTCAAGAATATTTTTAAATGAGGAGCGGTTGGGTTCATATTTAACTGCATCTTGTTTCTGTCTTGGTACCAACCTAATTGTCCTCTCTCTGACCTCTTCCATTTCTCAATTTTGGCTTCTAGCTCAAAACACTACTTGTACCTGCAGACTCCTCCCATTCCCAAGCTTTCATGAACTGAATATATACATTTCTTTCTAGCAATGCTCTTTCTTCTTTCCTCCAATTGCACAATTGCTCTAGGTAAAAATAAGATTAATAATAATAATAATAATAATAATAATAATAATAATAATAATAAAAGAAAAGGAGAGTGAGTGTTCCCTTTATGCTATTTTAATCTAACATTTAGCTGAGACCCAGAGACGTTGATGTTCTCAGAGACACTATGTGATCATGGAGGTTCGTTTTTGTTTTTAAATTCAACTGGAACCTTTTGAATATACAGAGCTTAACAAATGTGCTATGAGGGAAAAAAAAGGATATTAAAATAGTACCAAGACTTGTCAGATAATGTTATTGAAAATGCTGCAAAATCCCATCATAAAGTACTATACTTCCCTCTTTACATTTTTGATTAGACTACATCCCATGTCACATTTTTATATGCAGCAAGGTATGGAGTATATCTAGATATACTAAGATGGTCTAAAGATTTACTCACTGATAAACTTTTATTTTAGAAAAATCTTCTGCACATCAATCATTATGATAGTATTTGGGCTACAAAACTCTTTATAGTATTTAATAAATTTGAAAACATTTTGGTATATATTTATATGAAGATACAATGTTTCTATTTCTTTAATAGAAAATTGAGTGACCAATTTTTTAAAAAGTAACCATTAACGAATTTGAAAGCACAACAGTTAAAAACACAGCTGGATTCTTAAAGGTAAATTCTTTTTTTCTCTCTTTTTTTTTTATTATTCTTAAAGGTAAATTCTTAAACATATTTTGCATCCAACTAATTTTTTAAAGAACTAGCATTTTAATATACTTTATTAAAGTTTATATATCATAAGCTACATGTTTGTTATTTTTCTATCTGATTTTAGTGCTAAAATATATGATGTTGACTCATTCAGTCAAGCTAGTTTTGATCCACATGGTTTTCAAGCCAGTTCGGTTATTTTCAGCACAGCATGAAAGAATTTTCACTTTAATTCAAGCCATTTGTTTCATGTAACATCACTGTATACATGACAGCGTTAGCAAAGATTTTGCCAAATATGCTATGATATACAATGAAGAGAAGGAAAAGTACCAAATTATACTGTTTTTGAGTTGAAATCATCCTACCTAAGAAAGACTTTTGAAGTCGTACTTCCTGAACATTTTGAAATGTAGCTGCTTCCAAAAACTTCACACAGGCTTAATTATATTTTCTTATACTACTATCAACTGGAGTGAGTTTATAAAGAAATGGCATTTATTCCTGCAGTTCTTAATTGTATTTCAGGTACATATAAGAATATATCCTGTTGTCTAACAGATTGTAAGACTAATTCTTTATAATTGTGCTGTCAAATGTGTACATTTGTTCCCTCTACCTAAAATCAGTCTTGGACTATTTAATATCACTAGTTTCACATTTCACCTAAGGGGAAAACACATATAGCTCTGCTATCCAGAGTTTTGCCCATGAAATGTTTCCTAACAAGCATTGCCATGTCAAATATAAGTGGATGGGCTTTAGAAGATTAGTCAAACTGCTTTACTATTTACCTGTGAAAATTGAGGTCTTGGGTTCACATAACTAAATGAATTCCCTTACAGAGTATTTCTCTGAGTTGTTAAGTCATAAGTAAATGGCCCTTTACAGAAACAAAAAAAAAAGCATTTTCTTGACATACAGCATGTAATTCCTAAACTGCTAACAGCATTGCCTTAAAATACATAAATTTATGTAGAAATGGACCCCTATAATACTTCATCAACCATTTTGCTTTTCTGTATCTATGGGTCAGAAAGACTTTTATTTTCTACTTTATCACTATTTTAAATATTGTTTTAACAATGAAAGGGGGATATGATTATTATCAATACAAATGGAAAAACTTGAAGCAAGTTTCAGATGTTTGGTAATTTTTAAAGTTATTTTTTATAGATAGTTTTCAAAAGGAGCAGCAACTACAGTAAGAGTAAACCAGTATCTGAATAACCGTTGAAGACTTAGGTCAGATCTGCCACAGGGAAGCACATACAAATTACAGTAATTTTTGTATATTGTCCAATATACTTTACAGATGAATCGCAAACCAATACACATGTTCTCAAAATCTTATTAAGGTAATAAAATGAAATACCAGATATTAAAAATATTTTTTAAATTATGAGTTCAAGTTCCTTTGACGTATAACTGACTACTTTAGAACTGATTAACTTCCAACATCTAGAAAAATTATCATTGCTATTTTTGCTTGAAAGTCATGGATGGTACACTTTTATATATTCTGATATAGTCATGTAAATAGTTTCTAAAATTTATTTTAATAAATAAAAGCACAAATGAAAGAGGAGAAATAACAACGAACAACTAACTGTATATATACATCAGGTTTTCTGGTCTTATAGTTTTACAGAAGTAGGATTGTGTTATTTACATAATGCTACTTTTTTTCACTAAAAAATAACTTCTGGACATTCCCCTAGGTCATCTGAGATAGGTCTTTTATGTTAATGACTGCATAATATTCTCTGGAATATACATAATATGCTATGCATAATTGAGTCAGTTTTTCATTGAAGGCTAACATTCACTTGGTTTTTAGATTTTTTTTACTCTTCACAAAATTATATACTAAAATGTTTGAATTTTAATAATTTATGGGTAAAAGCACAACCTACCAGGTTTAGAATTTCTGTGTTGAAATGCACATGCTTATTTAGTCTTAATTGATGTTCCCAGATTGGAGATTATGCTAGAATGTAAGCTCCACAAGGAGCTTTGTTGTTGTTCAACAATATATCCTAAGTGTACAGAAGAGTATATGGAATTTTCTGTTATTGTTCAGCAATGTGTTCAGAAGAATGCCTACAATTTATTATGATCAATACATATTTCTTGAATAAATGAACAAAAAGAACATAATACTTTGTATTTCTACCACCAACGTGCTAGTGTATTTTTTGTCCCATCTCTACCAGTAGGTTTTATAATTCTTTTGTATATTAAAAAAATTATGAATCTGAGAGGCATAAAGTTTAACTCACTGTATTTATCTTACATTTTCCCCATGTATTTTATCATCTCCCTATTTTATTTTCTAATTTGATTGCTATGCTGTGAATTATGAATTAGAATACAATTTTACTTTTATTTTTATAAGTTTTCTTCTCAATTTGTAAGGAATCTAGTGTTACTATAGAGATGATTCTTGAGCTTTTATCTGCCTTATGAATATATTTTAAATCTACCATTGCACATTGACTTTGCAAAATAAATATTTTGTTATTTTTGTATATTCGTGTTAGCTAACTTAAACAACTAAACCCTTATAATAAATGTGTACCTGGGGCACCTGGGTGGCTCAGTCAGTTAAGTATCCAACTCGTGATTTCAGCACAGGTCATGATCTCAGGGTCCTGCTATCAGCCCCACAGGGGTTCCGCACTCAGACGGGAGTCTGCCAGAGATTCTCTCCCTCTGCCCCTCCCCTCACTCTCGTGTTCTCCCTTTCTCTCTCTCAAATATATAAACCTTTTTAAAAAAATGTGTTTATCCTTTGCTCAATGCCATTTGAATTATTCACCTTGGAAATTAACTCTAGTCTCTGATGCACAACACAAGCCCTTACTAGAACAAAACTAAAAATTCCAATTAATTTTTTCCCCTGGATTCTACTTACCTAGCTAGAAGTTGCTTTGTACATCTTTAAACAATTTCATCATTCATTGTTAAATGAGTTATTAATATAACTGAGTCTTATTAGCCTTCATGTATTTCATCCCCAAGATCAAGTGATATTGCTTTTATTTGTCTTCATGTCTTTATTTTTAATTTTCTAGAGTTTCCTTATGCAAATAGTTATTGCTAGCTTTATTTTGTCAATGGGAAAATTACTTAGGTTGTGTAAAAAGTTAAGAGCTGTGGAGTTAATTTTGATTTGAATGGTGCAATTTAATAAAATAAATACAAACATGAGGAAAAATTTTGCATGACAAGATATTATTTTATTATTTATAACTTGATTCTAGATTCATTTTTATAGCATTAACAGTATTTAACTAAAGGATATATTTAAATCACCATCTAGAAAATTAATTTTTAAATGTAAAATTTTTAAGAGTTTGTGTAACTAAAATGCATATAATTTAAATGTGTATGTATGTATTTGTATATACACGTATCTGAACACGTACATATCTCTATATATACACACACACATGCAATTTTGATGATGTCTAGTAGTGGTGATAATAAAGAACTTGAAATAATAGGGAATAATTAACCCAGTTTTTCCGAGTGGTTTCTTTTTATTTCATGCTATTAGTGTTTGTTTCAGATATGCTGAATTGACTTAAGTCAATTCATAAATTCAATAAGTTAAGTTCCTTCTTTTTTCCTTTTTTTTGACATTCCTTAGAATACTGTCTGCTGTAATTACTCATAAAAAGAAATAATAGATGTCAGCAGAAATGAAAACAAGTAGTAAAATTAATATTCTAAAAATTGAATGGTATTGTCATTGGAAATACATGTTATAGGATTCATAGAGTACAAAAATGTTACTCTAATCATAAGTCACTGTAGTTTTATATACCTAAATCCTCTGTCCCCAAAATTTCAGTTACCCTTTCTTTTACTTACTTTTATTTTGATAGTCTAACCTCAGAAGTAAATACATACAGTCTGAGACTTCTAAAATGGGTTTATTTATTTATTACACAAATACTTCATGAAAATAAGCACTGTGTGGTACAAACTTCCAGTTATAAAATAAGTAAGCCAGGGACATGCAAAGTACAGGACAGAGTACTGTTCTTTTAGATATAAAGAGTACTCTTTTATATATATATGCATATTTACATATATAGTATATATATTGTTTTTGTATATGGTCAATAATATTGTGATAATTTTGTATGATGATAGTGGTGCTGCCCTTAATATGGTGAGCATTGACTAATGTCAATTAGTTGTGTTGTGTTGTACGTCTGAAACTGGACAAAATTTTCACCCTTAACAATGAAAGGAAAGAAAGAAAGGAAGGAAAGAAAGAAAGAAAGAAAGAAAGAAAGAAAGAAAGAAAGAAAGAAAGAAAGAAAGAAAGAAAGAAAGAAAGAAAGAAAGAAAGAAAAAAGAAAGAAAGAAAGAAAAAAGAAAGAAAGAAAGAAAGAAAAGAAAGAAAGAAAGAAAGAAAGAAAGAAAGAAAGAAAGAAAGAAAGAAAGAAAGAAGAAGAAGAAGAAGGAAGGAAGGAAGGAAGGAAGGAAGGAAGGAAAGAAAGAAAGAAAGAAAGAAAGAAAGAAAGAAAGAAAGAAAGAAAGAAAGAAAGAAAGAAAAGAAAGAAAGAAAGAAAGAAAGAAAGAAAGAAAGAAAGAAAGAAAGAAAGAAAGAAAGAAAGAAAGAAAGAAAGAAAGAAAGAAAGAAAAGGGAGGGAGGGAGGAAGGAAGAGGGAGAGAGAGAGGAAGGAAGAGGGAGAGAGAGAGACAGCAAGGGAGGTAGGGAGGAAGAAAATAAGCACTGTGGTAAATTTTCAGGAAATAATGGTGACCAAGGCATAAATGACCAGGAAGCACAAAATCTAGAGGACTGGGCAAGCAATGAAAACGTATTTTATAATATGAAAAAGGTGATAGAAGAAGTAAATATTGCTACCAAACCATGTGGAAGAGAGACTATACTAGGTGTGGAGGTAATCAGGAAACTCCCCATAGAGAAGTCGGAAATAGAACAAGTGTAGGAGTTGATCAGGCTTTCTTTTCTCTCTCTTTCAACAAGAAACAGCTAGTAAAAAATGATAATAAAGATAGAAATATCAGATAAACTGAAACAATAGGATAAATGTAAGCAGCATAACTGAAGAAAAAGAGCAAAGAAGGGAAAGGAATTCTTGTATGCTCAAATGGTAAACCAAGCAAACGGTATGGAAACATTTTGATTTTATTATAAAAGTACTGTGACATCATTGATGGAACAGGTATGGTCAGACTTGTGTCAGTCATAGCTCTTAGTCAACAGTGTAGGGAATGAATTAGAATCAGTAAGAGTGGAATGTCTACTGTGAAAAATAAAGAAAGCATATCATGCTTTTCATAAGCATGTCTCTCTCTCTCTCTAGATATATGTATATATTTGATTTATCTACAGAATGATATATAGCTCATTGTTATCTATGCATAGAAAAATGCAGGTGCCAAAACGTACATCATCTTCAAATTGTACAAAAAATTATTTTCTTAATATGCTCCCATTTTGGATTTTTTTAAAGCAGACAGTTTTGGGTTGAAACACAGAAAAGTCAGCTTTCCAATTAGATTTGATTTTGTCCTGATTTCAAGGTTATGATTAATCCATTAACTATCACTCATGCCAAACAGCAGTCAACGGATACAAAGCAGAAAAATCATGTCAAATACATTTAATTTTCCAATTCCACACAGTTTTCTAAATGCTACAGTTATTTTCTCAAAGACACTTTGACATTTTGACAAATTTGTGGGACGATCTCTATTCGTCTTGCAAACAAAATGCATTTCACTCTAATAACTGATTATTTTCCTACAGCTGTTGATCAGTCTGTTTGAGTAACTGCAGTTATCTGATTCAGAGTCACAGACACTTTTTTCTTTGAATTTTATTTTTACATCTCTATAGTCAAAATATGGAATTTTTATAGTTGCCTTAGTAAGAATTCTTCATAATTAAAATAAATTTAGGGGCTCCTGGGTGGTTCAGTTGGTTAAGGACCCGACTCTTGATTTAGGCTCAGGTTATGATCTCTGGGTCATGAGATTGAGCCCCACATCAGGCTCCATACTGGGTGGGCGTGGAGCCTGCTTGATTCTCTCTCTCTCCCTCTGCACCTCTCCTCCCCCTCACCATGCTCCCTCTCTCTCTCTCTCAAATAAATAATTTAATTTAATTAATTTAGCCAATTGTGCTATAAATTCTTTTAACGGTCCCCAAATGCATTGTCTTTTTTAAGCAGTTACTTCCTAGGCAATTCCTTCACATTAAGAACATACTTCAAATATGATATACTTACTTAGTAATGAAGCCACCCATATTTAAATTGAATAGTTATGCCATGTATCCTAAACAAAGATTTTTGCTCTTCATAATTGTGATAAATATGCATAACATTATTTTACACTATTTTATGTATGAATAATATTTATAAAAATTCCTTTTTTCTAACCAATATTATATTGAATGTAACTGAAATGAACAAATTTTGCAACACAATTGTGGTTCTTATGTATATTATTTTAGTTTTACTGCTTATCTTCTTCATTTGGAAAGTGGAGCCTTGCATATTTTTCTCTTCATTTACACAATTGAATAGGGTAGTCAATGTTCTTGTTTTTATGTGCTTGTGTTTCCTCCTGTATTTGGGTTGTTTATCTCTCTAGTGCCATCCTTGACAATTTGTTCTTTAATAGTTCAGAGTAATTTCATACTCTGGGGTGGATTTAGTCTCTTTTGCACCATTGCAGACTGAAAATACCATTTTCCTGTTAACACCAATTTACAATTTATGAGACATGCACCCCCTTACATAACTCATGAATCTAAATTTGAACATGAATGGATTTTCCAAAATGATAAGCCAATCTTATGTGAGTATGTCTTCAGGGAGTTATTTTATGCATTTTAATATGTTTCTTGCTAATGAATTTTTAGAACTCAACAGCAATGCATACTTTCAATCTTTGAAGATGACTAAGCAAAGCAAAAACTATGATCCCCATATCAGACATCTGAGAATAATTATCTTTGACTATGAAACAAAATGAAAAATGAATTAAAAGAGTAGCTATGGTGAGTAGAGGAATGTCAATTGGCAATCATCTTTATTTCATTTCATTCATAAAATAATATCTTGCAAGTCAACTTGTACACACCCATTACTCTAAAGCCGTGCTGTCTAATGCAGCAGCCACTAAAAGCGTGCAAATGCTGAGTACCTGAAATGTAGCTAGTGAGGTTTAGGAATGGAATTTTCAATTTTATTTTAATTAATTTAACTTAAATTTGAAACCTAAAGCTGTATTAAATAGTTTTTCCATTAAAAACATTATTGCTTTGGTGTGACATTTCACTGTAATCATTGCATCATGTGATTTTATGGCTGTAGTATAATGTTGTGGCAGGTGCATAAGTAGTTTCTAATATTCTACATAAACACATCCCTGTTCTAGTAAATATTGTATGGCTTCTATTCAAATGATTCTTTTTACTATATTGATTTAATATGGTAGTATGTTTATTTGAATATTTTTATGTAGACAGCACAAGTCAGAATATTTATGTAAATTGTTACACTTTTAATACTTTAATTGTAGTACTAATTATTTTACAAGTGTTTATTATACTTATTATTTTACTTAAAATGTGATGTTATTTTTCTCATGTAAGCAAATAAATATGGCCAGAATTAAGTTTAAAACCAACCTTCTTAAAAATTAAATTTAAAACAAACTTTACTTTTGATACAGAGTCAAGTAGGGATAGAGAAGCTAAAATAATAAATGAAATAAAATGGAAAATATTGTGAGACGTTTTCAGCAAATATATAATAAATTTGATGTTTTCTCTCAGCAGTCAAAAATAAGAAATATGATTTTGTGTTTATTGCTAGTGATTATTATTTGGGTGGTCGAAGAGTTTCACACGAATTTACTCTACTATAATTTCCAATTAAAGTTTTTCTTGAAACAAAAGGAATGCTTGCCAATATTCAATTATTAAGTACCAAAAAATGGTCAAGTGATTTATGCTTTCTTACCAATATCCCAATGTGTTTGAATGAAGTAATGTGAAACTTCAAGGGTGGGGGTTTTAGATAGGTAGATACTAAGACATATGTAGAAATTGATATTTTTCACAAAGCAAATCCATAGTAATGACTCAGATATTTTTCTAATATGGATGCAGGATAAATTGACAGTGTTAGTAAATTGACTGCAAAACTACTTCTTAAAAAATTTTTGAAGAATGCTTTGCTAATATGGGTAAATAGAGGGATTTTAACCTATTATATTTCTATTTGACTTTGATGTTAATGCTACTGAGTTGATATACAAGTTAGTAAATTGATATAACAGGGAGAAATATTTTTGAAACCAATACAATTTTGCTTCAAAGTCGAATCAGTTTTTTTAAAAAGATAAACCCATTTGTCCATTTGGATACAAATATTAAGTCAAAATTATTTTTGGCATTGATTCAATTATTGGAAAATTTTAAGTATGTTTTAAACAACTGGATATGTGAAGTTACTTTTTCAAGTGTAAATTTATGAAATCTTATGTACAGATCAAATATTTTTGGTGAAAATTAAGCATTTGAATTAGATAAACTGCATATATAACCAGTACATTTCAAATACTTGGTATTTTAAAATGTATTTTATATTTTACTTCTTGAGATAGAAATATTTTTAATATATTGGCTTCAATACAACATATTAAAAATAATTTTAAAAAATGACACATGTGACTCACTTCTATTAGTCAATGCTCTTACAATAAGAAAGATTATCAGTGTGGGGTAAACTCCTATATAAAATATTCCAATGATATTCACAGACTTTTGAACTATTAATGATTCCCAGAACACCAGAAATCTAGAAATAGGCTGTGACACAGGGTTTTGTTTTTATTTTGTAATTGCTTGACTCCATAATCATGTGTATTTTCAGGTTAAAAGAAATGTGAAGACTATATTAAATTTAAATTAAATAAAAATTTGAAAAATCTGTAAGAATACAAAGGATAGAATTGTTTAACTTAGAAGAAAGGCAAATGATAAGTTATGTGGATTTACTCATTTGCTTCACTATTTTAATGAAGAGGACTATTTTTCAACAAGTTGCCATAAACATATTTATAAGCCAAAGATAGAAGAAATAGTGTTTGCTACAGTCATCTTTGTTTTTCTTTTTGAAGAATATAACAGTGCTCATGGATCGTAGGCTACATACTGAAAAATATTCCTTGGTAAGTTTCAGTTATAATTCCTTCAAATGGTAAGTATGTAAGGATTTTCTTCCTTTTTGGAAGTATCATTAGAAGGAAAATTTTATTACTTTTGAAATTATGTGTGTTTTTTAAATGAAATGTCTTCAGGGTTACATATATATATATATGTTACATAAATATATATATATATTTTCCATGTTTCTTAGTGGTGTGCAGAGAAAAGAAAAAGCTTTTATAGTTTCTTACTCTATGTGGCAAGAACGAGGGAATTAAAGCTGTAGGAAAAAAACAATAAAATTTCACCCATATAAGAACAATAAGCCAGTTAGCTCACTTTTATATTTCTGTATTAAATCTTAATAAAGAATGCCATTGCTTAGATGAAACTTAAAGTACTTATAGAATCGTTCACTCCTAATATTTAGTATCCTGAGGAGTCAGTATAATCCTACCATGGTCAGTGTAATATAGAAATTCCTAATAAGGCACACAGATTCTCATTAAATTCAGTTCAGACTTGCCACCAAAATTTCAATTTATGCAGCCTTATTTTAGTGAATTACATTTAAAACAAATGATATATATAAAATGTGTTCTGGGATAATAGAATCTTTTTATATTGAAGTAAATAATGATTCAATAAATAAATTCTAAAAAATCTAAACCAGGAATACAGCCTATTGTCCTTTAATTATTTCACTTTTTTAAAGTCTAAAGTTTAATTTGAGAGGAAAGAAAATCAACACTGAAATTGACAGTTAGAGCCTGAGGCATTGGTAAAAAAGGCTTCAAGATTTCAGTTTAGATTTACATCTTCAAAGTGAAAGTAACTTTAACTTGTATCACTTCTCCTCTTGTTAAAATCTTTGTCAAAAGAAAAATGTAAGATTTTTTATGGCCTCTTTTCACTTTACTCACCAAAAGTATTAATTTGTATTTATTTTCACCTATGTTGATATATTTGAATGATCAAAAAGGAATATTTGACCTCAAAAGCCATATAAGTCCTTGGCAATAGTACTGAGTGTGAGGTTCTTTAGGAGAATCTTAAGGAAAACATAACATAGAAAACTCTAAATTTAGTTACTTATTACACTTTTTTTGTAGGATAGTTTTGGTGATCATAATCTGGAGTTAAATTACTGGCGTCAATAAAAGACTTGTATATCCTCACCCACTGATGGTTCCAAAACCAGGAGTCTTGTAGTATGCATTAGAATGTTGACAAGAATCTGCATTCAAATTTGTATTTTTGTCAGGTTTTCGCTGGAAGATTTTATTTTAAGCATCATTTATTGACGCTTAGGTTTGGCTGTTGTCTATGGATTTAAGGATGGAATTATCATGTGCAGTGGAGAATCCTTGCTTACTTCCTTAGAGAATCTGGCAGTGGAATTAATCAAGGATTGATTACCCCCCTCCCAAATAAATCCCCAACTACACCATTCCAGATGCAATCAGAAGCGATTCGTACCAGAAACTGACACTTCATGTGTGGTTCTTTGTATTGCCAAGTTTATTCTTAGAATCACTATAGAGCTCAAGCCAAACTATCTTATTGTGTAATAATATAAGCATTAGTCTCCAAATCTAGTTACGCTCAGCTGACACGTAGCTATTTAGGGAGACCATCCACAGGGAGTGATTGGAGTCCCATCTGTTTAAGAACTGTCTGCCAGTGATAGCAAAAGATAGGAAAGATCCATCATTCTAAGTGGGGGATCAATGGCTGAGAGCATACTGTAAAAAAGCAAGTCAAGAGAGTGTTATTTTGTATTGGAGAAAAGTTAGAATGATATTGACCCTCTCTAAGTCATGTAGAATTGGATTTAGGGACACCGTTTTTGTTGTGAGTGCTCCATGTAACTCGTTAAAGTCTTTCAAACAGCAGTAAGACAGCACACTTCAAGTCTCTACCTACCATTAAAAAGAATAAAAGTATGTCCATTCAACCACTCTTCAGAGAAAAAGAAAAATGTCGATGTTATGTGACTCTTAGATCTCTCCTCTAGTATCTTTTGAAGTGAAACACACAGTACACATTTAATACTCAAACACAGTTTTCTCCCATCAAGCAGATGGGCTATCTACTTGAAGAGGTTATAGTCCAATCAATCATGGAATCATAGACTAGTAAATCAGGAGGATACCTATGATACCATCTATAAAACCTTCTCAAATTAAATGTGACTGAAAGAAACTAAGTGACTGCCTCCATGTTAAACAAACAAACAGAAAAGCTGGTGGAGAACAAAGGTGTAACTAGAACCAAGTATTTTTAATTTAGTATATTGTTTTTCTTCCACAATATGATACCATTCTAGTTAGCCACTTATCAAGTAATTATATATTTGAGAAGACATGATCATTACGTATCAAACAGTAATAAAGTAATGCAATAAAATCCACTTATGAAGAATATAGTGAATTGCTATCCAATATTCATCCCTCTTCTTGATATGCTCCATAGGCTGAAGACTAAACAGTTCAACTCCTCAAAATTTCTTGCAAATAGCATTTCCTATGTTATTAAAGCTCAGTCAATTGGATGAACTCATACATGTTTTAGAAATTGACAGTATGGCAAATGCTGCACTTTTGCAAGCATTATCATGGAAACATTTGAGTTTGGGGGTGGGTAATATTAACCAAGGTCTTTGTATGTATCCCTGGGTGTTGGGATTCAGGCTTCAATTTTGCTTGGATCTAACAGACACAGTCTAATTCTAGAGCCAATGACTCTGGTAGATCTTTCTTATGCTTTCCTTCACAGTCATCCACAGGCACAGTGGTCTCCCTTAGTTATGGCAAACTTAGCAGCTTCCCTAGCATTTCAGTTTAGTGGTATTTTCTGATATGTCATTCCTGGATCCCCCATCAATGGAAAGTCTCTTCTCACTACCTTCTAAAAATTTAGTTAGCATATATTTTCTATTTTCCTTTGTTAAATAAATTTCTCTTTTAGCTTGAAATATTTGGTGTTTTTGTTTTGTTACCTACAACTGAACCCTAACTAATGTGTTTGGCATATTCTGTGTTTACTAAAATATTCAAATAAAGGGGTATGAATTAAGACTTGCATATTACAAGAAGGCTTCACAAAAGAAATGGATTTAAAGTTAGACCTCAAATCAGCTAAGATTTTGATAGCCTAAGGAATGAGGAAATGCCAATTCAGAGTGAGAAGTAACGTGAATTGATGACAACAGAAATGAACTTGCATACACCTACTTTTCAACCATGTACTGAATGCCCATTACATGTCGAGTATTGTGAACACGGTAGTTCTGAATCATCATAAACACTGATTTGAATACAGTGGAGACTATGGGAGAAATGATGAATATACAGTTGAGTTAATAGGAGGGAAGTAATATGTTGGTTAATTGAATTTAATTTAAAAGCAGGGAAAAATAAATGTTTGGTAGAATTTTTAAAAATAGAGGGAAGTAAAATAGAGAAGTCCTTAAAAATGAGGAAGTTATTGAAAGAAATAGTCTTTGAAGGATTTTTGAAAAGGGAGTGACATGATAAAATCACTGTTTAAAGCATAACATGGGTGGTAATATATAAGACAGTAGAGAAGCTTGACTAGAGGGATATTAAGATTAATGATGCTGGAAAAGGAGGCATAAATACAAGATCAAGGTCTTTTAGGAAGAGATGATGTCTATAGTATAGAGATTCATTTTAGTGAGCAGTTAACGTTAGAAGATAAACATTAATAAAGATTTTCATATAAGGCTCTAGTGGAAATGAGATCACAGGTATAAATAAAGGGCTGTATGGAGCTAGAAAGAGGGCAAATGTGTGTTCCATGATATAGGACTTCTCAGAAATGAGAGATGTTCTCTTCTGTCTGTAGGCTGTAGTGAAGTGGAAAACTATAGTAATTGGAACCCAATGAAATAAGATGTTTGAGAGGTTTATTTGGGGAGTTCACTAGGAAAATGGTTAAGGGTCTAGGCCAGAAGAAAACCAGACAGTATAAATTTCATATAGACCAAATCTCCCTACAGTATTCTCTACCCCAGGTGTGATATCAGAGAAAAGGAATTTAGATACTCTTTACAAAATGTGTGTAAATATGTTCACCCCAGACAATGTGAAATAAATAAGGTGAAGTAAATGGTAATGTCAGGATTTCTAAACCAATTTCGGGTTTAATATTAATACAAATAACCTCTAAGAATGCCACATGTCATGATTCTCTAGTTTCCTCTTTCCCCTAAAGTTTTGAGGTATTCCACACTTTTGTGTGAAGAAGGCAGCCCAGATATTATGTTGAGACTTTTGCTCCTGAATGAGGAAGGACAGAGTAAGTACCCCCGACACCCAAATGGAAAAACTTACATCTCCTCACCTTGTCTAGTTCGCCTTGCATTAGAGACATCTGTATCAGGCAGACATTTATTTCCTAGGCTCAGAAGTTATCTTGTCCCCATCGTCTTTGGCCCACATGAAAGGTAGGACCTGGAGGGCCTTAAGGACCAGAAAGGAGGCTATCTATCCTTCTACACCTTACCTGGAGGAATCTTAGTGGGGAGTGGCCAGGAGTGGTCATTCCTAGCAGTGTCCCCCGGTGTTAATAGAGAAAGCTCAATAGTATACTTGGGGGCTATAGGGGAGCAGAGGTTGAATTAAGAGAATGAGAGCAATAAACAAGGGATTTTACAGGCTCTAGGAAAGGGGAAGAATTAAGCTATTCCCTGTCCTATCTCCCTTAGGAGCAGGGAGCAGCTTTCCCTCTCAGTGTTTTCTTGACAATAATAACTCCATCCTCATTCCTAACCACCTTGTGCTTTAAGGATAGGAAATTCTCTATCCTCTCTCTTTCCCCCAATATTCCCCATTTTGGTAGTGTCCCCACTTCCCATGTATACAGAAGAAAGAGGATGCATCTAGTCACTATTGCCCACTGCTCTCCAACCCCTCAACC